>NW_028227269.1:12082500-13282500 GCF_978045245.1 Mus caroli
CACATAAAAGAAAGAAAACAAAACATGTAAAGAATGTTAGACAAATAAAGGGTTCAGAAACAAGCATTTGCTATATATATATATATATATATATATATATATATATATATATATATATATATATATATATATATAGTGTGTGTGTGTGTATATGTGCATGTATGTGTGTGTACCTGAGTGTGAATGTTCATTTGTAACTGTGTAACTGTATCAGTTAAAAATGAGATGCCAGGAACTTGAGAAGGACTTTGTGGGGAAACACAGAGGGCCTAGACAGAGAAAAGGAAATGCAGGAAATGACACAATTATCTTTAATTTTAAAAAATATGTATGTATTAATTTTTTAATGTGTTAGCCCAGTGAGATGGCTCAGTGGGTAAAAGAGTTTGGTATGTTATTTATTGAGGTGTATACACCTAAAAACCTTGAAACAACAAATAAATGAATAAACAAATAAATAAAGTAATATGTGTAAATCTTAAGAGCTACAACCTTGTCCCATCTTCTAGTCCCCTAAACCTCAAAATCATTTCATTCTATACATATAATCTACTTTAAAATGTCCTTAAAATGGATGCTCACAGTCAGCTATTGGATGGATCACAGGGCCCCCAATGGAGGAGCTAGAGAAAGTACCCAAGGAGCTAAAGGGATCTGCAACCCTATAGGTAGAACAACATTATGAACTAACCAGTACCCCGGAGCTCTTGACTCTAGCTGCATATGTATCAGAACATGGCCTAGTCGGCCATCACTGGAAAGAGAGGCCCATTGGACTTGCAAACTTTATATGCCCCAGTACAGGTGAACTCCAGGGCCAAAAAGTGGGAATGGGTGGGTAGGGAAGTGAGGGGGAGGGTATGGAGGACTTTTGGGATAGCATTGGAAATGTAAATGAGGAAAATACCTAATAAAAAGTATTAAAAAATAAATAAAATGTCCTTAAAAAACCCTAGTACTAGTGAGTGTTGAATTTCTTACCTGTGACTCTAACCACCTACCCATGTATAGACATTTTAATGAAAATGAATGTTTTATTGTTTTTTTTACTCTCAGTATTTCAAATCATCTCTTTTATATTGTGATGATTCATCTTGTTTATAAACACTAAGATCTAGAATTTTGGATCTAGAATCAACTGACAGATAATCTTTTGGGCTGGTTGGTGAGGCTAGCTCCCAGAAGGATTAATGTTGAAAGAAACACAACCCCAGGGTGAGCAGCACCTTTCAGCAGGGAGATCCCAGGCATAATGATGTGTGAGCCGAAGCCAATGCTGCTTTTACATACCTACTCCTTGTTGGTGACTGCATCTCCTGCATTGTTGACATTCATGCTACAATTCTTTGCATTGAGAACCAGATTTTTTTTATTTTGTCTTTCCAGATAGACTGATGGTTAGTGGCTCTCCAAGGATTCCAAGCTCTCAGTAACATAGTGGAACTGATGACGTATTCAGTTTTGTGGATCATGCAGCTTCTGGATCCTTAGCCTGCCTAAAATGTAGGCAGTCATTTTGAATTACCCAGACTGAATGACATAAAGCCATCTAATTACTGTCATCTGAAATATATAGTCATTCAACTACTCCCTTTCCTCCAAAGAGTTCTGCCCAATACACATATCTTCCTGAACAAATAAATTCAAAGGATCCCCTGAAGGTAGAATGTCGTTGGAGATTTTCTTCTGCCTATACATAGTTTTCAACACACAGTATTGTTTCCAAAAAATAAAAAGTAATCTTTAGGAGATATGATTGGTAACTGGAATGTGTTGATGTATGTGTGTGTTGCTTATATAACAATATTAAATATTAAGGCAATAAATTTATATTTCTATATAGTCTTCTACTTTTAAAATGGTAAAAGTTGTAAAGATATAGTTTTACAACAAAGATAAACCATGTTTTCCACATAAATATGATTGATGTTGTACTATACTTAATGTAGTATATAAATGTGAATGCTGAAGGAATGTTCTTCTAATATTCTATAAATTTAAAGCAACTAGAAACTATTATTTTTCTGTCATTGAAACCCATGATTTTGAAATATGCAAAATATAATCATTAAATGAGGCAGTGACTTGCCCAAGGCTATATACAAACAAATATCAATAGTAAAATAATGTTATTTGTGCTACAGCAAGTTGCAATGCCACATGCTCACAGAATCATGAACACTGCAATGGAACAAAGAGGTTTCGATATTGTTTTAAGGAGGAAATAAACAATAAAAAAAATATACAAAGCATAAAACACAGTGATACATATATCTTGCTAAATGCTTCTTTGATGACAAACCACATTTGGATATTTTCATGTATGTTGGCATCATATGTAATTCACTCAATAAAAGTGAGATTTATAGAACAATCAAACCCACTTACACTTATAGATAATTGAGTCAGAAGTTATGTAAGTTATACAAGGTTATGCAGATAGCAATATTAAGTAACCCATGAATCTAGGATAACTAAGGTCTAATATATAACACTTAATTCAGTAAGTTTTCCTATACAATGTCATATATCTGAATCATGAATTCTCACAAAGATAACATCATATGACATCATACATAGATTAGGTGTTTATGAGCACCTCAGCAGCTGCCTTCAGATGTCAATGAATCATCTCCTTTCTCTCAAAAGATAACCACTATTTACACTTCTAACACAAGATTGTAGCTCCGACTTTTAAAATCTACTGTGTACTACACTCCACTACACATTTCTTTCCACATGACTTCTATCTTAGTTAGGGTTTTACTGCTGTGAAAACACACCATGACCAAGGCAAGTCTTATAAAAACAGCATTTAATTGGGGCTAGCTTACAGGTTCAGAGGTTCAGTCCATTATCATCAAGGTGGGAGCATGGCAGCATCCAGGCTGTCATGGTGCAGGCAGAGCTGAGAGTTCTGCGTTTTCATCCAAAGGCTGCTAGTGGAAGACTGACTTCCAGGCAACTGGGGTGAGAGTCTTAAAGCCCACACCCACAGTGACATGCCTACTCCAACCAGGTCACACTTATTCCAACAAGGCCACACCTCCAAATGGTGCCACTCCCTGGTCCAAGAATATACAAAATATCACAATGTCTTTCATTCCCTCTGTGGTGTTGCATGTATTAATAATTTGTCCATGTCTGTTTATCACAATGCATCATGCATATGTCACAAAACTTACTGGTCACACTCACAATTAATGGATATTCCTATTGAAAACAGTGTACTTGAGAATGTTGAATTCTGTACCATGCTAGATTTAGCAATATATATATATATATGTATATGTATATATATAGTAATATACATAACAAAGGAAATATGTATTTATAGTTAGTGTTACTGGAATAATCAGACAGATGAGCACACAATTTGCTAGATAATGCTAGACAGATCTTTAAACAGTTGATTTATGCTTTTGTACCTGTAGCCTATTGCGCATTCTAACCTGCTTCCTCTCACACATGTATGCTCAATCTTTCCCAAAGGTATATTCATTTATGTGTGCCCTAAAATGAACCTCCCTCCATTTTTTACAAATAAGGAAATACTTAATATGGGATGATGTCTCCCTAGGCTTATTTCATGGTGAAATTGTCCTCCTGTGCCTCTCAAGTGCCTTATGCTACAGAAATACACCTTTCTCAAGGTAAAAATCATTTCCTGCGATCAATATTTGCCTTTATTAGTATGCCAGTGTCATGCTAAAGGAGTGTTTTCTTACATGAAGAACATTAAGTCACTAACATGAAGAACAGTAACTCGTTTATTCACGTAGCTTCTAAAGGTAGATGAAGATTAACACATTCTCTCTCTCTCTCTCTCTTTTTATTAAGGATTTACTTATTATGTGAGTACACTGTAGCTGTTTTTAGATATACTAGAAGAGGGTATCAAATCCTATTACAGATGGTTATAAACCACCATGTAGTTGCTGGGAATTGAACTCAGGACCTTTGGAAGGTCAGTCGTGCTCTTAACCTCTGAGCCATCTCTCCAGCCTACACATTCTCCTTTTATTTTGGATATTCTAAGATTGTGTTCCCCCTAACCCCTTTGTAGAAGTAGCCTAGGTGAAGATGTTTAGTTTGGGAGGAGGCAATAAACCCAGCTGACTGTCTTGGAGCAGAACTGAGTTCATTAGCAATGCAGAGAGAGTTGCAGGGGGCACCAGGTGCCTGTGGATGCATCCCATTTGTTTCCCAGAACTCTTATTTGAATACAGAATTTCCAGATAAAATGCCCACAATTCTCACCCTTAAGACACCAACTGTTACTTGGGTCCTTATTGCCTCCAACTGGTTCACTGGAGCCCTGTGGTCATTTGGTTCTTTTATGCCATTCTGCTCCTCCCACACAGTAGAGGGCACAGTGTGGCTGAAGCCTCCCTAACACACAGCCCACAAAGGCTAAAATTGGTTTATTATGTACTGTTCCAATTCCATTGTTTTAATTTGCATATCTATCTGTTGGAACACATCGGCTGAAAATACAATCTTTTCAGTATAATTAGAATTGCTGCCTTGTTCCAGCTACAGAAGAGGGTTTCTGCATCCCTTCATTCCCTGCAAGTTCATTTGTCTATGTTCACATCAAACCAAACTGTCATTCCCAACCCCCTTTAATTACAAAACTTGAGAGCTAATGATATAAATCTTCTAACTAGTTTTCCTAAAATAAAAACAACCTTATATTTATGAAATAAATCCAAGTTGGTAATCTTCGGGTTTTAAACATAGCTGTATTCATTTTGTTAATATTTCATTTATAATTTTCCAGCTGTGTTTTAGCAGAGATGACCCACGTTTCTTTTTAAATAGTTCTCTTAACTTGGCTATTTCCATTGCATTGAAATATTCGTGGGATATCTGGCATGTGCAGTTTGCATCCTACATAAAAATTGCCACTGTGGCTACATGTGGTATCTACATATATTTACCCAATGAAGCTACTGTGACTCTGTGCCTTGTCTCCATGTTTTTAACAACTGTTTTAATTATTGTCAAGTTGGGATACATAGGTTTATTTTGACACATCAATAATTTCAAATTAGTTATACTAGTCACCAATATACTGTGTCTGGTCTGTTTGTTTTATTTTTTGTTTGTCTTTCATTTTTCAAGGGAGGGATTTTCAGTGTAGCCCTGAATGTCCTAGAACTCACTCTGTAGAGGAGGCTAGCTTCTAACTCAGAGATCTGCCTGCCTCTATCTCCCAAGTGGTGGAATTAAAGAATGTGCCACCACTGCCAAGCGTATTTTTCTGCTTTATAACATTGGCTTTGTCCGATTTATTTTTATTTATTTATTTTATTTTTGTGGTGAAAGGATAGTAGAACTTTATTATTTTTTTCTGCCATTTATATCTAGTTATCATTTGTGTTTACATCTGTCATCTATTTGTACATTCTTTTTTTAAAGGCATATGTGTTCAATCATGAAGAATTTTAGAGATCATACAACCATCTGCCATAATCCTTTCACATTGTATTTATTTCCTTACATAGTTCATCATTAATAATTGAACACTTATTTCCTTAAAAGCAAAGAGTAAAGTAAAGTCAGTATTTACTAATTAAAGTATAATTTAACACAGCACTTCTCAGTGTCTTCCATGTAGTGTTCTGTTTAATTTGATTGTTTATTTATCCCATAAAAACCTGGAAGATTCCATACTTATTCCAACTCTTTCAAAGAAATTATCATTTTTGTGAAAGATTGGATTTGCTTGGGACAGTTCCCTGTTAAAATGTAAGAGTTAAAAGAACTCGATAAATGAATTTATGCTAGCCTAAATTTCAGATAAGTAAAAATAAATTCCTTAGTGCCATCCAAAGAGTTAATTAAAAGGACTCTACGTAATATTAGGAGTTTACACACATACACACCTCAGCTGCAGATAAAATTCCATACGTATGCAGAACACCGAAATATATTATAATCAGCCTTCACAAAGTCTTTTGAAACAGGTAGTACTTGTAGATTTTTATAGAAAGACAACTGGCATCCTGAGTTTAATACTTTTTAGGGGTCATACAACTCATAGTTGACAGAGTAAGAATTTGAGTCTTTGACCATCCTTGTTAGAACATATATTTGTACTATGAGACAAAGGTTAGCATATTATAACAAAAATGCAGTTTTTATTCTTTTTAAATAAATTATTTTAGTGAGCAAAGGGCATTATTCGCTACAACTATATACTTTCTTGGCCAAAGTAATTTGGAATCAAATAATTAGGGAATGAAAATAAAACATTTACAAGCATGTTAAAATCCAACAATTAAATATTCTCTCAATTATTGTTGTATTAAAGATTACATCCTTTTGTAACAGACATAATTTCCTTTTGTACATAGTGATGCTACATTTAACCATTAAGAGGTTATTCACATATCTTGAATGAAAGCAGCCACTCCTATCTCTATCCAACTCTGTTACTGAGTCTTACCAAAGAAGAGGAGTTACCTCTTGAGCCTGAGGTAGAATGGCTCTGGAGAGCTGTCCAGTATTCTACCACGTTTACTATGCATCTGAGAAGAGGTTGGCAACTGCTTAGGACAGAAGTACTAATACCTTTCATGCAGGAAAGGACTCCAGCTGATAGAGGAAGGCCATGCAGGAGCTATGAAGAGGAGGAGGAGGCTGAAGGGATTTCTCATAATGGATTTTCCACTGTAAACTGTTCATACAACTCAAAGACACATTTCTTATAGTTTCTTTTCTCTATGAAACAAGGTAACTATCTCCTGGAAATCTCAGTAAAATGATTATTGACATTGTTAAACTGCATTAACAATTACTTTAGTAAGCTTAGACAGTTTACCAGTGTTTCTTCATCTAAATGGAATAATACCTAATTCCTTTAAGTGAGGCAGGGAATGTGTCTAATCTACTTTAGGCCTTTTCACAGAGCTTTGCTCATGAGAACTCAATAAATGTTCAATTTATTGGAATTCTGTAGCTTGAAATTAATTTACTTAACTTGTATTTCGCCCTTGGGTTCTTTCATTTCATAATGAATTTCTGTGTGGGCTCCTTAATAAGTGGAAATATGCTAAGGTCATGCTTAATGACTGGGATGCAACAAATGTAGCATTTGTTTTATTCAGCTTCAGCTCTTTGCCTATGCTTATTGAATATAATATTTACTGGTAAAAATAATTCTTTAAATGAACAATCCATAAACAAAGTATGTTATTGGCATTCTTTTCTTAATGTTATCTTATTTGATCACTTCAAGTGTTTAGGGATTTTAAGTGTAATGTCCTTTCCATTTGTACCACAAATATTAGATTCACTGACAATATAAAATACTAATAGTAGAGTACAATGTCAAGCTCTTAAAGAGAATGCATTGTATATAGACAGATTTTATGAAATATCAGGGTAGTTTATTAGGTGCAAAACAATAAAAATACTCATTTAATGTGAAAACTTCCAGATATTCTTAACTATTCTCATAGAAAACTATACATAAAAATTTCCTTGAGATATTTTATTCACTCCTAGGTTTACCTGACTCTAGGAATGAATTAGCTGAAGTTCATGGGTACAATGATTTCCATGGATTTCGAGATCCAGTGGATTTTGGCAGAAGCCTTGTTTATGTTCCTAGAGTCATAGCAGATTATGTAGCAGTATTCTGTGTGTAACTACCACGCTTCCATCCCCTGCTCACTGGTTTCTAACTGTGGGCTTCATCTTTATGACTGTTTTGCCTCACCCTTCCTTTTCTCTTCTCCCTCCACAACCCCTCCCCCTCCCTGTCTCTGTCTCTCTCTGTCTCTCTGTCTATCTCTGTCTCTCTGTCTCTGTCTCTCTCTCTCACACACACACACACACCTCATAAATATTCCCCATTTCTAACATTTATAGCATTTTTAATTATTGTTTTATTATTTTATGTGTATGGGTGTTTTGCCTGCATGTATCATCCAGTGCTTTTAACACTGAGCCATCTCTCTTCAGTCCCCATATCTATCTTAAATCCAGTTCATATGTATATTTGTTGATGGAGTATAGGACTGATTTAATAATAATAATAATAATAATAATAATAATAATAAATGTTTTTGTTGTTGTCCAGTTTAATTTTTGAAGTAGAAATTCAATTTCTCCTCATAAAATGCAGTGTTTCTGGTGAAGAGTAAAGTACTTCTATTTAACAAATCCAATATTCCTATATTAAACAAATGTGTGACATTTTACATCTTCTGTCCTTTGGGTTGAGCGCTTTAGACAGTAGTGGTTAAACCATCTCTCCACTGTGATACTTCATATAATTTGAATGCATTTATATGTATTTCCAAAAGTGAAAGATACCAGTACTCTTCTGCTAACCCTTGCGGGGACTCATAGAACAGTTCTTATACAAGGACCGCAAAGATCCAATAGGTTGAATTCTTGAAAGGCACAATGCTAAATGCTATTCAGTCAATAAATAGAGCAGATGTCCACTCAAGGAAAGGAGTATGTTTTATTTATGTATTTACTTATGTATTTGTTTGTTTATTCTTTGAAATGTTCAGTTCATAAAAATTGACCAGTACATTGAAGTTTGTAATAGAAATTTACCAAATTAATCCTGAGATGATATTTACAGAGATTGTATTATTTAAGGAAGAATCATTATCTTGTTCATCTATATCCCTCACCATTTCTCCCCAATGGTAGTAATTATTAATAAGTTAAATCATGCCTGATAAGTGTTACTGAGAGCATCCACAATAATGTTTTTGCTATAACATTAACACAAAGGACAGGAATACAAAAGCTACTTATAAATTTGGAGAAGAATAAACACCTTTCTATGCAATAAAATGTGGTGGGAAAGACTGACCACATTGTAGCAGAATTTTTTGAGACCTGCCAAGATGTCTCCTTGCATCTGCTCTCCTGGCATTTGCAGGGGAATCCAGGTGCAGAACAGGCATTGGCAAAATCTCAGATTAAGTTCTGAGAACTGCAAAAGCCCAGATGACAGGCAAGATTTTCAGCCAACTATAGGACATGGCATTTAGATAGAGTAGAATAGGTATAAAACTCAAAATCTTTTTAAACCTTGGAAACTAGGGAATTTGGAGGGAACTTTTCTCATGCAATGTTTTATCAAACATATTATTTCTTCCTGGTGTATTTTAAAATACTATTCATTTATTGTAATTTTTCTGTATTGCAATGGAAATTAATATGAGGTGCTTTAAAGTCTTGTCCTGGGACTTACCCAGGGAAGATAGAAAACAGTGTCTGCTCTGGCAATATAGAGAGGCCACTGAGAAGTCATAGAAAGAATATCATCAAACCCAGCTTGACAACCCATTTTTATTTTGATCTTACTCATAGGTATTTTAGACTATCAATACCATCAAGTACTCTGGGCAAGTCAAAGGGCATGTGTATACTGGAAAAATTCTACAAGCAGCATGGGTAACATGGGGAAAAGTGCACCACAAAAGAGTCTCTCTCGAATTAGAAAGGCAGGCATAACCCTGCATGTTCTCTTCCCAAGAAATTACTTATCCTTTAAATAACCTTGTAGGGGAAACCAGGAGCCTTGTAGATTTTTCCATATTCTCTCCATCTCCCATGAGAGAAGGATGTTAGGCCAAATATTGTGAGTGTTTCATGGCTTCTCTGATTCAAGATGGTAATGCTTATGTCCAATGCAGAAGGTACAGCTACAGGACATGTTTTATGTGTTTGTTTGGTAGGGTACATTTATTTATAACACATAAATCCATAGTGTACAAAAAAAGTGAAGCTTATGAGAGATGGCTGTAGTGAAGTTATAATTTGGAAGTCCACATTTACACCTGGTGTTTACAAACATGAGGTGTTATGACCATTATCCGAAAATATGCTGTGTTACTAAACATGAGGGACATATTAGTGGTTCATCTCAATTGTCAGCTTGATGAAATCTACAAACATCTGGAAGACAGACATACAGTTATGTTAATTGACAAATATTTTAACTTCTATAATGGAGATAGTGAGATATATCTATGAGAATATTCACTGTACTAAGTTCCTGGAGTGTATAAAAATAAGAAAATGAGCTAAACACAATTTCACATCAATTTAACTGCTTCTTTTCTATACATAAAATGTGATCAGCTTATCCAAGTTCTTGTAGCTTTCATTTCCCCACAATAGACTATAGTATTGGGTTGTTGTCTTAGATATGGTTTCCATTGCTTTGAAGAGACACCATAACCACAGCAACTCTAATAAAGGCAAACATTTAATTGGGGCTGGCTTACAGAGATTCTGTCCATTATCATCAAGCTTGGAAGCATGGCAGCATTCAGGAAGATGGGGTGCTGAAGAAGGAGTGGAAAGTTCTACATTTTGATCAGAAGGCAGCCAGGATGAGACTGGTTTCCAGGCAGTTAGGAGGAAGGCCTCTCAAAACCTATTCCCACAGTGATAGACTTCCTGCAGCAAAGCCACACTTCCTAATAGTACCATTCCTTGAGCCAAGAATATTCAAACCAGCACAGCTATAAACCCAAATACACCCTTCCTAAGCTGTGAGAGTGGTTTACCAGAGCAAAAGAAATTATCCAAGATAATTACCCAAGCTTTCATTTGAAATAAGAATCCTTTAATTTGTCATGTACTCCATGCAGAGGTTTTACCATGACATAAACTTAGAACCAAGGTCATGTTGTACACTGTATTTCCAACTGTATACTTTCAAAATAGTGAAAATGTGTTTTACTCTTCACTTATGTAATTCCAAATATTTGTCTCCTGACGACAAACCTAAATAAAAAAAATATTTCTTTATAGATAATAGTATAAGAAAATTTCAAGAAATCACTGAAAGAAATACTTTATATTTTAAGTTTCTGATTTACACATAGCATTCCCAGTTAGCATATCCCTGATGGCTAATCATAGCTATTTAGCCAGCTTTGAGAACTCTGTGTTTATATCTATAGCCCATTTTTAATTGTATCACTTGGGCATTTTATTGTTCTTATTGTTTGTCTGTGTTTGGTTTATGAGTGTTTTGTAAATTCTGGATATTAATCATTTTCAGATATTTAGTTGAAAAAGACTGAATCTCATACTATGGGTTTACACGTCACTGCATTGAATGTTTGCTTTGCTGTTGAGGTTTTAGTTGTATGAAGTCCAATTTGTCAGTTGTTGGAAAAATTGTCAGACAAATGATGTCCTATTCAGAAAGACTTCTTACACATTCATTACCCATTATTTCTTCTAGAAGTTTCAGCATATTGAGTTTTACACTGAGATCTTTGATACTTCTGGAGCTGATTTTAGTAAAGGGTGATAGATATAGGTCGAATTTCTTTCTTCTACATTTGGACACCCAAATTCTTCAACACCGTTTGTTGAAGATGCCATCACTGCTTTAGTATGTATTTTAGATCTTTGCCAAATATCAGATTTCTACAACTATATGCATTCATTTTGGGTTCTTATATTTTGTTCCACTGATCTGTTTTTGTACCTGTCCCATAACTACAGTTATGTAACATAGCTAAAATTTGATGTGGTGATCGCTCCAGTACTGTTCCTTTTGCTCAGAATGGCTTTGGTTTCTTTTATATCATGTGAATTTTAGGTTTGATTTGTTCTATGGCAAAGAATGTCATGGGGATCTTGATTGTGATTATGTTGATTTTGTAATTGATTTTGGTTGGGTGTATATTTTTACAAGGTTAATTCTACAAGTTGTTAAACATGGGAAGTTTTATATCTTCCATATTTTTTCTTTAGAGATTCAAAGGCTTCAATGAAGGAATCTTTTATCTCCTTGCTTAAGTTTATCCCTAGATATGTTTTTATTGCTATTATTTTTTAAATATTTTTATTATGTATTTTCCTCAATTACATTTCCAATGCTATCCCAAAAGTCCCCCATACCCTACCCCCCACTTCCCTACCCACCCATTCCCATTTTTTTGGCTCTGGCATTCCCCTGTACTAGGACATATAAAGTTTGCAAGTCCAATGGGCCTCTCTTTCCAGTGATGGCGGACTAGGCCATCTTTTGATACATATGCAGCTAGAGTCAAGAGCTCCGGGGTACTGATTAGTTCATAATGTTGTTCCACCTACAGGGTTGCAGATCCCTTTAGCTCCTTGGGTACTTTCTCTAGCTCCTCCATTGGGAGCCCTGTGATCCATCCAATAGCTGACTGTGAGCATTCACTTCTGTGTTTGCTAGACCCTGGCATAGTCTCACAAGAGACAGCTTATCTGGGTCCTTTCAGCAAAATCTTGCTAGTGTATGCAATGGTGTCAGTGTTTGGAAGCTGATTATGGGGTGGATCCCTGGATATGGCAGTCTCTAGATGGTCCATCCTTTCGACACAGCTCCAAACTTTGTCTCTGTAACTCCTTCCATGGGTGTTTTGTTCCCAATTCTCAGAAGGAGCACAGTGTCCACACTTTGGTCTTCATCTTCTTGAGTTTCATGCATTTAGCAAATTGTATCTTATATCTTGGGTATCCTAAGTTTTGGGCTAATATCCACTTATCAGTGAGTACATATTGTGTGAGTTCCTTTATGATTGTGTTATGTCACTCAGGATGATGCCCTCTAGGTCCATCCAAAGAACCCAGATGCCCCTCAACAGAGGAATGGATACAGAAAATGTGGTACAATTACACAATGGAGTACTACTCAGCTATTAAAAAGAATGAATTTTTGCTATTATAAGTGACAATATTCTTGGTGTGTTTTTCTTTGATGAATAGAAAGCTTACTCTTTTTGGTAAATTGGCATATTTACATTATGCTGAGAGTGTTGATTATTTCCAAAAATTTTGCTGGAATTTGTGATCTCTTATGTATCATGTGTGACTCAGGAAAAAGTTGAGCACTACAGTATCCTAACCATTTTATGCCTTCTTTTGAGAACCTTATGTTCAGACTGTTCATCTATTTGTTAATTAAATCATTTGTTTTCTTACTCTTGGTTGCCTCCCAAAACTTGAAAGTAAAACCTTATTTCTGAAGATAGCACATACTTGGGACATAGGATTTGGAGGTCTTAAGCTTGTACTGACTGGAAGACTCCTCCTTGAAAGACTAGTTTTCATGGTACTGAAAAGCACTATACAATCTTTCAGAGAGAAATGTAATCAATACCCACACCAAACTGTAAAGCTTGTGAACAAATATGATGACCAGCATGGCAGGACACTCCCTTAAGGATGCAATAGTGGCACTTTTACCTTGGAGGTAAACTGCTTCTGTCTAATTACATTAAGACCAGTTTGGTATGGAATCCATATCTGGTCCTATAAACCTAGCCAACTATCTCTGGCTGGTAGTTCTTGAACTCTAGAGGTAAACTCACTATTATCATTTTCCTAATCCGAATGTATTCTAAGTCCATACCATAATAAGCACAGGAACATGTAGCTCTCTACCCTCATTCAAGCAGTTTCTTTCTGAACGACATAGAGATTATTGAAGAGATATCCTACTGATCAAAACCATAGAGATTAATGACCATGCTGTTCTAGTCTCAGTTGTAGTATCTGCAATGCAGCCCTTATACTTAAGAATGAGCAAAGTGTCCACACTTTGATCTTCGTTCTTCTTCAGTTTCATGTGTTTTGCAAATTGTATCTTATACCTCGGGTATACTAAGTTTCTGGGCTAATATCCACTTATCAGTGAGTACATATCATTTGAGTTCTTTTGTGATTGTGTTACCTCACTCAGGATGATGCCCTCCAGGTCCAACCATTTGCCTAGGAATTTCATAAATTCATTCCTTTTAATAGCTGAGTAGTACTCCATTGTGTAAATGTACCACATTTTCTGTATCCATTCCTCTGTTGAGGGGCATCTGGGTTCTTTCCAGCTATGTTTGCTTAGTTTGATGAAAAGTTGACTTGTTATCTTCAGTCTGTGGAATTTTCAGTTATAATATACCCGATTGTAATTTTTCTCTGTATATATATATTTTATTCCGTAAGCTTTCTGAACTAATTTATTCCATGGAGTTATACCAATATCCCATCTTCTGCAAGGAGCCCTTTTCAAAACACATGGGGCATAGAGGATCATAGTTTTAATGCTTCTCAAGAAAAAGAAAACTATCTTGACCTTTGATTTTGGGCAGAATTTGGCAGAGTTAAATGCCTAGATATTCTTTTGAAGATTTATTTACTTTTTAAAGTATAATATAGCTGTCTTCAGACACACCAGAAAAGGGCATTGGATCCCATTACAGATAACTGTGAGCCACCATGTGGTTGCTGGGAATTGAACTCAGGACCTCTAGAAGAGTCAGTGTTCTTAACCACTGAACCATCTTTCCAGCCCATGACTAGATATTCTTAAGGCCGTTTGGGAGCTGCAAACTACCATGACATTTTAACTAATCTACCTGAGACCAAGGATAATTAACTGTTTCCAAATCCATGTATTTATATATCATTTTTCAGATTTTACTTGGAAGCTTTTTGTTCATTGTTATGTTTGTCCTGACTAGCATTGCCACAACACTTGCACTATAAACTGACTGCACTGATCCTTTTCAAAAATGCCCTGAATGTGGGTTCTCTGCACTGTGCAAAGTCAGAAGAGATGAACGCATATCTTTTGGATGGCTTTATTAAAAGCAGATTTCATTCAAGTTCAGCAGTGACAATCCGTTAGCTAGGTGTCTTTGGAAGGATTTCCTTGTCATAGTTGATTTGTGCTAGCTTGCTGTTCCAGGATTCCCATAAATACAAGGTTTTTACAGTATGCCAGAGGTAAAAAGGGAATATCAGAAATTGAGGAAAGTTAAAAGGTAAAATATACACTGTTATTAATAAGGCTTTGCCACCTCTCTTGAGTAAAACCTCACTAGCCTGCTATGCATCTCCTCATTTACTGAGCTCTCCTGATGATGCTCACTAGTATTCTCTAAGCTCTTATTGGCTGTGTAACCATGCTATATGGGTCTGGGATGCTATTAGATTTAGTTAGCTACTGTATTCAAAATGTGTCTCAAGTCTGCATTATTTCTAAGATACATCACATAGGCCACAGGGTTGAGTAGCTATTTCTCAAAATAATGTAGTAGACAGTATAATTATTGAAATAAGTAAAATTTGTGTATGTTAAGAAACAGTGCATATATGGCCTTTAAGTGTAAAGAAAGTAGAAAAATAAATGGGAGAAAATAGTCTTCACCACATTATATGAAAGTCATGAAAGTCTTGAGTGGCAGTGTACATATTTAGAGTAGAAAAATTCTTTAAGCATTTGACAACTGGTGTGCTCCAGTGAGACTTGTTAAGAAGGTGAGTTAAGAACAAAATACTTATTAAAGGAATTTTTCTTTATATTAAACCTATAAAAATAAAATTTCTCCTTGCTATAATAGGAAACAAATTCAGAAAATCTGATTATTTTGCTGTCAGAAATACAATCACATAACTTGACTTTCCCCTTTAATGTACTAGAGTCATATGCAATGAGCATACTGTTGTTGGATAGACTGGAAGATGGACTTTAGTCTTGATGAGGATCTAAAATTCAGATTTGTCTATGTAATGTATATTACATGTTGCTTTTGCAGAAGATCTGTGTTCTTTTCCAGCACCCATATGGTAGTTCACAACCATCTGCAATAACAGTCCCATTTGATCTGATATCTTGTTGTGACTTCTGATGTCACCAGGCACACATATGGTACATATACATACAAACAGGCAAAGTACCTTTAAAATAAACAAGTCTCCCCAAAACAAAATATTTTAAAATAATTGGGGGCCAAGAAAAATGACTCAGCAGATAATGGCATTAGCGAAAGCCTTACAACGCAAGTTCAATACACATAATAGAGACGGTATAGTGAGAGAGACACATGGGTTGCAGACTGTCCGTTCACCTCTACATGTTCTTCATGACACACATGAATCACATGAGCACATGCATGTACACACGTTAAGTAAATGTGATAACAATTTGTGGGGGTAGTATAAGAAAAATAAGTCATGCAATATTTATACTATAATAGAAATTAAATAAGTTTATGTGTCCTCACATTTTTAACAGCTTATGGTGAGGTTGATGTCTCAAAAAGAACATGGATAAGAGATAAATATGATTTTTAAAATAAAACATAACGCAGCTAGATTCTTTAAGGGTAACTGACCCGCATCATTTTCTAGATAAATGTCAGTTAAATACATGATGAGAAAAATGTGTGATTGATAAACCGTATTAACAAATTCAAAAGGTAATTTTTATTAATTAAAAATACCGTGCTTGGTCTTGCTAAAAATACATAGTTTGCATTCTTTTTTGATCCAATGCTGAAATTTTTGAATGAAATGAAAACAGATCTATTGCAATCTGTAAATAAGAAATGAGCACACACTTCGGGAAGCTCTTCCTATGAAGCCTGTGTATTTATGTGTTTGCCTTTATAGTTTAACTTAGACCCTGTAAGTTAGTATCCCTACTTTAAAAAGCAAGCAAACAAAAAGCAGATAAAGAAGGGCTTGCTTATTAAAACCCAACTGCCTCTTTTTCTATGATGTTGCTGAAATCTAG
Source organism: Mus caroli (assembly GCF_978045245.1). Taxonomy (NCBI): domain Eukaryota; kingdom Metazoa; phylum Chordata; class Mammalia; order Rodentia; family Muridae; genus Mus; species Mus caroli. The sequence goes on from NW_028227269.1 coordinate 12,099,050, forward strand.
TGAAGTTCAATAAGGAATTTTAAATCTTACTAAAAAATCATTGGTCTGAAATTCATATATTTCAATAATATATACACTTATTCCTGGGTCTGATTCATTATGCAGAATGGAAAAATAAATAGACCCCTATAGAGTTATAAAAGAAAATTGAAAATAAAGTACTTTAGCATTTTAAACTCCCAACATACAGAGGCAATGACTTCTGTCCTCACTCACAGGGCAGGGAGTGCCACTAACTCAAACAACAAAGGTCTGCAGCATTTGGGTGAGTACTTTCCCATAATGCTCTTAGTAATTCACAGCTCAAATCTCATCAGAGTTCCAGACTAAGGTAATTTTGGTAACAGTGTGTGACAGCTTTCTGAACAGCTGAACCACTTCTAAATCCATTTGTTTCCTTGGTCTGTCATTTATATGTCCGAAAGCACAGTTTTGTTGTTTTTCTCTGAAGTCTACCCTTCTTTAAAAGGGCACAGAGAAACTTTAATGGCCCCTGTTGTTTCAAATAAGTGTCTCCTTAATGAGGGTTGAGGATTACACTTATTCATGGTGATGAAGACAGAATTTAGAGTATAGTTAGGGATTATGCAAGTTTAATAAAATGGTAGTTGTGGATTCTCATAAATCTATGACTTCACTAGTCCTGGGTAGTAGGCTAGCAAAACATATATATAGGTAACAGTATAGAGACTGAGCAGGTTGTAATTACGAAAACTATATATATATATATACATATATATATATATATGTATATATACATATATATATATATATATATATAATCTCCAAGTAACAATTATTGAACTGGGGGCCATGAATTTGAAAGAGAGAATGACAAGCAGTATGTGCAATAATGGGGGTGGGGGGTGGAGAAAGAAAGGGAAGGAAGAAGTGGTGATATCTTATAATTAAAAACAAAACAAAACAAAACAAAACAAAACAAAACAAAACAAAACAAAACAAAACAAAAGCAAGCTGGGCAGTTGTGGCACATGCCTTTAATCCCAGCACTTGGGAGGCAGAGGCAGAGGCAGGGGGATTTCTGAGTTTGAGGACAACCTGGTGGACAGAGTGAGTTCCAGGACAGCCAGGGCTACACAGAGAAACCCAGTCTCGGAAAAAAAAAACAACAACAACAACAACAACACAAAACAACAACAACAAACAAAAGCAAAACCAACCAAACAAAAAAGCAGTAATAATAAAAATGTGTGGGGATTCTTGGTCATTTTACTAAAAATATAATCTCTTCATTTCAGGCCTGTATCATTAGCATGGCAACTGTCATCAGTTCTTTTATAATGTTTTTTATATTTTATGGTATTTCTCAAATACAGAGACTACTGTGTCTTCCAATTTTATTTACTGGCTGCCTTGAAAATATGTCACCAGTGTATTTGTGTGTTCTCAACAAATCTATTACCATAAAGAGACCCACCCCTTCCACAGACAAGGAAAATTGCTATTCTTAACACTCAACATATGACTTAAAATATGATATGGACATGCAGAGTAATGAGATGATTGATGTTATATACCGAAATTGTCCACAGGCATTACGCACAACGTAAGTATCACAGGACCCCTGTGCCAGATCTGAGCACCTAGGAAATTCTGAATTTTGCAGTCACAAAAACTGTCACATAACTTTTGACTTTTGCTGGGAGCGACTTATAGCTAAGACAAGAAAGTGTACTTTTTTTTTCTTATGGCTAACCTCAGCATCAACCACTCTACTCAGAAATTTCTACTCAGACAAGGCTTGCCATGCCTTAGGGGTCTGTGCCAGTTTCACAGATGCAAAAGCAATTTTAACATGCAACATAAAATCTCCTTCAGTTGAAGGCAGGTCCACATATTCAATATCAAGACATGTTTGCAGTATTCTGCATTAGGCAAAGCACATCTCATTTCCACAGACTACTGTGACACATATGTAGAAAGGATTTTCTGCCTAACTCTGATAGCCTGGGACAACTACTGAGCAAGCACATGCATTCTTATCTGTGTACTCAGTACAAGAAGGGTATAGATGCAGCACACATAAAATATTCTAATTAAAGGCCAATTTCATTTGAAAAATGATTCTTCAGGCCACTCCTCTGTTTGGTGTTCCATTTATATGGCACAATTAATAAAAGGATTGGTTACACATTATATAGATGAAATTTTGATGAATGATTGGTATGTTGTGGGAATTTGGATGTATTTTTAAAACTTTCTGTGCCATATAATATAACTTTTAGATGTGTTCTGTAGACTAAATGAAGTAATCCTGTGAAAACCTGAAGGATCCATGACTCAAAAGAATGATTATTCACTTTGGCATAAATTAAGTAAAAGAATAAGCAGGTCACATTTTAAAATTAATGGCTCTCTATGCAAAACACAGTGTTGGTATGCACTTAATATTAACAATTGTATGAATTTATTCATGTATACATAACATTCATTATGAGAAATGACAGGGTAGCTTGTACTATTTTTAATAACATTTATGGTTTTTAAGAACTACACCAATGTTTGGTTCTGACTCCTGTTTTTCAGGACAAATTTGAGACTGAAGACCTTATGTAAAGCAGTGCTTTTATGTTTGATAACTGTATGATTTAGGTTGAGGTCTGGCTTTCATCTCAGTCACTTCTGATTACTTTCCCCACAAATATGCTCTTATTATTGTTGGCCACAGATACTAGGACAGCTGTGGCCAACTCACTTGTCAACACAATTTTAAGCTAAGTGTATATTTTGAATGTATAATTGCTTATCATGTTAGATGCTGCCAAGTGTACACTATTGATTTCCAGATTGCCATTCAGAGGTGATAAATTTGTGTCTGATTTTTTTAAAGGCACTTCATTCTAAATCATGTAAGTGCAACAGAGAAGCTATAAAAGAAAATAGGATTCTCCAAAATATCATAAAATAATATTCACTGCCTATTCAAGGCAAAGTTGAGAGAAAACTTTATGCATGTGCTGTGGTAATATACAGAAACTTTGTTCACTTTAAAGCTTAAATACTCATTTTATGACCCAAATTCTTGTGTTTGATTTAATCTGACAGCTACACAATAGGTGTCTGACATGGTGCTGTGGCAATAGAAATGTCTATCTCTGTTCCTTCACTGATATGATTCTTTGCTAATTGCATATGATGGCTATTGTGAATTGATCCAGAAATTTATTTCTAAACTCATACCAAAAATTTTGGTGTGTCATTCAGGACTTATACTATGATTAAATAAATCTATTGGAACTTTTCAGGGAAAAACACTTATAATGTATGAGAGTATTTAGTTTTATAAGTCACACAAAACCCCACACATGTTGTAATTACTTACAAACCACTTAGTACAAACACACTGTATCGATGTTGTTGATTAAATGTATGTCTATCCTTTTTTCATTAATTTTTACAATAACTGTATGTTTGCATAAAGTTCTCATATCCAACATAAAGGTTATGAAACAATGGCACACAATGTAAAATAGTTGTCATTATATCATACATCCACAGTACGCACACATGTGAAACTTCTGTTTCTAAAAAATATTAGAAAAAATGAGTTTAGAGACTACAAAGCTACTTCTGGTAAAATATACAAGAAAGCTTTTCAAAAATAATTACCATGGCAGAAGAATGCATAGCAAACCTCAGAGACAGAATATTGGAAGCTCTAATCCTTTGAGACAATGCATAGCTTTCAATGTAGGCAACACTGAGTGTTGAGTCACCACATATAGGGGGACTTGGATAGCAGAAAAAAATCTTCACATTAATATTGGCTCTGAGATTGAGGTTTTACTGAGGCACATGGGTAACTGCAATGTGATTTCCTTCTGAATATAGAGTCCTTAAGAGAGAACCGCACACATAAACCAAGCCATGTTGATAAAATTGAGGACATCTTAACTTGGAAGCAACAACATAAGGACTCAGATAATGAAAAAAAGAAAAAAGCCAGAATGTTGAGCTGTAACCTCAGGACTCAAACGGACAATGGCAAGAGGAATATTGGGACTTGCTGGAAATCTAGGAAGGAAGGAAGGAAGGAAGGAAGGAAGGAAGGAAGGAAGGAAGGAAGGAAGGAAGGAAGGAAGGAAGGAGTGAAAGGAGACAGAGGGAGAGAAAATGATTAGTGTTTCCTAGAGAATGGAGCTAAGTTTAATTTTCATCTTCTGCACTGAAAATAAAATATATTAATGAAAAATTAATAAGTGGTTAATTTGGTGTGATTTATCTGCAAAAGTAGCTGAAAGAATAGGAAATATTTGCTTCTGGAATGACATAGTGTTTAAGATGTGATTTTTGTTCTAGCCAACTTTAGAGAGCTAATTGACTCTAAATTCACTTATATATTACTTTAATGAAAAGTAAAATTAAAAGTTATATCTAGTGTAAATATACTATAAAAGATCATGCTTTCTAACCTTGCTATGTTTTTGTATGTTTTTTGTATTTTAAAAGTCTAGCCACAGTTATATTTTTATTAGTTTTAGCCATTGGAAATCTAGGTCTGCTTACACCTTTGATCTAAGCATCATTATTGGGCTACCCAAGCAATCTGATCATTGATTTCTTTGTTCACTACACATTGCATTGGAAGATCAACTAGTGCCTCTCTTCATTTGTATCCTGGATTCTCATGATCAGTTGAGTTTGTTATTTCTCTCTGTGCTTCAAATTCCAACACATAGCATAGCAAGTAACACACAATTGTTATTTGTCTGAACCCAATAAATATATATCTCTGAAACATGGGTTCATGAAGATGGTACTCATACTATGAACTGGCTGTTATGTTACAATAGATTTCATAGCCTGCCTCAGCTGCTCTAAGATCTAATGGCATCTTTTACATAATTCTATGTAAAGAAGTCCAAGACTAAGACATGTGCCCATTAATGGAAGCACAGAGGGATCTGGCCTCCTGGCTTGTAGCCACCTGTTTTCTCACTGAGTGTGCATGCAACCTGCCCTCCTGGCTTGTACATACTGACAAATATCTCTTTGTCTTCATTGTCTTACAAAAAAACCTTATTCATCAAGAGAAATCTTTGCTTATGACAGAACCGAACTTAATTACCTTCTAAAAGTCTTACCTACAAATAGAATCTTATGAAAGGCTGTAATGCTGCATATGAATAGAAAGAATTCTGTGGTTTAAGAGTCTGTATAGCATGGGTTAGTTATTAATAATATTTTTCCTCTTCCGAATTAAAAATTTCTACATTTCATTACATTCCCAAGACATAAAACTATTCTTCTCATCTCCAGCTGTGTATACATTGACACAGAGAGACACATGCATACACAGAGACACAGGCATACACAGACACGGACATACACAGACACAATCCCACCCCCCCACACACACATACACAAACAGAGGGAGAAGGTGGGAGAGAGGGAGAGAGAGAAAACACATTTGCATTTTACTATTATAATGAATGCTAACAGTATAACATACTTAACACTATTATGACAAAATAATATTTCAATGAAAGATTAATACATTTCAGTAAAATTAACTCTTACATGATAGATAAGTATTGATCTTTGGGCATTTAAATGTATATGAAATAGTAGCCCTTGATGACCTGGAATTACGAAATATAGATTATGCTAAACTTAAGTTTACATTCATTTTTTTTAATTAGGTATTATCCTCATTTACATTTCCAATGCTATCCCCAAAGCCCCCCATATCCTCCCCCCAACCCCCTAACCACCCACTCCCACTTTTTGACCCTGGGCTTCCCTTGTACTGGGGCATATAAAGTTTGCAAGTCCAATGGGCCTCTCTTTCCAGTGATGGCCAACTAGGCCATCTTTTGATACATATGCAGTTAGAGTCAAGAGCTCCGGGGTACTGGTTAGTTCATAATGTTGTTCCACCTATAGGGTTGCAGGTCCCTTTAGCCCCTTGGGTAATTTCTCCCCTCCATTGGGGGCCCTGTGATCCATCCAATAGCTGACTGTGAGCATCCACTTATGTATTTGCTAGGCCCCAGTGTAGTCACACTAGAGACAGCTATATCAGGGTCCTTTCAGCAAAATCTTGCTAGTGTATGCAATGGTATCAGCATTTGGAGGCTGATTATGGGATGGATCCCTGGATATGGCAGTCTCTAGATGGTCCATCCTTTTGTCTCAGCTCCAAACTTTGTCTCTGTAACTTCTTCCATGGGTGTTTTGTTCCCAATTCTAAGAAGGGGCAAAGTGTCCACACTTTGGTCTTTGTTCTTCTTGAGTTTCATGCATTTAGCAAATTGTAATTTATATCTTGGGTATTCTAAGTTTCTGGGCTAATATCCACTTATCAGTGAGTACACATCATGTGAGTTTTTTTGTGATTGGGTTACCTCACTCAAGGTAATGCCCTCCAGGTCCAACCATTTGCCTAGGAATTTCATGAATTCATTCTTTTTAATAGCTGAGTAGTACTCCATTGTGTAAATGTACCAAATTTTTTGTATCCATTCCTCCGTTGAGGGGCATCTGAGTTCTTTCCAGCTTCAGGCTATTATAAATAAGGCTGCTATGAACATAGTGGAGCATGTTTATTTCTTACTAGTTGGAACATCTTCTGGATATATGCCCAGGAGAGGTATTGTGGGATCCTCCAGTATTACCATGTCCAATGTTCTGAGAAACCACCAGACTGATTTCCAGAATGGTTGTACAAGCTTGCAATCCCACCAACGGTGGAGGAGCGTTCCTCTTTCTCCACATCCTCGCCAGCATCTGCTGTCACTTGAAATTTTGATCTTAGCCATTCTGACTAGTGTGAGAGGGAATCTCAGGGTTGTTTTGATTTGCATTTCGCTGATGATTAAGGATGCTGAACATTTTTTTCAGGTGTTTCTCAGCCATTCGGTATTCCTCAGGTGAGAATTCTTTGTTTAGCTCTGATCCCCAATATTTAATGGGGTTATTTGATTTTCTGGAGTCCACATTCTTGAGTTTTTTATATATATTGGATATTAGACCTCTATCTGATTTAGGACAGGTAAAGATCTTTTCCCAATCTGTTGGTGGCCTTTTTATCTTATTGACTTGTTGACTCTTATTGTCACAAGAGTGTTGTTTCCCTAATTGCTTTCTCAGCCTGTTTATTCTTTGTGTAGAGAAAGGCCATTGACTTGTTTGAGTTAATCTTATATCCAGGTACTTCACAAAAGCTGTTTATCACGTTTAGGAGTTCTCTGGTGGAATTATTAGGGTCATTTATATATACTATCATATCATCTACAAAAAGTGATATTTTGACTTCTTCCTTTCCAATTTGTATCCCCTTGATCTCCTTTTGTTGTCGAATTACTCTGGCTCGGCCTTCAAGTACAATGTTGAATAGGTAGGGAGAAAGTGGGCAGCCTTGTCTAGTCCCTGATTTTAGTGGGATTGCTTCAAGCTTCTCACCATTTACTTTGATGTTGGCTACTGGTTTGCTGTAGATTGTTTTTATCATGTTTAGGTATGGGCCTTGAATTCCTGTTCTTTCCAAGACTTTTATCATGAATGGGTATTGAATCTTGTCAAATGCTTTGTCCGCATCTAATGAGATGATCATATGGTTTTTGTCTTTGAGTTTGTTTATATAGTGGATTACGTTGATGGATTTTCATATATTAAACCATCCCTGCATCCCTGGAATAAAACCTACTTGGTCAGGATTGATGATTGTTTTGATGTGATCTTGGATTCTGTTAGCGAGAATTTTATTGAGTATTTTTGCATCGATAAAGGAAATTGGTCTTAATTTTTCTATCTTTGTTGGATCTTTCTGTGGTTTAGGTATCAGAGTAATTGTGGCTTCATAGAATGAATTGGGTAGAGTACCTTCTACTTCTATTTTGTGGAATAGTTTCTGCAGAACTGGAATTAGATCTTCTTTGAAGGTCTGATAGAACTCTGCACTAAACCCATCTGGTCCTGGGTTTTTTTGTCTGTGAGACCATTAATGACTGCTTCTATTTATTTAGGGGACATGGGACTGTTTAGATCGTTAATTTGACCCTGGTTTACCTTTGTTACCTGGTATCTGTTTAGAAATTTGTCCATTTCGTCCAGGTTTTCCAGTTTTTTTGAGTATAGCCTTTTGTAGAAGGATCTGATGGTGTTTTGGATTTTTTCAGGGTTTGTTGTTATGTCTCCCTTTTCATTTCTGATTTTGTTGATTGGGATGCTGTCCCTGTGCCCTCTAGTGAGTCTGGCTAAGGGTTTATCTATCTTGTTGTTTTTCTCAAAGAATCAGCTCCTCGTTGGGTTGATTCTTTGAATAGTTCTTCTTGTTTCTACTTGGTTGATTTTGCCCATGAGTTTGATTATTTCCTGCTGTCTACTCCTCTTGGGTGAATTTTCTTCCTTTTTTTCTAGAGCTTTTAGGTGTGTTGTCAAGGTGCTAGTGTGTGCTCTCTCTAGTTTCTTTTTGTAGGCACTCAAAGCTATGAGTTTCTCTCTTAGAAATGCTTTCATTGTTTCCCATAAGTTTGGGTATGTTGTGTCTTCATTTTCATTAAACTCTAAAAAGTCTTTAATTTCTTTATTCCTTCCTTGACCAAGGTATCATTGAGCAGAGTGTTGTTCATTTTCCACGTGAATGTTGGTTTTCCATTATTTATGTTGTTATTGAAGATCAGCCTTAGTCCATGGTGCTTTGATAGGATGCATGGGATGATTTCAATATTTTTGTATCTGTTGAGGCCTGTTTTGTGACCAATTATATGGTCAATTTTGGAGAAGTTAGCATGAGGTGCTGAGAAGAAGGTACATCCTATTTTTTTAGGATAAAATGTTCTGTAGATATCTCTTCAGTCCATTTGTCTCATCACTTCTGTTAGTTTCACTGTGTCCCTGTTTAGTTTCTGTTTTCAAGATTTGTCCCTTGATGAAAGTGATGTGTTGAAGTCTCCCACAATTATTGTGTGAGGTTCAATATGTGCTTTGAGCTTTACTAAAATTTCTTTAATGAATTTGGCTGCCCTTGCATTTGGAGCATAGATATTCAGAATTGAGAGTTCCTGTTGAAGGATTTTCCCTTTCATGAGTATGAAGTGTCCCTCCTTGTCTTTTTTGATAACTTTGGGTTGGACGTCAATTTATTCGATATTAGAATGGCTACTTCAGCTTGTTTCTTCAGACCATTTGCTTGGAACATTTTTTTCCAGCCTTTCACTTTGAGGTAGTGTCTGTCTTTTTCTCTGAGATGGGTTTCCTGTAAGCAGCAGAATGTTGGGTCCTGTTTATGTAGCCAGTCTGTTAGTCTATGTCGTTTTATTGGGGAATTGAATCCATTGATATTAAGAGATATTCAGGAAAAGTAATTGTTGCTTCCTATTTTTTTGTTTGTTTGTTTTGTTTTTAGAGTTGGCATTCTGTTTTTGTGGTTGTCTTCTTTTTGGTTTGTTGAGGGATTACTTTCTTGCTTTTTCTAGGGTGTGGTTTCTGTCCTTGTATTGGTTTTTTTCTATTATTATCCTTTGAATGTTTGGATTCATGCAAAGATAATGTGTGAATTTGATTTTGTCGTGTAAAACTTTGGCTTCTCCATTTATGGTAATTGAGAGTTTGGCTGGGTATAGTAGCCTGGGCTGGCATTTGTGTTCTCTTAGGGTCTGTATAACATTTGTCCAGGATCTTCTGGCTTTCATAGTCTCTGGTGAAAAGTCTGGTGTAATTCTGATAAGCCTTCCTTTATATGTTACTTGACCATTTTTCCCTTACTGCTTTTAATATTCTATCTTTAGTTAGTGCATTTGTTGTTCTGATTATTATGTGTCGGGAGGAATTTCTTTTCTGGTCCAGTCTATTTGGAGTTCTATAGGCTTCTTTTATGTTCATGGGCATCTCTTTCTTTAGGTTTGGGAAATTTTCTTCTATAATTTTGTTGAAGATATTTGCTGGCCCTCTAAGTTGAAAATCTTCATTCTCATCTACTCCTATTATCTGTAGGTTAAGTCTTCTCATTGTGTCCTGTATTTCTTGGATGATTTGAGATAGGATCCTTTTGCATTTTCCATTTTCTTTGATTGTTGTGCCGATGTTCTCTATGGAATCTTCTGCACCTGAGATTCTCTCTTCCATCTCTTGTATTCTGTTGCTGATGCTTGCATCTATCTTTCCAGATTTCTTTCCTAGGATTTATATCTCCAGAGTTGCCTCACTTTGGGTTTTCTTTATCGTGTCTACTTCCCTTTTAGGTCGTGGATGGTTTTATTAAATTCCATCACCTGTTTGGTCATGTTTTCTTGTAATACTTTAAGGGATATTTGTGCTTCCTCTTTAAGGTCTTCTACCTGTTTAGCAGTGTTCTCCTGTATTTCTTTAAGTGAGTTATTAAAGTTCTTCTTGATGTCCTCTACCATCATCATGAGATATGCTTTTAAATCTGGATCTAGTTTTTTCAGGTGTGTTGGGGTGCCCAGGACTGGGTGGGGTGTAAGTGCTGCGTTCTGAAGATGGTGAGTGGTCTTGGTTTCTGTTAGTAAGATTTTTACATTTGCCTTTCACCATCTGGTAATCTCTGGAGTTAGTTGTTGTAGTTGTCTCTGGTTAGATCTTGTTCCTCAGGTGTTTATGTTAGCCTCTATCAGCAGACCTGATAGACTAGCTCTCTCGGGAGTTTCAATGTTCTCTCTGCAGGTAGGTTCTCTTCTTGCAGTGAAGGTGTTCAGATATCTGGTGTTTGAACCTGCCTCCTGGCAGAAGTTGTGGTCCACTCACAGAGGTCTTAAGATCCCGTGGAGGGTCCTGTGTATACCTTATGGGTGTCCAAAGACTCCAAGCCCAAGGTATGCTTGTGCAGGCGTGGACTGAAAGGGACTTGTGCCCCTGATCATGCCGGGTTTTCTGCTTCCCTAATTAATGCATTCTCAGGTCCCTCGAGATTGGATTGGAGCAGCAGCTGTGTTCCACTCACCAGAGGTCTTAATGTCCTGTGGCTGGTCTTGTTGGTAGTTGGCGGGTGTCAGCGGACTCCACACCCTAGCTACCCTGGTGCTGGCCGGACTGGAATGGCTCATTTTTTTTTAAAGATAAAAACTAGAGTTCTCTAGAATTATCTGAGGTTATGTAAGATAAAGTTTTGTTATATTAATAAGGTACATGCTTTAGAAATTGAGATTTTTAAAAAGTGGAGACATTCATCAATAGAAAGCAAAGAACAAACATCTCCACTTATCCTCAGGGCTATGGTCATATTCCTGGAATTCTCCACACATTTTATGGTGATCATATCCTTTAAAAATAGAGAAAATTATTTATATTATCTATAATCAAGGAGAAACTATGAACAAACTCACAATAAGTAATTGAAATATTACACATGGCTGCTGAGGAGAGACTTACAATAAATGAAGAGCAATAAAAGATATAGGAACTGATCTGACAAAATAATGAATTATATATACAATCTGAACAAAATCTGCATGTTGTTCTAAGATCTTTTTCTTCTAGAATTTCATTAAGATGCAATTAGCACTCATCAATTTTGAATGCTATCAAAATTCTAATAGAGACTATTCTGAATGGGTCTTCCCTAACATTTAGATCGAACAACTAGGGACATGTGCAGCCAGTCAAATTGAATGACACAAGGGAGCCAGCAGCTGTGCGATTCTCCCTCTTCAAAGGCAAGTTGTGGCAGCATATAGAGAAGATGTTGAGGGGAAAGTGTTCTGGAACCGTTTAATAACTCAGGGGTAGTAGAGATACATTTAGGCCAGTGTTTTTGGTATAGAATGTAATCATTTTGTTTTAGTATACTTTCTCCAAACATCACATGTCCTCCCATGTCTCTTGACTTAGCAAAATACCACATGAGCCTGTGTTTCCAGACATATCCAGAAACTTCTTCTTGAGTCCTTGAATTTGGTTTACAAGTATGTAATTGCATCTATACTCATGAGGAAAGTTGGTTGATAATTCTTTCTTTATTGAGTCTTTATGCAATTTGCCTAACGGTGGCCTCATAAAATGAATTGGACAATATTTTTCTGTTTTAATTTTGTAGAATAACCTGAACAGTATTGACATTGGTCCTTCTTTAAAAGTCAGGTAGAATTCTGTGCTAACACCACTGGGCCCAGAATTTTGGTTGGAAGAATTTCAATGACTGCTTCCATTTTAGTAGGGGTTACATACAGGTCTATTTAAATCATGTATCTGAACTTGATTTAACTTTGGTAAGTTGTACCTATGAAAAATTATTCATTGCTTTTAGATTTTCCAATTTGATGATGTACAGGGTTTTAAATTAAGCCCTTAAAATTTTCTGTATTTTCTTGGTGTCTACTATTGTATCCTACCTCTTTGCTTCTGCTTTTGTTAATTTAGATATTCTCTCTTCATCTTGTAGATGGTTTGGGTAAGGATTTGTCTATCTTGTTGCTTTTCTCAAAGTACCAACTCTTTGTTTCATTGATTTTGTTTGTATTGTTCTTTTTGTTTCTATTTTATTGATTTCAGCCCTGAGTTTGATTATTTCGTGCCTTCTACTCCTCTTGGGTGTGATTAATTGTTTCTGTCCAAGATTTTTCAGGTGTGGTGTTAAATTCCTAGTATGATATCATTCTTGGCATTTATGTAGGCCATTTAGCACTATGAACGTTACTATGAATGTTACTGCTTTTATTGTATCCCATAATTTTGAGTATACTATGTATTAATTTTCATTGAATTCTCAAAAGTCTTTAATGTCTCTTTATTTCTATCTTGACCCACTTTTCATAAAATACAGAGTTGTTAAGTTTCTGTGAGTTTTAAGCTTTTGGTTATTTTTATAGTTTTAATATCTAGCTTTAATTGTTGGTGGTTAGGATGCAGTTAAGGCTTGCTTTAAATCTGATTATGTGGTCAATTTTGGAGAAACTTACATGAGGTACAGAGGAGATGGTATATTCTTTTCTGTTTGCATGAAATTATCTGTTAATGTCTGTTAGGGTCATTTGCATTATAACATCTGTAATATCCAGTATTTGTTTAGTTTATGTATGGATGGATGATCTGTCCATTGTAGAGAGTGGGATATTACAGTGTCTAAAAATGGTGTGTGAGGGTCAATATGTGATTTAAGCTGTAGAATTGTTTCTTTTACAAACATAGCTTTGTATTTGGGATGTAAATATTAAGAATTAAAATGTCATCATAGTGGGTTTTTCCTTTTCTGAGTATGTAGTATCCTTCCCTATCACTTTTTATTAGTTTTTAGTTTTAAGTTTATTTTGTCAGATATTAAAATTGCTGCACTGTCTTATTTCTTCAGCCCATTTGCTTGGAATATCTTTTTTTAACCGTTTACCCAGAAATAATATCTATTTTTGATGTGGAAGTATGGTTTTTGTATACAGAAGAATGGATGGACACTGTTTTTATATCCATTCTGTTAGTCTGAATCTCTTTATTATGGAATTGGAATTGGGACCATTGATTTTGAGACATGTCAAGAAATGATGAGTTTATTCTTATTTTAGTGGTGGTACTGGTGGTGGTGGTGATGGTGGTGGTGGGGTGTGTGTGGGGTGTGTGTATGTGTGTGTGTGGGGGTCTGTCTGTGTGTCTGTGTGTCTGTGTGCTTCCCTTCTTTTGATTTTATTTATTTTGTGTGTTTTCATAGTGCAGTTAACCTTTTTAGGTTGAAGTTTTCCTTCTAGCACCTTCTGTTGGATTGGATTTGAAAACACATTGTTTAAATTTGGCTTTATAATGAAATATCTAATTTTCTCCATATACACTGTTTTGTAGTCTTCTACCTACATATTATTGCTATTAACAGTATTTTTATGGAACTACTGACTGTAAAATCAAGTAGGCCTCTAACACCTGTGCCTATTCTTGAGACTCTATGACTTTTGTTCGGTTTTCATATCCAACACTGATATGATAGTTTTTACATTATCTTATTATATTTTATATTGGCATGTTTGACTGTAGTCTCTTGGAAGCCTGATCTCTTTTTTGATTAGATTTTTTTCTTCATTTACATTTCAAATTCTATCCTGAAAGTCCCCTATACCCCTCCTTGCTCCCCAACCCACCCACTCCTGCTTCCTGGCACTGGTTCTCCCCTGTACTGGGACATATAATCTTGGCAAGACCAAGAGCCTCTCCTCCCATTGATGGCTGACTAGGCCATCCTCTGCTACATATGCAACTAGAGACACAAGCTATGGGGTGTACTGGTTAGTTCCCACCTATAGGGTTGCACATCCCTTCAGTTCCTTGACTACTTTCTCAAGCTCTTTCATTGGGGGCCCTGTGTTCCATACAATAGATGACTTAAGCATCCACTTCTGTATTTACCAGGCACTTGCATAGCCTCACAAGAGACAGCTATATCAGAGTTCTGTCAGCAAAAACTTTCTGTCATATGCAATAGTGTCTGGGTTTGGTGGTTGTTTGAGGGGTGGATCCCTGGGTAGGGCAGTCTCTGGATGGTCCTTCCTTCCATCTTAGCTCCACACTTTGTCTCTATAACTCCCTTTATGGGTACTTTGTTCCCCATTCTAAGGAGGAACGTAGTATCTACACGTTGGTCTTCCTTCTTCTTGAGTTTCATATGTTTTGCAAATTGTATCTTGAGTATTCTAAATTTCTGGGCTAATATCCACTTATCAGTGAGTGCATATCATGTGTGTTCTTTTGTAACTGGGTTACTTCACTCAGTATGATATCCTCCCAATCCATCCATTTGCCATTCAATTTATGAATTGAATTTCATAAATTCATTGTTTTTAATAGCTGATTATACTCCATTGTGTAAATGTACCACATTTTCTGTATCCATTCCTCTGTTGAAGGACATCTGGGTTCTTTCCAGCTTCTGGCTATTATAAATAAGGCTGCTATGAGCATAGTGGAGCTTGTGTTGGAAGCCTGTTATTTTGTAATGAGAGATGGGTAAGTGAATATGGAGGAGAGGAGAAGTAGGGAGGAGCTGGAAGGAGTAGAAAAATGGGATGCTGGGAATGAAAGGGGGGCCCTGGGGAAGAGGGGGAAGGGGAAAACCCACATCCCACCAGAGTTTGACTTATTCTCTGGTCAGTCAGGCATGGGAGAGCTGCCATACACTTTCCACTAATCCCTGGGTGGGCATCTAAGCTTCTGACCCACTCTTCGGGGGGGTGGCCAAGGGGCAGCCCTACATGGGAGCCCCAGAGCTACTTTGCTAAAGCCACCAGGGTTATGGGAGAGAGGGATGAGGGAAGAGGTTCCCAACAGTGACAAGAGTGAGCACAGCCTTGATGAGCAGAGACTGTCTATGGTTTTAGGGCTTTATTATAGAAAGTCAGGGAGAAAGAGAGAAGGTAGAAAAGAGAGAGAGAGAGGAAAGGCTAGAAAGAAAGAGAGGGTAAGAGGGAGAGAGGAGAGGAGAGGAGAGGAGAGGAGAGGAGAGGAGAGGAGAGGAGAGGAGAGGAGAGGAGAGGAGAAGAAAAAGAGAGAGGAGAGAGGGGGTGAGAGTGAGGGTTAAGAAGTAAGAGAGTGAGAAGTAAGAGTTCGAGGTGAGGGCCTAACAGCCCCTTTTATGATCTTCACTGTTGCTAGGTAACTGGGGAGGAGTTTAGCCTGAAGGTCAGAAGCTTGGGACATTGTCTACATGACTTCTAGCCAAGCTTCTGTTGTGGGGGATGTGGGGGGTGGTAACTTAGGCAGGAGCCAGAGTTCCAGGAGCATGAAGGAACACCTACCTACCGTGTCATGTAGGTGAATTATCACCATTTCTGGGTTCAGACCTCAGCTCGACTGGAGACCAGCCTGTCTGTGCATAACCCAATTACCCACAGCATAAACTATATATTAGGATATACTGTAGAAGAATGAATCTATTTTGTAAAAAAGGAAAACATGTAGATGGGGACCTTGATATAAAAAATGAAGATGGAAGGAGTCTGGGAGTCTGAGGGATAACACACAAGTTTATTTTCTATTTTCCCTGTTCATTCATTCATACAAATATGCATCTACTCACATATGAACATGCACACAACATAAATACTTGACAAAATTATCAGTTGGTTTCTGCTAGTTTTCTGATTCTGCCTATCAAGCAACCATGCAACTGCTGCTATTACTCAACACCAACATTTTCTCTCTTGGCCTTTGTGGGTGAGAAATCCAGATGGGTTTGGCAGAGTCCTTGTTCACAGGTATCATAGAGATACCAAATCATTGTGATGGAACATGCTCACATGTTCCTATAGACAACTTTAGAGATGAAGGTGTAAGCCATGGTTTTAAGGAATATCTATTTCCCTTTCAAGAGCTTGGGCAGCACATCTTTGTATGTATCAGAGTGTATGGCATCTAAACCCCAATCGCTCTGCTCAAGATGTCAAAGGATAAATCTTTTAAATTTTTACATAAAGCTTGAATTATATGATAGTATGTCAGGAAAATAATTATACCGAGAATGTAATGAATTCTCCAGTATAACCACCTCTCTAGAATCTAGAAAGTAGAGAGTATTATTGTTACTCCTGGTCACAGTTTAATAGGTCTTTCCAGAATGTGAATGTCTTTTTCAAAGACCTGGATAAAATTGTACATATAGGTTGACAAATGACAAGGGCACTTTATGCAGCATCCAAGCAACAGTACTTGTCAGGTGCACAGCCTAAAGGACGAGCATGTTACTAGGTAAAGGGAAGCTCTCAATGGCCATGGCTTTTATACATGGTTTCCTTTCATGGCATCTAGGAGATAGAGGACTTGCTTTCTAACCTAATATTGTGAGGGGGGAAGTGATTATAGAATTTGAAAATAGCCCAAGTATTTGAGAACATTCCAAATATTGTGAAGAAATAGTAAGGTTATCTCTAGACTCATAAGAGTGTTTACACTGGAATTTCTTCAATAGTTGATGTGGTTCACAGAATTTTAGTTGAACCTTTTCCACATTAGAAGAAAAAGGTTATAAAACCACTGCCATAGGAAAACTCTAGTGAACAAGGCAAATACAGGGGCTAGGGCATTGCTATTGTGTGAAAATGGTTTGTGTCACATGCAGAAAAACTGCTTTTCAAGGTGATGGTAAGGAGATAGAAATCTTTAAAGGGTGATTCTAGTGGGAGTTTCTTGGGACATTGGAATTGTTGATCTTATGGATAGAGTTTACAAATAGCTTGACCTCTGAATCACTCTGGATTCCTGTTTAGCAACGTGATTTCTTTCATCCATTTGTGCTTCTATCACTGAACACCATTCACCAAAAATCCTTGAATCAGACTGAATGAAACAATGAGGAAAACTAGTTTTAATAATCTAGTCTTGCAAGTCACTTCCTAAGTGGCTTCCAGGAAGACTTTTGTTGTAGTGCTGAGCTATGAACTAGTATAAGAATAGCAACATAAGATGACTTCATAGTTGACACTGGCTGTTGAATTAATTAGAAATAAGAGATGCATAGCTCTGAGAATGTCTATGATGACATTGTCAGAGATTATTAGATAATGAGGTTTAATTAATTCATTGGTCATATCAAAGTCTGGGAGATAGTGGAATGGTAGAAGATGGTATTTGGTTGGAAGAAAGAGATTACAGGAGCCATGCTTTTAAAGGATATATTTTCTGTGTCTCTCCTTTTACTCCTTTGTTCTCTGGCTTCCAGAAAGGGAGCATCTCTCCTCTATCATGCGCCTTTCCTCTTGTCTAAGGTGGGCTTGAGTACTCTACTGCATCCTCTCCACTCAGGCATTCTGCTTCACCATGGAAATAATAGATGTAAAGACTGAAATGGACTGAAGTGTCTAAAAAATGAGCCAAGATCACAATGTCTTCTTCAAGATGGCTAGCAGTAATTTTCCATGGAGATGGAATTATGAGCATACTGACCGACTATGCCATCGTCATAAGCATATGTCGGTTCTAACCCAAGATCCTTCTCAAGTCATGTGTATATTAATATATTAGTGGAGGAAAACTAATTGTTACCTTTATTGAAATAATTAGATTGGGATTTGCTTAGGTTTGGTCATCCATCTTAATGGAGTTGCCTTAACTAAAAAAATATTAAAACAAAATTGTAATTTTTGCACAAAAGTTATGAACTGGTATTCTAGACTTAGACATGCCATAGTAATTCACTAAATTCAGTCACACAAGGAGCTTTTATGGTGCTAAATTTGTACAAGAATTATTGATACTAGCTTTTTTGTATGTAACTAGTAGGTGATAAAGATAGAGAAATAAGTTCCCACTGTTCCTCATATTTGGTTAAAGTTTAATTTTTCTTTGTAGATTTTGCTATTCTAGAGTAATATTTTGTTCTAATATTTTGTTTGCTGCCCCTGCTCTGTGAGAGGGGGCAAGGAAACCAGTCACATATCAAAATGTCAGTGTGTTAGCAGTTTGCCTTCCCACTTAAAAGCTTCTCTTTCCTCCAGACATTGTATTGTACCTCAGTACCATAAACCCATAAAACCATACATCTAAAGAAAATTGATTTGTGTTTCTTTCAAACTACTCATAAATCTACGGAAGTGGTAAGTGTTTCTTCTGTATGTTTGAAACTATAGAAGCTTCTAGAGAAAAAGAAGTGCAAAGTAAAATTAGCCTACTAAGGGAGACTAACAGAATCACTAATGTATGTAGTAAGTACTTACTTAAAGTTTCATCTGACACTGCATCCCCTCAGCAATCCATATTACTCCTGGGATGACTCTTCAGCCTGGAGGGGTCACCCATACATCCAGATATCAATAGCTCCAAATAATCCCAGGTTGCATTCCTTTCAATTTTGAATATTTCTGACATTGGTGATTCTTTGTGGCATGTTAAAACATTAATTGAAAAGGATCCCATGCATTTGTGAAGGAGCTGCTGTCACCACCAAGGCCACATTTGGTGGGAATAGAAATGATGGGTCTCTCAGAACATGCTTCTTCTTCCACTGTAGGATTAACCCAAGCCAATGATTAATAATAACACCTACACTATTACTCTAGCAATCTTTGTTATGAAACTAGAAATGAATTTAGAAACTAGTTTCCATATTTTCTATTTTGTGCCTCCTCCCTGTCTCAATGCCGACAGCTCAAATGACATTCAGTTACTTGCCTTCCATATGTTTGTGGTTTAATTATAATTCACACTGTCAGGGAGGGATGCTAAATCACAGAGGTCTGTCAGAGCATACTGGCACAGTCTGGAAGTTTTCCATGTTCATTTCTTCCCTGACTCAAATTTATATTAATGACCATCGGTTCCTTGGGAAGCTCCCCTATGAAGTCCTGACCAGTAAAAAGCAAAGGGAAATAAAATATATGTTGCCTTGAGCAGGGAATGACTGCTGTTAACGTGTCAGAATGAGACTTAAGATGCTCAATTAAAGTCTCATGCAGCTAGATTTCCTTCATTTTGTAAACTAATTATGTGTGCCTTGTTTAACATGTACTGTGTGGACAGAGGTAGAAATAAGAAGTAAAACATATTTTTATGAGGAACTAAAAGCAAATAATAAATTGATAGAAAAGTCACAGAAAACAGACATTTTGGGGGAGCAGTACATCTCTTTAAAATGAATTACAATGAATATTTCACAAGGCAAAAAGGGGAGTGTATAAAAAAAATAACATGGAATTTGCAGCTCATTTAAAGAGGAAATATAACTTGTTATAGCAGATGCTTTAAAAGGTATCATGTACAGTATTTCTCACACTAATAGCATTCTAGAGTTTGGAGCTATAGCTTGGTGGTAGAGCGGTAGGCTAGTATATTCAAGGCTATGGGTTTAAAATCCATTTCCATCAAACAGAATTTGTCCTCTAATAGAATAGAAGTCATTCTACATACTCAAGTTTAATATTTCTGTTCAGGGACATTTTTAGTAAAGAATTTAGTTTGTAATAGATAAATTCAACACAAAACAGGGTGACATAGTGACACCTAGCTATGAACTGTACATATATCTGCAAATATGGTAAAACAGAGCAACATACCCAAAGAACCATGAGACTGTTTGGTGGACATGTCCATGTAAGAAAGCATCCTACCATGTCTGGATTCCCTTTATTTATATTCTGCTGATCTTATTGTGTAACCCCTGACCTCTGACCTAAAATATTGACCTTGATATAGTTTGTGTAGTCTAACCACAAATGTTAGTTTACCATGGTGAATATTCTCATATTTTACATGACTTTGCTTTGATATCAAAGATGAATTGTTCAGCTTTATCTAACCTAGATCTTTTCCAGTGAGTAAAATAGGCATGCTCTTCAATCCAGTGCACCTTTCCTGTCTTTTTTTCTTCCTTCCTTATACACCACTTTCTCTCTTGCTTTCACCCATGTACCCACTTCTTAGCCTCATATACACTGATTAGTCTATTTCTATTCACTTACGAATTTTGCTGGTGGATTTAAATATAAATTAGTTTAATGTGAAGAACAATAATTTCTAATTGGGATCAATTTTGGCAGTGGATTTTCTGTTAAACAGACATGTGTGTATGCAGAGTCTTTTCCAGGCATTTGATATCTTATATATATATATATTTTTATTCACAGATGATTCTTAAGATTCAGGAACAAAATAAGATGCAATGCCTCATAGACAGAGTCAGATAAATCATTTACTGTATCTCACTTTCTGAATCTGATGGTTCTCTTTAGTAAGCTTTATCAACTTGATCCATAGAAAAGTGACAAATTTGATTGACTTGCCAGTAAAAGGTTGTGCATGCTCTTTCCTGGCCCCATGAACACTATATTTTCTGGGAAGAAACCTAATAACCCAAATAATTGATGTTTATCTGAGACTAAATCATGTTTACCAACTTAACTACAGTAACAGCAGTAGTGGAATTTAAATTATATGTTCATTCTTAATTTTTTATTATTATTGTTGCCAGAGGGGTTTTAAAGGCTGTGTGTGTGTGTGTGTGTGTGTGTAGGTACATATACACATGTTTGAGTTAGATTTAGATACATTTGAACGCATGTGTATGTAAGTACATGAACACACCTGTTACTTATTTTCCAAATGGGTAAATAATTTTATTTATTTAAGTCTGATAATAGTTTTTAAAAATATGACAATATGATCTAAAATAAAAATTTTAAAATATCTTTATCAAAGAATTTATAGGACAGAAAATAGTCACAGACTCTGTTACTCCTTGGGAAGAATCAATCACAAGAATCATTCATTAGCTTGTGTGCTAAATTCCACTTGAATTTGAAGCTTTTAATATGTTTCTTGTTTTAATAATAAAAAATTGGAATTCTTTCCTATTTTGCAAAGCACACACATGCACATATGCACACATATACATAAATCAACGCTGAAAGCATTCCTACCTGCCATGTACATTGTTGAATAATTTTCACATACCCAATAATTTTATAAGACCTTATATACATGTCCTAATTATATGGTATCTGAAAGAGGCAGAAGTTTCAGGTAATAGATTTTTTCCTTCTTCCCTTCAAGTGACATATGTCTACATTATCCAGAGTCTCTGCAAATTATACCTGGAAAAGTTTTCTTTCACTGACATCCTAGAAGGGTTTTGAATTCAGGTTAATTGAGTGCATTTGTGAGGGGAGTGTACTATCTATCAGTCTTGAAAATGCTGAGAGATGCCCACAATGATATGAGCATCAAGTATATTAAATATACTAAATACTGATTTGAGAGGGATAAGGAAGCCTTACATGGGTAATATGAGAGCCACATGGCAGAGCAGTCTATATATACATACATATGTATGTATGTATGTATGTATGTATGTATGTGAGTGAGTGAAAATGAGAAGCAGTGATCAAACAAATAAAAAACCTTTGCTGACACAAAATTCTAGATAATCTACTTAGTTGTTTTCTTGATCTTGGCCATCAAAAAGGAATGTTAATGTTGCTTTGTTGACTTTCCTCATCTTCTGTTTCTCATCTTTCTCTCATCATTAATTAACATTGTTTTAATAACGTTCTCATGTCTGTTTACTCCATCCTCCTGCTCTCCACTCCCACCATATAACCATTGTTTTGTACTATTAGGAAACATATAAATAGGATACAAGAGGATGAGCTCAAAAGAATGGGAGGTTTTCAAGCAAGTCTGAGGACCAGAGTCTGATGTCTGTGAATACAAAATAGATGTGTAGGAGCAACATCTCAAACCCTTTTCTGTATTCCTTAGGGATAAATGCCTACATGGGTGCACACTTACATACATACATAAACACATACACAGACACACACAAACACACACATGTTGACACGAATTATCCTTTGTACTACTTAGGAATGTATGCATTCATGGGGATATACACATATACACAATCTAGTTACCCCGTGTACTTTTCAGAGGTACATGCATGCACTAGGGAAAACTCCTTACACACATAATCCCCTATATTCCTTATGGGTGCACACATGCACTTGGACATATACATATACACACAGGATATCAAGTTATCCCCTGTACTCCTCAGGGGCACATGCATACATGGGTGCATGCAAATACACAAGTTATTCCTTGTACTCCTCAGGGCCGCATGAATGCACATGGACATATACATACACAAACATGTTACCCTCTGTACTCCTTTAGGGGTGGATGCATACATGGGGGTATACACATATACACACATACACACAATAAATAAACATAAAAATGGCTTAAAAGATACTAGAGGTAAAGAATCCTCAGGGTGTTTCCAGGGTTGACTTTTATTAAGATAAACCTGAGTGATTCAATAGCCTGCACAGGACACTCTCAAGAATGAGATAAGAAGAACATGTTCTGTAGTCTAGATGTCTCAGAAGCAGCAGCATGGGGCTGTTTAAACATTGTTGACCCTATCATTCCTGGTGTCCTAGTAACTGGATTTATATTGGCGTTTGTTTGTTTGCAGTTTATCATCCTTGTCTATAAAATAAAATACCTAAAACGGAAAAATAAACGAGGTACTATCTCACAAGCCAAGTGTGATTATGCATGAGATAATATATGTAAATCTCTTGACACAGTCATGTGAGCTTCCGATTCAAAATTAGTTCCCTTTAAGAGGCAGATCATTTGGATAAGCACTGAAATAAATGAATAACATATTTCTCCTTTCATGTGGCAATTAGAATATATTGTCATGGTGATAAATTTTAAATCACGATAGCTTCTCCCTGAACTATATCCCAATAAAATATACATAAATAATTGGCTGGAAAATGACAAATTCCGTTTAAAAGAAATCAATCCCTATGCAGCAAGTGTGTCTGTTTCCTTAGATTCAGTGACTGGAGTTTTGGAGTCAGATTCTTAGACACTTATGAAAAAGTGTCAATCAATAGAGCTCAACTGCTCATCTTCTAAGAATTAAATGGTGGAAGCCTAAGCTGCCGTTTCAATTAGCAAACGTTTATGCACCTAATAATGGCTAAATCCCCTAACAAGTCCACTGGCTCAATAGTCCTAATGCATTACAACCAAAACCAAGGCCTCTTTAGATGTGGGCCACTGGCCACCTGCCCAGAATCATGACCATAGTTCTGCCTTCCTTCTCACCATTCTATGTAGACATCCAGCACTTTAGCATTGATATAAACACTCTGTGCTTCTCAAATGACCTTTTAAAAATTTCCCTCTGTGCTTGAATGGCAGTGTCTAATTTATGATATTTTAGGCTTAAAAATAGGTCACTCAGGACCTGTCCTGGAAGGCACCAAGTGAAGAGCTGTGTCATATTTTAGACCTTGTGCCCTACAATGTTTGGAAAGGGTTTGAGACAAGGGCTCCCCATCCCAGTGTCAGTACAGCTCAGCCAGAAATCTCATTTCTGGCCTAAGTATCTCTTCTTTCGATAAGGGGATAGACACTTCTCAGATACTCACTGAAAGGATAATGGGACTAAACATTCTCTGTACATCAGTACATTCCTAAGAGGTCCATTCCCTACTACACTGTCCATATCCTCCAATCTCAGACTCACAGGATCACAAGGAATCAGACAGCTATTGCCCAGCTCTCTTCTACAGTGTGGAAGTCTACCTTGCCTATCGTACTGAAATCTGACTGTACCTCACCCTTGTTGTTATTCTGAAGAAATGGAGTCTTGAAGTAGAATTCCTTTTGACCTTACATTTTTGACAGTGTGGGAATGAAGTCTTGTTTATTTTATTTCATCTTTAACTCTTAAAAGCCTACCATGACATCTGCCACTCTTAAACTTCTTCCATGTTTAGAAAAGTTATTTGTGTAATAGGAGAGAAAAAAGATGAGTTCTTAGAATATTTCACCTCATTATATAATCATTGTTTTATAAATATATTTTCACTATATAACCCCGTAGTATCATCATGTAATATACCTTTTAACTTTAAAATAATGTTCTACCCCTCCCTTTCTCCTCTCCTTTTGCTAAGAAGGCATGAGTCTTTTATGAAGACAGGAAGGTTATTATATTCATGTATCTCTGTTAAAAAGTATGAGATGTAGTTCACAGAAAATGCAAAATAAACATGATTGGTGATTCCAATTCTTCTTTTTCTTTCTTTTTTTTTTTAATTTTTGTTTTTGTTTTTTGAGACAGGGTTTCTCTGTGTAGTCCTGGCTGTCCTGGCACTCACTCTGTAGACCAGGCTGGCCTCGAACTCAGAAACCCACCTGCCTCTTACAAAGATAATCATGTAGTGCTTATTAACTGATATCACCTTTTGATTATGAAACAACCCAATGCTATACTAAGTATTTTCCATTATCAGTATCTGAGGTTTAAAACAAAGCAACTTCCTATGTTTCTTGGGCTAATGTCACTTCCTTTGATTTTAAGTATTTTATCTATAAATGACATTCCTATTATCTGTATCTATGTCATTCTTGCAATTACTTTGATGTGTTTATGAATCCACCAGTTCCACTTATCATTGCCTTTTGAAATAAATGTAGTGAAACAGACATTAGAGTATAAGTTACTGATGATTCTGAACTCTTTGTAAAAACACATTCATTAATGCTGCAGTTGCAAGAGAATTGTTAATAAAATTAAGATATCTATTCAGGCTACCCAGACATAAAACAAATTGGAAGTAGTTTATTCATAATCCTATATGATGATGAAGCAAATGTTTATGGCTCCTATTCCAGACTCACACTGCTTTTGGGGGGCTTCTTTGATTGTTCAGTGTTTGTTTGTTTTTTTAATTATCTAGTTTTTTGTTTGTTTGTTTTTGTTTTCTTTTGAGTCAGGGTTTCTCTGTCTTGCCCTGGCCGTCCTGGAACTCACTTTGTAGACCAAGCTGGCCTCAAACTCATAAATCAGCCTGCCTCTGCCTCCTGGGTGCTGGGATTAAAGGTGTGTGCCACCATGCCCTGCTCAATTATCTAGTTTTGAGTCAAAGATTTTGTATAGTGCTTGTGCCTGAAGCCCTATATTGTGGAATGTTTCAAACAAAACTTTAATTGGCTTAGATTTGATATGTGTTAAAATAAATCTGTATTTGTACTCCATAAACTTAATGACTACTGTTTATATATCTGTGGCTACTGTTGAGACTGTCTCTAATATCAATTGTATGCTAGTAAACCCTACTTTCTCAACATGGATAAATACAATCTCTCCTAAAAGGAGTACTTATATTACTCAAATGCTTAAATGTTTGTCCTTATTTTATTATTTAATATTATAAAATTTCTTCACAACAAAAAGAAAGACAATTCATTGTGAATAGCTAGCAACTACCAGTATTTCTTACAATACTTGACAATAGATGTTATATGAATGGAGGGATGATACCAGCTACACTTATGTCTCAAGTAAAATTATATAAAGTACTGAAATTATCCAAAATGATAACTATATGGGTCAGCTTAAATTTCATTTTATTTTGAAGAAACCTGAGTGCAAATTAATCTAACAGTTAGATAATATATGGCTTTGTGCATAAAATTATAATAAATAGAATACAAATAATAGTAATGAAATAAACAGAACTAATTATGGTGTGTCTGTGGGGGGTTGTAGTGATTTTTTTCTTCATAACAAGTGAATAAAACTTGCTTCAACAGCACATATACTAAATTGGAATGATACAGAGATTAGCATGGCCCCTGAAAAAGGATGACACGCAAATTCGTAAAGTGCTCCATATTTTTATACAGAAGTGGATGCTCACAGTCATCTGTTGGATGGAACACAGGGTCCCCAAGGAGCTGAAGGGGTTTGCAATCCTATAAGAGAAGCAACAATATGAACTAACCAGTACCCCCAGAGCTCATGTCTCTAGCTGCATATGTAGCAGAAGATGGCATAGTCAGCCATCATTGGGAGGAGAGGTCCTTGGTCTTGCAAAGATTATATGCCCCAGTATGGGGGAATGCCAGGGCAAGGAAGTGGGAGTGGGTGGGTAGGGGAGCAGGGAGTGGGGAGTGTATAGGGGAATTTCAGGATAGCATCTTATAGGTAAATGAAGAAAATATCTAATAAAAATTAGTTTTAAAAAGTGAATAAATATAAAATTCTATTTAGAAAAAGTTCTATTTAGAAAATTTTATTTGAAAGTAGATATTGGAGAATAAAAGGTAATTTATTGGTATAATCATAATTATCAAGTGAAGATGAATACAATTGGAAAGAAGTTCTTTTAAAAATATTCTGTGTTAGAGAAAGTTGACATAAAACTGAATGTGGAGACGTTGAATGGATGATGCATAATGGGAAATAACCATTGTTATCAAGCTTTCTTAGGGAAAACCAATAGGAAAGAAATAACCAGTCAGGTGGTACACATTCATTGAATGTCCTTGATGATGTCTATCGCAGCTTGTTGAAAGCCTATAGAGATAATATTAAAGAATAAAAAAGTCTTATGAAGAAAAGATTTTCAAATTTAATTTGGAGAACAAGTTATTAAATTGGAGCTGAGTGAAGCCCTTAGGAATCTTTCAATTGCAAGTGTCAGAAAATCAGGCTCACACTGGCTTACAGAGTGAGTGGATTCATTACATCGGGTAAATGGAAAAGTCAGAGGTGCATTTTCTTCAGGCATGGTTTAATAGAGGAATTACCTTCAGTTCTCCAGCATTGCATCTCTTACGTTGACTTGATGTTCTTACTGTGTTTGATTCCCTCCATAGCACAGCTACCCTTAGATCCTAAGAGAATACGCATCCTGGTTTTACCCCAGAACAGAATTTGCTACGAATTTATTCAGCATGAAACAGTAACTGTAAAGATGTAAATCTCTCATCAAAATCAGACAGGGACTTAGTCTATCCCTAAATGTCACACTTTAGGAATGGGTTGTTAGCTGAAATCTGAAAAGATCCAAATTCTGAGAGTTGTCTGTGCTATGATAAATTCCCAGATGGGATCTCCTGTGACAATTTGTAGTCCAAACATAGGTGCAGGCTAAGGAAACAGCTAAGGGTGTGCAAAAGTTTAGTGTATAAGTGTAAAGACTGTAATACAAGTACCCTGAACTTATAGAAAAGCTGCACACAGTGTGTATCTCCTTATGAGATAAAGATAAAGAGTCATCAAAGTCCTGGGTAGGGGACCAGCTAGTATAACTGCAGAGTAATTCTGAAATATGAGCAAAATCCCTGACATCTATCATGCTCTTGGGGCCAATAATTTTATAAGGAGTATTCAATCTACCAAATCACACTCTTCTTGCCAATCAGAAAACTATAAACAAAATTTAAATTAGTATTAGAAGAATAAAATGAAGTTATGAACAACTACAAGTATCCATCTCTGGAAAGCAGAATTAGCGTGACATTTTTTTTTCTAATGTGTGCTTTATAGTACTAACTTCAAATGGCCTTAGTCACTGACCCATTGTCTTAGGCACTGTCCTGTTGCTGTGCAGAGTCACCATGGCCATGGATCCTTTTTTAAAATAATTCATTTAACTGGGGGTTTGCTTAAAGATTCAGACAGCAGGCAGGTATGGCACTGAAGAAGTAACTGATAGCTATGTTTTAATTTGAAAGCTGAGCGAGAAAGAGAGAGAAACAGAGATAGAGACAGAAAGACAGAGACAAAGAGACAGAGGCAGAGAAATAGAAAGACTGACAGAGACAAAAACAGACTATCATAGAGAGACAGAGACAGAAAGACAGAGACATGGAGCAGAGGCAGAGAGACAGAGAGAGGGACTGAGCCTTTCATGGACTT
Source organism: Mus caroli (assembly GCF_978045245.1). NCBI lineage: Eukaryota > Metazoa > Chordata > Mammalia > Rodentia > Muridae > Mus > Mus caroli. The sequence continues at coordinate 12,127,167 of NW_028227269.1, forward strand.
TTGAAATTTCAAAGTTCACACCAGATAACATACTTTCTTCAAAAAAGACCATGCCTCCTAATCCTTATAATCCTTTTAGGTAGTGTCACTCCTTGGTGACTAAGCATTGAAATATATAAGCCTATGTGTGCCATTCTTACTCAAATACACACACACACACAAAATCTTAAGCCTGAATATGCTTAGATCTAACTTGCAGTTTATAGAATATGACTTAATGTTGAATATAAGCACAAATAAAATTAATGTCCGTTTTTTTTTTTTTTTTGAGAGGCTTTGCATGTGAAAAAATCATCTACAACTGACTGGAGGCCCTGAAAGTTAATTAAATTATAGCAAACAAACCATAAAGGAAATCTTTAGCCTCTTCCCTAAGATATGACTTCATTTAGAATGATCAAGAACTTGCTAACAGGGTTTGACTATAGACCCAGGTAAGCAATATGCTCATGTGTCACATCTTCAGCTGCCTCATTAGCTTAAATATAAACTTAATTACAAATGAAATGGAAGGAAATGCCTGAGACTGTAAGCAGTAAATAGCATTGGTTGTGATGTATCTTTCTGAATTCTGTCAGTGCCCTACATAGTTGTTCTGCAAGGAGAAAGCATGTCACAGACCTTTCTAGCCATAGAGATTTGACTTGTGATTGTTTTGCAAAATCTACAGACTCAGCAAATGCTAGAGGCCAGGAACTAAGCCCAACAGGATAATCAAGACGGAAATTCTACTTTGTTGCTTTGTTGTTTCAGTATTAACTAATTGTTTGAGACTGACTCTCATGTAGCTTAGGCTGTTCTGGAACCTACTAGATGGCTATCAATGACTGAAGTTCTCCACTTCTTTCATCCTCCTCCTAAATATGCCATACCATTTCTGAGAATGAAGCACAGAACTCAATGCACACTAGAAAAGCATTCTATCAGCTAAGCTATTTTCCCAGCCCTTGTTTCTGGGTTTAAATGATTCTTTTGAAGCATTCTAGCTACGTCCCTTTTGGATTGACTTCTTTATTTCTTGGTGTGGATTTTCCAGCCTGCAAAGTTTCCATTCATAGCCTTCACTCCCAAGTAATGTCCTGGACAAAACCATCTTTTATGAAGAAACCAATTTACAATTGCTTTATTTGGGGGAGGACTTATAGTGTGAGTAATAAAACTAAATTAGAATGCACATGTAGTAATTGATGTCCCCCATACATTATCTGACCATTTTAATGGGTCCTAGAATTCAATTGGCTTCGTTATTTCACAATTAGGAAACATTAAGATGTCAATAACTCCAAAGAACAGTAAGTCCTTGGATTACAATCACAGTAAAGATATATATATATATTCCTAACCTTGTATTTAAATAGACAAGTTTTATAAATCAAAGATTAGCAGTCTGTTAGAAAGAAAAGAGTATGCATTTTACTTTTGGGGTCAGAATCTTACAGAGAATGCAGTCTTCTTGTTGCCTGAACTTATTTCTATGTTACTGCATAGGAAATATGATGTTTTAGAGTTTCATTGTCAAAGCCAATCAGATTTTGAAGATTATTTATTCAGTTCAGGAATTTGTCTTCTCTTCTGTTGCATCTGCATTTACTAAATTTTCTCTTTACCTCTTTTAAAACCTAAAATTCAAACCAGGGAAGATAGATGAGTAAGAAATACTTTCTGTTTATGCAGAGGGCCTGCATTTGGTTTCCAGAGCCCACATGGCAACTTATAGCCCATCTCTAGCACCAGTTCCAGGGCATCCAATACCTCTTCTGGCTTCCATAAGCACCAGGCATGTACGTGGTACATATACACATATGCAGACAAAAAAGGCATATAAAACCAAAATAATCATCAAAAAAGGAAGAACTAAAGTGTCATAGAGAACTTAGATTTGTGTATTTCAAATGTATTTTAACATAAATGTGTTAAGCACATTACTTTTTTCTCTGGTTCCATACTTGTCTTGAGGAATGTAGGACTGTATGTTTGTGTGCTATGTGTGTCTCTGCAGACAATGTCAGGCCCTTGACTGTTTAATTCTGATAGCTAAGAGGAACCATGGGCAGTTTCACTGACTCACAGGGTCATCTAATCATTACTAGCCACCAGGAATTCAGAAATGTCACTGCTCTTGTTTACTTATTTCCAGCAGTATGACAACTGTGCTGTAGTTCAACACATTGTCTTTGTCTGACCTCTAACACATAATGTCTGAAGACTGTTGTTGACCTGAATTCCTGAAGTTTCCCCAAGGAAGCTGCTTAACCAAACCCATTTAATCTTTTAAAATCTATTATTTGCACTCCATGCTGTGTTATATTTTTAATTCCTTATTCTTTAATACTTACATGGGTATATAATGAAAAATGATCATATGCATCTCTTACTTCACCCTTCCAATTCTCTCTGCACCCTTTGCAATATGTCCCCTTCAATCTTATATTTTTGTTTTGAACACATTTCTTTTAAAGTACATTATTGACCTTTAAATTTGGGTAAGTCACCTCAGCTTCTTCCCTTAATTAAATTACAACACTCAGTTCCATTTTCCATACATGATAAGTATTACATTTTAGATCCGTATTTCACTTTGGCCCTTGGAATGTGGTCAGTCAACTATGCTGAGGCACTGTATCCCTGTTAATTAGTTTTGTATTGCATAAGAAACAAATGAGGCTGCTAAGAGCCACAAGCTAGTCAAATCAGCTTACCATCATGGGGGAAAGTTTACATTACACTAAGGTTAGCCACACTAAATGTGAGACTAAGTCATATTACAGAAAGTCAGACAATGTAGCCTTGGTTTTCTTAGTAAGGAGAAATAACTTGGGTATTTAATTATGTGCTGCTTTTAAAGTTGATATTTGTTGTTTTCACTGAGTAATCATGCTAGCATTATAAATAGGAGGTGAAAACATAATTCCAGTGATAGATAAATTTGTCTAAAGTGTGTTTGCAAGATGATCATGATTATGATGAATTCATATATATATAGGCAGTGAAAGATGAAACTGTCAATAATCAAATGCATGCACCAAACATGAAAAACACAAATCAGGAGTTACACACTTAGAGTCACAAAAGATGGATTAACATGGTATCCCATGGAAGAAGATAACATGATGTTATTTTACTAAATACGTGTTATGGCAGGATTGATTTCTAATTTATATTTGCACTGAAATGAAACCTGGATTTTCTGCATATTGAACACAGATCATGTGCCTACATTGTGATATGCATTCACTTTTTCAGTTCCTTTCCTCTAGAGAGGCTTGACTGACACACTTTCCATATATTCTTTTCAGAATGGTATTAAATATGGTTTACATTCAGTTGTAACATCTGAGAATCCAGTTACATGAAGGTTTGCATTCTGGGCATGACCAGATTTTATTTGGAGGAATAAAATGAAAAATACATGGTAGGTCTCAAATGACTCAACCAATAGTGGGCAAGTGTCAATAATACAGTCTTTAGATAGCATGTTAATAATTTGGCCATTACTCATTCACTAATTAAGTACACTGCCTTGAAATGCCACAAGTTCTATGCGTTAAAATTGTGTTATGTTTCCAGGAAACAGAACATAACATTTTGTTTATATGTTATACACTCAAAAATATATGTAGAAAGTGCATTACCCATATATTTATAACAGTAATAATATTGTACTATGTATTTACAAATGTATAAACAGACCTTTAAATTGTATTCATATAACAATGTTTTCAATAATAAACAAAAATTTTTCCAAGGTCAATAAATTTACTCTTAAAAACTGAAATTGAGAAATCGTATCTTTATGTACATGAGTCTCATCTCTTTCTGGGACAGCAAACACTCTTGTTTGATGGGTATGAAAATATATCAATGAAAGAAAAAGGAATAGATATGCTAAACATCACTTCAAATCTCTGAATCATATCTTGGCTAGACAAACTATTTAGCACTCTAACTCAGCACATTAACTTTGACAATGCTAACTGGAAAATCTGTGGAGATCTGCAAAAGTATCATTTATTCACTTGATGTAATTGTTGTCCCAGAGGTTCACTACCTCCATCTGCTAGCCTAGGCCTAGTCTTGGAAGCCCTAACCTCTGTACAATGTAACCTCGGCCTAGAATATTTTCAACCTCTGACACTTACTGCTGAATAAGCTCACCCCTTCTAGTTTCTGAACTATGGTTGGCTGGTTCAACAAAGCTATCTGATTTAAAACTCTTCTCTAAGCTGACTGATTCAAATTGGTTTCTCTCAGCCTCACACTAACTTTGGCCATAGGTTCTAATCTTCTTGCTCCATCTCATTCTTTGGCTCATTCAGTCTACACCTGCATCTAGCTTTTGCTGTCTTCTGTCTCTGTAAACTGCCAAGGTAAAACTGCCTCCTCTCTTTTCTTCTTTCTTTGCACTGCTTTCCCTTGAGTAGCCTCTTCTCACTCTGTTTTCCTTAAAGTTGAGCATAGCCTTTCTCTGATTCGTTAGTTTGTCTGTCTCTCAAATGGACAATAGTTTTAAACATTGATGCTTTTTTCCTGCAAACTCAAACTAACTTTATCTTTTGGGATTAAAGTTGTGTGCTAAGAGGTGTGTCTGTACTCCTGCCAGAGGAGCTCAGAAAACGGATTAAAATACCTCTACAGAGGATGGTGTTATCTTTGTACTCTTTTTCCTTCCTCATAGTATTCCTACAGGTTCAGCAGTATATATGTCAGTCCAACCAAAAGTATTTCACAAAATCATAGACTTCTTCCCTGTATTTTCTCCCCTTTCTCTGATGGAAAATGGAAATAAGTCCTGCTAAACTAGGATACTCATCTCCTTTTAAAAATATTTTAAAAACTCCTGACATAGCAATGAATTGTGTAAGCTTTGCTCTCCGATCCTGTATTATAGCACAATATTGATTTTTCTAATTATTTTTACATAAGTATCATTAAATGGCATAACACATATTCCATATTAGACTAGAAAAATGCTTATAGTTCTCTTTTTATAGAAAGGTTTATTTTTATTGCATGTATATGAGTGTTTTGCTTGCATCAACTACCCCTCCTCTCAATAAAAAATTACATTCAAATAAAATATAAAGGTTATTTCATGCCAGATTACTGAAAAATACCTTAAGTTACAAATAATTTTATAACATGACCAAAGTGTAAATATACTCTTTGATACAAGAATGAAAATAATTTTTCTGTTTTCCTCGTACAGTTCTCATGTTGTTTATAAAATAATTGTAAATCACAAGGGTTGTGGACAGGTGCTGCATTTGCTGTGGGTAAGAATTCATCTATAACTTGAGTCTAAGAGCAAATTGATTTACTACTCTCTAATCTTTATATTCACTTGAAAAACATTCCACTTTATTAATAATAGAAGCCATGTATAATTTCACATTTAGAAAAAAATGTTGCTGTAAAAATGTTTTCTTAAATGACTATGTTTTAAATCACTGTGTCAGAGATTCAGCATAATTTAAACTGTGAAATGCAGCAAAAGAATAGTCAGCTTAAGTCTTCCATGCCCTTCACAGCATGGCCGATCAGCTAACTAAGTCACAAGCTATGAGATTCATTTGCCTTATAATGCTTTACAAAGAGGCTCAGTGTCAGCATTCCCAAAACAAAAGGCAGAGCCAGCCATGTTGCTAGTGTGCATCTTCTTACATCAATTCATTTTGTCTCCATAAGATATGGATTTTAATACATTGTAAAATATACATTTTGTATTTATTTTAACGAATTATTTGTAGTTGTTTACTTTGTGGAAAGATGTGGTGTTTATGTGCATCTATGCATATTCAAGTTTGTGGGCATATCTGTTCAAAAGTATATGCAGGTCTATGTGCATAGCATTATGGGTATAGATCAAAGGATAAGCTTCAGTGTTGGTTTTCAGGATCCATCTATTATTTGTATGAGGTAAGATTTATTTATTTTTTATTTTTTCTCATTAATTTATTTATTCATTTTACAGTTTAGTCAAAGAACTCCTCCTTCCTCTCCTCGCAGTCTCCTCCTCCCCCTCCCTCATTCCCCTCTTTGGGCCCATGGGTACCAACCTGCCCTGTTACATCAACTAGTAGCAGAACTAAGTGTATTTTCTCCCACTAAGATCAGACAAGGTAGCTCAGCTAAGAGAAGGTAATTTTAAAGAGTCAGAGACAGCCTTCATTCTATTTCGTTGGGGACACACATGAAGACGAACCTGCACATCTGCTACAAATGTGTAGATGGTCTAGGTCCAGTCCATGCATGTTCTTTGGTTGGTGGTTCAGTTTTTCTGAGCCCCTATGGGCCTGGTTAGTTGACTCTGTAGGTCTTCCTGTGGTGTCTTTGGCCCTTCCTCCTTCCTCAATTTTCCCCTGCCTACCTCTTCCACAAGACAATCTGACCTCCAGTATTGTTTGGCTGTGAGTTTGTGCATTTGTTTCCATCAGCTGCTTTATAAAGCCTCTCAGTTATGCTAGGCTCCTGTCTGCAAGCATAAAGAGTATCATTAATAGTGTCGGGGGTTGGCTCTCTCCCATAGGGTGGGTCTCAAGTTGGGCCAGTTTTTGTTTGACCACTCCTTCATTCTGTGATCCATCTTTGTCCCTGTACATCCTGTAGGCAGGACACATTTTGTTGGTGGGTTGGTGTGGCCTTCTCTCCACTGGAAGTCCTGCCTGTCTACAAGTGGTGGACCCTGAAATAAGATAATATTTTTAATTGGCTTTTGACTTCACTATTTAGAATACTGGTTTTTAACACCCCTAGAACTACAACCTTTTAATACTGTGTTTTATTTTTTTATTTTGTCATGACCACCAACGATAAAATTGTTTTTGCTACTACTTCATAACTGTAATTTTGCTACTGTTGTTAATCACAGTGTAAATATATGATATGCAGGATATCTGATGTGACACACATGGAAGGTTATTAAACCTCCAGAGGGGTCACTATGCACAGATTGAGAACTGGGGTCTAGATAAAGTTACCTGGCCTGTGAATTTCAAGAAGGCACTTGTCTCTGCCTCTTCTCACAGTGCTGGAATTACCAGTGCCTGCAGCTTGCCTGGATTTTTCATGAGTTTTAGGGTTCCAAACTGAGGCTCCCATGCTTATAAAACATGCACTTTATCAGCTGAGTCGGGTCCCCAGCCTAACTCTTGGTATGTCAATGTGTTTAAAATGCTGGCAATTGTATTAGAGTTTAACTAGAAAAATGTATTATAGATTAACAAATACAAAATATCCCAGGGTACGTGAATCACAAATACTTTATAAAGTTGACAATTTCTATGCGGTTGTCATTAGAATTACAGCAGTCAATTCATTTTTCAGCAGAAGGATGATAATTTCACTCAGCTTATTACTATGCAAATTCAAGATTTGCTTTGCTTCTTTTTTTGTGGATTGATATACACTGTCTGTACTTTGTTCCTTCTTATTAACCATCTTCATGTTTAAAGTATATCTGTAGCTATACCAAGTCAGGCATGCAGCTCATCTATCATCTATCTATCTATCTATCTATCTATCTATCTATCTATCTATCTATCTATTATCTATCTACCTGTATCTGTAACTATCTATACATATCTGTATATATGTGTAAACAGGTAGGTAGAAATCCATTGATTTTTTAGAGAGAGAGAGAGAGATTTATGTAGAAGCTCAAACATGTAAACATGTAAACACATATGCACAACTATTTAACTTCACACTGTGTGCACACACACACACTCACAATTTGTCATAATCACAATCATTATCATGTGGATTTAAGATTATATTTTGGGTGACAGAGATTTTATACTGTATAATGATTTCTTATAAATAATTTGATGTTACTTTCTGTCTCTGAGCTAATTAAGACAAGCCTTTTAGCTTACCATGTTTTCAATAACATCATCTTCAAAAGGCAATAGTTAAAATGTGCTACACATATTTGTGAGTATTTGGGAAATAATTATAAATAAACTATGTATTTCATTATGTGTGCCTTGCATAGCAAATAATATGTACACAGTGGATGTACCTATCTTGAAATTCTCAATAGCATGGAGTAAATGAGAGCAGGCTGTCCTCCTACCTTCTCCTCCTCCAAATCTCCCATTCTTTATCCTTTGAATCAATTCTTATTTATATTTTCCATGTTGAATAGAATCCATAAACACTGTGAGTCAATCTGTAAAGATACTGGTTACACAATTTTTGAATTCCATGGACATCAGATAAGAAAGATAACTGTACCCTTTGATATTGTTTTCAACTAAATTATGCAATATATACATACATTTGTATATATTAAAAGTCCTACTTTATCTCAGACAATAAAGAAGAGAACCAGTTTAATCAAAATCCACAGCAGTCATACATATATTTTTCATACATATTCGTCACTAGACTAAAACTATACTTATATAAATATGGTGATATATTTGGTGCAAAAAAGTTGAAAGGTGTTCTATCCCCAGACAAATGCTCATATTAATTAGGAAAGAAAGATATTGGTGGAAGATAATCTTTCAGAAGATATCCAGCCATAGTCAAGATTAATACAGTTCAACCATAAATTCAGTATTGTAAAAAAAACAAAACAAAAAAACCACACTAAGCATGTTTGCCTTTGATTTTCTTTTCAATATTTCTTTGAAACTAAACATAATGTATTCATATTAAGTAATTATTAAATAAGTAAGTAAATATTAAGTTATGAGAAAGTCTTATAACAACATGCAGCAAGAAAAGAAAATGGACCATGAAATCTTCCTCAGTGCGATACACAGCTTTCTTCAGTATGAACATATTGAGCATTGAGAAAGAAATCAATAGTTTTTCTCAGTAAAACAACAGAAAATGATCTAACGATCATTTAGGAGCTTTTGACATCTTTTAGACCATAATGCTCACAGGATAGCATTAAATAAAGAACTCACACGCAGAGTACATTTGAAGTGCTGGGCCAGATAGGGTCCCAGCAAGAAGAAAGGGAAGTAAGGGAAGTGGACATATTTCCAGTAGATAAATGATTTCAAAATTTATATATATATATTTCTAGCAGAATCTCACTGGGCATACAAATCATATCTCCAGTAGTAAATGGCCAACAAAAATGAATTTAATGACATTTTTGAAAGTTGTTTGTCTGAATACATTATTAGGGTTTCTAGGGAGTTTGTTAATTGTTTTTGGTTTGATCTTTTATTTCCTTTGAACATATATTATGGTTTCCAGTTTTTCTTTGGGCTCTTTTTCATTTGTTTGTTATGTCATACTCTGGTTTGATGGTTTTGTTTTTTATCTTCTTATCATCACCATCATCATCATTGTTATTGTTAGATTTCTGTTTGTAATCTAATGAGAGAGAGAGAGACAAAGGGAGGGCAGAAAAGAGAGGCAAAGAGAGGAAGAACTAGAGAGAGAAAGAAAGAGAGACAAAGAAAATGAGATACAGAGAGTAACAGAGAGACAGAGCAAAAGTGAATTTGGGTAGGTTGGGAAGAAGGTAATATCTGGGAGGTTTTGGGGTTGGGTAAGTCATACTCAGCATATATTGTATGAACAAAATCTATGTTAACAAAAGGAAAAATCTGGGAAGGGATGTCACAGCACAAAAAAGTGCTTTGCTGTGCAATGAGAGTCTGAGTTCAAATTTCCAGAAACCAGGTAAAATGACCAATGTACTCACAAATGCTTGTAATCCTTCCCCAGGGGGATTTGGAGATAAGAATGCTACAGATGAACCACTATTAGGTCTCTGATCTGCAGGGAATTGGTTTCTGGTTGCAGGTGAGCAAGGGTTGGTGAGAAATGACAAACAGACCCAGACACAAGGGAGTGATGAATCTGAATGTAATTTTTCCCAAGCAAACACCAGACTTTAATACAGAAGCAAAACAAGAAGGCCAGGCGACCACATCCGCCAAGTTACATTGACACAAAACAAAAAAAAAGAATGCATATGTTAAAGGACAGCAGAAGCCAGGCCATGTTTACAACTGAGAATAGGAACAACCCTAATTAAGATCAGCTAAACACAGGAGCCAGGTGAATGCTCTGATACAAGGCTAGTCTGTTGTTAAACCCACCACCAGGGGTTCTTTAGTAGATACCTGATTATGCTATTCCTCTGGGCCTAGTGAAAAAAACCTGCACCAGGAGAATTCTGTTCTACTAACTCTTTCATACTACAACCCACCTATTTTCTAGGTCAATGTGTTTTCCTGTGTTTGGGTATGACTCTGCTATTGTCTTAACTAATTACTATGCAGACTAGCCCTGAGCTTTTCTAGCTCTGTTCAAGTAAATTGTAATGCCTAATTAGTTTCACTGTCTCTACTAGAAACGAATTTAAATGTTACTGAATAGGTAACATTCTTACTGAATTCCAAGCTCAGGGTCAGCTTCAAGGACTGCCTAGGACATTGGAACACTGGTGAAGGCTTAGCTATATGTCAAAATCAATCCTTAAAGGCACTTACAATAACACAATACTGAAAGAGAGCACACGGATCCATACACTAGACTAATGAGGGGACAGGTTTTGAGTGTACATGCTATTGGAATGTCAAGGTTCCAGGAGGCTAAGATTCCATGAAACTCTGCCTTGTGACTGCTCCCCGGTTTCTAAACCTGTCAAGCAGACTTCACTGGAATGTATGTAACACAAGATTACTTAGGCCTGTGGAAAGATTCTGTCTGAAAGGAACAGAGGCAGAGAGTTGTGGAGCAGTATACTTAATAGCCATTCTCACCTCTGCCCCAGGCATGATCTCACCTTTCCAAACACTCATAGGCACACATAAACTAGAACTACTACACACACTGTGTGTGTTTGTGTGTGTGTGTGTGTAAGAGAGAGAGAGAGAGAGAGAGAGAGAGAGAGAGAGAGAGAGATTTAAACACAAAATTGAACAATACTCTGGAATCCTAGCACAGAGTTGAGTGCTGTTTACTGGTGATGGCAGTAAAAATTGTTATGAAGCAATTTATCAACCATATAAGGCCTCCAGAAATGGTTTGCCATAAGGTAACTTAAGAGGAAGCAGAAGCAACTTGAAGTGTAGGTAGGAAGATGGGTTCAGAGGTGAGAGTACTTTCCATCTGCATTCTCATCTGATGGGTGTTATCTTTTCATTTATACAACTTCAGTCATACCCCATGCACAGGGCTGCAATGGAACCCTTTGTCTTTGTTTTATGTCCTTTATTGGGAACATCCAGTTTATCCCTAGTTTGGTGTCCTGAGGACAAAGCTTCTATTTAAAAAATGAGACAAATCTTTATGTTTTTATGTTTCAGTTCTTCTGGGTCAATCCCTTAGGGTGAAAAGGATAAAACAAAAGAGGGATACAAGAATCTGTGCAACCTTGGGGGCTGTGTGTAGCTCAGCAGCAGAGTCCTTGCCTAGAGTGTGTGAGACCTGCTATTTCATCTTAGTACTGTCTAAAAAATTAACATCGGGGTTCAACCTTGTAATAGAATTTACAAACTGATTGTATCATTTTAGATTTGCTTAAAATTTTTATATTTTGATTTTTCATGACTTTACATTTCTCATGTACATAAATTATAAAAAGGTTTGCTCTGTGAAAGTTATAAAATAAAAAGATAAATTTTATTTATTTACCCAAGGCCACTTTGAAAATCAGTAGGCATAGCTCATATGCTTCAAGTGAAGTACACTGTGGAACCTTTATTTTCACATTAATAGAACTTGTTCTGAACTATTTTCTGACTCAAGTCACACACTTAAATATTCAGCGTTATAATCTTTCAATGTTAATACCATGTATTTTATCCACTCTTGGTAATTTATCCCCTAGTGTATGCCCCAGAATAAACACCATGCCATGAAAACAATTTTAAATTCTGACCCCTTAATATTTCCACATATATATTTGTACTCATATGTGAGCTGCATTTAGGATATATTTGAGAAAGTGAATTTCCCAGCTAAGTATATATTTATTGATTAAAACTGAGGTAGACCACAAACTAATTCCTTCCCCAAATGTTTCTATTACAATTCTAGCAACCATAATGTAGTTTGAAGCACAGAAATGTTATCACTAAATATTTAAAAACTAAATGTTTTTTCAAAAATATGTCTAAAGTCATTTTATAGGAATAAATAAACAAAAACAAACACAAACTAGCAAACAAAAACTAGAGTACTGTAATTGTTTAGTCCCCCTATAAAAGCAAGGCCATAGAAAACCCACTGAGGTGATTCCATGCACGCTATAGTTATTTGTGTTTCTTGAATGATCTCACTCATGTCAGATCAGGTTATGATATTTGTATCTACACACACACACACACACACACACACACACGTATATTTTTATTGTATCTCATTTGAAAAAGAAGGACGCTCATAAGCTCATATATGTGAGTGCTTAGTTATCAAGGAGTGGCATGATTATAGTAGGATTAGTAGATGTCACTCTATTGGAGCAAGTGTGTCACTGGGAGTAAGTTTTGAGGTTTCAAAAGCCTATGCCTAACCAATCCTAGCGCTCTCTCTCTCTCTCTCTCTCTCTCTCTCTCTATCTATCTATCTAAAATTATATATATATATGATTGTCTATCTAGATGTAGCTCTTTGCTATATTCCCAGCACCACACCCACCTGCCACGATGTTCCCTGTGATGAAAATAGACTAAACCTCTGCAACTGAAGGAACGTCTCCAATTAAATCAATTAAATTCTTTCTCTTATAAGAATTTTCTTGGTCATGGTGTCTCTGTCTCTTCACAGCAATAGAGCAATGACTTACACACGCATACTTTTTAACGATTGTAATTTGGAGTATTAAGTAACAATATCCACCCATATCCCATTCAAGAAAAGGAATATTGTATATTATCAATATCAGTCATTCATTAATTCTAGAAGAGTTGATTTTTTGTTTAAATCCTGGATCTTCATCTTTCTTACTTGTAAAATAAAGACAATAAATAATATGTAACCCATGAAGCTGTTAGGGGGAAATATACATACAGTAGTCCATTGGAAAGTTCTTAATGCTAAAAGAACCACTTAGCTTACATCAATTTACTCTTCATGACTTTATTCTAGGTTTTTTTGAGCTTTTTCAAAATGACTTCAGGTCGTCATTTTCTCTGTAGATAATGAGCTGTACTTACTTTATTTTTTCCTGTCTTAGGAAGAACCAGTAAATGCCTTTGAGGCACCACTGCTTTCTCCAAAGGAGTCCACTTACTTATTCTTGGTGGGGAGCCTGTTTTGTAGGTCAATGTTGGTTCTGTTCCCATGGAGTATAGTCAATCAGCACGGGTCTGAGGCAGTCTGTCCCTTAATGCTGGGGTAGCATTAAGGACTTTCATGCTCTGATTCCATGTGCTATTGTTTGCCTGTTTCTTTCTTTGCAATCTGAGGTGGAGTTAGGAAATGGATGCACTCATGTCCAGGACATTCATAAAAATATTTTTCTAGCATGTGTGACTAGGGATACATGATGGACATTATCCAGGTTCTGCAGTATAGTAACACCATGAATTTATGGGGATCCTTGGACAGCAAAAGTCTTACTGATACAGATGATGAAACCCATGTCTGGTTTTCTTGCATATACACATTTTCTTTTTTCAAACCTCTGGCGCTATCTTTGGTCACTTCATTGATGTGTTCTTCTATGGAATCAGGGATCTACACACAAAAATTATCCTCACTTACAATCTTGCTTTTAAATTAGACCCAGATACTGACTCTTAGTTGTTTGTGGCCAATTTTGTTCAAAGCATTTCAGAAGCTTACTGTCTCACATAATCTGGCCTCTTGTGATATAATTTCTCTAGACTTAGTTCTGCTGTGACAACAAAGTTGTTTCTATCCTTTCTATACACAGATATCCACTTCCATATTCTTTATGAGAAAGAGTGCAGTCTTTGTGGCCCCATGTTAAAATAAATATCCCATTTTAGAGCTCAGTACCTTAAAAAATCAGTTGTATGTTTCTGTGTTATTCACCATCTACTACAAAAATGTAGTCATTGCTAAGAATTGAGTGATGCAACAATCTGTAGATATAACAAGCCACTAGGAGTCATATAATAATGAGGTCTATTCAGCCTGGTGAATAGTAAGATGTCATTCAGAGGCTATGACCTGTCTAGTCACAGGCTTTTGGCCTCAACACTGTCCCGTGTATATACTCTTATGGTATTCATGCCAGCGCTGCACCATGAGCACTTTTTTATTTTCCAGGAAACTTGTTAGTGTAGCTCACAAAGCTCAAGACATGTTATATTGATGATTGCTTTTCTCTGCCACTAGTGTGCATAGCATCTTCCCGCACTATGAAAATAAAGAAATTAGCCTGTAGAGGCATAGATATCAGTTCAGTAACAGCCTGATTTCTCTTATGACCCAGGTATGTGATGTCATGGGCAACAGTGTCTTCCTGTCATTTTCTGGAATGTAATCTAGGGCATTTCAGTAACTTGCAATGTCTGAGAAACCTATAGTGAAACACTGGCCAACAGTTCCAAAAGAGGTAACATATTTCTTGGAACTAGGAAACAAATCAGAGAAAGAGTTTAGAATACAAAGTGTACATGTATTAAAGTATAAAATAACAAGATGTGCTAATAAAATATATTTTTTTATCTAAATAAAAAAGAAACCAAGTACAACCCATAGAACTACAGAGGTTAGGTATAAAGTTAGGAACTGGAGGGTGGGGATGAACAAATAGATATCTCTAGAAAAAGGAAATATATATGTATACATGTAAATATACATGCATCTATACATGTAAATATACATGCATCTATACATGTAAATATACACGTATGTATACATGTAAATATACACTTATGTATACATGTAAATATACATGAATTGATGGGGCTGGAATGGGAAGATCAAGTGGGGAGAAAGGGAGATAGAGATGATGGAAGAATTATTGGGTGAAACAGCTAAAATTGAGGACCACTGAGGAGTAGTATGGAAACATAATACAGAAGAAGTTTCCCAAAATATATACATATATGAAGGCAATCTAAATGAAGTCATCAAATAATGGGTAAGAACAAGTTCCAATTGGACATACATCTCACATCACCAAATAAAGTTTCCAATACAAAGTATATATTGCATCTGAATTTGTGGCCTAATAGGCCCCATAATAATCCCCCAATATCCAGGCTGTTGCCATGACTATAAGTTGTTCTTTACATAGTGACAGCATGGACCTATAGTTGAAGATAACACCTGTACAACTCATGGAGAAATCAAACCAATGCTTACAAAAAGCCTTCACCTTTGTTCTAGCATCTTTGGGTACAGGAAGGTAACTGCAAGCTACCAAAGGACAAATGTAAATACCAATTCACTTACATCCTCTTCTATCTAAAATAGTCCTGATACAAATTATACTAGTTCAATCATGACACAAAGTTTGTTGCAGTAACCAACAATCATATAATTTGACTTGAGACCTACTGCATGAGATGGAACTGATACACAGCACTGCGTGTGTGAGTAAAACCTGAGACTTGACAGCCCAGGGACCTACGTTAAAACCAAAAGAATGGAACAATAAAATAATCCCCAGTGATAATCCACACTACTCATAGAACAGCAATTTTTTCAGCCATCATCAAAGAAGCTTCTGCTATTGTAGTAAAACCGTAACTGGAGATTTTACCCCACCTTAGAAAATTTAGTTCCCAAATAAAAGACACAACACATTTATATTTGTACTAAGGCTTAAAATCATTACAGCTGGGCAGATCTCAGCCCTCTATCCTATTTTGTCTATCTCTCTATTAACCCTGAGATATCACTTGCCATATTCCACATGAGCTGCATCTACTCCTATTGGCCAACCCTCATGATCCAGCTACCCCATGGCATCTTATTCCTTCATCCTCTTCCTTCATGATCCAAAGGAAGGCCTGACTACCTCTCTTGTGTTCAACTATAAGTTGTCAGGATCTTTATTCAACCAATAGCTTTAAAGTAAGAAGCAAGATTATATAGCATCATTTGGTGTTTGTGTACCTCCTGAACCTGAAGATCTACTCATCAGGGGGCAACTGGATCTAGAGGGCCAGTATTTAACATTACAATACATAGCAACAGTCCTAACCTCAACATTTCCCTGCAGCAGATGGCAACAACTACAGAGACCCACAGCCAGATAAAGTGCAGACATTAAAAGGCTTTGGAACACTCAGCACTAAATGGGATGCCTCCCTCAAATCCTTCCCCTCAGTGCATAGGTCACCCTGTGGAAGCATGTAAGGGCTAGAGAGGATGGAGGACACCATGGAAATAAGGCCCTCTAAACCAACAGTATCAGAATTGAAGCACACAGGAACTCAGAGAAACTGACGTGGCACAGGTCTTGAAAGACCCACAACGTGAGGACTCCCCCATGTTCTGACTCAGGGAAGGCGACACCCTAAATCACATATGAGAAACGGTCTTGATGCAAACTGCAAGAGGACTTTTATTCCAAGAGCACTCTGGGGGCCACAGCCATACACCATGCAGGGGTAGAGGACCATGGACCACAAGTGCGGAATTGGGACAGCTTTTATAGGGTTACAACAAAGCCCGAGCTTCGCAAACCAATCATGTCATAGCATCAAGAGCCCACGCAGTGCAGGCCAATCAATTTGTACCACCCCATAGTTTCTAGGCCAATCATTTTAAATCATCAAGCCTGCACTCCGGGGGGTGGGGGGGCAATCAGTTTCCTATAGCCTGAGAAGTCTCCATTTGCACGGGTTCCTGGGCGGGGTTGGCAAAATGCAGTTTCAGTGTGTAATCTTTCCTCCTATGGTGCAAGCAGTTCACAGAAGCTATATAATCGGTTAGTCAACTCATTTCCTGTTATCTTACTAGGCCAGGATCATGTATTCACAAAAAGCAGGCCCTGGAGCAGCAAGAAGTGTGACGTTTTACCTATATACTGGCAGGGATCAGGGTCTGGAATTTGTGATATTTAGGGCTTCTTAGGAGGCTGGAGTTGGGGCTGTATTTTCTATCCTTTCAGTCTGAATTAGATGGCATCCTAGAATTGAAAGGAGAAGTGGACACCTGCCCCTCTGCATAACCCAGGCGATTTCTCCAATTGATAACCACTTAAAAATGAAAATTTCATTTTATCCCACAGAGTCTCACTAAAGAAACAAAGTACTATTAAGTGTAGGTTCCAGGCCCAACAGTGGATGACCAACACAAAGCAAACGCAGTGGCTTCTTTGGATGTCCCTTGCCTCATAATAGTATGTCATGACTTTTTAATTTTTAAAAATTCTATCTTATTTTTATTTTTATTTTATTACACAGACTTATCTCTTTTTAATTCTATAGGCCCTTTGGGTACATATCAGAGTTTCCACTTTAATGTTCTTAATGATTCCTGATTGTGTGAATGAGTTAGTCTCTGAGTCAATCTCTTTTTCTTGTGCCTATTCTTTGTTCTCAGTTGGTTTGTTTTGTCCTATTCAGATGTCTTTTGTTTCACTTTACTTCATTTTATCTTGTTTTATTTTATTGTTATCCCTTAGAAGGCTATTTGTTTTCTAGTGGGAATCAGAAAGGAGTTGGAACTGGATGAGAGAGAGGGAAAATGGAACTAGGAGGCATCAAAGGAGAAGAAACCATAGTTGGGATGGAAATATTATGGGATTTAAAAATTTTTAATAGAAGGGAAAATATCAAGGTGTATATACCATTAAACTTAGGACAAATATTTTCATGATCCATAATCAATCTGAAATAATGTTTCTGTTTTATTAGAGGATGGTTGCTGCGTAGGGGTGGAACATAAGATTCTGTCACTCTGGAGAACTGAGCTGTTACTGTGTGTGAATAAAAGACTGCCAAGTAGAAATGTCACTTCTTTCTTGCCCCTTCGTCTTTGCACTGAAGTAGTTTTGCTTTTACATTTCATAGTTTCTAACAGAGTGGCTGTTAAAGGTTTCAGGTTTTTTTGTTTCTAGGAGAAATGAAAGTTGTAGAGAGAGAGAGAGAAAAAAAAACCTTCCTTGTGAAGCCCAGTAAGGGAGGGGTTTACATAAAAGAAAAGTCCTCCCTAAGAGACTCCAGAAAACTTGGTGGAAGATGGTTACAGCCAGAGGAGTGGGGAAGCTGGACTCCAGGCCAACAATGCAGTGCATGCATATGTATGCCTTGTACATAGTAACAACAAAGCTTATGTTTATAAACACTATAACAAAAAAATATTTTAACATTATTTCTGACTAGGACATTGTTCCGTTTATTAGCATTGTTAGTTCCATATGTTTGTTGTTAAATATTTCTAGAAGCTTAGAAAAGAATGTAGTAGATGGAAAATGAAAATAAACCTGGCAGGAAGCATCAGAACTGATCCACTCAGCATCCTTTGTATCTCAGGATCACACAATTCCACTACTAGGATAATTGTTATTGCTATTTTCAATTTTATCTTAGTCGTTTCCTTATCACTTGCTCCAGTATTGTGAATTCTCATTTTAAAATCTGCACCAAATCATATATATATATATATACATATATATATATATCATATATATATATATCACACACACGCACACACGCATACACACACACACACACACACACACACACACACACATATATATATATCTTACTTCAAAATTACCATAGCTCCAGTGTTGGTTGATGGCCCCACTTTGTTCAGAAATAACTATTTAAATTTATTGCATTGAAAACAATAAACCTGGTCTACAAAAGTCACTCAACAGGTAAGACTGCTTACTGTGGAAGTATGGAGAGCTAAGCTTTGATCTATGTTAGACAGGGAAAAAAAATCACAATTGGTCATGTTCACCTATAACTGAAGACAATATTGTTCAAAGGAGTATAACACATTTTAAGTCTGCAGCAATAAATGGGTAGAAAGTAACAGCAAAACAACAAAAGCAGTATCAGAAATAATTCTCAAGAGCCTCAAGACAGGTTTATGAATTTAAGTTATTTGAGACCTAAACTACTACCTTGAGACTTCAAATGTTACATACAGGTGTGCAGGCAAATAGATACACTCTACACACACACACACACACACACACACACACACACACACACACACACACACACATAAACATTGTGTTACATATAAACTAAGCTCAGCAGAACATTTAGATTTTAGACATTTCCTTTTTCAGGCACCCTATCTGGACTTTATCAATACCTACGTTGCTCCAACATCCTTCAAAATCCTTGTCTTCATTGACAATGTCAAAGAGACTATACTCACTAACTACAAGATTATTGTTGCATACTTTATTTCTATCATAATCAACTGATTCATATTTATTTTTATAAGCAAATATTTTTGCAATGACTACTCAAATTTTGCAATTTTATTAACATCAAAACAATCTGTATTAACCCAAGCTAGGCTCTGATTATTTTCATCCTTTTGTTCAAGAGTCTTCTTCTAGGTTACTACATAGTAGCTATGGCTAGTCATTGAATCAAATTTATATGATTATTTTCCTACATAGAAGCACCATAATCATTATTTGTAGCTGTCTTATAGAATAAATCAGATAATAGGGCCAGAATTACCTAACTGCCTTCACGTTCTAAGTTTTAAAATACTCAAGTTAAATACAATTTGAAGTTTAGATGTGATTAGGTTCAAATATTTAACTTTTCAGATCAATAATCTTATTCTATGGTGATGAATTTGATTTTGGAGTTGTGGGGAATTGTGTTACAAGAAAAAAACAAAAGGAGGATTGTAGGAAGGGAGAGGACTTGAAGATATTCACATATGTCACAGGTAACATATGATGTCAGAGTTCTAGAAACACTGTATATTCCACACATATGATTGCTAAGCTAGGAATTTTTTTTTAAGTATTATATGATAACAATGACATTAGCTTCCTATAAGTTAGGGGAACTGTTGTCAGTGATAACATTCTCTTTTGTTTAAAGAAACAGTTCTTTTGAGTCTCATACAATATATTTTCATCATATTTACCAACTTTTCCCCTCCAACCATATATAACCCATCCTTTTTTTTATTCACTCAAATTATGACCTCTTATTTTTAACTACCTATCAGATCCTATTGTGCTGCTCATGCATTTTTGGATGTGTGACTTTCCACTGGAGCACAGATGACTGATTAGGGAGCTTATAAGTGACTACTCTTAGAGGAAACTGACTCTTCCTTGCCTAGACTCTATCAAGTACTAACAGCTTCTCACCTGGACGTGAGACTTCATGTTCCCCTCTCTCTGCTATGCTGGGACTTTTGTTTGGCTTGGTTTTGTATAGGTCTTATCCATGTTGTTACAATCACTGTGCATAAATATGTCCAACTGCTCTGATGTATCTATAAAACAGTTTCTATGTAGACATCCAGTACCTTTGGGTGACAGTGACAATTTGCATTCTCGTCTCAGCATTTTGGGAGAGCTTCAAGCATTATGTCTTGGGAAGACCCACGTGTGGCATTAGAGGTAAGGTTTCCTGAAATAGTGGTGATCCTTCAAATAGGAGAAATATCTGCCAGGTTTCAGGTAACACAGTGAACTATGAGGCACATAAGCCTGGTAGAACTAATGATAACTGGAAGAATAATGATTGGATTTCATGTCAATGTATTTGTCCAAAACACTAATTGATCTCTGTAAGCTGAACTCTAGGAATATGGGGTGAGATCAAGGTCAGTGAATCTTCTGTATTAAACAGAATGAAAACAACTACTGAACAAGAAAGGAAAGTTTGTTTAGGCATATTTGTACATGTGTTTCTGTATGTTAATATGTTCAAACATATTTCTGCATGTTAATATGTACACATGTATTTTTTGTGTTAATACATATACATGAATTTATGTATGTTAATATTTGTCTAAATATTTAAGAATGAACTCTACTGGTTGTATTCTTGTAAACTCATGCCAGAGACTTGACAATTCTATTTAGGTAAAATATATACACATGGATATTTTTCTTACATTTTTTAATTAAATGATTTTTTACACTTCATATTCCATTTCCCAACCCTCCCCCACATTTTTCTTAGATTTAAGATAGAGGGTTTTTTTAATATTTTTTATTAGGTATTTTCCTCATTTACATTTCCAATGCTATCCCAAAAGTCTCCAATACCCTCCCCACCACTCCCCTACCCACCCACTCCCACTTTTTGGCCCTGGTGTTCCACTGTACTGGGGCATATAAAGTTTGCATGTCCAATGGGCCTCTCTTTACAGTGATGGCTGACTAGGCCATCTTTTGATACATATGCAGCTAGAGTCAAGAGCACTGGGGTACTGGTTAGTTCATATTGTTGTTCCACCTATAGGGTTGCAGATCCCTTTAGCTCCTTGAGTACTTTCTCCAGCTCCTCCATTGGGGGCCCTGTGTTCCATCCAATAGCTGACTGTGAGCATCCACTTATGTGTTTGCTAGGCCCTGGCATAGTCTCACAAGAGACAGCTATATCAGGGTCCTTTCAGCAAAATCTTGCTAGTGTATGCCATGGTGTCAGCGTTTGGAGGCTGATTATGGGATGGATCCCTGGATATGTCAGTCTCTAGATGGTCCATCCTTTTGTCTCAGCTCCAAACTTTGTCTCTGTAACTCCTTCCATGGGTGTTTTGTTCCCAATTCTAAGAAGGGGCAAAGTGTCCACACTTTGGTCTTCGTTCTTCTTGAGTTTCATGTGTTTTGCAAATTGTAACTTATATCTTGGGTATTCTAAGTTTCTGGGATAATATCCACTTATCAGTGAGTATATATCATTTGAGTTAAGATAGAGTTTTAACTCTATTTTATGATTCAATTAAATAATTCTAACTATATAATATATGTAATTTTCAAATATCATATTGACATTACTATTAAGTTCAAAACATTTTCTAGTTTACATTTTGAGTTTTCATTTAATTACTACAGAAACATACTGATTTATTCCCATGAAGCTAGATATTATCTCTTTAATGTTTATTTCTAGGTTATTTGTACTGAAATCAGGAAATACATTTTTGCATGATGCCAACATTTAAAACTGGACAAAGTCTTTATTGGTTAGAACATAGTCATTTTGATTAAATGTTAAGGAAGAGCTATAGCAGATTAAAAAAAAGACATGCAATGTCTTGCCATTTTGAGGTACTCTATTATAAATAAGACAGTTAAAATAAATACATGAGTTTATATAATTTAAATTTAGTTTTTTATTTTATTGTCTGAATTTATTGTATATTTTTAAATATTTGTTTTATTTTTCCATTGACAGTGCTTATATAGCCTTTTCTGTGATGTCACAATAAATAGAAATAATTTGAAACTGTCCAATCAGTATTCTGAATAACTTTTACCTCATGTATTTGTATTCTCTTTGCAGTGGGAATATGCAAAATCTTCTGACTATTTAGAACTATGGACTACATCATTAAATGGTATCACTCTAAGCTGAAAAAAAAAACATGAAAAAAAAAGTGGATCTCCTGCTTAAAAGTGGGTTTCTGATCACACATTGAACATCATTTACCCTTCTCTAGCTATGGTAACCACTCTTTTATTTCTCTTGCCTGATATAGCTCTCTCCTGAGAGACTCTACCAGTGCCTCACAAAAACAGAAGTGGATGCTCACAGCCATCCATTGGACTGAGCATAGGGTCCCCAATGAAGGAGCTAGAAAAAGGACCTAAGGAGCTGAAGGGGTTTGCAGCCCCATAGGAGGAACAACAATATGAACTAACCAGTACCCCCAGAGCTCACAGGGGCTAAACCAGCAACCAAAGAACACACATGGTGGAACTCATGGCTCTAGCTGCATATGTAGCAGAGGATGGCCTAATTGGACATCAGTGGGAGGAGAGAGCCTTGGTTGTGTGAAGGCTCTATGCCCCAATGTAAGGGATTGCCAGGGCCAGGAAGTGGGAGCAGGTGGGTTGGTGAGTAGGGGGAGGGGGAAAGGATAAGGGGAGAGGGTGATCCCAGGAACAGGGATAACATTTGAAATGTAAATAAAGAAAATATCCAATAAAATTTATTTTTAAAATAAAAATATTAATGGAATTTATACAACTAATTTGTATACAATTGCTTGAACTCTATAATTATTTTGTTTTACTTATGATAGGTTCTGTCTCTAAACTTTGTCTCAAACGACAGAATTGCCTTTGTAAAAATTGTGTAGAATTCTAATGAGTACCTGTGGGACTGTGATAGGTAGCCTATTTTGGTTGAATGGGGCTTGTACCAGTGACCCAGTAGAAAACTCTATAAGGGAGAAAAAGGAAAGCCCCATTCCCAGAATCAGGTGCCTGAAACCACAGAGCCCCCAACTCCATAATTCTGTGACTATCAGTCATGCAGACAATGTCCCAAGTTTCTGGCATTCTGGCTAGACTCCACCCCCACAGTTATCTGACTATAGCCAGGTATGCTCTTCCCCACTGTTACCTGGCAACAGCAAGATAGTCCAGCCCTCTATAAGAGGGGCTTCTTGGTTGTTCCTCCTTGCTCTCTTTAATCTCTCACCCTTCTTACTCTTTAGCCCTCCTTCTAAGCTCTTTCCTTTCTCCCCTCTCTCTCCAGCCTCTCTCTTTCCACCTTCTCTCCTTCCCCCTGCCTTTCTACAATAAAGCTCTAAAACCATAGACTGTCTCTGAACATCAAGGCCTGCAGTGCTTGAACCATGGGATAGGCTTTCTCCTAAGGAGCCTAATCTCCCGCTAGAAGGCAATCCTGTGCTCCAGCCATGGACCTGACCAAAGATTATCGCCTGCATGGGAACCATCCAGTGCCACTTCTCCCCCTTCTCTCTCCTCCCTTTGGCCCCTGGACTAATGAGCTGCCCCGGGCCCCCACTTTGTTCTCAATTCCTCCATGGTATCCAGTGTGGGATGCCAGAGACTGGGAACCTGTTGCCTGCCTAGGACTGCCCCTTGTCAAGCACCTGCCAAGTGGGGTCAGTGGCTTCACACAGCCAGACGCCCACCTGGGGCCACCACCCTGCAAGTACCCATTTTAGAAATCTACTCAATCTGTTTTTTTTTTAATTAGGTATTTTCTTTTTACACCCTGTACTGAGGCATATAAAGTTTGCAAGACCAAGGGGCCTCTCTTCCCAATGATGGCCGACTAGGCCATCTTCTGATACATATGTAGATAGAGACATGAGCTCCGGGGGGTACTGGTTAGTTCATAATGTTGTTCCACCTATAGGGTTGCAGACCCCTTTAGCTCCTTGGGTACTTTCACTAGCTCCTCCATTGGGCGCCCTGTGTTCCATCCAATAGCTGACTGTGAACATCCACTTCTGTGTTTGCCAGGCACTGGCATAGCCTCACAAGAGAGAGCTATATCATGGTCCTTCCAGCAAAATCTTGCTGGTGTATGCAATGGTGTCAGCATTTGGACTGATTATGGGATGGATCCCTGTGTATGGCAGTCTCTTGTGGATATTAGCTCAAAAACTTAGAATACCCAAGATACAAGATACAATTTGCAAAACACATGAAACTCAAGAAAAACGAAGACCAAAGTGTGGATACATTGCCCCTTCTTGGAATTGGGAACAAAACACCCATGGAAGGAGTTACAGAGACAAAGTTTGGAGCTGAGAAATCTACTCAATCTTTGATGGACAATTATATTGATTCCATTTTTTGGTGATTATAACTAATTCTATTATGAACATGAAAGAGTGACAACAACTTGATTTCAATTCCTTTGATTTAATTTCTGTGATGGGATTTCTGAAACTTAGAGCTGACAGAGTTTTAGTGATATGAATTTTCATTGTATGAACTTTTTTTAAAAAAATGGTTTAATGTGATCAGCATGTCTTCTTTCTATGAAGTGTATGTGTGTGTGTGTGTGTGTGTGTGTGTGTGTGTGTGTGTGTGTGTGTGTGTGTGTGAGTTTATGTCTCCCTGAGTATATGTTTGTGCATTTCATGGTGGACATTTAGAGGCCAAAGGTCAATTAAGGAGTCTGTTCTCTCCTTCCATCATGGTTGTCTTGGAGATCAAGTGCCAGGCCTCAGGCTTGGTAGCAAACACCTTTAACCTTTTTGACTTCTTAACCACTTGTTGGCCCCCAGCAGGTCCAACTCTTTATACTCTTTATACTCTTGTCTATCTTGCTTTTAAATTTTTTGGAAGGGAGTTTAAAACTAAGTACCTAGTTTCTAAATGTCAAAAAATTTAGTGGTTCTTCGTAATCAGACTTGGTCTACCGAATAGGACCATGAACTTGTGACAATGGGGGCTTGTATGTGTCTTCATGAGTTTCAGAGACAATGTCTCCCTGACTAGTCATTTCATGATTTTAAATATGCTATCTCATTTAAAACTATTTTAGTAGAGTAAAATAGTTGTAATAAAAGTGCCTTTCTTCCTTCATTTATGGCCAGAATTTATTTTAAAATGTATTTTAAAATGTGACACTATGAACAAATGTTTTTTTATTAGTTTTTATAAGCACACACACATACAATGTCACTCATTAAATTTTACAAATCGAGTTAAAATGTGAAAAGTAAGATTATTTGCTGTAGGAGAATGAGGCCCAGAGTCTGAAGGACAGCACTGACGTAAAGCCCGGTGTCTTAGTTAGGGTTTTACTGCTGTGAACAGACACCATGACCAAGGCAAGTCTTATATATAAAAAGAAACATCAACAACATTTAATTGGGGCTGGCTTACAGGTTCAGAGGTTCAGTCCATTATCATCAAGGTGGGAGCATAGCAGTATCCAGGCATGGCGCAGGAGGAGCTGAGAGTTCTATGTCTTCATCCAAAGGCTGCTAGTGGAAGACTGACTTCCAGGCAACTAGGGTGAGGATCTTATACCCACACCCACAGTGACACACCCATTCCAACCAGGTCACACCTATTCCAACAAGGCCACACCTTCAGATGGTGCCACTCCCTGGTCCAAGGATATACAAACCATCACACCTGGCATGCTTACGTGTGCCCATTATCCTAGCATTGTAGGACAAGGATAAGCAGATCCCAGAACTCACTGGCTACATAGCATAGCTGAGCCACTAAGCTTCAAGTGCAATGAAACAAAACACACCATGTCATCTTCCAGCTTCCTCTTCCTCTTGTATACACATGGGAGTGCACATCTGCCAACATATGCAAGCACCACATACACACTTACACACAAACACATGACAATCACACAAAAACACATGCATAATCACACAATCTCACACAACCATACAAATACACAAACACACACACCGATACCAACAAAGAGTGAAACAAAACAAAAAAAAGAAAAAAGAAAAAACAGTAATAAGAGCACATATCTAGCAATAGAAAACATTATTATTAAGAGTTATTGAAATTTTATACTAAGTTGGAAAAGTTTTCTGCAAATAAAATAAGGTGAGGGAGGTCTGGGAAGATAAATTTATCTTTCCAATAAAATTTCATATAATAATTATATATGTCATTTAAATTACACAAAAACAACCATGCTGAAGTATTTGTAGTTAAATATTGTAATCAGTTACAGTTCTGTGATGTTTATGTGAATGTCTTCACTACCTGCTTTGCAATTGGCCTGAGCATATATGCATTATTGCAAAATCAAATTAAATGTTTGGCTTTCAAATTCTGCAATGTGTTATTGAGAGACAAAAGTCTTATGCTGTCAATCATACCAGACCATTGAAAATAAAGACATAAAGAAGTAATTAACATATGGTCACAATCATATGCATATATATAAGAACTAGTCTGAGTGTCTTACTTGTGTAAAGCAATATAAAGTAAAAAGAAGTAAAAAGCTACATTTTAAGGGTAGAGTGGAGAATGCCTCTGTCTTTGCATTCCAAATGGGGTGGTCTTGTGATCAAATGTTCAAGGTTACTCTCAGCCACAAAGAGATATCAAGGGCACAATGAGGCTACAGGAGACCTTGTCTCTAAAAATGAATCAAATGAAAGTCATAAATAATAAGTTACATTTTAAAACACCTACCACAATTATAAGATTTTCATTGCAACTTATATATGTGTTTTTAATCTCAAAGTGTTCAGTTGACTTTCATAAGGAATTCAGAAAGCTACAGTAATTTATCTTAGCACTCTGAGGGGGGTGGGGTGGGCATGGAGCAAGGTAATAAAACCTGAACAGTTTCTTGAGATTTTAAAATCCATACATTTTTTTCCTCTGCTAATTTTTTATTCATCAAAGATTTGACTAGTTATATGGAAATTTCAATAAATCATGTGAGCTAATGTTTATTACAGATTTTATGTGCTCAGGACTTTTAAAGAATAGCACAGGTACAAAATGGTTTAGTATTCACAGCCAAGTCTTGAGAAATTGTGCCACTATATCCATCTTACTGATGGTGATACTGAAAATCAAGGCAGTTTGGCAGTTTCTTGGAGCTCATTCATTTAGTAAGGGCTGAGCAATTTTGCTTTAAGGCACCGCTACCTGATACCAAATTACGACTGCAATATATACATCCTTGCTTATCATGCCATGCTGGGTAAGGACATTTCAATTTCTAAATAAAACAAAAAACTTTTAAGCTTACTTTGTTGTACTGACATGTCTTTGTATTTCCTGACTAAAGTATACATAAAGTATATTAGATATAAATGAATTGTATGAACTTTGCAAACAGTAAAATTTTAAAATATGCTTTTAAAACAAAACAAAAGAGCACTCAAGTTGAAACCCAGTTGTTAATGCACCATTTAATATTAAGAAAATGGAACAGCATTCACCCTAGCAGAAATATTTTCATTAAGGGTATGTACTTAAGGAAGTTATAAAATACTTCACTTTGAGTGATGGATAATTGACATTAGAAGTTTATTCCAGGCATTGTGTACTAGTAGATGCCATCTCTAATAAAATTGGTTTCACTTACCCACTTAGTTAAAAAGCATGCTATTATTTTTTGTTTATTTTCAACTTCACATAATTGATATTTTATTACTTTAAAAGTCTGGTTAAAGGGATCCATCAATTATAAGCTGCAAATTTAAGACTGGTGAGCAGTCTAGCTTGGAGATATGTGGCAATGGCTTGAATGTTATTTTTAATTCTTGTTTATGTTTTGATAATAAGTTAAACTACAAAGATAATCCATAACAATCAAAATGTCTTTGTCCCTGTATAGAAATTCCATCCTAAAGCTTTAGCAGTGCTGTTGTGAATTGAAGATATATAGAGTTCTCTTTCTATGAAATGGAACTTCTTCAACTCTTCTAATAATGTGACTTTTTTTCTGCTCATAGATTATATGTCCTATTTGGAGATATCAATGGTGCTTCAGAAACATGTATTAGAGAAAAAGCAGAAAGACAGTCACATGCACACACCATAAGTATGCGCTAGATGACTGATTATTTTTAAAGGGAATGAAGTGGAAAACCAGATTTTGAGAAAGCAAAGATATTCCATGTTCCTAGAAGCCCTCCTTTCCCCAGTCACTGCGTCCTCAACCCTGAATTACCAACATTGCAATCTCTACACTCTAGATTCATTTTCTCTTTTAATTTAATATATTTTTGAATAAGGACAATTATGAAATTTCCAGTTGCTCCCTCCGCTCAGCAGCACTGGTGTCTTTGCTCTGTCTCGACGGCACTCCTGAATGTATTCATCCCATGCTGTGTAGAGTGACATCTGATGGAGATAATTTGGTTTTTTATGGGTTATTTTATTTAGTTACATTTCAAAACTTATCCCTCTTCCCAGTTTTCCCTCTTCAAAACCCCATTCCATACCTACTTCCCCCTGCTTCTATGAGGGAACTCCCCCATGCACTCACACACTCCTGCCCCACTCCCCTAGCATTCCTCTACACTGGGGCATTGAGCCTCCATAGGACCAAAGGCTTCCCATCCCATTGATGCCAGATAGGGCCATCCTCTCTACACATGCAGCTGGAGCCATGGGTTCCTCCATGAGTACTCTTTGGTTGGAGGTTTCTTAGTAGTAGAGAGTGATCCATAGATCCAGGACTCTGGGTTTTGTCAGTTCCTTTTTCTTTTTATATTAAGTTCCATCTTTCTGAGAATTACTTAAATATTTGTTACATACATCGATTATATGTATATGTATGTGAACATACATGTTTGCATATTATATTTAGCAAGTATAAATTCCCAAGCAAAATGTCATTTTCCAGTCCCAAAATTGCTTTACAGAAAAATCAATCCTTCCTATTTTAAAAGCCCTATTTTTTATATCTATTTTTCTGTACTGTTAGTACTATCCAAGTATCCTCCTTGGTAATTTTAAATGTTAAGTGTTTAACCTTCAAATTCAATCAATAAACAATTTTTCTCTTTGATTTTAAGATGTGCAATGTAGAAATCATGATGACATTTTCCTTTTCCTGATGAAAATCAAATTGTCCTCTCAAATCCTACTTCCATATGAAATGGTTTAGTCATTTCATTCCTCTTATTAATCTTGTTTGAGTTTTTATATCTCACATCAGAAGACTGCAACAATAATTACTGCTTAATGAGATACACATTCCTGAATAAACTGCAGTAAGTGACCAGGCTGGTATGTACTCACTGTAAGTGGATATCAGCCAAGAAGTTCAAAGACCCATGATACAACACACAAACCGTAGGAAGCTTAACAAGAAGGAAGACCCAAATGTGGATTCCTCAATCCCACTTAGAAGGGGGAAGAAAATTATCATGGGAGGCAGAAGGAGGGAGGAACCCGGGTAGGAGAGGGGAAGGAGAGGGGAAATGGGGAGGCAGAATCAGGTATGGGGGAAAGACAGGAGAGAAGCCCAGGGGGCCAGGAAAATGAATCAAAATACGCAGAAATGGGGGTTAGAGATCAGGGGACCTTCTAGAAAGTCCCACAGGCCTGGGATATGAGAGGCTACCTGGACTCAAGGGAGGACACATTAGCCAAAATGCCCAACTGTGGCGAGATGGAACTGGAAAAGACCACCTCCAGTAGACAGACATGGCCCCCCATTTGAAGCACTGAGCCACCTGAACATCTTCAAAAAATTTTGACCCTAATTGTTCCTGTCTTAAGGAAATGCAGAACAAAACAGAGCAGAGATTGAAGGAAAGGCTATCCAGAGACCTGCTTAACTTGGGATCTATCCCATGTGCAGGTACCAAACCCGGACACTATTACTCATGCCATGTTGCACTTGCAGACAGGAGCCTGGAATGACTGTACTTTGAAAGGTTCTACCAGCAGCTGACAGAAGGAGATGCAGATACTGACAGACAATCATTGGACTGAGGTCAGGAACCAATATGGAAGAGTTATAGGAAAGATTAAAGGAGCTGAAGGGGATTTTAACCCCACAGAAAACAAAACAAAACAAAACAAACAACAGTGTCAACTAACCCAGACCCCTCAGAGCTCCCAGAGGACTAAGCCAAAAACCCAAGGAACATACATGGGCTGGTTCTTGGGACCAGGCACTTGTATAACTGAGGACTGCCTGGTATGGCCTCAGTGGCAAAGGATGCGCTTAATTCTATGGAAACTTGATGCTCTAGGGAAGAGGGATGCTGGTGGGGGTGAGGTGGGGAAGTACCCTCTCAGAGATGGGAGGATGGGGTGAGGACTTGGGCAGGGAAGACCTGGAAGGGGGGCAACTTTTGGAATGTAAATAAATACAGTAATTTAATAAAGACTTTAAAAAAAAAAGAAAAAGATTGATACTGGGAAGGCCTTTGCCTAAAGAAGCCGTTCGTTGGACTAAGTATCTAGGAGAGGGCCTTTTCTCTTCCCCTGTCCTTCTGGTTCTAGGCACTAGCTCCCAATTGGACCAATCCTGCTAGCTGGCTAGCAGATGCCCTCACATGAAATGTGGACCGTGGACCTCTGTTCCTGACTTCCTCTCTAGCCTGAACCCAGTCTCCCGGGTACCCAGAGAGGAGATAGGTAACCACAGCATCAGTTCCAGATCCTGCTTTCCTCTTGGTCTAGTATGTAACTGAAAGCTGATGGCCGAAAGAAAATACAGCAGGGACTCTCTGCCTTTGTCCTCTCTGAGACAGTGAAGTGGTAGTCCCCAAGACAGTGCTGACAAAGAGAGGAAGATGCACAGTTGACTAGCTCTTTTTCTTTTCCAGGCCATGGCTGTATGACCTTGGCATAGAAAGTTGACTGCACAACGTGACTATGAAGAATATTCATTTGGCAAACCCTCCTGGGCATCAGGATGCATGTGCAGGGACATAGTTAGGCAAACGTTTGAAAAACTCCCTTCTTCTCCAACATGCAAAACTTTTACCCACGGTTATAAATGGTGCTTATATCTATGACTCAAAAATCGACCTTGGAAGCAAGTCAATTAACATGAGTTCATTTCTTATCACATCAATTTTTTTGAGATAACCAAAAAGGATTGCTTCATCAGATCTGGAACGTATGAGAGAGCAGGTCTTAGATCAGAGCAGAAGGTAGGACATGCATGACTGAGCGTGGAGTCTGATAGACAGCATGACTCAAATACAATCTTCTGGAAATATCTCTGTTAAGAAATGATGCACAATTCACTTCACAAGTGAACTACATCCCCAAGGTTCCTTTTATGCTATGTCTATGTAAATCATATTCCTGAGTAAAATTAGAAATAAGCTTTAGCACTGAAAGTAGAACACAGTTACAGGAGCCATGGTGGGTGGTTATCGAGGGTGGGGGTTGGGAGGGTGTTTGCACATGCATGCGCTTATGTGTGCTCATGTATGTATAAAACAGAATTCAAACCCACTTACATTTTTTTCATTTTTAATTAGTTCCTTGAAAATCATGTACTTTGTTTTATATATATATATATATATATATATATATATATATATATATATCATATACTTATTTATATTAAATTGCATATGCCAACAAGATTTTGTTGAAAGGACCCTGATATAGCTGTCTCGTGTGAGGCTATGCCAGTGCCTGGCAAATACAGAAGTGGATGCTCACAGTCATCTACTGCATGGAACACAGGGCCACCAATGGAGGAGCTAGAGAAAGTACCCAAGGAGCTGAAAGGGTCTGCAACCCTATAGGTGGAACAATAATATGAACTAACCAGTACCCCCAGAGCTCATAGCTGCATATGTAGCAGAAGATGGCCTAGTCAGCCATCACTGGGTAGGGAGGCCCCTTGGTCTTGCAAACTTTATATGCCCCAGTACAGGGGAATGCCAGGGCTAAGAAGTGGAAGTGGGTGGGTAGGGGAGCAGGCTGCGGGGAGAGTATAGGGAACTTTCGGGATAGTATTTGAAATGTAAATAAAGAAAATATCTAATAAAAGATAAAACCAAAAATATATTAAATATTATATATTATACATTATTTTAGTATAATAATACCATCAATTTATATTTATGATTATTAAGTATACTATTAATAATTAACATTTAGTAATATTATTGTTGTTATATTAGATATAGTATTTATTTATATGTGTATTCCAAACTGATCTTAAATCCAAAAATGATAGGGAACTCGTGGAAGTTTCTATGAGTTTGTATTCAGAGTGAATGCTTATATTAAAAATATTAGAACTAGTCCTCTGGAAATATTAAATAAAACCTCTCAATTTCTTGCCAATTAAATTTAACATCGAAAACAATCACCTTGTGCCATTCTTAAATCAACCGCTGACTCTAACCTGTTATTGAAAACAAAATCTTTATGACCTTCCCCTTGAACAACATGAGGGATAATCTCATGGCAGAATCAGCCTCAAGTGATTTTTCTTACAGAATCCTAGCAAGGGCATTTCCAAAGGCTCAGAAGTGTGAAATAGTGAATAACTCATGCAAGGCCATGTAAGGGAGAATCAAGTCCACATAGGTTTTAGACACTTCAGTTCATAAAGCAAGTTTATTGTGTGTACAGTTACTGTTTTCAGATATGATGAAAAGCATGGAGAAATAACACAGACAGACAAGGATGTTAAAATGTATAAATATTGGCATGCCCAGATGGTTTAGCACGTAAAGGCAACTGTCACTAAAAAAGTGCTGACTTTAGTTTGTCCATTGGAACTTCATGGTGAGTGTAGAGAGTATTTGCAAGTTGTGCTTTGACTTATACTCAAGTATTGGTGCAAACACACACACACACACACACACACACACACACACTAAAATACAGAACAAATGTAAATTTTCTAATAGATTATACTGTAAGAAATAAAATACAAGGTTATATTTATATATGTACAGACATATATAGTTACAAATATGAGTGTAATGAACTTAGTCAGAAAATAGACAGCAAGGAAATAAAAATAAGCAAAATAATAAATAGAATGAGGTAGGTTTACACATTTTATTTAGATGACAAGGTCAACATAGTAAAGAAAGATTAAGGCAGAAAATATTTTAAAATATCTTGGTCTTGTGTCTTAACACATTTTAAATAGCTATAACAAAATAATTGAAGTCATGTAATTTATATGGAAATCTGTTTATTTCAGTCTTGGCCTTAGGGGGGAAAAACATGTGAGATCAGATAAATGGACCTTTGGAGAGTGTTATTCAGCATCTCAGTTGGGGGATGGGGTTGCAAGATATGTGTGAGCATTAAAGTGGATGCTCATGGAAACACATGTTACAGGACAGATACTGAAGGAAGGCCCCAGGGTTAGTGTATTCAATGGACAGATACTAAAGGATGGCCACAGGCTCAGTGTATTCAATGGACAGATACTGAAGGAAAGCCTGAGGCTAAGTTAATAAACCAGTTTCACTGTAATGAATCTAGTCCCATAGAATGAGAATATACACTCTAAAAGGGTATTAATTTCTTTTAAAGATCAACAGTTCCTCAGAGGCACAATGTCTCAACATGACCAAACTGGGAACTGTACTTCTGTTAGGAAGTGGTTCCTCTAGGAAACAAATATTCCCAGAGCCCAGCACACAGCACTTTATAGAATTAAAAAGCAACATAAATCTTCAGATTTTTAAATCTCAAGAAGTGATAGGCTTCCTGATTAGTAAGAATGCAAGCACTCCTCAATGCAGAATGAGAAGTGATGCCAAATACCAGAAGCAAAGAGATTAAAAAGAGAGAAGAGATAAAATGAGCTTGGTCATAAAAATCAGCATAGGTCTCTTAAGCAAAATTGCAAGCCCAGATTTCAAATATTTAATACATTTAAAGAAAAAATAAAATATGTATTACCTTAAACTGACTTCCCCAAGAGAATAAAAGCAACTAAACCTTTAAAAAATAGTTTTGATTGTGAGCCAGGAATTGTTGGCCAGTGGGGTCACAAAGTAACCTAAACATTGCTGGCTACTGCAAATGCCCTTGGTTATTTTCCAGCACATGAGGATAAGACTTAATAGCTAAAGACACTGCAATTCTGCTGCTAAAGACACCATACCACATGGAGCATGGAGAAATCAAGTTGGTACCTAGTGGTACAGACAATTCCACTAGGCTCCTCCCAGAGACCCAGCAACAGGGACCTAGCAACTTCCTGCGTCATTACCAGTCACCTTTGCCTGCTAGGTGCCACCCAAGGAGGCAGTATAAAGAGGACTTCTTGCTAACCCAGCCTCTCTCTCTCTCTCTCTCTCTCTCTCTCTCTCTCTCTCTCTCTCTCTCTCTCTCTCTCTCTCTCTCTCTCTCTCTCTCTCTCTCTCTCTCCCCTGTCTCCTCACTCTCACTTACTTTCTCTTTCTCTGTTTGCATATGTTCCCAGGTGGCCTCTCTCCTTCTTTCTGTTCTTTCTGTCCTTCTCTATCCCTGCTTTCTCTGCCCTTGTTGCTTTGTCTGCCTCTTCTCCTCCAGATTCTCATTTCCCTTCCCTCCCTATAATAAACCTCCCTTATACCATGTCTATCACATGATGTGATTTCTCAGGGAGACACCGTCACATGGGCCCACCAGGTACCCCTTGCCTACCTGCTGCCCCATTATATTTCATAACTGTACTCACTAGGAAACTTGATACCTACCGACTGCTTTCATACTGGTGAAATGAAAAGTAACCTTCTCTGTGTGCTACAATGATGGTGGCCGGACAAGACATGTCCACTGGTGCAATGGTGGCATGAATTAATCTAAAAAGTAAGCACTTGTTGATGAGATTTAAGGAACAATGCACAAGATGAAACCTATTGCTGGCCTCATTTACTGACCAAGAACATAAGTCTAAATAGAACCATAGTCCTATGAGAGAACCCACTATCATGATGCTAAATGGTCATGAAACAAAACAAAGTCCTAAGAACTTATCACTATAATCATACATTAAGGCAACTCTCAGCCATCATCAGAGAAGCTTCCATTTACAGTAGATGATGAACAACAGAGACCCACACTGGCCAACATGTAAAGAGTAAGAAACTGTAGCTCAGCCCTAAAGTGTTCGGGGCTCATCACTGGAAAGAGTATAAGATCCAGAGGTGATGGTTGACTACAGGAAAACAGTATCTTCTGGTCAGATTAAGGCAGTTGCACATGTTAATGCACAGCAGTTGTAACAGGATAAACAAAACCCATTGTCTTAATCAGTATTTTATTGCTGTGAAGAAATACTGTGACCAAGACAGCTCTTATAAAAGAAAGCATTTAATTGGGGCTTGGTTACAGTTTTTGAGGATTAATCTTATATCATCATGGCAGGAAGGCATGGTACTGGAGTCGTGTTCTACAATCAGATCTGCATGCAGCAGAAAAAGAGATTCACTGGGTCCTATGGGATTTCGAAACCTCAAATACTACCTTAGTGACACACTTCCTCCAACAAGACAATGCTTCCTAATCCCTCCCAAGTACTGTTATGCAAGTCCAAGCCAGTCTAAATACCATATAGATAAAGGAGATAAAAAGAATTCCACCCTTATTCAAGAAGGGGTTAACAATGTATCACCTGGAAAAGAAATGGTCATTTTTCTCTATAACTGTTAGCTTCAGATAAACTGACTCAGCTCAGTTGGAAGGCCCCAGACCCAGGAATACTTGGACAGCTCAAATTGTCCCTCATGCAAGCAAATATGATAGTAAAGGGCACAAAGTTGGTGGAAGGGGAAGGGGACGGATCTGGGAAGAGTTGATGGAGAGAGGGTGAATGTGATAAAAATGCACAAAATCCTCATAGAATTTACAAAATAAATCGTATTAGATATTAATGGCCACACATATTTATTAAAGCAATACTAATGGATACAATCACAAAAATAATATTCAACTGACAAATAATATAAATTATACTTTAACTTGTAGGGAATACAGAAGGGTAGATCCATATAGAAAAAAAAAAAGAGTGACCAAAGGCTGAAAAGAAAACTTGGTTGATAAAGGCTCAAGCAAGACAATTTGATTTCC
This sequence comes from Mus caroli, assembly GCF_978045245.1. Taxonomy (NCBI): domain Eukaryota; kingdom Metazoa; phylum Chordata; class Mammalia; order Rodentia; family Muridae; genus Mus; species Mus caroli. The sequence continues at coordinate 12,163,471 of NW_028227269.1, forward strand.
ATTGCTAGGCCCCATATAGTGAAATAAACAGATTCAGTTCTTGCAAATTATCCTTTGAACTGACACATATGGCATGCCCCACCATGTAAAAATAAATAAATAAATAAATAAATAAATAAATAAATAAAGTAATTAAAATTTATAGTGGAAGGTATTTAACGTCAGTATATTTTAGGAGTGAACTTCTAGGGCTCATAGTTCCTAATTTAGCCCTTACTTATATCCATTTAACTAACATGCATATAGATGTGCATGCTGTAATTTCTACAACAGCAGCAATTTCTACAATTGCAGTATTAATTTCCAACATTAACTATAGGCTTAAAATGTAATCAAGATAATAAAATGTTGAGAGCAAAAACACAAATGCAAAATGAAGCAGACATTATTCAGTGGAACCAGCCTGCTTAGGAGGAGAAGTCAGTAAAGTTGACCACATTAAATATATTTTCTGAGACTATCAAAATCTGGAAATTATCAGAGGTAGATGTAGTAGTACAGAAAGTTATCTACATTTACACTTTTATACTTTAGTTACATTGTTCAATGTAGCTTGCTCTTACACATGCACTCAGTTGTTTCTCCAAGTCTGATCAAGGCTGTGTGTCTCCTCTGAGTATGATCAGAAAACATAAGATAGATGCTATTTCTGATATCTTTTCCCATAAAACATTGGGGGAAAAGGAATTTTCTTTCCTAATTTTGTTCAATTCTGAGATTTTAATATGTTGTTATTTTAAATTGGAGACCTAGTACTAAACATATTTCCATGTGCACAGAAAGTACAGAGCATCGCCCCTAAGTTCTACTTTGGCTCTACGTTTTGATGTATTTTTAATCCGGGTTAATTTTAAATATTATTTTCATTATTGTTTTACATCCTTTTTATTTAGGGGGATGCCTTTCTATTGGTTGCCTTCTATTGATATTGACACAATGAAAAAAAATACACAAGGAGACTGGTGTAGTTCCTGGAATCCATAGCAAAATCCATCACCTAAAACCCAAGTCAGTGACAGCTTATCATTACCCTTTCTCAGAATCCAGCTTTATTTATTTTGTGTTTGGTTTAGAGATGATAGCAAACATAATGATGGACAATTCAGTGAAGAATTGCATTTCAATTATGTAGGAAGTGATGTCAGTGTCAAAAAACAAAAGCAGAGGGAGTTCATGACAACCTAGCCAATCATGTGTTTAAGAAACATGGAGCTGGATGGTGTAAGGAATTATTAACATTACTGATTTAAAACAAGAACAAAAATAAAATAAAAATAACAAATAAAGACTATATACCCAGTGAGGCTGCACTTGCTTTGAGGGGCTAGGGACTGGGGACTTGTCAAGCACAGAGGGGATGAGGGCATGTCCTGTATGTAGGAATTGGGGACAGGAATGTGTAATGTACATTGAGGGCATGCAATTTACATAGCAGAGTCATGGAGAGCTTCACATATTAAGTGGCCTAATCATTGTTGTTCATCCTATCACTAAGTCTTCATCTGGAGTAGTATTCACAGTTAAGGCCATTGCTACATACACCGAAAGTAGAAAGTCAGATCAACAGACTTTCATAGTCTTAAGAAACTAAGATAGGAGTTGCACACTCATAAGCCCCCTGATTGTCGCTCTCTTTCTCCTTCTATTTCCAGTCTCACATTCTTTCTAGGAAATTCTGTGGGTATATTTAAAAGACAGAGTTAAGTGTGATACCCAGATTCTCATCCACAGAGGGTGTTAATAACCATTTATTAATGAAGCTTTGAAAATGACAGTGTAAAGAAAATATTAGAGTAAATTCAATGCCTTGCAATTCCCCACTCGCTTCTATAATTAGATGTTTTCTCTGAATGCAGTAATGCGTTTTTGTAAATGACTTGTGAATATCAACTAATCCTGTTTTAATTAGAGCAAATAAAACTGATGAAGAAAGTTTCAAAGTCCAATGTTACATTCTTTTCAAGTGTAACATGCAGTAAAAGTTATTTTGTTGAGTGCAAAGGAAGCTGACAGTAATGAATCATGGATATTATGACAGGAGAATGGCTGTTTTAAAAGCAGAAGAAAAATACATATGTTTAAATGCTAAATAATTTTCTTTGGGTATATGTACAAAGATAAATTCCAAAAGTTGAAGCTCAAATGTTAACAACTGTATTGATTTACAAACCATAATATTTTGATGCTCTCCATTGACAGGATGATATTAGCCTTGCTCTCAGCTTGATCAACCTTCAGGCAGTACCCTCAGCCTCCACTTTCTCTGGTTTTAGATCACCTGCATTCCTAAAGGTGATCCAGGCTTCTCTGGAGCTCTTTGACATGTAAATCTTTTCAAAAAGCTCTTGTCAGTATTATAAAAAAGGACTGACTTTTCTGGGGACCAAGCAGGCAGGCCTCTGAAATTCAATCAAGAATCTCTCAGGCTATGGAAGCAGGTGTTGAATTGTTCAAAGTTGCAAAGACAACTCAGGCCCTGAAGATAGGAGAAACTACCCCTTCCTCTGAGAAGCCACAGCAAACTCACATGGTATTTGGCTTCCCAAATTCTACTCTTAAAATTCTCCAAATGTTGGCTAGACAGATATGGGCTCACACTAAGTTCTATGAGCATTTTCCTTTTCTTTTATTCTTTTTCTTTTGTTTTTTTCTTCAGTGAATATGAGGATATTTCTCCTTCGTAGACCTCATTTACTTGTTTGTAACAAAAGATTGACATTCCTGCTTGCTGTGTCTTGAACGTCTGAATCTGTGTCTTTGAAATAATCCAGTAGAAACAGAAACAGAAATTAAAATAAATATATTTTAATATAGCCAGAGAATAATGTGCATTATTCCAGGTACTGTCTGGACTGCAGATACACAAGATAGTTTTACATAGCATATCTCCTTTCAGAGTAGGAAGCCTATTGTCTTGCTCTCAAGTGTCCCTGTTTGAGTCAATACTCATGTTCCGTTGATCTGGTCTTTTCAGGAAGCAGCAGTTCAGAAGATTTTCTCTACAACTCTCTCCTGTTCAGATAAACACTTTGTATTCTTTGAGGTCAACAAAGCACCCTACATTCTCACATTAAAAAGTTATTAAAATGCAGCATGCTCTATTCTTTTAAACTAGAATAAATCATAGATTTTAAAAGGTTCTTTATATATAGGGATTCATGCATGTAAGACCACAAATGAATGCTTTGCATATATATTTTATACCTTTCATTCATGAAGACATAGTAAGTGTTGTTCGTGACAGTTTTATTTTATATCCTCAGCAACCAAAAATGACTAATTTTGTTTTCAGGAGCCATTCAAATCTTGTGTATTTTAAGAATACTTAGTATATATTTCTCTGTCTCTCTCTCTCAGACACACACACACACAGACACACATACACACAAGTTTGTTGAATTGTGGTAATTGTGACAAGATTTATTATTCATAATTTCTCCAAGCCATTTATATTTTAACCAATTGCATTAACATGTTTTCTCACATACCTCCTTTGTGTTGGAAGGTAAAAAGCAGAGTTTTGGCATGACCCAGATGTGCATTAAAATTCAAGTTGTAACACTGGTGTGCTGGTTTTCTCAGACACAATGTGAAGCAAAAAATTCATAAATCTTACAGTGTTTATGAAAACTAATTGGGTAACATATGTGACAGTCTAGCATGTCTCCTAACACATTCTGAACACTTGACATGCAAAGTGGGTCCTTCTAAACTTTTTTAAGAGATTTGATATTTATTTCTTTCAGTCATAAGTGTAAGGAAATCAATGTTTTCAGCACAAGGTGTCATCTTATTCATTCTTACACACGTGCTATAGAAAAATTTATAAAGACTTTTCCTAATTACATTCATTTAAACTTGGAATAACAGTTGTCCGAATAATTGCGGTATATGTTAGTAATTCTAAACTTAGGACAACTGTGTACATTACATGACAAGTAACAGGCATGTGCAGAGAGATTTGGTTGTTACACAACAGGACAGAAGTTATGAAAAGTGTAGGAAGGGTATGCACAGTGCCACATATTCTACATTCTCCTGCAACAGAGAATTGTCTCAGCTCATTGTTCACCGAAGGCTGAGTTCGAATAATCCTGTCCTAAATGATGATCTTAGCATTCATATTTTCAATATCCATATCTTAATAGTAAAAGGACACAAGAGAGAATTTTGAAAGTTATTATTTTCTCAAGATCATTTACACATAATATATTTATTTGAAAATTAGTTTATCTAAAAAAACCACTTTCATAAAGGCATTTATTAAAGAAAGGTACAATACAGATGAGTACCCATTTTATCTACTTCATCAAAAGCCAAAAGGTAGTTAAAATTAATTGGAGCGAATGACCTCCATTATCAGTGTTACCCAGGACCCATCAGATCAATGAGCTTGAGATAGCCTGAACAAAACAACACTCCCAGATCAAAAGCCCACTAAAGGCTGAAGGATACTTTGGATTAAGTTAATTGCAACCCAGGAGGAATGACGTTAGCCAATATTGTTCTGTACAATCTAATTAAAGAGAGCCAGGTAAAGTCAAGAGCCGTTGGGGAGCTTTATCAGGTTTTACCAACTCACAAGCTCAACATATTTGATGAAATACAGGGTGTTTACAAAGAATAGCTGCACATTAGAGAGATCCAGGAGGAGCGCAAGGGAGGAAGCATTTAGCATGCTGAATTTCTAGATTCCCCAGCTTTTTCCAGAAAACAAACAAACAAACAAACAAACAACAACAAAAAAAAACTATTAACTTATCTATTCTTTGTTTTCTGCATTTGTAACATAAAGCTTTTCTAATTTTTTTTTTTGCTTTTTATTCACTTTACATCCTGTTCGCTGCCCCCTCCCTTCCATAGTCCCTCCCCCATGCCTCCTTCCCTTCCCCCTTCATCTCTGAAAGGATGAACATCTTCTACCTGGAATCTCCAGAGGAGGATTCCACTACCTTTACCCAATGGCATATGTCTTACTTGGCAATACATCATGGCCATGGTCATACAGCAGGGAGTTAACAACTGCAAAGATATGACTCTTTAAATTAGTAAGAAGGGAACACAGCATCGAGTAAGTTTTGTGCTACTGAACACTTCATTGTATTCAGAGATTAGTAGAATTTTTACAATGATGTTGTCTTAGGAGAAAACTGACATTCAGGTGCTAGAGAGATAATTTAGTGGTTATGAGCAGTGACTATTCTTCCAGACATCTTGAGTTCAATTCCCAGCAACCAGATGGTGGCTCACAACCATCTGTAATGGAATCTGATGCCTTCTTTTGATATGTTTGAAGACAGCTACAGTGTACTCACATATACAAAATAAATAAATAATGTTTTTTTTTTAAAAAACTGATATTCAGTCAAAATTTCTTTAATATATTGTGCTATTTAATCACATATAGCAAAACCTCCCGTGCAGGCTTATATCATGGAGATAGAGTCATGGTTCGGATGGGAGCACATAGGAAGTTAGAGAATATTCTCAGAGCACAATATTTAGGTTCAAGTCTTGCTTGACTCTCTGTTTATGTTCTCCTATGGCTTGTTTTTTTTTGGGGGGTAGGGGTGGGGGTGGGGGACTGGGATGGTTCGAAATAGAGTTTCTCTGTGTGGCCCTGGCTGTCCTGGAACTCATTCCATAGACCCGGCTGGCCTCAAACTTAGAAGTCTACCTGCCTCTGCCTACTAAGTGCTGGAATGAAAAGCATGGGCCACCACTGCCTGGCACTCCCACGGCTCTTAAGAGTCTTCTAAGAGGTGTTTGGAGGAGAAAGATAATGTTATCACAGTACAAGGGCTCCTCAGAGAGTGTGCCTACCATAATCCTGACTCAACTTTCCACAATTTCTACTACTTCATGTTCTTCACAAACAGTAAAACATTATTAAATCAGTCTCGTGAGTATGCCTGTAATAGAATCTTAGACGTGCTCATTTATATCACGATGCAATGCTGCATTGCCAAGTAAGGCATACACCATTGGACAAATACAGCGGGATCTGACCCTGGAGATTCCCAAGAGAAGATAAATGAAAAGGTTCTTACATGTTAGGCATGGGAAATAAATCTACCACTTTCTGAACCCTGTAAGTGAGCGCACATTGATAAGATTTCAGATATCCTCCCAATGTCTCTAGTTTTAGGCTACCATCATCATATTGTTAGCTGAAACAAATGGAGCCTTACACTTAAACTATGCAGAGCCTCATAAAGCAAAGACAGTGTGAGGAAACTCACTTCTGGTAACAGAATGGTCTTGCTGTCTACACTTCTGGAGTCACATCTGTCACCCTCTGAAAATATATGGCACCAACTCATCAAGAAAACTGCTGCTGTGCATCTTCTATGCCTTCTAATCCTCTGTAGAGGTTAGCAGATGTGTATGATACATACTTATGCTGATTCCAAGGCAGTCTCAGCTATAGTGTCACATAGATAAAACAGAGCTTAGTGAGTTTTTCTGTGTGTCATCTTTCTCACTTACAAAACAAAGTGAGGGTTAAGAGGAAGGCAGCTGACTTGGTAAAATATTTGCCATGCAAACTGGAGGACCTGAGTTTGCTTTATGCAAGGCACAAAAAACTGTCTGTAATGGTGGCAGACACATGTTAGTAATCCTTTCCCTGGTACTCTCTGGCCAGCCAGTCTAGCCTACCTGGCAATATTTTGGCCAATATATTTGTACCTCAGAAGCAAAGTAGATAATACCTGAAAAATGATTAACCTTTGGCCTCCATTTGCTAGGGCACACACATGGTCACATGTTCATTTTTCCATGTCCACATTCATCCATACTCATGACTGTACCACAGACACTCGAACATACATACACAGAGAGAGTCAGAGACAGAGACAGAGACAGAGAGAGGGAGAGGGAGACAGAAAGGGAAAGGGAGACAGAGAGGGAGACAAAGACGGAGACGGAGGCAGACAAAGAGCAAGACTGAGAAACAGAGACAGAGACAGACAAAGAGCAAGACTGAGAAACAGAGACAGAGAGAAGTGCACTATATTATGAACAAAGTTGAAAGTGTATTTAAAATTATAACAGTAAGATTCACTTATAATTTTTCAAGTTTTTATAGCTTCCTAATATTTGTCATAAGTACATGATAATTATTGTTAAGCAAAACTTCTTCTAGAGATCACTATTTTCTACTTGGGTTTTGGAAAACTGTAGACAATATCTACTCTACTGAAGGGTTTCTACTTCCTCTCTCTAAATTTGTATGTTACTTTCCCACATCTTCCTAAACTGCTGAGAAGGAAGGAAGAGAAATGAGGAAAGGGACCAGAGTGGAAATCTCATATTAATTAAAATATTAGAAAAAGCAGCATGTACAGTGCGACAAAGGACATTACTTGTCAAATGGGGACTTTGAATCTTTTGATGGTTTTCCTTGGTGGATTTCTTTAGAACACTGATTTAGTTAGTGTTTTGCATAGAGTTGCCTTGTCAGTCCTTTGGAAATGTGTTCAAACTCTCTGCTTTTATTCATATGCAAATTCCTCTCTTAGAACTACAGAATAAAAGCTGTTTAAGCCCTGTCTGGTTCTTTCAAGCTAAAATTTTTATAGCATGTCTCTGACCTCAGTGAGTTCTCTGTATTTGTGTCTCTGATGAACACGTGCCTACAGAAACTTGGCAAGGACAGTTATTACCACACTGGAAAAGTGCAGAGAAGAAAAAAATGGAAAAGATGTATATTGTCACCCAAAGAAAATAGCTATTCGTATTTGTTTTATTCTGTGTACTATTTCTCAATCTTTACTTAGCATACATTTTTCTTATGTTTTAACCTGTGAAAACATAAAATCAATTAAGAAAAATTCTTGCATTTTACTTGTCAAATATGAGACAACAATATCGTTATTTGTCAAGTCACAAAGAGCTTTCATTAATATTTTCTCCACCTCTTCCTTCTTTTTATGTGATGTCTGAGGTTTCATTGAGTGCTCCTTGCTATACTACACTGAAAACTCGATGAAGCCATAAGCTGTATCTGAGCAGTGCATCTACCCGGGATCTTCCTATTGTAGATAGTCAACAACATTTAGGTACCAGGCAGCTTTCACTTTATTGCATTTTGCAATTCATTTTGTTGTTTAACAGTGTCTCACTTCCTTGGGAAGAGCAGATCCTTTTTACATATTTCATAGACAATTTACCTTATGGGAGTAGGAGTTTCACCCAACTGGATCCTTCATCATGAGCCTTTTTGGCTCTGGGATAATCCTCTTCCTAGCTTAGGCTATGTCTTAGATTGAAGAAGTCAAGGGGTTATAAGTGGGTATTTTAACTGGATTTATCCTCTCTAGAAGATGGCCAATGAACATGTCTCCAAAATATTCATGCTATGGAGATTCTGAAAACCAAACTACTTCTAACAAATTGTTTCCCAATACTGTAAGCATAAACCCTGCCAGAAGTACTATTTTGATGACTTAAGTCTTAAAGTTAAAAAAAGGCATAATGTAAAATATCATTCCTTTACAGAAAATCAGATTCAAAATTCCAATTTAAATCTTGGAAAACTTCCAGACACATTAAAAGAAAATTAACTTGATTTTAGGATCCAGAACATTCATATTTAACTTTTAAAAAATATTACAATTTGTACCTTTTTATGTCTCTGAGGAAAAAAAAATGTTCCTGGTGTAGGAATCTTCTCTCTGACAACAGACAAGGAATTAAAAAAATGAAGGAAGAGCAAGTATATAGTTAACCCTTTCAATGTGAACATACATTGTACTAAACAAGTCATTAGAAAAAAAATTCAATTGTATTTTACATAAGGTATATTCATTTTCATGAATTTCATTATATACAATGCAGTTCCCAGGAGGCACTAAAGAATAATAATGCCTGAAGATTTTAAGCATGTGGAATGTGAAAATAATAGCTCTAGGCTTTTCACTGCATTCTAACAGTAGTTTTGAAGCAATTATTATGTCAGTTCTATAGATGGTAGCATACTCTCTGAGATGATAAGAATCTCATCATATCGACCTTGCTATTCTCTGACTAATTAAGACTGTTGACTCTCAGATGTTGGATTCTATCAAACTAATTCATTATGAGTCCATTGCTGAGTTTACTAAAAGTTAAATAATTTTTTTTAAACGGTTGATTGTGGGCACCAAAATGGCTTGCCATGCAGATGAGGATCTGAGCATGGGTTCCAAGAATTCACATAAAAATCTGGACACAGAAGTACACATCTGTAATTTTATCACTAAAGAAGGGGCAAAGAGAATGCCAGGTCCTCACTGGCAAGCCAGTGCAGTTGAGTGATGAGCTTCAGGATTACTGGGGGAACATGTGTCAGAGAGTAAGGTGGTGAAAAAGCTAGCAAGGCTGAAGTCTGGTCTGCACATGCACACACATGCATGCACCACAAACAACGCATTCAAACATGTAAGAACATACACACACATTCACACACACACACACACACACACACAAGCATATGCATGAACACACACTGAAGCTGAGTGGATTTGCCATGATCTTTATCTGTTAAAGAAGCTACTATCGCAGACGCCTGCGCTGTTGTGCTCTGCGGAAGGCAGCCGGAGGAGAAGCCTCCGCTGGCTCGCATCCTCCCTGCTTCGCCAATGCGCCAAAGAAATGAGCGGTGGCTTAGTGCCAAGTAAAAGCACAGTTTATGTATCCTTTCTCCCTAACAGACAATGGTTTATACCGGATATTTTCCAAGTATGGCAAAGTTGTAAAGGTTACTATAATGAAAGGCAAAGATACTAGGAAGAGTAAAGGGTTGCATTTATTTTGTTTTTGGATAAAGACTCTGCTTTAAACTGCACCAGAACAATAAATAATAAACAGCTATTTGGTAGAGTGATAAAGGCTAGCATCGCTATTGACAATGGAAGAGCAGCTGAGTTCATCCGAAGACGAAACTACTTTGATAAACCTAAGTGTTATGAATGTGGGGAAAGTGGACACTTGAGTTATGCCCGTCCTAAAAGCATGCTTGGAGAGCGTGAGCCTCCAAAGAAGAAAGAGAAGAAGAAGAAAAGGAAAGCCCCTGAACCGGAAGAAGAAATTGAGGAAGTAGAAGTGAGTGAAGAGGAAGGGGAGGACCTGGCTCTGGACAGTCTGAGTCAGGCCATAGCATTCCAGCAGGCCAAGATTGAAGAAGAGCAAAGCAAATGGAGACCCAACCCAGGGGGACCCTGGACCTCAGATGATTCTAGACGACCAAGGGTAAAGAAAGGCGCATTCTTCAGCGATGAAGAAGAACTTAGTGATTAAAATATTTATTTTGTAAATATTCAAATAAAATCTTACTGTACCAAATGCAGTTGTGGAATAGAGACTGGTTTTAGTATTTGAGACTAGGACACTTAAAGCCAAATGGTATTTACTCTAATGTAGTTTAAAATATTTTTTAAATAATTTTGAAGTACCATGTTTCTAGCTCACCTTAGCACAGTGGAAATCCTAAACCTGAAAATCCAGGATCTAAAGTGTTGTGGTCTTTGAGCACCAACGTGATGTCTCACATGGAACTGTGAAACTTTCACTCACAACATTGTTAAATACAACAGAAAACTGCTCTCAGATTGCAGTGCACATGAGACATAAGTGAATCATGTGTTTACACTTGGCTCTTAGCCAAATATCTCCCTATGTATATGCAGTTCTCCCAGAATCAGAGCTACTGTAGTGCAGAGCATTTCACTATGGGACCCTCCCTCTGTACTAAAATCAGAAATTGTTATAACCAGTCTTGAAAATAATTCTAAAGAATAAAATTTAATACTACCAGCTATCAGAAGTAGAAGGGTGGGTGGAAGAACATTTCATTTGTGCCTGACAGGCTTATGTGAGGACTTATGAAGGAAAATTAATCTGTAATTTTTGCCTGCATATGTGTCAGCGTACCATATACATGCAGTGCCGCTGAAGGTCAGAAGAAGGGCATGCAGTCTTCTGGAACGAAAGTTAGAGATGGGGTGATTCACTGTGTGCAGCACTTCTGGAAGAGCAGTCGGTGCTCTTAACCACAGAGCCATCTCTTCAACCTCTCCAAATACAAAAACTTAATAACGGCTGGACAATGAGATGATTAAATGTTCTGTTAATGTGAAGCTTTTTGAAAGAATTCCATCTTTAACGCTGAGTGCTTTCTCCCAGTTTGATTGAGCTGCCAATCCTCATGGAATACTGCATGAGAGGCCAGCCTGGGCTATGCCTGTGCACGAAGCTATACCGACTCCCTGTCTTAATATAATAAAATGAAATAGTAAAGTTGTTTTAAAAGGCTTTAAAAAAAAAGGTAAACCTTTTGCTTTTGAAAAATTTATACAATCATCAACACTGTCCTGTAGGTATGATATGCTAACACATATTTAGTCTAAACCAGTAAGAATTATTTTGATACTTTTCAAAACTAATCTGGAATGATAGACAGCAGAAAATAATATCAGCTTATCTTTAGACTTTCTGAAAATAGCTGAGCTGTGACAAGCATGACCTTGGGAAGACTGGATGGATGGAAACAGAAAATGTACTTTAACATCTGCCTATCTAAACTAACTAACTAAATAAAATATACATGTATGGACACATGAATATATATATATATATATATATATATATGATGTATATTCTAGGTTTACATATTTTAACATGATGTTTTATATCATCTATCATAAAGAAAAAATTACCCTAGAAAATAATGCCATGTTTCACATTCAGCATTCTGTACATCTGATACTAATTATGTATCTCAATATATAATCTTAAAACAACAAAAACAACAAGAGTTTCTTTCATTAAAAAAACAGAGAAAACTTAAATAATATTCCACATGCTTTCTCCTTTTTATGCAAAATTATAACACTACATACATTACATACTTTAATAGAGTTTCACATAATCCAGGCCTCTGAGATCTACTCCTGTAAAATACCCTTTGATCTATCACTTAACTCCATGATCCATTTTTTTTTCTTTTTTTACTGAAAGGTTTGATATAAGAGGTGTTAGAAGCAGGGTATATGGTCAGAATCTGGAAGTCCCAGCACTCAGGAAGCAGAAAGAATCAATAATCAATACAAGCTTGGGCCACACAGTACAGCCAGGGATATGCAGTGATACCACCATAAAAGATAAACATGGAACCACAAATGCGGTAAAGAAGTGCTTGTGAGGAAATTTGATAAGAAAGACTGACAACTTAAGTTGAGTCTCATGTTGGTAGAAACAATCATCAAAATTAAAAGTGGGAGACATATGATTAATATAGGCCTCATATGATGCTGTGGAATCACTACTTGTTTAAACTATCAAATCTAGTCCTGAAAATATCAAACAAATTTTGTAGAAAAAAAATAAAGGGTGGTTATTTTGCATATTTTATTTTCATTAATATCTTCTGACATTATATTCTTCTTTTATTCATTTTTCATTTTTAAAATAATTTTATGTAGTTTAAATTTTTTTTTATTTTTTTTATTACATATTTTCCTCAATTACATTTACAATGCTATCCCAAAAGTCCCCCATACCCTCCCCCCCACTTCCCTACCCACCCATTCCCACTTTTTGGCCCTGGCGTTCCCCTGTACTGGGGCATATAAAGTTTGCAAGTCCAATGGGCCTCTCTTTCCAGTGATGGCCTACTAGGCCATCTTTTGATACATATGCAGCTAGAGTCAAGAGCTCCGGGGTACTGGTTAGTTCATAATGTTGTTGCACCTACAGGGTTCCAGATCTCTTTAGCTCCTTGGGTACTTTCTCTAGCTCCTCCATTGGGGGCCCTGTGATCCATCCAATAGCTGACTGTGAGCATCCACTTCTGTGTTTGCTAGGCCCTGGCCTAGTCTCACAAGAGACAGCTATATCAGGGTCCTTTCAGCAAAATCTTGCTAGTGTATGCAATGGTGTCATCGTTTGGAGGCTAATTATGGGATGGATCCCTGGATATGGCAGTCTCTAGATGGTCCATCCTTTTGTCTCAGCTCCAAACTTACATACATAGGTATAGTCTATCTCCATCAAATTACCTACCCTCTGCTCCAACTAGCCACAGTTTACTTAATAGATTCCTTTACCACGTGATCTCCTAACCTGCTTTCCTTTTGAAGATCTAAGCTACTGAATCCGGATAGTGCTGTCCATATGTATGTGAGTATGGAAACATCCACTGAAATATGACCATTCTACATGTCACAATACTCCCAAATAAAGGAAATCAACTAGCTTAGGTCCTCATGAGCTTCTCCTCATCCATGATAGAGCATAAACTAGCTTGATCTTGAACATGTAACCATAGCTACTGAGCCATCACATGTGCAACAGCCATGCCATGTGAAAAGGACAGCATTTCAAAACACTCCTCCCCATCTTTCTGTTCCCCCATGTCTTCTTTCCCCTCTCCTCTAGAAGTACCTAAACCTAGGAAGGGCAGGGTGTTTGATACTGATGTCCATCTATGGCTACATATTCCAAGTCACAAAGTATTATACCTGGGTTGAGTCTCTGCTGTGGTCACAGCCTACTGAAAAGTAGAAGATTCTCTTACTGAGGTTAAGAATGGTATAGATACTGTGGAATGTAAACAATAAGTAAGTTTTTCATCAACTTTCAGAATTAATTTATGTTTGAAAAATTTTAAACACATTTTTTGATAATGCTCTATTTTTTAATATTCAGGAGGCATCACAGAATCCTTGGGTTATACATTTTCTCTCTTTGCTATTATCTCTTCTATATCCCTTTATGGAATATCTGCAAAATAGCTGATTGGATTTAGTATAAAGAAATAATGTAATGATATAACTTTTTTTTTTTTTTTGCCCAGTGTGGTGCTATATGCCTTTAATTCTAGCACTTGGGAAGCAGAGGAAGGCAGGTCTCTATGAGATCAAAACCAGCCAGTCCTACAGAGATATTTCCAGGACAGCCAGCACTAGTACACAGACAAATCCTATCTTGAAATACAAAAAATGAAAAAAAAGTGGCATGATTATTTTCATCAAAATAATAAAAAAAAATACCAAGGCTGACATCATCCCCATTTTTTTTTTCAGAATAAGATTGAATGCTTCCAAAACAAAGAGTCCATGTCCTGGTGTTTTCCAATTCTATGCACTATGCCTGTATTCTAAAAGAATGTTCTAATAATATTAGGAGGTGAAACAAGAACCTTCAATAAGCCTGTAAATAAATGCACAAAGTCCTAATCTTTCCCACACTTCTATTTGTTGAATTTCCCCCACAGCATACAATCTTTTCCTCTCTTTCAAAAGACTTCTCTATCTGCTGTTTAGAACCAGACAAGATCTGGATCTAATAATCCAATTCCTTCCTGGTGTGGTATGTATAAGTGGAAAATATAAATCTAAAAACTGCACCGCCTAGAATGATTTCATGTTTTCTTCATATTTCATCTGTGAATGCAAAGAAGAGGCAGCACATCACTGACTTCTGCAACGTCACATTTTTGGTTTTTAGTGTGTGTGTGTGTGTGTGTGTGTGTGTGTGTGAGTTCTAACCATTTTGGACAAAACATGTCTTCTTTCCAATTAGATAGCTTTATATGTGGGTATCTGGGATTTGAACTCAGATCTTCATGTATGTAGAGCAAGTCCTCTTGCTCACTCAAGCCACAGCTGCCTTTTGTTTTACTTCCCAAATAGACACGTTCATTGTATTTCCTACTTTTCATCCATCTAATCTACTGTGTTCCAGTTTTTGCTTTGATAGATCATTATGTGTTACATTACTGAATATCTGTTGTTGATGTTTAGTGTTGCGCTATGAGACTGTAAGGCTGAAAATGTCAAAAATAATAATTTTTATTATAACTTTTAACAGTGAAGTACAAGTAGGTTACTCAATATTTTTGGATAAATTTTCAGAGCTTAACTGTGTTATTTACTAGCTTTGCATTTAAGGATTTAGCAACTAACTTCACTGGAATATGGTTTTGACTGTCTATAAAAATAGACACTAAATGGTTTAATAACTCCAGGATGTCATTTCCCCAACCTATAAAAATAGACAGCAAATGATTTAATAACTTCAGCATGCCATTTTACTTACCTATAAAAATAGGTACTAAATGCTTTAAAAACACCATCAATGCTACTTGTAAGAATTAAAAAGAGCTGTGTGATGATACGGTCTGGAAACTAATATATAGCCTTTTCCTTTCCTCATCAAAGAAACTCTTCAGAAAGATTTTAAACAGTTATAATGGCTTATTTAACATAAACTTATCTTGAAAAGGAAGAGAGGTACACATTTATAAATAATGTATATGATGATTATTGGTTTATTCTGCCTCTTCCTGCTATTATTACCATTTAATCCGTGATAAAAACATGTATTCAGCACCCTTTCATTTACATTTAAAAACTTGCTTTCCATAGAATTGTATTATAAAATTCTAGAGAATTAATTCCAAATGTTATCGACAGCATATCAGCCAATCAATTCATTGAATTCTTTCCTATCACTTACAAACTGACATTTTTACCATTTAAACAAGTATCACTGTGACTATAACCTCATAGAATGAGTTGGACAGTGTTCTTTCTGTTTCTACTTTGTGGAATAGTTTGAGAAATATTGGCATTATCTCTTCTTTGAAAGTCTGGTAGAATTCTAAACTAAAACCATCTGACCTTGGGCTTTTGGGGGGGGGGATTTTTAAAGGCTGTTCCTAATTTGGAGGGGAGGGAGTTATAGGGCTATTTAAATAGTTTTACTAGTCTTTATTTAACTTTGGTAAGTTGTATCTCTCTAGAAATTTATTGATTTCATTAAAACTGTCCATTTTTTTAGTACAATCTTTCAAAGTAAGACCTAATGATCCCTTGAATTTCCTCATTATCTGTTGTTTTGTCTTTTGACAATACTGAACATTAAGAGAACTTCTAGAGGTATCACCATCCCTGACCTCAAGTTCTACTGCACAGCAGTAGTAATAAAAATTATATAGCACTGGTATAGGAACAGACAGGTTGATTAATGGAATTGAAATGAAGTCCCTGAAATAAACCCATATACTACAGACACTTGATTTTTGACAAAGAAGGCAAAAATCATAAAATAGAAAAAAAGAAAGAAAGCATCTTCAAAAAATGGTGCTGGTCTAAACTGGATATCTGCAAGTAGAAGAATGCAAGTAGATTTATACCTATCACCCTTCACAAAAGTCAAGTCCAAGTGGATCAAAGACCTCAATGTAAAACTGGACACAGTAAATCTAATAGAACAGAAAGTAGGTTCATTGTTTAGATGTGCCACATTTTTTGTTATCCATTCTTCAGCTAAAGAACACCTAGTTTCTTTCCAGTTGCTGTCTATTATGAACAAAGCCTTTAATTCACTGATACAGGAGATAACTTCCTGAACAGAGCACCAGTGACTCAGGCTCTATGATCAACAATTGATAAGTGTGACCTCATGAAATTGAAAAGCTTCTGTAAGGCAAAGAACACTATCAATTGTACAAAATGACAGCCTATAGGGTGGGAAAGGATCTTCAACATCTTACATCTGACAGAGATCTAATATCCAAAATATATGAAGAACACAAGAAGTTAGATATCAACAACTCAAATAACCCAGTTAAAATATGGAGTACAGAGCTAAACAGAGAATTTTCAACAGGAGAATATTGAATGGCTGAGACACCCTTAAAGAAATGTTCAACTTCTTTAGTCATTAAGGAAATTTTCCCTGTCAGAATGACTAAAATAAAAAACTCAAGTGATGGCACATGCTAGCAAGGATGTGGAGCATGGGGAATACTCCTCCATTCATTGATGATGGGAATGTAAACTTGAACAACCACTATGGAAATAAATTTTGTGGTTTCTCAGAAAACTGGAATAATTCTACCTCAAGACCAGCTATACCACTCCTGGGCATAAATTCCAAAGATATGCCTTAATACCACTGAGACACTTGCTCAACTATGTTCATAGCAGCTTTATTCATAATAGGCAGTGATTGGAAACAAACTAGATGTCCTTCAGCTGACGAATGGATAATGAAAATGTGGCATATCTACACAATGAAATACTATTCTGCCATCAAAACAAAAAAACATCATAAATTTTGCAGGCAAATGGAGGATATTGAGAATGAGAGTGAGGTAAAAGGATATGCATGGTATGTACTCCCTTATAAGTGGCTATTAGCCATAGAGTACAGGATAACCACAGTATACTCTACAGACCCAAATAAGCTAAACAAGAAAGAAGGCCGAAGCAAGGATGCATGAATCTTACTTAGAAGGGGGAATTAAATAATCATAGGAAGCAGAAGGATGGAAAGATCTTGGCAGGAGAGGGGACAGGGAGGGAAATGGGGGTACATTCAGAATAAGGTCTGGGAAAGACAGGAGAGCAGTGTAGAGGAGCAGACCAAAGGAAATCTGCATCTGGCAGGGTTGACAGATGGGGGACATCTAAAGGATATGCTAGATATCTGGAATGGGGGAGGCCCCCAGGAATAAATGGGGGGGGCGAGGCCTAGATGAGACACACAGCAGTGTGGATATGGAACCTGAAGCGGCCACCTTCTGTAGCCAGGCAGGAAGCCCATTAGAGAGATAGGGACACCAACACACCAATAAAACTTTTGAACCAAAATTTATCCTGTCTACAAGAAATGCAGGGACAGGACAGGGGATGGAACAGAACCTGGGGGAATGGCCAGCCAATAACTGGCCCAACTTGAGACCCATTCCAAAGGAAAATACCAATTCCTGACACTGTTAATGATACTCTGCTATGCTTGTAGCCATGGGCCTAGCATAACTGTCCTGAGAGGCGTCTCCTAACAACTTACTGATACAGGTGCAGAGACCCACAGCCAAATATTAAATAGAGCTGAGGGACTCTTATGGAACACTTGAGGTTCCTGAATGGGACGGAAACTTATCTGGACCCTTGAGGCCTCTCAGAGACTCAAGCACCAACCAAGGAGCATACATTGACTAGACAGAGCCCCTCTCCACCACCACCACCCTCCAGCACAAACATATGTAGTAGATGTTTGACTGCGTGCAGCTGCATCTATATTGGTCAGGTACTGGCAGAACCTCTCAGGAGGCAGCTATACAGGCTCCTGTTAGCAAGTGCTTCTTGGCATTAGCAATACTGTCTGGGTTTGGTGTCTGCAGATGGGATGGATCCCAAGGTGGAGCAGTCTCTGGATGGCCTTTTCTTTCAACTGCTCTGTTTATCATGTTGTGTAATAGCCTGCTGTCTGGGTTAGTGCTGAACATTTGTTGGCTGAATTTACAAAATTAATTTACCCATCTACTTACCCAATTCCATGGAGGTTGATTTCAACCTTTTTCTTTCATTTGGGAATTATAAATGGGGCTGATAACAATATCAAGGAGCAAGTTTTATGTCTTGCTCTCAGTACAAGGCATATATCCTAGGCAAGAACTCTACCATTGAGCTATATCCTTAAGACATATGAACAATTTTTTGGGGGAGTGGCATAGGTGTTTTGTTTTGTTTTTTAATTTTATTTGGATAAATACTAGTAAACCTAGTCATTGTGTGCATACTGAGTTTAGTTAATTTGGTAAGAAACTGCCTCGCTGATTGACAGGGGACTGTAACAGCAGACAAAGTATTCAGTTGAGCCCACTAAATTACTCACCTGCATAACCCTTAGGATCTTGTCTGGTTTGCTGTTTTATAAGTGTTAGAGAAGTTTATTACATGGAAAAATGCTATTATATTCAGCTTGATATTTAGCATGTTACTCCATACTGCTATGGTAATGGGAGAAACCGAGTACATGATAAAAACCACAGAATATTCTTTTGTTCACCCAGTCTTTTTTGCAGATTCATATATTTACACACTGTATTTCAATTGTTTCAATTAAAATTTAGGGAAAAAAAGTACTGAGTAATTCTCCAAGTTTGCATTCAGAGTCTCAAACTAAAAATAAAATTTATTAGTCATGTAGATACATATATGGTAAATAACAGATATAAAACAGTATTTTGTGTAGTACTGTGTTCACATATTGTCACTTACTGATATTTAGTCCACTGACTTGTAATGGTCAGCTGCCCTGTGGAAGGCTTGAATAACCTCATCTTGGCTGCTTCCGCTTCTGCATCTGCTGTCAGCTCTAGCAAGCTTTTGAGAAGACATATCACCCTGAGTGGAGATGTTTCCATGTTGGGGGCATGATTGTCACCTGGCTACTATGGTGTGGATTTGGCAGACATGGTTTAATTGACACAGTTTTTATTTCCCAGGTGTCTTCTTGACGATTTCTCATGACACTAGCAGGATGTAAAGTGCAAATGCATAGTTAATGGAAATGCATTGTTAGTTTTTGTTTGTTTGTTTGTTTGTTTGTTTGTCTTGTAAAGCCTCTATCTGAGCAATTTTTGCTAGCATGCTATTATCCAAACAAACAGTCCAGTCCCAAATCAGAGTAGTATAGCATGGGAAGGAGCATGACCACAAGAGCTGGTGACTTTCTGTGGAAATTCTGTGGGAATGTCTTGATCCAATACTATGGGTAATAAACAAAGCAAAGCAGTATAAAAAGAGGTAAGTAGAAATTATGTATTTTAAATGTCTAATATCTTGATTTTTAAGTCTCCTATTGAACTGTTTAAAATAGAAGCCTGAAGATGAGAAATGTCAGACTCAGTACTTGTGAGGACAGCACAGCAGTGTTTATGAGAGGTGATCGCTGGGTGAGATAACAATGCAAAGCAGAGCCCTGGCAATTCCTACATAATCACAAAAGACTGAACATTCCCAATCACGTGAATCGCAAACAAAAGTAATGTGCGCTGGGAGAACAAAGAATGTATTTGAAGAATGTCTTATGAAGTTTCCAAATGTGGTAAGATTCAAAACACTTAGAACAAACAAGATAAATCAAGGAAATTTACCAGTTGGTAAAATTAAGTCCTAAAATGACATGAAAGACACTAAGACACAGGACACATTATATATAAGGAAACACACAGAAAAGTTGTACAAAGTCACTCATATGAAGGCATGGAAGCAAAAAGAAACTGGTAAGGGTCTTTCAGGCACCCAAAGTGCATAAAAACAAACAAAACAAAACAAAACAAAACAAAACAAAAACCTCATAGACTGTATTGCCAGATTTCATGAATGAGTGAAAACAAAGCTATTCTTGGAAACAAACATTAGAGATTCTGCTACCCATAGAACAACCATTCAGGACTAGCTATAAACATGCTTCAAAAGGACTAAGCAAGAGAACCCCACATCCTTCTGCTAGAGTGAACACTTAAAACCTTAGAACGGGAAGATCCACAGAGGCACTGAAAAGATGGTGAAAAAAGTAGGCTGAGGTTACACAGCCATCGTTGACTTTTGTTTTATTTCACATTTGTTTTTGAGTGCTGGACATTTAACTTTGGGCCTTTTACATGAGCAAGGTAAGTACTCTCCCACTGACTTAGATCCACACCTCTTGCATTTCGAGATGGAGTTTAAGTTGTCCCAGATGGTCTTGAATCTTCTCTATAGCCAAGATATTTCTTGAACTTGACATCTTCTAGTTTCAGTCACCTTCATAGCTTGAATTACAGGCTTGTACAGATGTGTAATATTTGACTTTAATTAAAAACAACCAACTATTGGACTGAGCACAGGGACCCCAATGGAGGGGTCTGGGAAAGGGTGGAAGGAGCTGAAAGGGTTTACAATCCACAGGAAGAACAACAATATCAACTAACCAGAACCCCTAGAGCTCCCAGGAACTAAAGCAGCAACCAAAGAGTACACATGGAGGGATCCATGGCTCTAGCTGCATGTGTAACAGAGAATGGCCTTGTTAGACATCAATGGGAGGAGAGACCCTTGGTCCTGTGAAGGCTTGATTCTCCAGGATAGGACAATGCCAGAGTGGTGAGGTGGGAGTGGGTAGATGAGTGGATGAGCAGCCTCAAGTAGGGGAGGGGGAATGGGATAGGGGATTTGCAGAGGGGAAACTGGGAAAGTGGATAACATTTGAAATGTAAATAAGTGAAATATCCAATAAAAATTATAGATTTTTACTTGCTTTAGAAAAAAATGTATTTTAGGAGACACAAGTTCTTATTAAGATGAGATTACAGACAAGGCATGTCTAAATAAATGATCTATATGAAGTAATAAAAGTAACTTTGTGCTATTAAAAAACCTATAGAACAATAATAAAGTAATTGTATGTGAATAAAAGGTTTGATAAGTGTAGTTGACTCTTCACAGAAACATTTTATATGTCTACATTGCAATTGGATATTAATGCATGCAGATTGTGATAACTTTTATGTTTATATGGTAAAGTGAAGGCAATCACTATAGAACTTTCCAAATTAGTATGCTAAAAGTTGCAATACGTAAATAACAATGTTATCCTAAAATATACTGTAGCAATGCAAGGGAAGCATGAAAATAAAAGTATAGAAATTAGAAGGTGAGGACCGAATACAAATTCATAAAATAGATGTGAAAGCTCAAATTAATAATGTATAATAATTTTAAAAGAGACAAAATAAATGGAAACAGATTATCCAAATGAATTATGATAAAACAGGTATTAAGGTAAAATCTTATACTGAAAGAATATAATTGAAGATGAAAGAACAGTATGTGAGAAGATATGAAGTATGTAGCTGGAAAGATGGCCCAGTGCCTGAGAGCACTGACTGCTCTTTCAGGTAACCTGGGTTGCTGGATTTACACTGCTCATGTGGAAGCTCACAGTTATTTGTATCATCATTTGGGGTTGTCTGATGCTCTCTTCTGGCCTCCATGGACCCAGCATGCATGTGGTGTATAGTAATACATGCAGGAAAATCACTTACATACATAAACTAAAATGAAAAAAAAATCCCATATGATATGCTTGCTATTCACATACAGAACACCTACACAAGCATAACACATTACTCATTTGATATTTAACAAAATAGCCATGTCCTTCACTATGGAGTAGACTCTAACACAAGTTGAAGTGAGCACTCAAAGTGTTTCTGATCTAGAACTAAAATAAGTTACAGTTATTTAAAAAAAGAAGTTTTGAGATACAAAATTTCTAGAAATAGATGAAAACGAAAAGATCATGTATTTCAAACAAGACTGAAAAGAAATATGATAGCAATTTGGAACATCAATTATACATGGATACAAGTATCCAATTGAGAATCTGAGTTCCTGAGTTGAGAATGTAAAACGGAAGAACAACATAAAACTAAAGAGACATCAGGAAGGAGTTGTAAAGATAAGAGCCTGTAAAGGTAAGAGCAGATGTCAGGGACTAGAAAGGGGGAAAGTGATTACATAGCACTAGGGGTTTAAGCTCAGGTGCCAGGATTTACACAGCTCTCCTGGGTTTCCTATGTAGCAAATACATTCTTAGGAGTTTATTCTAGAGAAATAAATATTCACATAAACATTTCAAAATGCAAATAACAACTCCATTAATAGTAAGAAAACATGGAACAGATATGATGTCCTCCATCCAGGAAACATCCAGTGAAATTATGGTATCCCACAAAATAAAGTACAATGTAACAATAAAATGTCACAAACTGCTGATACACATCAAACTTGGGGTACTAGGGAATTATATCAAGTACAGGAGTTGGTGAACTCTCAGTGCTTGTCTTTGTATAGCTTTCCTGAACTCTGAGGCAGACAAGTCAATTTCCTGGCTTTAGTGGATAATGCAAATATCATCTGTCTTAGCACTTCCACTCGTGCTCCCTTCCTTGTTTATTTTAAATGTTTGGTATCATAGACCTGCCATCAGTGTCAGGTGACTAATGACTTCCTCAGCTGAAAAGCCAATAGTATTAGTTGTGAACCTGGAATGGGGCCATTAAATGATAAAAATATTTAACCAAGGAAGCCAAAGTATTTCTGCATTGATAAGGTAATTTTCATTAAAAAGTCAATGAAATAAATCAGACAAAAAGAATGAGAAAATATACCACATTTACAGAATGAGAGGATAAATATGGGTATAGTGTTTATGACTGAAGGTAGTCTATTGGTTCAACAAAATCTCTACTGCAAAGCCAATAAATTCTTCATAGAAACAGAAACGTCATGAGAGAATGATCTTAAAATCTGTGAGGGCGAAAAAAGACCTTGAATAGTGAACATGACTTTGTAACAACAACAATGGAGCTGGAAGCATTCCTCAACCCAACTTGAAATTATAAAACAAGGCTATAGTCCCCAAAGCACCACAGTAGTGGCTTTACAAAACAGAAAGAAACATAGAACAATATACCAATATAGAGAGGCTAGAAAGAAACCTTTGTGTTTAAACATTTAAATGTTGTCCTGTATCTTAATATTGAGATAAGGAAAATTATGGTTCTTGCTACCATCCTTGTTATTTAACACATGCAACTTCATGAATCCCTCTTAGAAGGTTTTATTTCTGCTGAGGGTTTTAACTAATGCCTCCAAGAGTTGACCAAAGGAGGATTTCTTCCTTACCTTTGTTCAACATTTTCACATTTGCACTCACATCCCATTTCTTTGTCATTCAACTTTAAGAGAAAATGCTCTTTGTTTGCCTCCAATGAAAGAAGTACCCTCAACGTTCTTTTAAAATGAGATTTCATCTGTCTATGTTCAATAATATGCATGAAAAAGTTTTCATCTTCGTGAGAGTATTACGACTGCTGAAAGCGAGTTTTAGTATAATGCTTTCACTGTGGTTTACTGAACTTGAAAATATTACATTGTTAGATGACAACACTGGCTACAAAAACATCTAGGGAGTTCATGCAGAAAATCGCCTGTCCTGATCAAATAAACATGAAGCACATCTCGCATTCTAGACAGAGAGTTTCCCACAGCTGAGTAGACCTGACTCTGGAAATGGGCACACCTTGGCCAATGAATTGAATGACTGAGTGGACAAATACTCTAGATGAAAGACACTTTTGTGATCTCTGATTGATTTCTTGGGAACATCTACGAGAAGTTTCTGTCTGTTTGTTTTTCCTTTCTGTTTATTCCAGGATCCAAACACAGCAAAAGTGACTCTTTGGAAAGCACATTTACTAAAGAATTTGACACACAGTTGAGATGAGCATGAAATCTGGGAGCAAAGAAGCTAAGTAGCAAAATTAACATTTTTTTAAAACATGGGAGTCAGATGTGTTCTGTACCATAAGAGTCTGCAAGGACCAAGAAGCACTGTCATGCAGAGAACCTTAATCTCTGTTCTCTCAATGACTCTCCCAGTGCTTTACACATGGGAAGATGTATAAAATCTTAGCTCTTTCCTTTCTATACATTTGTTTATTCATGACTTTGCATTTTTTTCAGTAATATGATATGTAAGTAAATAATTACACAGTACTTTCCAATTCACAACATGAAAATTATAGCTGCTTTGTTATTTTGATCTTAAAAGTGAAGAGAACAGCCCATACAATCAAAACTCCACTCCTCATTTCCCTGGTGGTTGAGAAGCACAACACATCAACAGAGGCATGTTCTGTACCACTCACACAACAGCAAAGTAAGAACTTCTGTTTGTCTGAAGACAGAGGACCCAATGCATATATAAATATGCACATTTAGTGGTCAGCTGTGCCAGCTCTACAGTGTTCTAGTTTGAGATGGTCTGTCTTTGTAGTTCAGGCCGCCTTTGAACTTTGAGATCCTACTGCCTCAGCTTAGTATATACATCCTGCTCTCTTGCCTCAGCAGGCATTCTGTTCTTGGCAATTCAAATATTTCTGAGTATGCTTGGTCTCTATGTAGAGACTTCAGGAGGGAATTTTTTTCTCTGATAATTTATCTAAGTTATTCAGTAAAAGGATTAAATTTAAAAGGATAGGAATTTAATTCCTTCCAAATATGACATGTAGTTTATTGGTTCCTCATCTTCATGATTAGTACTTTCGCTAAAACTGCTGTTACACTACTCTAAGTAGGTTCAAATATAGAAGAAGTCTTATTGAAGTGTGTCTGGGGGCTGGAAAAGCACACACTAATGTTGTAGAGAATCACGAGTGAGTTCCTAGTGTGCACCTGGTGAGTTATAATCATCAGTACCTCTGCTTCCAGGGGATAAAAATCTCTCTTTTGGCCTCTGTGGGCACCAAGTATGCACATGATGCACAAATATATGTTCAGGAAAAAATAATCATACACATAAAAATTTTTAAAGGTTTAAAAAGTGAGCATTAGATTATTTAATCCATTTTCTATGCTATAAGTATCACAGCATTTGAAACAAGGCCAGAATCTTAAAATCTTTCTAAATTGAATTACCTGGGACTACTGCTATTAAAAGAAAACATTAAACTATTCTGAATTATCGGAGCTTTACATTACTTTATTTTCAAAAGGAAAACCTTTTTTGAATAGATTTTAAATAAGAGACAGAAACTGAGTTAAGTTAATTACTGGTATTAGCTAGTTAAAAATGGAAAGAACCATGTTCTTGTCTCTCTAACTCTAGCTCAGTATTTAAAATAAAACAGTAATGGACTCAATATTCCTTTTTTAGGTGGGCCATTCAGTGATGGAGGAGGGGAACCCATGGCATGTATATGTATATGCTTGTCCGTTTGTGTGTTTCAGTGTGTACATCAGATATCTGTATGAACGTGGAAGCCAGGGCCTCACATTTCATGTCTAACTTCATTACTTGCACCCTTAGTTTTTGAAGTAGGATCTCTCACTTTCCTGGAGCGCATTTCTTTAGCAGAACTTTCATTTAAAATGATATTAAAAGAAATGATTTCCCTACCTAATTGTCACTGAATTCTACATCCAGGTTACATTCAGCTTCCTTAAGTAGAAATCTAGGGCATTGGTGAGATGACTGTTAATGTTGTATATACTTCCTTAGGCTCCTTGTTGGAAGGAAGACTCTTTTGTCTACATTATTTATCTGGAGCCTATCATAGCCCCTTTTAGATAGTAAATACTCAAAAAAATGTTAAAACATTTAAATGGCTTCCATCTAGTCTCAAATTCTAGAAAGGAAAAAATGATTAAAATTAAAATTGACTTAACTGTAATTAATACATAATTTTTCCATGCTTTTGTTTCCTAAATCCATTGATTTTTTTTTACCCTTTGAAAATATGACCAGTATAATTAGAGCCCTGATAGAAATGCATTCATCTTAATACACTTGGTAAATATGAATTAGTTCATGCATTCATTAAATACAAATGAGAATAGTAGCCACACCAGACCTTTAGGTTTGTATTTGGTACAGAGGAATGCTGATGAAATACACTTGGCCACTGGGGCAGTGGTTTCAATCTAGATAGTAATGCAAGTGGCTTATAAGTACTGAAAACTAACTTAGTTGTTAGGCTTAACTGTATAAATTTCATGCTGTTGATTAATTTGTTGTCTACCTGGTTACAGTTTCAATTCCAACAACAAATTTGGAAATATAACCTTTGCTTGTTTCCATATTTCTATAAACACATCTCAGCCTGCATATTGCTAAGTTAAATCACCATTTCCCCAGATTATTGTCAACAAATTGAAGTAAATGAACACGTATTTATCACATACAATGTTCTTGCTATACAAGTAAAATATATAATTTTCCCCTGTAAATCAGTACTGTTTATACATAGATTTTACATTCTGAGCTGGGAAACTTGTAATTCAGACAATGCATATATCTGAGCCAATACTTGGTTAAATCCATTTTAAATGGAAACTATAATATTTTGCTTCAAGTGCTCAAACTTTATGCATATAAGTATTCCTAGTCTTTATCTTTATGCATCCTATAATGCTACCCATGAACCTTTGTCCAACCAAAGTGAAATTTAGTAACTGCAGAATATACTCCCCAGCCTAATTTAATATTAAGACAATATCCCAGAAAATGACTTGAGATTGAATTATTCCCATAAATAATTCCCATTCATAGGCTCAACTCTCAATTTTGAAATTTAATACTGATTTGGCATAAAATATCTGAGTTTTATGTGCCCAAAATATGTGATTCTCTTATTTCCCTTTTCTTGCTAGTATTCAGAGGAACAAATTTTATACAGTGAGGTAACCTAGGAATTAAATGAGACTTTTCTTTTTCTAGAGAAACAATAAAGTAAACCAAGGACATGTTATCACAAACTATATCTTGTGTTTCACCTCAACTTCAGACCTCATTGTGCCTCCTACACTGTCTAGTTTCAAATGTAGTTTAGTTAGTCAAGTGTCCATCATGGTATCCTGGTGCTGTGAATCTAAAGTGTATGATCTGGGTTATGGCCTTTTATTGTCACAGTTGCTATTTTAATTTTAAACACTATAAGTTGTTCAGCGGGTGTTGCAGATTGTTTGAATTTCCACTAATGTTTTAATAAAACAGTAATATACAAAGTCTGCAGCCTTAGACATAGATATATTCCAGCCTCTTGGAAGGCTGAGGCAGGATGATTGCTTGAGTATGAGTTGCCATTCTAGATATCATTAGATGACTCTGTGTCAAGGAAATACAGTAAAAATCACATTTAAAGACTCCCATTTAAAATGATGACAAGCTAAATCAGAAGCTGTGATATTTCAGTGTCATAAACAATAGCTTTTAGCACAAAGCATCAATAGTAGATCAGGTTCTTATTACAACAGGTTTAGAAGTTGATTTAAAATAATGAATTTTAAAATTGCAGTTTGAATATTCTGGTATTTTATTACAACTGTCACTCTCAGATGTTTTTAAATTTTTTTATACATTTTACATTGAATTTTTGAGGAATTCATACACATTCACCAAATTAACTCCATTCATTACCCTCTTCTCTTCTTTAGTCCTACGGTGTCACTAACTCATCCCCTCTTACTAAATGTCTCTTTGATGTGAGGTAGATGTGAACACATAGTCACGGGTACTGTGTAA
This sequence comes from Mus caroli, assembly GCF_978045245.1. Classification (NCBI taxonomy): domain Eukaryota; kingdom Metazoa; phylum Chordata; class Mammalia; order Rodentia; family Muridae; genus Mus; species Mus caroli. The sequence continues at coordinate 12,191,380 of NW_028227269.1, forward strand.
TATGCAGAAAGCTTGGCTCATCCAGTACCTTACATGATTTCAACCCCATTTTCCAGGATGTTTCATGGGCCCCAGAATAGGTGATATGTCTTCTTTAGAACTGAGCAGACAATAGTCACCTAACATACACATAGAGCAGTTATTAGTTAACCCTCAGCCACGACAAAGAGAAGCTTCATTGGTCAAAGCCAAGCGTAGCACTCATCTACAGATATCAACACTTTTTTTTGGCTTAAACAAGAAACATTTATTTCTCATAGATTTAGAGGCAAGGAAATACAAAATCAAGGTGCTAGCACACGCTGTACCTACTGAAATTTCTGTTTTTGGCTGTTCTTTTCCTGTTGCATGCTCACACCTGAGGGCAGAAGAGCTTGGAGTCAAGCCTGGGTAGGGGGAGGGTGTAGGGGACTTTCGGGATAACACAAATGTTTAAAAGGCAGTTTCCTCTGCCAATAGCAGAATTCACTTTTCCCTTCCTTGTCTACCAGTGTGTCATATGAATTCTACAACCTATCACAGATACCTTCTTAGCACTTGCCTCAGAAGTCAGATCTAGCCTCATGGGAAGTGGATGTGGTTTGTAAAAATGGGGATATTTTGAAAGGACATGGAGTTAATCTGAACTACTGACTGCATGGAGTCAGTGGAGAGGGAAACGTTTCTTAGAGCATCAAGGAAATAAGACTGTTAGTTAGATTGTACATAGAGACACATTTCATGGTGATTTACAGAAATGGTGTATTCCATGGTGGGTCTTTGCTTTCACACATATGGGGAATCTACCAAAATGGCAAGAACATGCTATGAAAATACAAGGCAGAATAAAGAGAAGGACTAAATTTTCTTTTACAGTTTGGAAAATTGGATAAAAGGGAAACTTTAAAAGATACAGGTATGAAAACTGAGTCAGATGTAGAATGCAGTAAACAGTTCTTGAAGGAACTAAAAATCCAATTACTGGTTGCATTATAAAACTCCCTCATTACATATCACAGTTCTGGGAGCCTTGCCATTCCTGGGATAACATCTGATTTTATCAAAGAAACATACTAAATCTTCTTCCTAAGATGTGCAAAAATTAAAGTCTTTTATATTAACTCAATGGAACAGAAATGGTATCAAGGTCTGCTGTTTTGCCACAGGAGATAATCTCCTCAATTTGTGAATAAACACTAACTCTAAAATAAACAACACTAATAGATGGATCTGCTTCCTAACAGGTGGACATTGTAGCTTCAAACAACATACAACTAGTGTAATACATTTTCACTTATGTGTCAGTTATTTGAATACTTTCATTTTTTAAGAATTCTATTAGTAACTCAAGAAAAGATTAAACAATTTCCACATCAGAATATAAAAATCCTAACAGTAAGTAATCCAAATATTGAATTGCTGTAATGATCAGTATTACTACATTGTATGTGAAAAGTCAATTTAAGTTTAAAATTACTTGGAATTTTTCTGTTTATTTAAGGTTTCCATGTTTCTTTACTTATTCTAATTTTATTCCTCTGCCTCCTCCTTCTTCTTTTGAAAAGGTTTGTGTGTGTGTGTGTGTGTGTGTGTGTGTGTGTGTGAGTGCTGGGCCTTGAACCCAGAACTTTAGGTACACATTGGTAAAGTCTTCTACCATTGAGCTGTATCTCTTTGATTTCTATTTATGGGGCAGAAACCAAACACTGAATTCTTAATTTTATGTAACTAATAATATGGTTTAGAGATGCTACTTCTAATCAAAAGAAAGTGTGACAAATCTTCCTAAAAAAAGTAAAATTGGGGGAAGGTACTACAAGGGCCATCTCAGTGATCTAAAAAGGACAGAATAGAGGCCATTAATGAAATTATTCTTGGTATTGTAAAGCTACTGAACCTTAGTAGGGCAAGTATCTTAACCCACTTTTACAGAAACATGGAATATCATTATCCTACTGCAGAAGGAGGCTAGGTTCATGATGAGAGGGTATAGACTTGTTTTTGAAATCCTGTGCATACTTTGTAAGCATAGTACATGTACTTCAAATGACTATTCCATGGATCATAGTCACATGACAGGAGATTCCGTGGCTCTTATTAATTGGCCATAAATACTTTTACATAACAACAATAATACACATCACTATTGTACTCTGGTGCTCTCTTTACTTGTCTTTATCCCAATTCTGTTTATGACCACAGCAACAGAGCAGGAGAGACTTCCACACTTCTTAAAGTGTTTGAATAGTGCTATTTGCCAGTCTAAAATTTCTGGCATCAAGCTCATTCTCCTCTTGGTCTCTGAAGCATCCATACTTGTGTATTTACTATGTGAAAAGTCACTGAACTTGATCTATTTCTAAATATGCATATTAAACTATGGTTAAAATTTTTGCTAACTTAAAACAAATCTGTGCCATACTTGAAACTTTTCAACTGTAGTATATAATATATCTTATCTTTTACATCCAATAATTTTATTCAAGTTGACTTTGGAAGTGTCTTGCTAATACAGTAGTTTCCTATCTTCCTTAATAATTATAAAAATGAATGTAATTCAGTCTTTTATAACCATCTAGTTAAAATGTACTTTTCTTTCCTTCTCATATAAGTTAACGGATATTATCTGAATGCTCATAACATACTTGCTCTTCAAAATTAACAGGAAAAGAAATTGTATCTGATAGATGGCTAATATCCAATACATACAAGGAACTCAAGTAGTTAGACTCCAGAGACCCAAATAAACCTATTAAAAAATGGGGTATAGAACTAAACAAAGAATTCTTAACTGAGGAACACTGAATGGCCTAGAAACACCTAAACAAATGTTCAACATCCTTAGTCATCAGGGAAATGCAAATTAAAACAACCCTGAGATTCCACCTCACACAAGTCAGAATGGCTAAGATCAAAACTCAGGTGACAGCAGATGCTGGCGAGGATGTGAAGAAACAGGAACACTCCTCCATTGCTGCTGGGATTGCAAGCTGGTACAACCACTCTGGCAATCAGTCTGGTGTTTCCTCAGAGAATTGGGGTATAACATTTGAAATGTAAATAAATAAAATATCCAATAAAAAAGAACAATAAAGAACAAAAGTTACCTATCTGTCCCTAGACAATATGTAGTATATCTTCACTTAATGGCCCCTACAATTAAGTATATTCATGAATATATATTTTTATGTGTATCTATACACATATACATACATAAATACATGTACATATATATATATATATATATATATATATATATATATATATATATATATATATATATACATACATACAGAGAGCGAGAGAGAGATTAAAATACAAGATTTTCTAGAGTTCTCCCTGATTCTTTCTCTGGGTCATGACTGCAGCACAGTAAGCATTTGTCACTCATCACAATCCTCTTCCTTGATGTTCTGCCTGACCTCACGCTAAAACTTATGGAAATTCTGGCCATTATTGAGACCACTGGAATTATGTGCCCCTTTAAATGTTTGTAAGGAAAAATGATGTGATTATATTATAATCTCAGATAATAAAGTGCATAATTCAAAATATGAAAATGCATACACTGAGCTTTACAAAAATATGAGCTGAGTATAAGATTTGTTATTCAATAAAATTGCAGAGAATAAAACAAATGGTTCTATTGAGAAATATATTACTCCATTGATTAAAAACTTACTTGTGCTCTGAACTGAGTTATGTCACTCTCTATTTCAATGAATTATGCAATATAGGCAATAAATTAAAAACAACTGGCACAGAATAATCATAAGTAAAGCAGTAGTTATTTTCTGGAATAAAATAATTTGTAAGCAGAACTAAGACTATCAGGAGCTAACTCAGAGAGAATGTTAGGAATAATTATTACCACTTTAAAAAGTGTATGTTCACTATGTTTGTTCAGCCAGCATTATAATATTAAGAGGACTTAGACATATTTTAATCATAAACTTTCCCAGAAAATAAGTACCATTGACTAGCACTTGACAGCTTTGATTGGCCCCATTAGAAACACTTTCCAGTGGAAGAGTCAGAACCAGGTTTAAATGATGAATTAAATGAGTCCCAGGACAAGAAATAGATTGTGCAGCCAAACATTAAAGATAAATTTTCTCATTATATGCTGCCCGATGTACAGGCACGGTTTCTTTGAAGAGTCTGAATGGCTTGTAATTTAACATCTCTGAACACTGGTAATGCTGTTACACCACAATGACACATTTCACTCTGAATTATAGCCAATTTATGCATCTGAAATTAAAGAACTTCAGTTTTAAAAGGAATCCTCTCTTGAGGGTTGCAGAGGACATAATAGCTTTCTCATGGAAATAAAATCAAACAAAACAAACACATTCACCACAAAAAAACTACAATCAAGATTTTACCTATCACCTGAATTTTTCTTTTATGGCTGTGAATAATCTGAAAACCTAGAATATAGCCTTTTCTATCAGAAATAAAATGAACCGATTTCTTTCCCCAAAACACAATGGGATCTAAACACCATGTCAATTACTTAAGTCTGTGTTTTTGTTTTGTCTTAGTAAAGAAAATTCTATAAATCACTAGATGATATTAAATTAAAATAATACTTTAACTCCTGTTTTAATTTCAGTATATATTAAATATGAAGAAAAATTTAATGTCCTGAAAACTCAAGAAGTTTAAAATATGAGTTCCATTTTTTTTCTATATTGATAGATTTCTACTGAGGGAAAGAAATAGTTGATCAGAAATTTTTAGGAATTAATTGCCTCTGTGTGTGTGTGTGTGTGTGTGTGTGTGTGTGTGTGTGTAAAAATTAGAACTAAGGCTGATCTCTTCAACACCAAGGGATATGGCCACACTGTATGGAGAGTAGTGTTTGAACTTAGGGCTGCTAGGGCTTCCTTGTTTCAAAGTGAGTAGGAACATGGCAGATAAAGGGAGCTAACTGAGTAGAATATAGTTGGATCAAATACACGTTCATCCTGTGGAAAGAGACTTATAGGTCATTCTCCAATTCTTTATTTGTTTATTATAGTTTTGTACTATGGAATCAATAATATATTCACAATTGCTAGGTAAGTCTCTTGCCTCTGAGCCATATCCCAAGTCATCTTTACTGTTTGTATTAAGGCAAAGTCTCCCTACACAGTCTAAGTAAACCTTGAACTTGTGAACCTTCTGACTCATCCTATAGAGAGAATAGAATGACAGGCATTGATCAACAGGCTCAGTGTTCTCTTTTCCTTTTATAATTTCAGTTCAAATTCTTTCTGAGTCACTTTAACTCTTTTTTAAATTGAGATCATGTCTAAGCATATAGCTGAGACTGACCTTCAACTCGCATTCTCTGCCTTAGTATTCAAAGTCCTGATATTAAAGATGTGTGCCACTCAATCTGGAATGTTATCTTTATATCTTGGTGGTGTTCTACTATGATCTGTCCAGGATGTTTTGACTGTATATTTTTTATTGCTTTGCAAAATTCTTCCAATAGTTACATTATAAATAAATAGCTTCATCCTGCCTACTGCTGTGAAATTTTTGTGCAATTTCATAGAAAACACAATACAATCCTCACATTGTAACCCTCCTATTAATCGTATGGCTCAGTGAGAAAAATCACTTACCACCAAACCCTGGGTCCCCCCATGGTAGAAGGAGAGAACCTGACTCCTGCATATATATTCCTCTGACCTCTATATTGTGACATAGCATGAGCTCCTTTAGCACATATAAATTATAAAATGTAAAGTAACATACTAGATAAAACCGTGCCTATTTGTGACTTGCACTTTAAGTTGTAAATACTGATTGTAAGCATCCACTCTGCTTACATGTAAGCAGAGAGAGCACAGAGCAACCTCAGGTCATGCTCCTCAGTGTTTGTGCCTTTGTTCCTTGAGAGAGAATCTCTCACTGGAACTGGAGCTCACAAATCAGTCTGGGCTAACCAACAAGTCCCAGAAATCCATCTGTCTTCATATCCAAGATTCTGAGGTTACAGTGCATACTTAAAATTTTTCATTGGTTTTCCGGTTGGAACCAAGGTTTTTTTTTGTTGTTGTTGTTGTTGTTGTTTTTTAAATTAGGTATTTTTCTCATTTACATTTCCAATGCTATCCCAAAAGTCCCCCATACCCTCCCACCCACTCCACTACCCACCCATTCCCACTTTTTGGCCCTGGCATTCCCCTGTACTGGGGCATATAAAGTTTGCATGTCCAATGGGCCTCTCTTTCCAGTGATGGCCGACTAGGCCATCTGCTACATATGCAGTTAGAGTCAATAGCTCCGGGGTACTGGTTAGTTCATAATGTTGTTCCACCTATAGGGTTGCAGATCCCTTTAGCTCCTTGGGTATTTTCTCTAGCTCCTCCATTGGGGGCCCTGTGATCCATCCAATAGCTGACTGTGAGCATCCACTTATATATTTGCTAGGCCCCAGCGTAGTCACACTAGAGACAACAAAATCTTGCTAGTGTATGCAATGGTATCAGCATTTGGAGGCTGATTATGGGATGGATCCCTGGATATGGCAGTCTCTAGATGGTCCATCCTTTTGTCTCAGCTCCAAACTTTGTCTCTGTAACTCCTTCCATGGGTGTTTTGTTCCCAATTCTAAGAAGGGGCACAGTGTCCACACTTTGGTCTTCGTTCTTCTTGAGTTTCATGTGTTTTGCAAATTGTAACTTATATCTTGGGTATTCTAAGATTCTGGGCTAATATCCACTTATCAGTGAGTACATATCGTGTGAGTTCTTTTGTGATTGGGAACCCAAGTTTTGAGCTTGAGAAGCAAGGGTTTTCCTGATTGCCTCTGCTCCCCCAGGTGTTCTCTTCATCCTGACTGTTTTTCTTAGGTTGCCTGACTTAGACATTCTCTGAGAATGAGTATACTGCTAGAAAGTTCCCTTCCTCTTCATTACCTCAGCATACCTTGATTTAATTTTGATGTCGAACAGCTATGTTCTGTGCACAAAAGATCCTAGGTTGAAGGTCTTTTTTCTTTCATCATTTGAAAAATGAGCCACTTCTGTTTTGCCTCTGAAGAATTTGATGACATATTAACTGTCACTTAAGTCATTTTCCTTCAAAGAATGATAAGTTGTTCAATCCCTGAAGGTGGATAAAAAAATTCTTATAAATTACTTCAGGCTATGTTCAAAACCATTTGTTGTTCTTCCTCTATATTTTATTTATTCATCTTCCTGTTAGTATTGATGTTTGGTCAACATGTTGGCTAGCTAAGATTACACTACAGTGGATTTTCTCCATTTCTTCAGATTGATTATATATATATATATATATATATATATATATATATATATATATATAATTCCTAAGTCCCACTATCAATATTTCATGTGATTCTTTTTAATGAGACTTCCTATGCTTTTTACTAAATTCTTGATATTAAAAATATTATGAGGTAATGCTCTGCTATATGTGCAAACAAGAGCTTAGCATAACTTTCATCTGAGAGTCTTCACCCAGAAACAGATGCAGAGATCCTTATCCAAATACTAGGTGGAGAATGGAGAATCCTGCAGAATAGGGAAAGGAGGGGTTGTAGCAGACAAAGGGGTCAAGGACACTACAAGCAAACGTACAGAATCAACTAACATGGCCACATAGGGGCTCGCAAACACTGAACTGCCAATTAAAGAGCAATTGGGAGGAGAGGCCCTTCGTCCTGTGAAGGTTCTATGCCCCAGTATAGGGAAATGCCAGGACCAGGAATGGGAGTGGGTGCGTTGGAGAGAAGGGGGAGGGGAGGATAGGGGATTTTCAGAGGGGAAACTAGGAAAGGGGATAACATTTGAAATGTAAATAAGAAAATATCTAATAAAAAAATTAAAGCTCAGGCAGGTTTTGTTTGTTTGTTTGTTTGTTTGTTTGTTTTGTTTTTTGTTGTTGGTTTTTGGTTTTTGGTTTTTTTTTTCCGAGACAGGGTTTCTCTGTGTATCCCTGGCTGTCCTGGAACTCACTCTGTAGACAGGCTAGCCTCAAACTCAGAAATCTGCCTGCCTCTGCCTCCCGAGTTCTGGGATTAAAGGCATGTGCCACCATGCCCAGCTTGGCAGTTTTTGAATATTCAAAAAATTGTGCATTTTGTATTGTCATGGTATGGAAAGATCCCTTCATTTTTTTCAAAATTTATTTTCAATGTCTGTTTTTAAAATGAGAATAGTCGGGGCTGGTGAGATGGCTCAGTGGGTAAGAGCACCCGACTGCTCTTCCGAAGGTCCAGAGTTCAAATCCCAGCAACCACATGGTGGCTCACAACCATCTGCAATGAGATCTGGTGCCCTCTCCTGGAGTGTCTGAAGACAGCTACAGTGTACTTACATATAATAAATAAATCTTAAAAAAAAATGAGAATAGTCATATTGGTATAATTTACGATTTACTGATACGTCATGCATCTTTATAATGGTGATGTGTCAACCTACTCTATAAAAGCTAAAATATTTATATTACATCTTTTCCAAGACTTTTTGTAGCATATTCTTTATGTACTTCATTAATTTGACAAAGTAGACAATCTTTGTATTTGTTTCAAGCATATCTATGCTTTCTTCATTGAGGTTTTTGTTTGCTACATTTATATGTTTGTGCACACATGTGTGGTGTGTGTGTGTGTGTGTGTGTGTGTATTCACTAAGTTGTGCATATGGATCAAACACATGTTATCAGGCTTGTGACAAGCATCCTTACCCACTGACCCATTTCCTCATCCCATTATTTAAATTGTTGATTGCCATTCTTCACGATTTTGTAAATGGTTTTCTATTGAAATCCACATATTCAAAGAATGGTGTTGTAAATTTCTGAAGTTACCTAAGCTGGATATTTTTGCATTCTTTTCCCTGAAACTATATTTCATAGGAAACACACAAGTGCATCAAAATTAATGCTTCACACATCTTCACAATAGTAATAGAAGTATATATTACCTCATGTTACCCACACCAGGAGATCTTTTTCCTGCTACATAACCATTGCTCCCAAAGGTATCCCATTTATTATTATCTGAGTAGGCATGATTTAAAGAACCTTATTACCACTTACCTAATGTCTCCTTTTATCTAGGCTCCTGAGTAGGCCTTGCTATTTCTAAGCATGCATGGATAAAAGGCTTCATTCCAAAGCAGATCTTTCTGAAACCAGTCTTGTGGACAGTAATGAGGTACATCATTATCTGCACTAGATGAAGATTGAAGCAGACTCCACTCACCCAACAAGACGAAGGCAGAAAATTTGTGACCCTTTGGCCGGGTTTAAATGTAATACTTCCCCCACTTCCTCAGCTAACATCATTCCAGCCAGAATGCTAGGAGTCTGTGGTGGCTCATTGCTGGTGGTAGTAGAAGTCAAGGTTCTCTACTTTGTCATTGCTGGTAAGGAAATAACAATTTTTGTCTGTTGGCTTTTGCTTGAGTACAGAGTTTGCTATGCTACCCCTTCCCTCACCCCTGGCTGCACAGAATAAATCCTGCTTTAGTAGAGTAGTTAGTGACTCTCCTATCCTTCCTTCTTTCATTGCCCCTGCTCCTTCCCTTTCTTTTCCCTTGTTCTATCAGTTGATGATTGTTTTCATCTTCTTCTTTCTGGTCTAGCAGCAACAAGTCTGAATTCCATATATACACATAAACCACACACTTCCTATTACCATCTGACATCTTGTATCTTATCTCAAAGTCCCCAGCCAGTCAGCTCTTGACTATTCAGGTTTCATGCCTATTTCCCAAATAATGACTACAATTTTAGTTGGGAAGTCTTTGGAGGATATTTTATGTAGATAACCCTTTGTTGCTTCTTGATTCATAACCAAATATCTATACATGCCATTATGATAAATGTTCTAGATTTCCAAATATAAATTATCAAATTAACAAAAATAAAAATAATAGGAACATATTAAATTAGCATTTTGTTCTAAGAAGTAATCAAGTTGGCTTTAAAGGACAGCCCCATAGTCAATAGGCATTTCAACCTAAGATGCTTTGTTTTCTGTGTCTGAAAAAGGCTGCCTTGAAGAATCAGAGAATTATCATTATCACTTAGGACACATATAAGGACAGTTGCATTCCATTGTATTTAGGGACAAAGTTCTATGTATAAACAATTCTGAACATTTAGTCATAGATGATATATATATATATATATATATATATATATTGTTTTGTTTTTTTGGTTTTTTCGAGACAGGGTTTCTCTGTATAGCCTGGCTGTCCTGGAACTCACTTTGTAGACCAGGCTGGCCTCGAACTCAGAAATCCACCTGCCTCTGCCTCCCGAGTGCTGGGATTAAAGGCGTGCGCCACCACGCCTGGCGGATATATTTTTTTAAGATTTTTTTTATTAGATATTTTCTTCATTTACATTTCAAATGCTATCCCCTTTCCTATGAGATATTAATATCAACTTCTCCCATGCCTCAAAGGCCCAGAGAAAATCATGGAAGAGAAGAGGTACAGAATTTAGGAGCCAGAAGATGCAGAGGAATGCTATGAAACAATGTATACTAGACATGACTTGACTGTTCCATTCAAGAACTCATACCAGTTTTGATTACCTGCACAGACTTAAGCAATGTAAAGCCAGTTTAAAATTCTAGAATGGATAGAGGAAGGAAAAACACACATATCCAAGGATCCAGTGACAGTTGATGGCTGCCGGGAGTGGGAGAGCAAGGTTTATTTTGGGGTGTGGTCATTGGTAGGCTATCTCTGCTTCTGGATGATCTCACACCCATGGATCAAGGAGCATAAATAACTAGAATCAGCAAGTTATAAAATATATATAGGATACAAAGTTAAGGGAGTGTCTAAATGTATTCAAGGACAGGGAGTGAGGGATGGGTGTGATCAAATACATTTTGTACATGTGTGGGATTGTGAAAAAAAATCAATACAAATATTCTTTAGAATGCATATACATTGCAACCTGAGTGAGTCCAGTTTGAGAAGAGAGCCTAATTGGTGTTATATCAGGTACCCCTCAGTACAGGAAGAGTGAGGAATAATGAACAAAGTTATAGGACAGCATCAAATGACAAGGTAAAATGAACTAAGGTGCTTGGGGTCAGTGAAATTCATTAAGGGTTGTCAGTACAGGCACACCAGAAGCAGTAGTTATTTTCTGCCCATGCAGGAAACTATGGGAGTTGAAATGTGTGGAGAGGAAAGATTCTTAGAGAGCTGCCAAGTGTCAGAACCTCAGTGGGATCCAATAGGAGAATCAATCTTGTCAGATTTGATAGAGAATCAGAGAACTATGGACAGAAGTGCTAAAGAATTCTGCAGTGTATTTCCTCAAGGACAGGAATACGACCTATGTTTTCATGCTTTTGTTAACTCTGCTCCTCATATATTTCCTTCTGCATGAGCTTTTCCTTTTTTCCAGTCCCTGAGACTCTTAGGGACCATCATCTAGATAGTTCTGGATCAATAGTGAATTTGTCTTACCAATAAAACAACCTTGTACATCACTGATCTGTAGAGATAGCTTGTAAATGTTAGAGGCTATTCAGAATCATTGCTTCAATCTATCATCTGCTCCAAATATATTAAATACTTTTTCTATGTAAGATATATTAAAAAGTAAAGAGAACTCCTGTAGCCCATGACAGCTTTGAATTTCCAAGTATTATTGACACCTAATCCTACTGTCTACACCTCTCCAATGCTGGGATATCCAGCCTGAGGAAGCAGAGACAGCTTTCTGTGATACTAGAAATGGAACTCAGCTCCTCACAGATGCTAAGCAAGGACCCTAGCAGATGGGCTCATTCCATCCCTGCAAGATGTAGCATAAACTCAAATTAGTCATTTTATGGAGAAAGCAAAACATGGTGTTAGAAAACCAAATGGCTTCTATAGAAAGGAAATTGACACTAATAATACTTATTCACCCAGTTGACTAGTAATGTTGTTTTCCTATTGTATTAGTCATTGTAATCATGTGGCACGGCAAACAAGATACCAGAAATCACCTCCAAAGGAGATTTGCTGTGATCCTCTGTGAGCACACTCTAGACAGACAAAGCATCTTAAACAGGATAACTGTTCTTGCAGAACATTCTGAGAAGTCTCACCTGTTTTGTTTTCTATAATCCTTAATTTTCAGTTAGGAAGTTTGCAAATATGCTGCACTAACTTAGGCCTTTCCCCTTGCAACTCTGTAAACATGGTTTTTCTGTCAAGTATGACTAAATGAGAAGCTCAGAATTGTTTGTGTCTAATTACAGGTGGATAATGATAGAAAGTAAAACAAAACTCAGAGAGAGAAAAGCAAACAGGAAAACAAACATCTTCCCAAGGAAGCCTAGCATATTCCCAAGGACTGATCGTTGCTCTGGATTTCATTTAAACTATAAAATGAAGGATGATGCTCAGGAAAACAGAACCCAATGTACTTGGATTAGGAGGAGGTACTCTATTTCTGGTTTATTTGCTGCTTTTCTGAGATGGTATCTCAGTTGTCCTCCTGTTAATTGCTAGCACAGATGTATTAAATTCATGATGTGATAATGTGAATAATGTTGGGCAAATGGACACCAGGGGAAATGGACTGCCCATATGGAATAAAGACAAGAAAGGGGATTAGTTTCTGAGTTTTTGCTTACTGAAGGTGATGCCATTGTATTGGATAATAGAAGAACATGTATTTTTCAAGCATTCCCAAAATATATACCAAGTATATTCCCAATATATACACATAATTTAGTATGCCTTCAGAAAACTAAAAGCATTAAAATGATACAGGCTGTTTGTGAAGCACATTAGGATCCATCTAAGAATAATAATTAAGTGCAAGAAGACAGAACATTACTTCCAAACACTTGAAACTAAACATTGTACTTCTCCTCTGTAGACTAGATCACAATGCAGGAGTGTAAGAATCAGATGTGAGGACACCTGCGCTGAAATCCTGTCTCTGTGGATGGTGTTCAGCAGTAGTGTCTTTGAGATCTGAGTTTGTTTCAAAGATGGACTCATCCTAATATGATTAGTGTCTTTGAAAAGGGAAAGAAATTTTGCTTAATCTTATGGTTTTTGAGTTTGAGTAAGCTGACTACAGCAAAGAGAAGAATTTTGCAAGAGTCTTGGCATATGATGCCCAATCTTGGATCGCTGTGTGGAGTAGTTTGGGGTGCTTAAGTCCTGTTCATGGGGTTAGCGTGACAGAACTACGAATACTTTAAAAGAATTATGTTAGTCTAATAAAATATGAAATATAACATGCTGAAAAATGAAGGCATATATAAAGGTATGCAATATGGAGCATGTATGGGAGTGATTATTATTGTGGTGGTGATACCACAAATGGTAATATGCTTAAAATACAGAGCTATGTGCTGAAATCATTCAGTGGTTAACTTATTGATTTAAATAGTAAATGCAATCACTCATTGGTTGAAACCTTGTGAAGAATATGCATCAGACATTGTTATCAGTAAAAACTACTATTCTTCTTTCTTTTTCCTTCTATATAGAAATCAGTTTCATGAAATAATGTCATCACTTATAATTACATGGAATTCAATTGATACTATATAAAGCTAACATATTTTATCAAATAGATCAATTTGGAGATAATCCTGATTCATGTAGGTCTAGTGAGTGTTTCTCTCTTAATGTGTACTTACACAGTTCATATGCTGTACATTACTGTGCTATGTGTCTGAATAAAAGAAAATATAGTCAAGCCTCCTCTATGCTACAATAAATGAATATTGTCAAATTTATTGCCTATTTTATTATCCATGATTTCACAATAGTTTTTTCCAGAATTCCTACCTAAAATTCCCAAGACTGGGATGAAGAAATGCTTCATCAGATTGGTGCACTTGGGCTGGTGCAGAGGAGCCCAGTTCAACTGACCCACATGGCAACTTACAAACTCCTGTTACTTCATTTCCACAGCATCCAGTGTCCTTATCTGTCTTCCATGGGCATTGTACTCACTTAGTGCACTTACATACATGCAGCAAACATTCATATACACAAAATAAATCCAATCATATTTCCATGGATGTAAGAGAAGTGGCTCTGTGGTTTAAGAGCCTTTGATGTTTTTCCAGAAGACCTTTGCTCAGTTCCCAACACCCATGGCAGGTGGCTCACAGCCTCACAATCACCTCTGACCACATCTCCGGGAGATATAAGGTCTTTTTATGGCCTCGAACAACTACATGCAGTCCACATAAATATACATGTATGAATCAGTCATTAAAAATCTTCATTTGATACAATTCACAAACCAAATGAAGCTCAAGAAGAAGGAAGGCCCAAGTATGGATACTCCAGTCCTTCTTAGAACGCCAGGGCCAAAAAGTGGGAGTGGGTGGGTAGGGGAGTGGGGGGGGGGTGTATTGGGGACTTTTTGGATAGTATTGGAAATGTAAATGAGGAAAATACCTAATTAAAAAAAAAGAGGGGAGAACAAAAAAACCCATGGGAGGAGATACAAAGACAAGTGTGGAGTAGAGACTGAAAGAAAGACCATCCAGAGATTGCCCCACCTGGGGAATCCATCCTATATACAGTCACTAAACCCGGACACTATTGTGGATGCCAAGAAGTGCTTGTTGACAGGAGCCTAATATAACTGTCTCCTGAGAGGCTCTGACAGGCCTGACAAATACAGAGGTGGATGCTCTCAGCCAACAATTGGACTGATAACAAGGTCCCCAATGATGGAACTAGAGAAAGGACTGAAGGAGCTGAAGGAGCTTGCAGCCCCATAGGAGAAATAACACTATGAACCAACCAGTACTCCTAGAGCTCCCACAGACTAAACCACCAACCAAAGAGTACATATGGAGGGACCCACAGCTCTAGCTGCATATTTAGCAGAGTATGGCCTTGTTGGACATCAATGGGAGGAGAAGCCCTTGGTCTTGAGAAGGCTTGATGACCCAGTGTAGGGGAATGCCAGGATATAGAAGCAGGAGTGGGTGGGTTGGTGAGCAGTGGGCGGGGGTATGGAAGAGGAGGTTTTCAGAGGGGAAACCAGGAAAGAGGATAACATGTGAAATGTAAATAAATAAAATATTTAATAAAAAATAAATAAAAATCTTCATTTGACTAATTTACTTTCATAATAATATAAATATATGTAATCTTATTTCTTTAATTAAGTTTAATTTTATTTTACATATGTGGGCATTTTGACTGAATGCATATCTGTGTACTACTTGCATGCCTGGTGCCTATAGAATCAAGTGAAGGCAATTGGTTCTTCAGGAGCAGGAGTTGTAGACAGTTGTGAGCTGCCATCTGGATGCTGACAATTGGACCCAGGTCCTACAGAAGAGCAATCAGTATATTGAACAGCTGAGCATCTTTCCAACCGCATACTACTATCATTAACTACCTTATAGTGATGCAGTTATATAAATAACTTAACTCTCTTAATATTACAGAAGTCAAAAATTTGTTGAGAAATAATTTGAACCCAGGTATTCCTACTTAGATTTTGATTCTTATTTATTAAATTAGGGGAACTACAATTGTCTAAAAAGCAGCAACCGTTTTCAATTTATTTATTTTAACTATCAAAATGATTAAATTGTCTAAATGAATCATGTTGCTATGTTTTAAATGGGCATATTATAGAAATTGTTTCAGTGGGTTGATCATTTGTTTATCTATGTAACTTTACTAATGAACAGCTCAGGGGTGATGATAATCTACAATCTAGTACAGGATTATTTACTAATGGATACTAATTTCAATGGTATTGATACATTCTTATACAAAATTTTGAAATTTTATTCAGAGCCTAAGGAAAATAAATTTTACTAATTATAGTATACATTAACTTTTGTATTTAATGAAGCACTTCAGAATTTATTATTTTATATTATAGAACCCAGAAACTAATTATGGGTAAATACCTTAAAAAATATTGAGAAGAGACTGCAAATGTCTATGGTGTGTCCCAGTTTCACAATTTATCATGCTCTGAATTGTTTTAGAGATGTACTTAGACTGTACCCACCTCTCAGAGAAGTACTGGGCTCTAAGAAGCTAGTGCTGAGTCTTGGTTGATGAGGCTTTTTATGACCAGGCAACTTGATAGTATGCTCCATTGTTGATTTATACACCTCAAATATCAAAGGTATCAACAGTATTAAGAATTTACAACTGCCTTTTAAGAAGTGTAGCTTTGATAGAATGACCATTTAGCAAAATATCTAAAATAGGTTATCCCTTTAGGCCTGTGAACTGCTTAGGCATGAGTTTTTACTGGGTTTATTTTACGAAGCATGAATTCCCTTCACCAAAGATTGCTTCAGATCCAATCAGAGGCTTATTGCCTCTATCCAAAATAGCCATGACATATTCACACAAGTGGGCCCACTGGAAAGTCCAGTGTCGGATAAGATAAGATCATTAGTACCTTTTCCTACCCAGAAGTCTGCATAACACCTTCCAGAATCATAAAAGCTGGCAATCAGGGATTTTCTTAAAGGTCAATTTGAGATTGATTTTGTGATGGTCATGCCTCTTAAGTATTTATAATTATACTCATAGATTTATGACATTTTCATCCTGGGCCAGAGAAGTCCCTCCCTTCCAACACACATGGAGTGGCTAGTGGGCAATGCAGAGACACATAACTGGTCAATAGACTGAGAATCAAAAACTGAGTACTTAATCAAAGATATAACAGCTATATCCAAGGTTCAGAGAACATCTTGAAGGAGGAGGCATGAAGAATGTAAGGCTGAAATGGTTGAGATGAGTGTTTTGAAGTGCCAGCTTAAAGATATGTTATGTCTGTTTCAGATATAGACCAACAACTGCTGTGATGGCCTCCAAAAGATCTGCACAAGATAAAGCCGGTTAGGATTTTAACATAGATGAGGAAGCACCAGAGGTCCCATGCCAGAGAAACTATTAGCAACTGATAGCTGCTGGGGGGAGAAGAGTCAGTTTTCTTTATGGATGTGACCATTCTTATGTAGTCAATGCTTTAGTGATTGTTCCCACACTCATGAGCAGATTGGCAGTACTACCCCTGAACTGAATAAGTTAGACTTTACAAAAAAAAAAAAAAAAAAAAAAAAAAAACTCGTTTATTCAAAAAAAAAAAAACTTAGTTGTATACTGAAGGATTTTCTACTATAACGTTTTATATATTTAAATTACATCCTCAAATGAGATGTATGGAAGAATGATTTTGGGAAGGTAAACAGGTTTCGATTACATATGACTATAGATTTCCCAAGTCAGGATCCATGTCTTTATGGCAAGAGAAGGAGGCAATGACTTGCCTCCTCCCTTTCTCTCCATTGTGAAAATTTGTCAAATGTTTGCAAAGAAGGAAGAGGCTTCTCACCACCCACCACATCCATGAGCACCTTGGCCCTGAACGTCCTTGGTTTTGATAATGAGAAATAGACAATAGTTAGTGAGGCCAGCCAATGTGCTGAAATTAGCTGTAGAATCTGATCTAAAGCTTTGCTCTTTCATGAAGGAGTTGGTGACTAAGAAAACATTCATTTGTTCTTTTTTTTTTTTTTGCCTGCGATATTTTTTATTAGACATTTTCTTTATATATATATATATATATACATATATAAAATAAATTTTATATATATATATATACATATATATATATATATAAAATTTATTTTTTATTAGGTATTTTCCTCATTTACATTTTCAATGCTATCCCAAAAGTCCCCCATACCCGCCCTCCCAATCCCCTACCCACCCACTCCCCCTTTTTGGCCCTGGGGTTCCCCTGTACTGGGGCATATAAAGTTTGCAAGTCCAATGGGCCTCTCTTTGCAGTGCTGGCCGACTAGGCCATCTTTTGATACATATGCCGCTAGAGACAAGAGCTCCAGGGTACTGGTTAGTTCATATTGTTGTTCCACCTATAGGGTTGCAGTTCCCTTTAGCTCCTTGGGTAATTTCTCTAGCTCCTCCATTGGGGGCCGTGTGATCCATCCAATAGCTGACTGTGATCATCCACTTCTGTGTTTGCTAGGCCCCGGTATAGTCTCACAAGGGACAGCTATATCTGGGTCCTTTCAGCAAAATCTTGCTAGTGTATGCAATGGTGTCAATTTTGGAAGCTGATTATGGGATAGATCCCTGCATATGGCAATCACTAGATAGTCCATCCTTTCGTCACAGTTCCAAATTTTGTCTCTGTAACTCCTTCCATGGGTGTTCTGTTCCCATTTCTAAGAAGGGGCAAAGTGTCCACACTTTGGTCTTCGTTCTTGAATTTCATGCGTTTAGCAAATTGTATCTTATATGTTAGGTATCCTAAGTTTCTGGGCTAATATCCACTTATCAGTGAGTACATATTGTGCGAGTTCCTTTGTGATTGGGTTACCTCACTCAGGATGATGCACTCCAGGTCCATCCATTTGCCTAGGAATTTCATAAATTCATTTTTTTAATAGCTGAGTAGTACTCCATTGTGTAAATGTACCACATTTTCTGTATCCATTCCTCTGTTGAGGGGCATCTGGGTTCTTTCCAGCTTCTGGCTATTATAAATAAGGCTGCTATGAACATAGTGGAGCATGTGTCCTTACCGGTTGGGACATCTTCTGGATATATGCACAGGAGAGGTATTGCGGGATCCTCCGGTAGTACTATGTCCAATTTTCTGAGGAACTGCCAGACTGATTTCTATTTGTTCTTGTTTTATTGAAGTGTTTTATTGAAGTGAGCTGCCTATATTTGAATATTTAATATGGGCCTGAACATCCATTTAAAATGGAGTTGTGAAAAGTATATTCTGCTGCATTTTATATAAGCATACACTGTTGTTCCTGTTACAGATAGCAAAGGAAGCAAGGTGAATGAGAAAAGAGGAAAACAATGAAGAGCAGATGTAAAATGACCTCACAAGTGAGTAGCACTCAACGTTACAGAGCTGTATGACACAGTAACGTATCCTTAGGAGAATACTTCAAAAACAACTCTAGGGATGAATGGTGTTTGTTACCTTACACACTCAGTAGACATGGTTAATTTTGGCAATACACACAGAAAGGATAGATTCTGTTTTTACTTGCTTACTTTGTAAGTTGTAAGTCATATAGAGTATTTTTCAAAATCATGGCCAAAGTAGAGAAGAATACAGACATAGTGAAAGGATCAAGAGATTACCTCCCTCTCCATCAAAGTAGTTTAATGACAGAGACAAGGGTGAGGTTAGTGATGAGAAGGTTAGCTATAGGAAGTTAAACAAATATTTCCAAAGCAGTGCATGGAATAATAGAGTCTAATTATATTAAAGGACTCTACACATGTAGGCAGATGTGCAGATTAGTGAGCTGTGAAACAGGTTGAAGATTCAACTCCAGCGTCTCTATAAACAGTCTTTCCAGAATAGAGGAAACTGACAGGAGTTGCTGTAAACATTTCTACTGCTTACCTTAGGTTCTCTTGAAATACCAGTGGCCAGAAAATTCTAGAAATTTATTTAGTGTTTATTGAACAAGTGGTTAGAAGTTACATACATAAACATAGCATTAGAGGATGATCAGTATGACATAGTATTTGTATATCCTCTATATATTAATATATAGTCATATATCTGTATTATGTATATTTCCATGCATGCAAATAAAACAACTTCTAGGTGTTAATAGAAGTTTCATTTTTATTTTATCACAAGCTAGGACAATATCTAATATTAGATAACTATTGAATACAATCAAACATCAATGGGTAGCTAAACAATAATACTTAGTAGATAACTATACTGTTCATTATAAAACTAGGAACCATGTTGTGTGTGTATGTATGTATGTATGTATGTATATATAAACTCAAAATGTTTAACTCAAAGCTGAATAAGGTAAAATACCAAAATAATTAAAAAATAGTCTAAAATTAAGTATAATTCATAATCATTTGTTGGTTCTTGAGATTTTAATTTAATTAATGTATTCACATTTTTTTCTTCAAAAGTGTAGACATAATAGCATAGGGAAACAAAAGCTTTAAACTTGAAAAGATATAATAAATTGTATTTTATAAACCTTTTGCTTATTATTTATACTTAACTGAGCATGATTAGATTTTTTACAAAATGTGTTGTCATAAACCTACGGTTTTGTTCTAAATCTCCAAAACTAGGTTAGGTTTGTTTACAAAGCAAAAGATATTAATTTAATCTTATTATACTTATACTTGGCTTAAGATCCCAAGGAAACTTCATGGGATTTATTTTGTAAGTATAATTCTAATGAATATGAACAGTTTCATACAAAATAATTTGTACGCTTAAACCAGAGGATGATTAATAATAGGAAACTATTATTTATTTATTATTAGGTGCTGGGGATTAAGCCAAAGTCTTCTTACATATCAAGGAAGTGCTTTGCTTTACTCTTAGAACACTGACAAATGACCTACATTTAGAAATCAGATGAATCAGTAGTCCAGCTGGAAGTTGATGAACCATTTTTGAATTACATGATCAGAGCTTTTGGGTTCTAATATGTAGGCAATGAAGATTAAAATGTGAATAAAATATTTTACTTATGTTTTATTATTTTTATGTATTTAGTTATTTTACATATTCATTTGTTAGGGTTTTTGTCTGTTTGTTTATCGTGCCTACATGTGAATGTATGAGCATACATATGTCATGAGGAGATCAAAAGATAAATTACAGGACTTGGTTTTCTGCATCCATTGTTTGTGTTCTGAGGAATGTACACAGGTCTGCAAGCTTGACAGAACAGTAGGGATCTTTGACAAAGGAGCTAAAACCACCCAGTGGGAAAAAAAAGACAGCATTTTTAACAAATGATGCTGGTTCAACTGGTGGTCAGCATGTAGAAGAATGCAAATCGACACATTCTTTTTTTTTCTTTTTTTTTCTTTCTTTTAGATATTTTCTTTATATACATTACAAATGCTATCCTGAAAGTTCCCTATACCCTCCCTCCACCCTGCTCCCCCACCCACCTACTCTTGCTTCTTGGCCCTGGCATTCCCCTGTACTGGGGCATATAAAGTTGCAAAGCCAAGGGGCTTCTCTTTCCAGTGATGGCTGACTAGGCCATCTTCTGCTACATATGCAGAGAGAGATATGAGCTCTGGGGGTACTGTTTTTCCACCTATAAGGTTCCATACCCCTTCAGATCCTTGGGTGCTTTTGCTAGCTTCTCCATTAGGGGCCCTGTGTTCCATCTTATAGATGACTGTGAGCATCCACTTCTGTATTTGCCAGGCACTGGCATAGCCTCATATGAGACTGCTATAACAGGGTCCCTTCAGCAAAATCTTTCTGGCATATGCAATGGTGTTTGGGTTTGGTGGCTGATTATGGGACGAATCCCCGGGTGGGGTATTCTCTGGATAGTCCATCCTTTCGTCTTAGCTCCAAACTTTGTAACTCCTTTCATGGGTATTTTGTTCCCTATTCTAAGGAGGAATGAAGATCCAGCAATACCTCTCCTGCGCATATACCAAAAAGAAGTTCCAACTGGTAATAAGAACACATGCACCACTATGTTCATAGCAGCCTTATTTATAATAGCCAGAAGTTCGAAAGAACCCAGATGTCCCTCAACAGAAGAATGGATACAGAAAATGTGGTACATTTACACAATGGAGTACTACTCAGCTATTAAAACCAATGAATTTATGAAAATCTTAGACAAATGGATGTATCTGGAGGATATCATCTTTAGTAAGGTAACCCAATTACAAAAGAAGTCATTAGATATGCACTCACTGATAAGTGGATATTAGCCCAGAAACATAGAACACCCAAGATACAATTTGCAAAACACAAGAAAATCAAAGAGGGAAAATCGACACATTCTTATCTCCTTGTACAAAGCTCAAGTCCAAGTGGATCAAGGACCTCCACATAAAACCAGATACACCGAAACTTATAGTGGAGAAAGTGCTGAAGAGCCTGGAGCATATGGGCACAGGGGAAGAATGCCTGAACAGAACAAAAATAGCTCGTGCTGTAAGTTCAAGAATTGACAAATGGGACCTCATAAAATTGCAAAGCAAATTGTAAGGCAAAGGACACTGTCAATAAGACAAAACATATTGGGCAACCAACATATTAGGAAAAGATCTTTACCAATCCTACATCTGATAGAGGGCTAATATCCAATATACAAAGAACTCAAGAAGTTAGATTCCAGAAAACCAAATAACCCTATTAAAAATGGAGCAGAGAGCTAAGTAAAGGTTTCTCAACTGAGGAATATTAAATGGCCGAGAAGCGCCTAAAAAATGTTCAACATCCTTAGTCATCAGGGAAATGCTAATCAAAACAACCCTGAGATTCCACCTCACACCAGTCAAAATGGTTAAAATCCAAAACTCAGGTGACAGCAGATGCTGACGAGGATGTGGTGAAAGAGGAACACTCGTCCATTGCTGGTGGGAATGCAAGCTGGTACAACGACTCTGGAAATCAATCTGGAAATTCCTCAGAAAATTGGACATATTATTACCTGAGGACCAAGCTATATATTCCTGGGCATATACCCAGAAGATGCTCCAACTTGTAATAAGGACACATGCTCCACTATGTTCATAACAGCCTTATTTATAATATCCAGTAGCTGGATAGAACCCAGATGTCTCTCAATAAAGGAATGGATACAGAAAATGTGATACATTCACACAATGGAGTACTACTCAACTATTAATAACAATGAATTCATAAAATTCTTATGCAAATGAATAGAACAAGAAAATACCATCCTGAGTGAGGTAACCCAATCGCAAAAGAACACACATTGTATGGACTCAGTGATTAGTGGATACTAGCCCCAAAGCTTCAAATTACCAGGATACAATTCACAGATCATATGAAGCTCAAGAAGAAGAAAGACCAAAGTGTGGGTGTTTTGGTCTTTTTAGAAAGAGAACAAAATGCTCACAGGAGCAAATATGGAGATAAAATGCAGAGTAGAAACTTAAGGAAAAGCCACCCAGAGACTGTCCCACCTGGGGATTCATCCCATATACAGTTCCCAACCCAGACACTCTTGTGGATGCCAAGAAGTGCACACTGAATGGAGCCTGATATGTCTGTCTCCTAAGAGGCCCTGCCAGTGCCTTGCAAATACAGAGGTGAATGTTAGTAGCCAACCATTGGACTGAACATGGGATCCCTAATAGTGGAGTGAGAGAAGGGACTGAAGGAGTTGAAGGGGTTTGCAACCCCATAGGAAGAACTACAGTATCAACCAACTAGACCGCCGAGAACTCCCAGGGACTAAGTCATTAACAAAGAAGTACACATGGCTCCAGCTGCATATGTAACATAGGATGGCCTTGTCATACATCAATGGAAGGAGAGGTCCTTGGTCATATGAAGGCTCGATAAATGTCCCAGGGCAGGGGAATTGAGGGCAAGGAGGTGGGAGTGGGTGGGTGGGTAGAGGAGCACCCTCATAGAAGCAGGTAGAGGGAGGATGTGATAGGGTGTGTCCAGGAGGGAGGGAAACCAGGAAGGTGGATAACATTGAAATGCAAATAAAGAAAATATCCAACAAAAACACTTTACATATTTTTTATTATTTTTACTTATTTAGTTACTTTACATATTCATTTGTTAGTTTTTTTTATCTGTTTGTTTATTGTGCCTATGTGTGAATGTATGAGTATACACATGTCATGAGGAGATCAAAAGATAAATTACAGGAGTTGGTTTTCTGCATCAATCGTTTGTGTTCTGAAGAATGTACTCAGGTCTGCAAATTTGGCAGGTATCTTTATCAGCTTACATTTTCCTCTGGTCCCCAAACACCATATTAATAAATACACAGATATGAATTTTCTTGTGAATTGAAGAGTTTTGTATGAACAAAAGTGATTAACATTTACAATGGATTCATACTGATATTTTAATTATAAAAAGGCTACAATGATAGAACACACATAACAACAGGAGTATATTTTACAATCGCTGCAGTGCCAAGTTTAAGAAGCCAATCCCCACACCTACTAATTGGTCTAGGCATGGAGTATTACAACTAGAATTACCTCTTCTTTTTTAGCATCATTTTTCAGGAGATGACCAATCAACTGAGGATAGTCAAATGTATTTCCTTAATAAATTGTGTCAGATATCCTGCTAATCATTTCACCTCCCCAGGATATGAACCTCCACTCAGCACACAACTGTAAGCTTCTTTTTCCATGATCGAGCTTGCTGGTACTCCTCCTGCCTTTGAGACTGTGAAATGGTAACTGGGGTTGTTTCTATGCCTACCTCTGAGGAGGTAAGCTACTTTTTCTTATTTGAGAGACTTTTTGCCTATTTTTACAGAGGCAATATGAGTAGAGCCTTTTGTACTAAATAAATTAGATGCATGAAATAAAATGTGAGTTAGGAAAGCTTTCAGACATTCTAATCTCATGATTGTGAATGCTATATTAGTTTTGGTTTTTGTTCTTTTAAACTTTCAGTGTAGTTTATCTTGGCCTTGAATTCATGATTATCCTGCATCAGCCTCCTAGGTTTAAGGGTCACCAAATATACCCAGTGTTGGGAGCTATTAGGACAACACTATTGTCCTGATCTCTAAATTGGGCCTCTCCCCCTGAGAAAAAAAGGGAGTCAAAAGTGGGCCACCGACGCACCGCTCCAAGAACAACCACAGAATGTTCCAGCCCTAAGTCAGTGCCGGATGTCCTGACCACAAGATGTACCCTGATACCACCAAGTTTCTGCTTCCCCGTGTAGGTGTCAAAAGAAAAATTTCCAGTGCCCCATCCCTCCTGCTGAGAAGTACTTCCCCTTTTGCTTGTGTATTTAAGCCTTGAGCCTTGCTGAGTACAGCGACACCTTGATGCTACTCAGACTGCTTCCCTCTGTGTTGTTCTCACACTTGGTGTCTGTCTCTCCCTCCCTCCATTTGGTTCTTAGGAGAAGGTCCCCTCGAGACCCTCGAATAACTGGACCTGCTGGACGGGTCAAGTGGTGCCAGATGTGGGGCACGAGGTATGACCAGCCTCCGGTCAACGGATTCAAGAGGTACCGCATAGACAGTGAGACAGTTCCCTGCCACTTTGCTCGAGTGCCGCGGACGTTGAGAGGTAAGCCTGGGCATAAAATTGTTGTCCCATTCACCATGGGGAAGGTTCTGTCCAAAGAAGGTTCTGTCTATGCTAATCCCATGTCTCTCCAC
Organism: Mus caroli; assembly: GCF_978045245.1. Taxonomy (NCBI): domain Eukaryota; kingdom Metazoa; phylum Chordata; class Mammalia; order Rodentia; family Muridae; genus Mus; species Mus caroli. The sequence goes on from NW_028227269.1 coordinate 12,216,515, forward strand.
AGCAAAGACTTTTAGAAATCATTGATTAAGACAAAATGGTAGTCTCTTGAGTATCTAGAACAGTACATTTGGTTCAATTTTTATTTCTTTAAAAGAAATGAACATGTATACCACTACTTAACTATGACACAGGTTTCCTTACTCAGAGGAATAGGATACTAGAGAGTTAATGGTATCAAAATCATTAGAATATAGGGTTCCTGTCTCACAATCTTGAGGTTCAATTCTATGGTTAAGGGAAGAGGTATTTTAATGAGGAGTTTTAATGTAGAAGAGAACAATAAATTAAAGAAAACAATCAGAACTCCTGTATTAAAAAGGATGCCATGGTGGTTTGAACAATAAATGCCCCTCCTTGTCTCTGGTATTTAAATATTTGGCTCCCACTCTGTGTTCCATGGGGTGGCTTAGGAGGTTTGGCTTTGCTGGAAGAATTGTGTTACTAGGGATGTGTTTTGTGGGTCCATTTTGCTCTATGCTTCCTATTTGTGGTTTGATAGATGAATGCTCAGCTATTCCTGCTGACCTGACTCATCTTGTTTTCATGTGGTCTAACCCTCTGGAGCCCCAAGCCTAAACCAGCCCTCTTTTCCCTAAGTTTCCATGTCACAATGTTGTATGATAGCAACAGGAAAGTAAGAACAACACATGTTGCTAAGGGGCATGCTCTAGGCTTTATTTAGGATGCACTGGATTGAAACATAAGAGGTATTATGAGTCTTCTAGTCACCCTACCCATTAGATGTCCATGGGTTCACCATCTATGTATACAGTTTAGGGAATAACTTCCAGGAATCTGATCACACATATCTTATAACCTAATGAGCTCACTATAGTTGCTATGAAAGAAGAGAAGAAAGTAACAAAAAAAAAATGGAAACTCAAAGTTTTTGGTATTTCTGGCTGGAACAGAACACCAGGAAAACCAAGGTCATTTTCTGGTATCTGTCCAAGACAAAACCAGTTGTCATTATCAACAAACAGAATCTCATTGTCAAGAACACAGCCCTAAATTGCCTGTTCAGTTTCTTTCTCCTGTCCTCATCAACTTCATATTATGTGTTTCCTTATGACAGTTTATGATAATCCTTGCTAATATCCTGTGGTGGTTTCAATGTGAATTGCTCACTAAATGCTTCATATGCTAGACATAGTGTCCAGCTACTGAATCCAACTATTGAGAAGAAATTTGATTGTGAGGACTTAGAGCTAATCCATGCAAAGATACAATGAAAATGTCGTAAACTAATGGCATTATTGAGAGATGATAACTGTCCTTAGAAATAGGCCAAGATGAAGGGAGAGATTCAGTCTGAAGGTGTCCTTGTGGATACAGTTTTCCCTGAGCCTTCTTTTGCTTTGTGGCTACCACAGAGATAATAGCTAATCATATCTTGTCCTCCTCCTTGACCTCTTCCTCTTCCTCCTCTCCTTCTCCTCCTTCTCCCCCTCCCCCTCCTCCTCCCCTTCATTTCCTCCAGGGCATTTTGCCTTACTTCAAGCTCATAGCAACAAAGGTATTTAACCATAGCCATAAATATCTGAAACCATATACCAAAACAAGCTCTTTTTCAAACTGTTTCTCTAAGGTAGTTGTTCTTAACCTGTGGGTTTTGATCCTTTTGAGGATTGAATGTCTGTCATGTGTTGTATCCAGCTTAAGGCCACGAAGGAGAGACAGACTCTAGATACCATTTGATCTTAAGGTTTATTCACTACAATGGCAAGCATGAGTCCACAACACATGCATGCAGTACCTGACTCAGAAGCAAGCAGCTGAGAGGCTCACAGGCAAGGCTTGAAATCTGTCTGTGGCTGCAGCTCCTTCATGCAAGGGAGGTACGTTCAGTTGTTCTCTGGTCAGAGAGCAAGATGGCTGGACTGTCTTCATTGTTGCAGCATCAAGATTCTCTGCCTGCCTGCCTGCTGCTGCAAGCCTCTGCTTTTATTTGCTACAAGGGGGCAGTTACTCTTGAGCCGATTACACTGAATCATTACATCATGGGTGTTACTTAATTCTTCTCTGCTACACACAGCTGACATGAACTAGCTATACATTGCTGCAACATCCAACTCAGTCCTGATCTTATTTCTAGTTTAATGCACTCTACAATGACATCATAGGAGTCACATATCATATATCCTATATATCAAATATTTCTAAGAGTAGTAAAATTATGAAATAGTAACAAAAATAATTTTATGGTGGAGTGTCACCACAACATGAGGAACTATATTAAAGGGTCACAACATTGAGAACCACTGCTCTAAGACATTTCCAGAGGAAGAAAGAACCTAATATAGTCCATTAAATTCATTCAGTATTCAATATAACATGAGCTACCTTATACTCATATCCTTATCAAATTCTATTCATAATATATAATAGAGACATTCCTTAGCATCACCATTCACTCTAGAAATCTGAATTTCAAATGATATTGTGTTTTTATTTTATATGTATGAATACTATTCTACATGAACATACGTTCATCATATACATGTAGTAATGACAAAGACTACAAAGAAAAGACATGAGATCCTCTGGGACTGGAGTAACAGATAGTTGTAAGCTCTCATGTAGATGCTGGAAAATGAATCTCGGTTCTTTCCAAGAACATCAGGTACTCTTTACCACTGAGCCGTCTGTCTACTCCCACCCTCAAATCAAAATCAGATTTGAAAAGATGAATTATACAGAGTCATGAAGCAGGTGAGTGAGGAGAATGAGCTCCGTGGTTGACTATGTCAGCTAGCAAACACTTGCACAACTTCTCTTCATTCACACTGTCTGCCATTGAGATTGTTGGCCCTTTTTGTATGCTTTCCTTTGCTTTCAACATCTTTGCAAAAAAAGCTAGCCTTGTAAGGAGACTAGCATACTAATGGCATTTTAGAGCACTAATTGTGTGGATGCATTCTGTCTAGGTCTACTGGCCTCTCTCTGCTTAAAGTACTTATTTTAAAAAAAAAAAGAAGAAGAAGAAGAAGAAGAAGAAAAGAAAAACCTCACAGTGCAAATTCTTTCTCAAGCCTTTTGATGTATAAATCTTAATAAAAGCCTATTGACAGCTTTACAACCCAGAACTATCTTTCTCAAGGACCTGGGGACCATAGCCTTTGAAACATAATCATCAAGGAAAATACTATCCTTACCTCACAGGTTGTTTTGGAAAACAGACTTAACTCTGCTAGCTGTCTGCCTTCAAAGAATAAAGCCACTGCCTGTTGGGAAGATGTGAAAAGTTTACTTTTCTTCTGGGCAAAGCCCAGCAGCCAGACCAAGTAACCTAACATTCACCTCACTACAGCTTTAAAATCTCCCTACATTGCATGTTAGTGGCAAGCAGATAGAAGCAGGATTACCCATGAGCTTGTGCAGCTCTTACCCTCTACCCAAAGGAGCCATTTCCCTTATCACTGGCAGAAGGGAAAAATGGCTGCCTGCAGTGCCTATTACCATGCTAAAGTGCATCCCTCAATATCACAGAGTTCTTGTTACACATTTTAGAATCTGTTCTGGGTTCCTAGCTCTTCTCACCTCCTACTCTACCAAACTCCCCACTCATGGGCTTCCTTCCCACCAGCTACTCATTTTCCTGATAACCCTGCTTTAGACTATGTCTCCATCTTTTTCTCTGCCCCCTCTCTCTAAATATCTCTCTTTCCCTCTTCTGCTCTGTCTCTCTTTCACATTCTGTCTCTCTGTCTCTGTTTCTCTCTCTCTCTCTCTCTCTCTCTCTCTCTCTCTCTCTCTCTCTCTCTCATTTCTCCCATCTCTGTCTCTGTCTCCATCTGTCTATGCCTCAGTCTCACTCACTCTTGCTCTTCTCTTGCTACTCTCATGGTCAGCTCTATTCTGCTTGCATGTTCAGTCTATTTCTTTCTTTCTCTGTCCTGGAGTCTTCCAGAAGTCTCTAGCTGTTCTCCCTCTCATATCTACAATAAAACCCTTCCATTAACCATACCGTGCAGGGGTTACTTGATTGTTTACAGGCTACACATTTTATCAGTTACATAAATTATACAGAATTGTTTATTTTTAAACTTTAATATGTATTTTATAGAATCAGTGATTATAGTCAGCTATGAGTCATTTACCTATAATAGATATATTTCAATGCCTTTCTAATGCTATAGTAATTTTAAAATACTACTGTAAACTTGTTAATTTTTATAAGTTAATTTTTATGAGTAAGTACATCTTGTTTTTTCAATGTTATGAAGTAGCTTATTTTAGACTGATAGATACTATTAAAATATGTTTCAATAACATGTAAAATTATCTCTGATGTGCATATATGCTGTGAGAAAATAAAAGGACTAAAAAGAATTTAACAATATATGTTTTGGGGTTAGACATAGAGCTTATTCAGTGAAGTAATTGCTTTACAAATGTCTTAGTCAGGGTTTCTATTCCTGCACAAGCATCATGACCAAGAAGCAAGTTGGGGAGAAAAGGGTTTATTCAGCTTTATACTTCCACGTTGCTGTTCCTCACCAAGGAAGTCAGGACTGAAACTCAAGCAGGTCAGGAAGCAGGAGCTGATTCAGAGGCCATGGAGGGATGTTCCTTACTGGATTGCTTCCCCTGGCTTGCTCAGCCTGCTCTCTTACAGAACCTAAGAATACCAGCCCAGAGATGGTCCCACCCACAAGGGGCCTTTCCCCCTTGATCACTAATTGAGAAAATGTCTTACAGCTGGATCTCATGGAGGCATTTCCCCAACTGAATCTCCTTTCTCTGTGATAACTCCAGCTGTGTCAAGTTGACACAAAACTAGCCAGTACAACAAATATGAGGACTTGACCCTAGTGATTTATGCTCGTAATAACAAAGATGTGGAGGTAGAGGTTTGAGAATCTCTAGGGATCACTGGCCAGACAGGGTACAAGAAGTGAGGAATGAGAGACTAGGAGCTAGACAGACTCCCTGGAAGGCAGAAAGAGAGGGAAGGGGACCATGACTAGGTAATAAAGGTAATGGAGTTTTTAGATGATACAACTTCTTTCTCACACTCCTGATCAGAGGCAAAAACCTGATAGCTTCAAACAAAAGCCTTGTAGGCTCTCTTTTCCAGGCAAGAAGCCTATTGATAAACTGGCTCAAAAATTTGGAAGCTAGATGAGGACATGTCATACAACAGCTGTGGACCATCAACCATCCTACCTTTTGTCAAACAGAGCAACTCTAAATTAGAACATGAATAACCTTCAGGGTTTAAAAATATTGCAGTTATCAAGAAGAAATTTCTCTGCTTCTAAGTTCCCCCTCTGCATTGCAAAGGCTATGTGTTTCCATGCGACTTCTGTATGTATGTGTTTCTTCATCCTTAAGAATGGCCTTTGTCATCTATCTGGTTTTTTGATATTTCTCTGCTGTTACCTGTTACACTTGAGATTTTTCCTGCTTTTTAATTTTTTTATTGGCACAGAAAACAAACCTAATCAAAGCCTCTAGACTATAATATAGCCAAAATATTTGGTGAGCTCCAGACCAATTTTGACCTTGTCTCCCTGGGAGGAGGAACAGTGTACAGTACTCAAGGAATTACTGACACTGAAGTTTGACCTCTGGCCTCCACATATATCTACTAAAACTCATGTGTGCATGTTAAAATGATGATTTGGGGACCTTTGAAATGCTACTTAATACACGTAAACAGCATCTTCTATACATAATCTAACATTAAGCTATGTTTGATGATCTCATTGGCATAGTGATGCCTGTGGTAAAGAACTGTGAACTTACAAGACTGTGATCTTGAAGCACAAAATCTTTACTACAATATTTAGAGTGCATTAAGATTCTTGTTTGGTCACAAATAATATAAAATACCTTGGCATGATTCTAACTAAGGAAGTTAAAGATCTGTATGATAAGAACTCAAGTCTCTGAAGAAAGAAATTAAAGAAGATCTCAGAAGATGGAAAGATCTCCCATGCTCATGGATTGGCAGGATCAATATAGTAAAAATGGCTATCCTGCAAAAAGCAATCTACATGTTCAATGCAATCCCCATCAAAATTCCAACTCAATTCTTCAATGAATTAGAAAGAACAATCTGCAAATTCATCATTCCCTATAAGTCCTGGTAGTCTCTCACCTCCCAGGCCTTTGGTGCACTCTGGAGAGACCCCCAAACCTACTATTTCCTGAGGTTGCCTGTTTATATTATTTCTGCAGGCCCTCAGGGCTTCAGTTCATTTTCTCTCACCCAATACCAGATCAGGTTCCTCCCTCCCCATCCACTTTCTCTCCCAAGTCCCTCCCTCCCTCCCTCCCTCTCTCCCTCCCTCCCTATTTATAATTGCTTTCTTTTCTCTCTCAAGTGGGACTGAGGCGTCCTCACTTGGGCACTTCAGCTTGTTAACCCTGTTGAATTCTGTATGTTTGGGTTTTTTTTGTTTGTTTGTTTCTTTGTTTGTTTTCTGTTTTGTTTTGTTTTGTTTTGTTTTTTGCTAATATCCACTTATTAGTGAGTACATACTATGCAAGTCTGTAGCCTCCCCCAGCCTGAAGTGGGCTGGTGCAGACCTTGTTGCCACTGAGGTTGGGGCCACCTGTGGTGCAGCTTTCTGACTTGGCAGGCTACTTTTGATGTGTCAACTGCCCTGCTCTTCGATCCTGCTGCCTTCTGAGACACCTTTGAGACAATCCACATTGCAGCATCTTCGGGCTGGCTGTGGGCCCCGAGGGACTGGCTGGGGTGGGGGGAGGGAAGGTGGGAGCAGGGAGAGGGATGGGCCTTCCCCCTTTATAAGCACAGTCTCTTAGTAAACTCACGGGCTTTGATCAGAGCAATGTGTCTTGACCTCATTCTTCTCTCGCAATCTAAGTCTCTTTTTCAGCCTCAGCCTGCCTTTCAGGAGTACCCAGTTCTTGTAGGCGGCAAGCGGCTTACAACTACAGATTGGTGCTTGAACCAGGGACCAAGAAACAGAGGGATACACTGAGGGACTGCTGTCGAATGTGGAGCTCCATGAGAAGGGAAGGACAAGAAGATCTATCAGGCACAGTGAGCAATAGGTATTTATGCTAGCGCTGGTTTTAAACTTAATTTTTTAAAGTGTTGCTGGAGGTACAATAGGATATGGGCTAAGTTGGAACAGTGCTGACCTGGCTCTGATTCCACTTAGGGTTTGGCAGAGAAATATGGGACTAGAAACTTCAAAACAGGTGGTTGTCCACAGTCAAGAACTGTATTAGGCGAGAGGAGTAGGGCTTAAATAATAAAATAAAATAAAATAAAATAAAATAAAAATAAAATAAAATAGAGGAAAATGGATTTCAGAAATCTCCCAGGAACACAGGAAAATCCAGAGATGTCCGGCCTTCTCTCTGGCCGGAGAGAGAACAGGAGAAGTTCTCTACCCTCTTTGTATTGCCTATGTTTGGTGCACCAATCCATTCATGTATGCTTTTGTCTTGTTGTCTGAGTGACTGAATGTTCTGTATTTCTTGTTGGAAAATAAAAATAGCTAAAACTTTATCTGCTAATTCATCAAAGGCCAAGAGTGGCCCACACTTTAGCCAAGGATCAAGCACAGCAGGGGAGCCACTGCTAAAAAAAATGTTTTTAAAGAAAAGGAGTCTGCAACTTCTTAGCTCTAAGGCAAAAAAGCTGATAGTTGGTTTTTTCCTAGAGAATTCTCTGCAGTAGTGATTATTGTGTTTAGCAAATGACAAAGTGCTTTTTTATCTTATAATTATAGCTAGAAAAGTTAAAATTCTTTGATTGGTCTAAATTTATAAGATTCATGTAGTCACTTAATTTGTTTTTTTACTGGTCTTAAAGGTATAATATGCTCTACATGTCTTCATCATCGAGTATTAGCTTATAAGTTATTGGTATGATTTAAAAGGTGTAACATTAGTAGCAAGACAACTTTAAATTGGTAACTCAGGGTTGGAGTCTTTCAAACAGGTGGCATGAAGCAGGCCAAAAAACTAAGCCTCTAGGGATACTTCCAGTTGAGATAATATTTAATATGATTCTTATCCTAAAAATTAGACTTAGAGATAAGATTTAAAACACTGTCTCTTCAATGAAGCATTAAAATTTGCACTGTCATGCATTCATAGGTATAAATTGGCAGCCAAACTTCGTAACATGATAGTGATGTTTCTAATATTGATTTTAAAGATGATAAGTTGTTTTAAAATTGGGTTTTGCTTTCCCAAAGTTGTATTTATAGTCTAATATTGCAAAAGAAATCTGCTGGACGTGATGGCACATACCTTTAATCCCAGCACTCGGGAGGCAGAGGCAGGCAGATTTCTGAGTTCGAGGCCAGCCTGGTCTACAAAGTGAGTTCCAGGACAACCAGGGCTATACAGAGAAACCCTTTCTCGAAAAACAAAACAAAACAAAACAACAACAACAACAACAACAAACAAAAAAAAAACAAACAAAAAAATTCTAAAATCTGTCCTCACTGCAAGAGGAACAAAGCTCAGAGCAGTCTCAGTGGGGCTTGTGCTATGTTTCTTTTGTTTTGCAAACCGTGACTATGGAAGTTCTTGGGATCTCACCCTCCCTTCATTCAGGGGAATTTCTCTTTAGCTAAAAGAACATTGTTGCAGATCTATCCAGATGTTGTTTTAAATAAAGTTTAAATTCAGAATTTATAAAAGGTCAATGAGGCTGTAGAACTTATAAAGGCATTACAATCTGGTTTGCCTACTTCATATAAAGTTATTATAGATTGAAAAGTTTGTTTTTTCCTTTGCATTCTGATAATTTTAAAGAGTTTGCTTCTAGTGAACTGGTGATCACTGGAAAGTTTTGCTTCTTGGTATGGCTAATATAGCTTTGTAAGAAAAAATTTATTGTCTCTGCTTCAATACAAGAAGCTAAGAGTTTGAATCTTTCAGTGTATATTGTTTCCTAAGTGGAAAGTATTTTATTAGCTAATGCCTCTCAAGGGAAGTTTACTTCAAATCTTTGCTCTCACACAATGAGCTTTAAATTTCTGGGGAGTAGTTGTTGCTCCATAAGATTCAGAGGCAATATCTTTTTAATATTCAGGGTTTTAGTTATACTAGAAAATTGTGGTACAGAAAATCTAATAACGAAAAATTGATTTGCTTCAAAATTTTATTTTTGAAAGCTTCCAGGAGATGTTAATTGGCTAAGACCTCACCTTAAGGTCTTAAAGTGACTTAAACCTTTGTTGGATGTTATCTTGAGAGACACAAATTAACTAGTAAAAAAAAAAGGCTTTCCAGAAAATAAAGGAAGCTTTTATAATTGTTATCAATTATAATCAATGGTAATTAAATATTAGCTGCTTATTTTAGTTATGGTGATTAAATGTGCCCACAGCAATTCTTTGGCAAGAGAAAACATTAATGTAAAATCATCTTTCTTCACCTCAAAGTAAAGTTTTAACATCCTATTATAAGGCTGCTATGGTGCTAATAAAGAATTGTAAGATAAATTCATATATATTTTAGAAAACCTATAACAAAAAATTGTGTCTTAAAAACCTGACAAAGTGTCTGTTCCTTGTTCCAAACAGCAATTAAATTGGTTATTGCAGAATATTTATATTTGGCCTATTGAATACCATCATTTTAAATAAAATTGATAATCACAACTGTCTCAACTTTGTTTTTCAAGCAGGTCAGTCTCTCCTTACAGCCTGATTTCAGCAAGCGTGCAGACTCGCCTCCAGCAAGTGCAGGTGGCAGAAATTCATTAATATGAAGAAGCATTTAAGTATATATTGTGGCTTTGGTCTGATTTAGGAATAAGGTGTGCTATGAGGGCTGGTAAGCCAATGACGGACAACCAGATTTTGGAACTATATCAATCTAAGACAGAGGTACATGCCAAGAGGCAGTGGTTTGTTAATAATACACCACAGAGCCATGTTTGTGTAAAAGCCTTTAATGCTATTGTGTTAAAATAAACACAAGCAAGCTGCATGTATACTCCTTGACAGATAGGAATAGTTCAGGAAAATCTGAGATTTCCCAAGCCAGGTGCGGCTGCCAGCCACCATAACTCCCAGGCAGGACTATGGAGCATAAATAAATTTTATGTATCGGTCCAGCTATTTTTATTATATAACCAGGGAGGAATTGTAGCCTACCCAGCCTGAAGTGAGCTGGTGCAGACCTTGTCACCACTGAGGTGGGGCCATCTGCAGTACAGCTTTCCAACCTTGCTGGCTTCTTTTGAAGTGTCAACTGCCCTACTCTTCTCTGAAATCCTGCTGCCTGCTGAGACACCTTTGAGACAATCCACTTTGCACAGAGTCTTTAGGCTGGCTCCAGGCTCCAAGGATGGACTGGCATGGGGGATGGGCCTTCCCCCTTTATAAGCACAGTCTCTTGGTAAACTCGTGGGCTGTGATCAGAGCAATTTGTCTTGACCTCATTCTTTTCTCGAAGTCTAAGTCTCTTTTTCAGCCCCAGCCTGCCTTACAGGAGTACCCGGTTCTTGTAGGTCATGAGTGGCTTACAACTACACATGTCATTTTGTGTCTGAGTTACCTCACTCAGGATATTTTCTAGTTCCATCCATTTGCCTGAAAAAGTCATGATGTTCTTGTTCTTAATAGCTCAGTAATATTCCATTTTATATGAACCACATTTTCTGTATCCATTCTTCTGTCATGGGCCATCTTGGTTTCTAGCTTCTGACTATCTCAGATAAGGCCACTATGAACATAGTGGAACATGTGCCCCTGTAGCATGGTGGGCCATCTTTTAGTATATTCCCAAGAGTTGTATATCTGGGTGTTCAGGTAGATCTGATCCATAATTGTTTCTGTCTGGAAGAATTCCAGGGATGGAAACAGAGAGGAGCCTAAGGAAAAGAAGGTCCAGTGACAGGCTCAAAGGTCCAGGTCAAGGGAAGGTTCCAAGGCCTGACACACTATTACTGAGGCTGTGGAGTGCTTACAAAAATGAATCTAACATGACTGCCCCCTGAAAGACCCAACAAGCAGCTGAAAGAATCAGATGCAGATATTTACACCCAACTAATGGACAGAAGCATCTCACCCCTGTTGTTGAATTAGGGAAGGCTGAAAGAAGTTGAGGAGGAAGGCGATCCTATAGGAGAAACAGCAGTCTTTCTTAATATGGACCCCTGAGATCTTTCAAACACTGGACCACCAAACTAGCAGCATACACCAGCTGATATGAGGCCCCCAACACATATACAGTAGAGGACTGCCAGGTCTATGTTCATTCAGAGATGATGCACCTAAACTTTAAGAGACTGTAGGCTCCAGGGAGTTTAGAGGTCAGATGGGCTGGAGGGAAGGGGCATCTATGTGGAGACAGGGTGTGAAAGGGAAGAGTTGTGAGATGTGGAGCAGTTGGAGGGTGGGAGAGGAGGAGCAAAGAATGGAATATGGAGTGTAAAAAAATGAATTACAAATAATTTTAAATTAAAAAAAAATTAGATAACCCATGTATACACATCATGTTTGTAGGTAGCCATTGTAGAACATCTGATCATTGACTATTTATTTCCTTAATATATTTAAATTATTGAATTAAGATTAGCTTGATTTTTTTCTTGCTGCACAATAAAGTCCTTATTTCAAAAAAAAAAAAAAAAAGATTATAATAAGGTCCAAATGATCCAAAAATGGAGGCCATACTGTCACAGTGCTCAGGTATTTAAAGGATAGAGTAATACTAGGATGCCCTTGTAAAATGAAAAAAGGAAGATGGCCAAGAAGAAAGAACTCAAAGAAACAAACCTACTGGATTCTTGACCTTAATTTTCCAGCCTTCAGTACAATGAGAAAAATCCTTCTGGTTGGAAAAATAACCAGTCTGTGTTTACTTTTTGTTATGGTACTCCTGGGGATATTATATGTTTCTAAAAAGCATAGAATACTCATAAATATTTTTAAAAACTCAAATAATCTTTTGCCTTATATTACTGCAATGTTGAGTTGCATGACTGCTGATCTCTTCCAACATTGGCATGAACTGAGGTCTGTTATTAAATGCTATCACTCCATATTGTCTAATAAAAATATCATCCAATATGTGCCAGGATGTAAATATATTGTTTTCTTTGTATATATTCTCTAGCACATAACCAGCGTAGATAGCTTGAGACTATTCTAGGGGAAAATGTACTATACTACAGTTCTGAAAATTCATATAAATAATTTATGACATAAATGATTAGTTTTAAATAATATAAAATGAATCATTAATAAATCAAGTTATATAGCCTTGCTAAACATAAAACATCACTTTTTTATGTTGATTCTCTTTATAATAGACTTTCTTTGGGATGTAGAAATAATAATTCTAGAATACATTTACACATCAATGGAAAATATTTTTTGGCAAATAATAAGAATCAGAATAATCTATTCCCATAATTAAAAATGTATAAGCCTCAACTAAAGGCATATTTCTATACAAATTAAATCATATATGCCAAGGCTACTACCTCAATTTAATGATGTAGCATAGACCAAAAAACATTTATACAGTCCACAAGGCTAAAGATTTAGATCAGAACAATTGTTTTATAACAAAATACTACAATTGAATTTCTATTATGATTGTAGGAATAAAGTTTGGGGAAACGGTGATCTTTCTAGCAAATAGTGTTTATTCAAGTCTAAATCTAAAATTTTAAAAGACTATCCTCCAGTTCCGTGTTCCATGTGTATAATCAGTGAGATGTGTTATAATTATATCAACCAGACATCAACAGATAGACATTTAAAACCTACGGCTATAGAGCTATAGGAATAAATAATAGAAACACTTCAATCTTAGTCTAGATAATTATTTATTAAATACAACAATAAAAACTACCAAATGACTAGAGAAAATTTAGATATCATTATGATTTAAAAATCTCTTTTCATGAGCATTCCTTTTTGGAAATTTTTGTTTCTCTTAAGTGAGCATGCAAGCTCTTTGTGGGTGTTTGCCATGAAAATCTGGGTGCCTGTGGAGTCTAGAAAAGGGAGTCAGATCCCCAAGATCTGGAGTTAGAGGGGGTTAGGAGCAGACCACTATGGATGCTGCGAATGTAACTCAGTTCTCCTGGGAAGAGAATCAAGTGCAGCTGAGTGCTGAGTCATCTTTTCAGCCCCTAAACAACTCCTTAGTAGAAAGTGAATGTAATCAATACACTATGTGATTTCATGGCCTTTGGACACATATAAAATGGGTTATCTATGAGTGCAATAAGACAAATATTCTATATTATGGAATATGGATATTCTTTGGAATCTTTAGATATCTATCATTTTAAAAGAATTCAATACTTTTGATCTAATAAATTAGTTGGGAAAGGATTATTCTGCAGAGAGCCATTCTTTCCTTCAAAGGATTGGCTTGACTTTGGTAAAAGCTGTAAGAGAGCTAGGTTCATAGGTCTAGTACAGATGTCTACTCTTTCAACTCTAAATGTACTCTAAAGAAATGTGGTCACAGTGGATACATTTAAGTAGAAAGAAAAAATAGTATGTCTGTCAGAGATACGTCAATCTTTTCTACAACATTCATATTAAACATAGTTTTTGATCAGTGGCTACAAAAAATTGATCTCTATCAGTAGCCTACCATTCACTTCCTGAATGAGCACACTGAGCTTTTCTTGGTTTCTGAAGAAATATTTGGTTTTTTTACTTTAGTACTTTCTGTTTAAGTATTCTATTTAATCTGACTACTGAACTTAAAGTCTGAAACTGAGTTATACATTTTTTTTGAAGATTTTAGTAGTTCTTTCTAAAATCCTGTCAGTAGTTCAAAATCAATGGCTTTCTCAATGATACAGAACACTTTTAGGGTATCCTGAAGCCTTTGGGGTTATTTAGTACTTTGGAACACAGTCCATTGAGTGAAGCAAAGACAGAATTAAAAGCCAGACAGGAACCTGAGCCATAGTGCTCAGGTTTGGAGTGCTGCTTACTTGTTTGCTCTCCATTGGCTTTGCAGCCTGCTTTTCTAAAGCATCCAGGTCCATCAGCCCAGGGTTATCCTCATTCACAATGGACTGGGAACCGTCTGAATAAATTACTAATTAGAAAATGTCCTACAGTCTTACATGCCTACAGCCTGCTATTATAGAGACACTTTGTGAATTGGACTTTTCTCCTCTCAGATGACTCTAGATTGTGTCAAGTTGACAAAAACTAGCCAGCATACTAGCCATGAAACAAAATAACTTAAATACAAACCTGTCAACATAAGTGTGTTTAGTTGTAGAATGGTTAACCACCACAAGATGAGCAAGCAACAGGTCTCTGATTGGATTCCAGATCTGCGCCAGAGGAGGGAACCCATCCATGCCTGTTATAGGAAAACAGATTAGCTGACTTCAGACATGTCAAATTCAGTAGGTGGCCCATTCAAAACTCTATCAGTATTTACAGATTAGGTGAGCACAACAAATATTTTCCATTAGTTCTGAAGCAAAATAAGGATATGTAAATGGTAAATTTGACTATTTCTTTACAATAGCAACATATTTTTAACTCAATGTTTTAATCTTCAATATTCTGTGATATAACTAGGAAACTAAGACTGCATTATATTCCTCTTTTAAGGTTTCTAAGTTCCTGGATAAGACAAAGACTTGACTATTTCACTTTCGAGTTCTACAATTTTATTGAAGAATCGGTGAGATTATGGGTGTAATGAATTCCTCATACACAAACATGAACACACACATGCATGCATGTGTGCACACACACACACATGTGTATATATATATATATATATATATATATATATATATATATATATATATATATAAAATAGTGATAACTACAGTCTACCTTTCTATCGATCATACCTCATCTTCCGAGACAGTTAATTAATACTACCACAGTTAACTGTGGTATTCAAACATCTCTTCTCTTCATAGACTCCCTGACAGTAGATTCCATTTATGTGTGTGATTTTTAATTTTTAATATTTCAAAAAATTAAAGTCATATTAAGTCAAATTTCTGCCCACAGTTAAATATATAACTATGCAATTTTGTCAACATATGCAAAATTATACATACATGTGCATATATATACATAAATGTTCACATTTTGGGTCAAGTGGTTTGTAATTTTTTGAATTGTTACTCATCTAACACATATGTGAAAACATCAAAAAAATGTTTCCTTACATCTGCGCTTTCAAATTGATGACATAGAATGTTCTACTTTTAGGAAAGTATTCTAACCTACATTAGAAACAGTTTAGAGGAAAGATACACACTATCTATCCAGTGGGTGCTGTAAGAACTGCCATGCCTGACAAAATATTGACTTATGTCAATGGGTAAAATGATTTGTTCTATTTTTTCCCTAAGTCAAAAATCCTCACCAGCACTTTAGACTTCATTGTGATTCATAGCTTCTGTGTCTACAGGAGTATTTTGAGTGTCTGCTCCCTAACACAAATACCTACTGAATTGATTCACTGCATTATATGTCAGAACAAATGGCTAGCTGCTCCAAGAAAATAAAGCAACTCCCAGCTGAGCCTCTGCTTTAATCTTCATGGGCCATTCCAAGAATGTGACTTAAGAGTTCTACCTATTCTTTTCTGACAGCATGCGTCCAATTATTTAAACATCTAACTTGTATCTATTGATCTCTATTGAATTTCCTTTGTCCTCAAAAACCTTGAAGGGATTCTCTAAAACTATACAACTGTATTTCTTGGGAAAGTAAAGGCAGTAAAACCCTATGGAGTTGATATGTACAAGAGTAATTCAGACATGCTCCATTCACTGAATGTGCATGATTTTTAAAATTGGTTTATTTCATGTGCTCAATTTTCTATCCTCTGCAGAGTTTGCTCTAAAGTTGATTTAGGTCTGGCCATTCCTGGTAAATGGAATCATATAAATTCTACAACCTACACAAAACCCCAGGCCATAAAATAAGCATAAGCTATTAGAAAAAACATATGTGTTATACATCATTATGTATACATTTATCTTTGTGCAACACATAATGATAACATATGACATGTCATATGACATATGATATAACATATATCATATTATATATAATGTTAACTATTTTGGCTAAAGTAACATTAATATGAAAATATTCGTTAGAAAGTAGTATTAATAATACTTATATATTATGCAACTTCATTGCAAATTATAAGATAAAGGTCTAAGATAAAAATGAGTTTATATGGAAAGAAACAAATTCATAAAATGGAAGAAACACTTGTAAGCTCCAGTTTCCTTTGCTATGGCAGGTCTCATGGTTCAAGCAGTTGCTAAGGTAAAGGCTGTGTTTTTCCAAAATATCTCCTTAGCTACAGTTGCCTTCCATTGTCCCTTTAGCTGACTCTGAACCTTTGTATTTGTGATTCAAGCATACATTATTCAAGTATGAGGTAATCTAGGCATGAGTAACTCTGCCTGGATTAAGCTGTTTCTGGTAGTTTTCCACTGACAAAAATAACCAGACTTAGTAATATTCACAGATACCTTAGAGCCACTTGATTCAAGAAGCATCCTTCCTCATGTCTGATTTGAAGCAGTAGTCCAATTTACCATGATGAGAGAACCATCATTACATATGTGATGCTAATTTTGAGCATGTATATCCTACTGAGAAAATGTCCCTAATCGTTGCAAGCTGATGTCTTAAGGCTGGCAGTGGACTTGAGACTTAAGTTATCTATTCTATAATTCAGTAAAGTTTGCTACTTTGGGAGAGTGAGAGTAGTCAGACTCATAAAGTTCTTGTGCATAAGCATAGACTTGTACCAGTAAAGTCAGTATCCTCCAAACTTTATTTCCACCATTATTCCACAAACATTTTAAATATTTCTGGTTATATAATTTATAAACTTTATGCTTGTAGCTATTTTGAAGTGTACACAATTACTCATTTGCTATACTTTGAATACCCTGAAGAATAGCACAGTTTGAGTCCAGTTATGAGTCTAGAAGCAAAAAGAAACAAAGAAGTATTGATGTAGAGAAGAATATCTGGAGACAGAACGATTTCTTTTATGGGGTTAAGAATTTTTCTCAAGAAAGTCAACTAAATTGAATGAGTCTCACTTACCTTATGAAAGTCAATTTGCTTAACTCAGAGCCTATTTATTTGGATATTTCACCATTTAAAAACATGTTCAGAGGAACACTATAAGAGTATTTGAATGATTACCTAGTTAAATAATTGAGGCAGGAAATGCAATGCCCATAAATTTCACAATCATTATTCTTAATACTGATTCCCTTCAAACTTATTTCCTCACAAAACTTACATGGAAATTCATGTCTGCATGGACCCTTATGTGTTCCCCCAACTGATCCCTTCTGCATAGTTGCAGTTAAAACATGAAATCCATCACATCCATCACTAAGGGCCTTAGAGATGACACATTGGATAGTGCAGCATTCACAGTGAATGCATCTCATGGAAACTATCTCCTTCATTATTTGGAACGCTCAAACTGTAAGATTATGGCCAGTGGCTGAAAGAATAAACACATATCTATTTTAGTTTCAGAGCGATAAATCCCAGGATTAATAATGTCTTGTCCTCATATCAAGTTTTCAAAACTTCATGGAGGCTGTGGAATGAACAGATATCAATCATTAAATAAATACATGATTCATTGTGACAAACTGTGTCAGTCTTCAGATCCAGTGAAAAAAATATTACCAATAATATTAAAGTGTATATGTATTATTTATTGTTAATATTTTACTTTATCTTTGGAATTCCTGATGGGTTTCGGAAACTCTCTTGATAGTAAGTCTCTGCTTGTGCCAGATTCCTGCAGTCATTAAAAATTACTTTTAATCTATATAATGTTTAATGTGATTCAGTCATTTTTGTTCTTTCAAAGAACAATTATGAGAAAAAATAATTAATGAAACTATATATCTACACATATGTACACGTACATGAGACACACACATTCATAATATCTTGCTTCTTTAAATGCTGAATCAAATACAAATGTCTTGTTAATGTGAATTCAAAATAAAAACACACATATATATACATATATATGTGTGTGTGTGTATGTATATATATATATATGTATTTATATGTAATGTATATGTGTGTGTCACATATATTTTATGGATTATTTATATATGTATATAGACATATAATTCCACTTACTAGTCTTCATCACTGTTCTAAAAATCTTTCTAAACTCACATAAATTGTGGCATTGGAATAAACATAATATACTAAACCAATCAGATGAACCAAGACTGTCATAGTGTAGTCATCCAAAACCAGTCCATAGAACTGACAAACTACCACTGAGATATAAATACTTTGTAAAAAAAAAATCAAAATAAGTAGTGGGCTGAGGCCAAGGTGAAGTAGGAAACCTGTCTGTACACAATGTCATTTTTGACACTCTCTATGTGGCAATTTTCATATTAGAGTTATTTTCCTTTGGGAACAGAGTAAGTAGTGAGCTCAAATTGCTCAGCTACTTCTGAAGATATTTGTAAATCACAAATAGGTAGGAAAAATAAGCGTTGTATATCTTATTTTATCTTCAGTATTTTTCTTCTCTGTTTCCTATTTTCTATCAGTCTCACAGGCAGAGAGGGAACCATACACACAGGTAGAGCCACTATGTGCCTACCAGTCACATCATTCCTTTGACCACAACTCATGGGGGGTTCTGCTCATGTATTTGTTGTATATCACCAGTGACTATAAGGATGAACAGTTTGTAAAAGTACACAGAGATGGGCAATGAGATTTATAACTACAAACTGATTAAAAACACTGTGCTGTTAAATTTCATATCTAGAGCAATGTAATAGAGAATATTTAGAAGTGTTTACACAGCCTTAAACCCGTAAGTTTTATGAAGGTTGTTTATTTCTAAATAGCTTAGGGAGTTCATAGGTAGAGTGAATGTACCACGCATGTTGACTTTACTTTCCTGTCTAACCCAAAACTATGACCATCATATATTTTTACTTCATCCATTTCTAAGTTGTATGTTAATATAATTTCTTCCATCTCATTGTAATTTGTCATGACCACTAACTTCTTTCTAAATTAGACTATATGAGCTTCTAAATATTCAGTAGTGGAAAAAACTATCTATCTAAAAGTCAGATTATCAAAGACAACAATATAAAATATTGTTGAAATATGTAGGCAATGAGATTTTATGAAAAGATCTGATGAGATGGAATCCACTAATCATAAGAGTAATATTATATCTCATAATTTTGAGTATTTTTACCAAGTGTTAAACTTGTAGTGTTCTTATAGCTTTTTTCTCAATGTGCACTATGCAGAATTTCCACAGTCATCACTAAATGTAGAATATTCCTGCACACTCCTAAAACCAAATAATTTTTGAGGTTTCATTTTACAAATCACTAAACATCAAATATATATATTTTTTGATTCCACATACTTTCCAAGTAGAAACTGCTGTGTAAATTTAGTTAAGTTAGGTCCTTAACATTTTTCTTCCTGGGGGGGGGGGGCTCTAGGTGTTAGTATAGGATACACACAGGGCACATAAATGTGTTTAATTTGACTACATAGTCATGTTTCTTCTGCCTTAGGTTTCATGGAGGATAATCTGCTATAGCTCATCAGAGAACACATGAAACACATCACTAATGTTAATCAGTATGTCATAAAGAATGTAAATAAACAAACCAATAAGACATATATGAAAATGTGTCTGGAAGGGTCCAATCATAGAAGATGCTGGATACACATGGGATTAGGATGGAAATCTTTTCTGGCACATGGAACCACATGTGATCCCAGACGTTTTCTGAACTTCATATTATAAAGATCTGCATAGAAGCTTTCTCTCTCTTAGCAATCTATCTCAAACACAGACACAGGGAGAGGGAGAGGAAGAGGGAGAGGGACAGAGAGAGAGAGAACACCACTATAAAACATTAATTTTATCTCAATCCTTTTCTGGAGAATGGAGTGATAGCTGAATGTTCCAGTGCCCTACCCAGCTCTTATCTTAGTTATTATTCTATTGGTATAAAAATATACCCTGACCAATGCAACTTACCAAAGGAAACATTTCATTTGATATACAGTTTAAGAGGGTCAAAATCCATGATGATAGAGTGAATGAACAACTGAGAGCTTATATCCTGATCTACCACCGGGAATCAGAGAGAGCTATATTAGAATCACATGAGCTTTTGAAATATCATAACCTACCCTGAGTGACATACCTCCTCCTCCTATAATTAAATGCAGCCTAATCAATCCTTCCCAAACAGTTCCACCAAACAGGGACCAAATATTTAAATAGATGAGCCTAAGGAGTCTATTCTCATTTAAACTAGCATACTTTTCAAGAGCCTATTTAGAGTATCTTCTTGGACAGAACTCTACCTCTGTCATTCAGAAATCCCAGAATCTTGAGAGTACGATGTAAAATATTCATGTCATCCTATCATGATGTAATTATAGGTATCAACAGTCCCTCAGAACAAAAAGCTTGGGATATAGAAAACATTAAGATCTTCTTTATCAGGGTAGAAAAGTAAAATGTTTTCTGATTCTAGGAAAGTATTTCCAAGAAAATGTGAGCTTTTGTTCCTGCTTCATCTTTTTGTCCATGTTCCTCTTCCTCTGCTACTTACTCTTTATTCTCATTCCTTTCAGACTCTGGTAATTTCAGAGACTAGAATCCCACAAGCATGAGCCAGAGTGGCTAGGTTCTGGTGAGGAGTTTGGATCTGGCTTTCAGATGACTACATTTTCCTCGCGCTGACAGAGTCTTTTAATGATACCCAAGCTTAAAAGGAAAACAGACTATTTTTCATCTTCCCTTAAAGACACCAACCCACTTGATAGGAAATCTTCCTCTTTTGTCTCTTATTACCTTTTAAAAATCTCCAGCTCCATCTATTCACACTGGGATTCAGGACTTCAGTAGCTGAATTTGAATGTGATGGGTATTCAATCCATAGATAAACAGGTCAGAAAAAATAAACTTTATTGAAAGAAATGACAAGAACCAGTCTCCAAACTCTCCAAGGAGATAAGAAAATAAGGATCGTCTAGTAAATCTATGGTGTTCTTTCAGCCTGAAAAAGTGTTTGACACAATGAAGAACAGCATTCACCAGATGTTTTGAGAAAACTAGTGACTGCATCTCTGAGCTAGCTTCCTGCTGTCTATTGTATAATGGCTTGCCTACCACAAGAAGGACACCCTAAAAACATTTGGTTTAATGTGACCTATTGCTAATGGTGTGTATTCAATACATTTGTGTGATCCCTTGGTGCATGTACACGCTGCCTTATGGCGTCATCCCACACCACTAGGGATTTTGACACTTACATGAGAACACCCACCACTTAATACTCTTTTTATGATTGGTTACATCTCTGACCCATTTCCCTGATTTCATATGACAGGTAACATCATATTATATTATGCAAAAGGATATCACATTTATAATATTTAGTGGCATATCTCCTACAGAAAGGAAGAACTTCAGCTGAGTCAACCTAACACTTAAGATTTCATTGGGCATGGTAGATGTAAATTAGTTTTGAAATGAGAAATAGTAGCATTTGCTCTTCCTATATTTGATGTTCTTTGGCATGGGGAAATGCTTGCTTGGAAATATAATTTATACCTCATTGCTGCCACATTCTGAAGGGTAGCTGATTCAAGTCATCCTCAGTATCTTTCTCCCAGCTGTAATGTCCATTTGTATTTTTATGGATTGTTTCCTGTTTTTCTAGATTCTGCTCCTTTTATCCTTGTAAATTGATATCTAATCCAATCATTTCCATGCTCAAATGTGGAGAGCCGTGCCGTGAGCAATCGCCATTATAAGATGGCGCTGGCTTCCACTGTGCCTAACTAGTAAACAAGCCTTGTGCGCAAGTGTGAGAGTGAACTCACGCCTAGTCACTGCCCATATCGGGGCATAGTAATGAGGTGATGGGCGAGCAACAAATCAGGAGCTGACACGCCACATCAGATGCTGAAATGCCACGATGAGGGCTATATAAGCAGCACCATTTTCCAGGGTCTGGGTCTTCCCTCCTTAAGAAGCAATAAAGCTTGCCGCAGAAGAATCCGGTTGTCCGAGTATGTTCTTGACAGCGAGAAAGATAGCTCAGGACACTCAAATATCTTAAGAAGTTTGTCAGGCTTGGAAAATGATATCTTATAACTCTACCACCTTATATTTTTGCTCTAGTGACCTACTCTACATTATAACTTAAACATTCATTTTGCCTCACTCATTCTTCTTTCTTCCATGCTTCTCCTCCTCCCTCTCTCTTGTCCCAAATCACTATAGCTAACCAAAATGCAACTAATTCCTTATCAATAGCCCGATATTATCATCAATTCTTGGTGTATTCTTTCAGACTTAGAACAATCAGTATGTTATTTCCTAATTTTCACAAAGATGATTATCTTCCAAGAATTAGTGCAATGTATCCCCTTCACCTAACCTGACGAACCAGGTTTTATTCCTGAGTATAAGGTGGAAGATCAGAAAACTGATTTCTGAACTCCATATGCATAATTTGGTATGCACATACCTGCAATAACACACACACATGTCATGTGTGCACACATACGAAAACAAGATGAATTATGAAACATGTATACACCAAGTCCCCCAAATTGAATTGAATTTGTAATGATCTCTCTAAAGAGGGCATTTAGTCTCATTAAAATGCTCTACAATTAACATGACTTATAATATTTTATCTTGAGAATTCAGGTGTTGTCTACTGAGTGATCTCAATTTCACTATTATTACTCCTTATAGGATTTTATGACATAATAAACTTGGGGATTAAAGAATGGTTTTGAAACAAAAGAGTGGCCTTATAAATATTCATCATCTAGAGTCCATGATGCAGAGTTAAAAACTGCAAAGGAATTATAAAACAGATTTTAGATAGCGTTGATGGCATTGACAACCCATAGACGCCATAATAGTGTCAAAATGCTAAGAAATGGAAAGTCATTGTTTTTATTACATGGATTCTTTGTATCCTAGTCAGATGCACAAATATCTTTTCAAGGTCTAGTTGACTAAAGCCTTCCTTGTAAAATGCCATCATCCTTTCATTGCTTTTCCCTGCTCCCTCATAACAAATACTGTTCAGCTTTCCTGCAGACCCAGTTCACTGAGCTCTCAGCACTCAAGGAGCGTCTTGTGGCATCCTATGCAAAAATAGCCACTTCTTGCTGCTGGTCAGGTTTTCTGTCTCCTATGAAAATTCCCATGAAAATCATGTGACTTCATTCTCAGATAACAGTCAGTCAGTATTCCCACACAGGTTTCTTACAGGATACAAAAGGACTTCTTAGTCTGGCCCAGCAATGTCACAGGCTTTAGAGATGCCATCAATGCTATAGGTTGTCTACAGGTAGGATCATATCAAGCTGTGTATCTCATAGGTTGCATACCTCATGGCTTGGAAACTCAGTAGTTTCTAGGAACAACCGTTGCTGCTTCCTAATACTAAGGCCTTCTCTAAATAATTCATTTCATTTTAGGAATTGAAGAGATAGCGTTAAGCATAGCTCAATTCTCTTAAAAGTTTAGAGTTGGTGGCTTGTCAGCAGAACAAATAGACAGGGCTCCAGTTGGTCCTACATATAAAACCACAGGCTGGCTAATCCTAAGGGATGTCAAAATCTATGCTTCAGTGACAAAGCACTTCAATAATGGTTTTCTACAGTGATATTTTTTACAATCCAATGAGCTAACAAATTCTAACCCACCGAGCTTAAAACAAGATGAAATAAAATAAAACATAAAATGTCCCTGTTCTCGCAAAACTGCACACCGAAATTTCTTGTGGTTTTGAAAAAGGAAAGTCTTGAATTTAAAATGATTCTTTTTTGTTTTGTTTTGTTTTTATTCGATATTTATTTCATTTACATTTCCAGTGCTATCCCAAAAGTCCCCCACAGCCTCCCATACCCACTCCCCCACCCACCCACTCCCACTTCTTGGCTCTGAGGAGACTGCCATACCCGGGGATCCATCCCATAATCAGCCTCCAAACGCTGACAACATCGCATACACTAGCAAGATTTTGTTGAAAGGACCCTGATATAGCTGTCTCTTGTGAGACTATGCCGGAGCCTAGCAAACACAGAAGTGGATGCTCACAGTCAGCTATTTGATGGATCACAGGGCCCCCAATGGAGGAGCTAGATAAAGTAAGCCAAGAGCTGGGGGGATCTGCAACCCTATAGATGGAACAACAATATAAACTAACCAGTACCCCCCTCAGAGCTCATGTCTCTAGCTGCATATGTATCAGAAGATGGCCTAGTCAGCCATCAGTGGAAAGAGAGGTCCATTGGTCGTGCAAACTTTAAAATGATTCTTCTTATGTGATTCAGTTAAAAAAAATTCCTAAATAAGAACATTCATCACTTGTGTATTATTAAAAGACTGTCCAAGTTATAGGCCTCTGTGGCCTCAGAAGATTGTTTCTAAAGCCTCCAGAAAGGCAAATGGATGCTCACTTCATCCCTTAGGCTGTGTGCACTTGTTTGTTAATTAGCATAATCTTCTAACATGCCACAAGATAAAGTATGCTAAATGCTGGCGAGATACAGGTAGTAAAAGAATACCAAAGCTGGTGAATACCCTAACTCTTTGCCAGCTTTCTCTCTTTTTAGTTTTAATTCAAGGGAGGTTTTCTGTAAGAACAACAACTTTCATAATTACATCTAGTGATTTCTCATTAACAACAGTAAAGGAAAAAGATGATAGGAACAATGAGTATGTCCTAACATGTAGTTAGGGCAATATGTCAAGGAGAGTTAGCTATGGGACATGACACCAACTACCCTACTTTCCAGATCAGCACCCCCCAAATGTGGATTGTAAGCCCCTTGCCTGTGTCCACCATTAAAATTAAACAGATACTGATTTGGTTTTATGGAAGAATTACCTGTCATATAGATGGCAATTACCTATAAAACAAACATTTAATTGAAATTTCTTAAACATCTAGTATAATGACAATAATGGTACCAACAAATTTCCCTTAGAAATAGTTTCCCTAAAATTTTGCTTACTCAAAACTTTAGTAAGAGAGGAGGGGAGCTGAAGAGGTGTCTCAGTGATTAAGAGCACTTTGTGCTCTTGCAGAGGAACAAGGTTCTATGCCCAGTACCACATGGTAACTTTCCAACCATCAGTAACTCCAGTTCTAGATGATCCAAATCCTTCTGGCTTTAACAGGAAATGACTTCATAAAATGTAAGACCAATATAACATGTAGTCAAAACACTCATAAACATAAACTAAAAACAATTATTTTTGCAAAAATGGACAAAAGTCTAACAAGGTAAAGTCAAGGAATATATATTTATTTTTTTAGCATTTTTATATGATGAGATTAGCGAATCACCTGTAATTTTTAAATGCTGCACTATATTCCAAGGGGAGCTGAAGGCATTCGCAACCCCATAGGAAGAACAAAAATATCAACCAACCAGATCCCCCAGAGCTCCCAGGAACTAAACCACTAACCAAAGAGTATACATGGAGCAACTTATGGCCCCAGCCACATATGTGTCACCAATATGTGTCAGCCACATATGGGCACCAATGGGAGGAGAGGCCCTTGGTCCTGTGAAGGTTCAATGCCACAGAATAGGGGAATGCCAGGGTAGGAGGGAAGAGTGGGTGGGTGTGTGTGGGAGCATCCTCAGAGAAAAAGGGGGAGAGGGGATGTGATAGGGTTTTTGGGGGGTGAGGAAACTCAGCAAAGGGGATAACATTTGCAATATAAGTAAATAAAATATCCAATAAAATAAATAAATTAAAAAATAGACATTTTACAAAACATTTTTCCATTTGTCATAAAGTACAACCATTCTTTTTTATGTTTGCTAATGTATCAAACTACAAAGTGATTTTCCAGTTATTATGGACTCAAAAGTTTGGTTTGCAATGACAATTCTCTCTCTCTCTCTCTCTCTCTCTCTCTCTCTCTCTCTCTCTCTCTCTCTCTCTCTCACTTACTCTCTATCTCTCTCTCTAACACATACACACACATGTTCCTTTGTATATCAATAAGAAGTTTGTCTCTAAACATATGTGTGTGTGTGTTCTAGGAAAAACAGAGAGATCAAAGTCTAAATAATATCTCTATCCGATGGCTAGTATTGTGTTATCAATCTGAAACATTTAAAAGTTTATTTGTCCTTGCAATTTGTACTCAATGGACTAAGTGTTATCCTAATAAGATATTAGGGATCATATCAAGATAACAAAATGCCTAGCATTCATTCCTATCCTGCATTGCTCCAATAGCCCTCTTGAGTCATTCAAAGCCTGCATTGTGAGTTATTTGTCAATATGTACAACAACAAAAAAAAAAATCACAGGGAATCCATTGACTCCATGTTTCCAAATATTAAAAATGGTGGCTCTTCTCAGTGATCAGGCATCCCTCTGCAACCATGCCTGCATCTGAACCAGCTCCACATTATTCTTTATTTTCCCATTTTTAACCTTTTCTTTTTATTTCACTTTTACCTTTTTCATACCATGTGTCTTCCCCTTGGTAGCCATGATATAGATCGTTCTATAAAGATAAATCTCTCAAGCTCAAGCTAACAAACATAACTCTTTAGTGCTTAAGAAAGGAATGTATTCCTACTACTCTCCACATATTCAGATGAATTTTTAAACATATTCAAACTTCCTATTCATTTTTCCTTTTCCTTATATTACTGTGTTTTAAAATTTAAAAGCCTGTTCTTCTCTATTAAAATGCTAGATTCAGATATATATATTTAATGAAATATAACATTATAAATCCTCATAAAACCTTGACTATGTGCCTTAACAACTTTTGAGCATTCAAAGAGATAATAAATTCTGAAGGTGAATATAGAAATTAGTTTTTGCTAATACAGCAATGACTATTGGACAGCAGACAACATTAATCTATTTGGAGGTTTGGATGTTTGTTATACTTTGGATATAACCCAAAAGAAAAGAAGACTTTTAAGAAAACCCAATATTAAAGGGTATACACTATTAGATCAAATCTAATAAGAGAGTCAAAAGGTTTCAGGTGAGAATTATAAGAATATTGATAGAAAATGATTAAATATATTTTACTAGGAGGCTGGAGAGGTGTATCACTGGTGGTATCTATGGGGTACTACCCCCTGTAGAGGACTGTAGTTGGGTTCCCATGTCAGACAATTCATAACTGCCTGTACCTAGAGTTTCAATAGATCTAATGGTATGTTCAGACCTCTGTGGGTTGCTGTACTCATATAAACATACTCTCTTCCTAACACTGACATATATACATAATCAAAAATAAAATAACCTTTAAAATATTTTGCTAAGGGAGGATTGAAGGAGCTGAAGGGGATTACAACCCTATAGGAAGAACAACAACATCAACTAACCCAACCATTCAGAGCAACCTGGGAATAAACCACCAACTAAAGAGTATACATGGAGGGATCCATGGCTCCAGATACATATGTAGCAGAGTATGGCCTTATCTGGCATCAATAGGAGATAAGGCCCTTGGTCCTATAGGAGGCTTGATGCCCCAGCATAGGGGAATGCTAGATCTGTGAGGCAGGGATGGGTGAGTGAGTGGAGGAACATCATCATTAAAGGAAATAGGAGGGGGATGGAATTGGGGGTTGTGGAGATGAAATTGGAAAGGGGGATATCATTTGAAATGTAAATGAATAAGATGATTAATAAAAATATTTTGCTAATATGAACTTCTGAAATATTTTATTAGCTTAGAGCAACAGTTTGTAAACAAGGCATGTAGGGATGGTCTGAACTATTTTTCATTCCAAAACACTACATCAAGCAATAATTCGATCACTTTTCCAAACAGATGCTCAAAAAGCACCGGGTACAATAAGCGCTGGTTGTTTTCTGAGCATATTAGCAATGTGGCTTATTAGAAGTAGCTTATTCATTTTGAAAACCTCAGCGATTAAGGTGTTGAATATTTCTTTGCTCCATATCTCCAGCTCCTGATATTGTAAGTATGCTTAGCTCATACCTTTTGAAAGTCAGCCCACAGTTCTTCATCTCACATCCATCTTTCCATTTGTGTTTCACTGTGTAGAGTCACTCAGCTCATTGATTCCCTCTGCACCATCTTGTGAATGTGGCTGAGTTCATCAAAAGCATTACTTACTTTTGTTGCAATTTATTTTATTTCAATTTGACTCTCTTATAGAACTTCCATCTCTTTGCCTTACCCATCTGCTATTGCATATTTTCTAATTGAAACCTTCAAACATTAATCATATTTATTAAAAATTCCCTCTCTGATAAACCCCACATTTTATACCATGTCTCTGATAGTCATTTTCCTCTTTAAAATGCACAGTGGTTTGAAAGAGAAAGGTTCCCCCAACAGCTCAGGCATCTGAACACTTGATTATCTTCTTTGGGGCTGTTTGGGACGTTCTAGAACCATTAGGATGTGGAGCCTTTCTGAATGATGTACATCACTGGAGTTGGGCTCTGAGACTTTATACCCTGATTGCATTTCTAGATTTCTTTCTGCCTTTGTGTGTGGTTAAAGATGAATTATACCAGATTCCTGATGTGACAACCGGATGTCATGCCCCCACCTGTAAGAATGGATTCTGCTGCCAGGCAGTGGTGGCGCACGCCTTTAATCCCAGCACTTGGGAGGCAGAGGTATGTGGATTTCTGAGTTCGAGGCCAGCCTGGTTTACAAAGTGATTCAAGGACAGCCAGAGCTATACAGAGAAACTCTGTCTCAAACAAAACAAAACAAAACAAAACACAAAAAACAAAAAACAGTGGATCCTGTCCTTAGAACATTAAACCAAACTTAACTCACTCTTTAATACATTGCTTTTGGTGGGTTTTTTGTTTGCTTTGATTTTACAGTAATGAAAAGTAACTGATATATGAAGCACTTCCTTGTGTCTATTGTTCTCTGATATCTGATATTTTTATCCAAATTTATATATATGTATATGTATATGTATATGTATATGTATATGTATATGTAGGAAGTTAAGTAACTCAAATATATATGAGACCTACATGTAAATGGACTGCAGTATATGGAGTCAAGTTAATCTGGCTATCTATTGAACTAGTCTCAATTTAATACTTATTCTACCTATAAGATGCCATATGTAATATTAACTATAAATACACTAAGAGCCTCCACTATCCTCATATCCTGATTGTGACTTACCTTTCCAGCTCCTCAGAAATGATTAGAAGTGGTTCTTCTATCCAGACCTACAGGTAGACAGGCATCTGGATATTACTAAAAGTAGGCACATTTCATTAGAGAAAGACATATCTTTAAAGGCAGAAGCAACTGGACTCAGAAGGAAGTTCAGTAGCTCAAATGTCAAGCTCTAAACAAAAGGCAGAAGCTTCCTTGTCACCTAGTGGGGGCTTTGGGGTCATTTGCACAGTGAAGACTGTGTAGCAAATGTCCTGTCTGCTCCATGTAATTTTATATACAACTGCATGCATTTTAGACAAGTAGCATCTCAACTCACAACCTAGGACTGTGCAGTTGAGTACAGTGCAAAACAGGCCAGTTACTGTGCTCTGTTCCAGTTCTCTGGAGTAGCTCTATGCCTGGGCTCCCATCAGTTTTAGATGACAACTTGAAGGTCTGGTGGTGAGAAGAAGTCTGGTGTCTTTCTGCTCAGATCCACTGCTCTTCCTAGACTATAATTAATGGATTTGTGAAGTCATATATTCTTTATGGTTTGCTTCCACATTATCTAAGATAGAAAATCTAAAGAATATAAAAGGGTAAAAGAAAGGAAGGCCATCCCTGGCTTGTTTCCTGGAGAATAGTTCTTGTAATTTCTTTCAATTAATATTTTTATTTATTCAGAATTGTCTCCATGTATACAATGAAGGTTGAGCATGAGCACCCCCTATTCACACTATTCAGTTATCCCCAGATTTGCCTTCCTACTGTCTCTCCTTCCTTCATATCCTTTTAAAACATAAACCACTGAATCCGGTTAGTGATGCCTCTTACGTTCATAAGTGTACCACAACCAAATGGAGTATGGAACACTTCCTTGAAGAAAATTGACTGCTTCTCCTAGCCGTAATCCACTGCCAAAAACTTCTTACCAGTGAATGGTCTTCATGGGTCTTTTCTTCATCCATGATGAAATAGTCCTTAACTTTGTGAAGGCCTGGTACAGGCAACTGCAGTTGGTGTGAATTCACACGTGCAGTGGGCTCTATCGTATTCACACAAGACTCATTTGCAGCACTCTTCCCTGAACTCTGAGTCCCACAATCCTCCCACCTCTCTTCCCATGTTCCCTGATCCTTGGAGAGCGAGAACACGTAAGTGAGCACACTGCACCTCATACTCTTTGTACTTTGAGTATTTATGAGTCTCTGTACTAACTGCTGTTCACATTAAAAAATGATTTGAGAACAGAGTTGAATTTATCTATGACTATAGAGGTAAATATTTAGAGGGCCATTTCATACTTCGTCTATTTGTCAAAATAATAGTAGTGACTCTCCTTTAGGGCCTAAGAGCTCACAGACTTTCATTCTGTGCCATATTTACAATTTGTAGCATATCTTTATAAGAAAATTCTGAGTCTACTAGACAAATATTATGATATTTCTCTCATTGCAAGTTCCTAAGAGGTATTGAGACCTCAGTGATATCATGGTTTATCTCAAAGGTCGGTAACAACCATGATGGTGACTGGGATGCACTGAAGACTATCATCCTCATCAATACTACATTTTATGGATTCAAGTTTCTCCACAAATAACAAACAGTAATTCAAAAAATGGCTCGTTTCACTGTTGCACCCAATATTGCCCCACTAACATCCGTACAGAGGAGCAGATCCAGGTTGTAGATTTGTGTGGCTGTGGGGCTAGTGATGTTATTTGCTTGAATAATTATTCTCTCATGGGCCCCAGAAAAGTTGCCAGTTCTGTTTGGCCAATGTTTTCTGGTAGCACTGTATGTTTGAGAATTCTGTCTTCTAAGTTATTTACAAGCCATAGTGGACAGTGGGAGTTAGGAAGTTTTAGAAACTTATTTTCTGGCCTTTCCTTGTAAGTACTTCTCCTGAAGTGAAAAAAAAAAGGAACAGTTTTACTTTCTTCGATCTCATTCTAGGGAACCATAGAAAACATGTCATAAAGGAACGTAAATCAGGAAGTCCACATTAGAAGGCATATAGCTCCCTGTGACATGCACTGTGGCTGCTTCTTCAATATTGTAATACTTTAGTTTTTAATATCACTTAAAATAAATGTGAGCATATTTATCTTTACTAGGGCCTTTGTTTAAAAATTTCTTTTTCAATTTCTTAACATTAGTCTACCACCTAACAGAACTTTGCAATATTATGTAGAATAATAAAGGGTTAATGGCCTGAGAGATTGTTCAGAGCACTTGCTTTTCTTCCAGGGGTTCTTAGTCTTATTCCCAGAATATCTGGCAGGTCACAACCATCTGGGACTGTAGATCCCAGGGATCCAATACCAGCTTCTGACCTCCATGGGCAGCACACAAACACACACACACATACACACACACAAACACATGCACACACACACACACACACACACACCTCCATGGGCAACACACACACACACACACACACACCTCCATGGGCAACACACACACACACACACATTGCACCACATCACACCACACACATGAAATGTGTCTTTGTTTATGGATGGAGTTGCAGTTGGTATATAAAAATAATTTTATACTTTATGTACCTATAAGGAGTACGTGCACTGAGTTTCATTTTCAAATTTGTAAAAATAATGTGAGCTATTGCTTTCAGGATTCATTACTTATTACCAAAATTATATGAAATTTAAGGCAAATTAGTAAAAAATAAGAAATATTTCTGAACATATTATAATCACAAATTAAACCACTATGGAAGAATACCCTAACAGCAAAGAACAATTAAATTAGGTTTTCCACCTTCAATGTTTTGTGTAACAGGATTCCATATATTTGTATATATTTGAATAAACAATAGAATAATTTCCAAGGCATAAAATTTAAAATTCATGAATATTTTAACAGTCAATTCAAACATTGTCTATATCACATGAATTCCAATTAGCAAACCAAAAGGAGTTGCAATTAGGATCACATGTCTTATTAATTCTATAAAGAAATGAAGCACTCCATCTTGATACCTCTCACAAGGAAGATTTGGAAATGTCAGAGATTGAGTTATATAAAAAAGAACATTTCATGCCTTAGTAATTCAGGCAATAGATGCCAAGCAATAATACTGGGAGGGAGATAATTGAAGTAGGTAGGATAGAAGAAAGATTGTGGGATAAACATTATGTATGGAGGCACACTCCCAGGTAATGAGGTGATAGATCTAATCTTTTGTAAAATACAATATACAAATAGCCCTGTTTTGTAGAAACAGACAATCCTTGCAGCCATAAAAGAACAAGTAATCAAGCATTTATTATTCTCTAGCTCAAGCAATAAGCAGAAAATTATAAGAGTGAAAGAAACTTTTATATTAAGGAAATTGTTCAATATAATCTTTCTCTAACTGCAAGTCCGTTTTCAAGTATATGTGTTGATGGAAGAGTGGGTGTGAGGCTGACAGTTAGAAATGACAAAAACAAAATAGGGTTTGCAGTCTGATAATGGACAATACATATTCTTATGTGAGCTCTGCACATAATGAAAAGTCATCATTTGCTGGACAATTTTGTCATGGGAATATCCAACCTGGGTGTTTGTGTCCCAGTAGCTGAGAATGAAGTTTTATATTAACACGGATGCTGCATTTTACAAAATTAATAATTATTAATAGAGATAAGAATCCTGTCAGCTCTCTGATCATTAGTATTCTCATACATTAGTTGTGCTAATATTTACAGCACATTACTTACACAGGTTTTATAATGTATAAAGATTTAATGCAACATGTTGTATGAAAATATTAAGAAATGATTTACATTATAGGTATTAATCTCGTTGGCTTAGTAGGTAAGAGAATTTGTTCTATAAGCATTAGAATCTGAGTTCAAATCATCACCTCCATATATAAAACTTTGTGACTCTAGAGTTGGAGTGTGGTGACAGACAGATCCAGAGAGCTCATTGGCCAGCAATCCTCACTGAAACAGAGAGCTTCCAGTTTAAAAATGAAGCTGGTCTGAAGGGAAGAAGGAGGATGTCAATAGAAGAAGATACTCAGTCTCGTGTTCTGGTCTCTGTATATGCAAATACTTCCACTGCTGTGCATATGCCACATACAATATACTATGCTACACACACACACATATGAACACACACACATATGAACACACATCTACACATATGCACACACATACCCACAAATATACATGCACATGCACATGTGTATAATGAAAATAATTTAGGGACTTTAAATTTTAATCACAAAGCCCAATGATACATTTTTAAATGTCCTATTTCCATTATGTGAATCATACACTAAGTAAACTTTGAACAATTGAACAAATAAAAAGTTGAACTCTTATAATTATAGTTCTAAGCCAAAAGAAATTTAAAACAACTCTTCAAGTTGGACACCTTTGCTGTGACAGTAGTTGGTGACATAAAGTTTGAAGAACTGTAGAATTATAATTGACCAAATATAATTACAGAAGCCTCAGTGACTCCTAAGGAACCTGTGGGTGGAGCTCAATTATGCTAACTCTGTGAGGTGTTCCTGTATCAGTGAGTCAGCTGAAACAGTTCCCCCTAGTAAAACCTGATATTATTTAAATACTTAATAATTGTATCAATTACATGCCCTGTATAACTCAGAAAATATTGCATGTGTATGTATATGTAACTCGTACCATTTGGCTCCCTGAAAGCTGACAGAAATAAGACGAGGAAGCTGTAAAACATTTCCTAGCAGATACTTAGCTGGCATCCCAGTTGAGATGTATATTCTCCTGAGAATTATTCTATATCGTTTTCTTGTCCTTTAACAATATTTATATATGTAAATGGAAACATAATTTTTGTAATAGAGTCTAAAAAGAATATGTAAAATAACATCTACATTATGTAAGTCCTCTTAACTTCAGTAGGTATAATGTCATACAATTTTGTTTTTACTATTCATCCTTTATAAATGCCAAAAATACTTGACCATTCTCCAAATGTTTGCCCATCCTCTCATGAAATAAAATTACAGCCAATAATAAGGTTTAGGAATTTGTTTAAATATTTGTAGTCTAGAAGACAATCAGATGCTATTGTTCTCCTAAAGGAGCATACAAATAAAATGATTCCTAGTGGAATTCTGCTAGACCCAAAACTTTGTGCCTTGCCTAACCCTCATCAATGAAGCTTCTTCCTGTTGTCAATAGTAATTAGTATAGAGACCTACATCCAGACAGTGCTCAGAGGAATGGGATATCCTCATCGTACCTCTGTCCATAAGCCTGAGGGGTATATGCATAGAAAGAGAGAGAGAGAGAGAGAGAGAGAGAGAGAGAGAGAGAGAGAGAGAGAGAGAGAGAGAGAGAGAGAGAGAGAGAGAGAGAGAGAGATTGTGGAAGCTCTTAGCAATGGATAAGGACAGGGAAAATATTTTCCAGAAACAAAAGGACTGGTGTTCATGTAAACTCACAGAGACTGTGGCCACATCTACAAGACCTGCAGAGGTTTAAGCCCAACAGAATTCAGTAACTGAAAAGGGAAGGTAGATGTAGAATCCTATCCCTAGCTTAGAAGCTATTTGCAATGGATACTGACTGGCAAAGGTGGATCAGTTTGCTCTAATAGAAGGGCACTGGATATGCCAACCAGAATCTGGGCTCAGCTCCATGCCTACAAGTAGGCTAACAATACTCAATTGTATTTTTGTGACTTTTAGCTTCACTTTGCTTTTTCTTGGGGGGGGGTCTTATTATTATTTATTATTTTCCTTTATCTTCTCATGAGAGGTTTGTGAGAAACCATTACAAATAGTATATAAAAATAGTTTAAATAAAAAGAAAGCTAGAGCCACTGCAACTGTGAGCATTCCTGACACCGATGCTTTTTTTTCATTTTTTATTAGATATTTTCTTCATTTACATTTCAAATGCTATCCGAAAAGTACCCTATACCCTCCCCTTCCCCTGCTCCCCAACCCACCCACTCCTGCTTCCTGGCCCTGGCATTCCCCTGTACTGGGGCATATGATCTTCCTAAGACCAAGGGCCTCTCCTCCCATTAATGGCCGACTAGGCCATGCTCTGCTATATATGCAACTAGAGACACAGTTCTGTGGGGTACTGGTTAGTTCATATTGTTGTTCCTCCTATAGGGCTGCCGACCCCTTTAGCTCCTTGGGTACTTTCTCTAGCTCCTTCTTTAAGAGCCCTGTGTTCCATCCAATAGATGACTATGAACATCCACTTCTGTATTTGCCAGGCACTGGCATAGCCTCACAAGAGATAGCTATATCAGGGTCTTGTCAGCAAAATCTTGCTGGCATATTCAATGAAATTTATGCTTTTATCTGGCTTGTGAAATATCCAATGTTCTAAATGTATTTGAGTTAAATGCAGAGTGTTACAAAACTAAGAGGCTGATTCTCAGACTTGACAAACCAAGCAAGTCCTGAGGAATGTGGAACAGGAAAGCAGGTTTCACAGATTGTTCACATTCTCCTTCATTCTACCTCTCCGTGTCTGTGTATGTAAATGACTATTCTGTAATTTCTTTCTGGAACAACCAAATAAGAACATGTGTGCTTTTGTCTGGAGGCATACTTGACATATGACATATATAAAACAAAATCCTTTTATGCTGAATTATTCTGTGTGCTATCTTATATAACTATTTACACAAGTGAGTATTACTGGTCAAGAAGCTAACCTCCAAGAAACCAAACAACCCAATCAAAACATGGGGTGAAGATCTAAACAAAGAATTCACAACAGAGGAATCTTAAATGGCTGAGAAGCACTTAAAGAAATGTTCAAAGTCCTTAGGGATCAGGAAAATACAAATCAAAACAACCCTGAGATTCCACCTTACACCAATCAGAATTGCTAAGATCAAAACCTCAGGTGACATCACATGTTGGAGAGGATGTGGAGAAAGAGGAACACTCCTCCATTGCTGGCGGGACTGCAAACTGGTACAACCACTCTGGAAATCAATCTGGAGGTTCTTCAGAAAACTGGAACTAGATCAATCTGAAGACCCAGCTATATCACTTTTGGGAATATACCCAAAAGATGCCCCACCATGCCACATGGGCATATGTCCCACTATGTTCATAGAGGCTTTATCTCTGATAGCCAGAAGCTGGAAACAACCCAGATCCCCAACAACTGAAGAATGGATGCAGAAAATGAGGTTTATTTCCACAATGGAATACTACTCAGCTATTAAGAACAAGGACATCATGAGTTTTGCAGGCAAATGAATGAAACTAGAAAATATCGTTCTGAGTGATGTAACTCAGACACAAAAGGACATGCATGGTATGTATTCACTAAGCAGTAGATATTAGCCCAAAAAGTACATAATACCCAGGATACATACAATCCATAGAACTCTAAAAGGTTAACAAGCTTAAGGACCCAAGTGAGGATGCCTCAATCCCACTTAGGGAGGGAGAATAAAATAATGACAAAATGGGGAAGGAAGGGAGGGACCTGGATTAGAAAGGGTATTGAAGACCATACCATGAGAAAGTAAACTTTTCACAGTCTCCCACCCTAATAAGCCAAATGGCCTTGTGTTAAGGAGCTGGTCACCTTCTCCCCCCTATTCCCTTCCTGGCA
Source organism: Mus caroli (assembly GCF_978045245.1). Classification (NCBI taxonomy): domain Eukaryota; kingdom Metazoa; phylum Chordata; class Mammalia; order Rodentia; family Muridae; genus Mus; species Mus caroli. The sequence goes on from NW_028227269.1 coordinate 12,253,287, forward strand.
CCTGAGGCCCTAAAAAAACTGAATTATAGTCTCCTCTTCCTTATCTCTTCCTGACTCCCAAGACTTCCAAGGACTTGAGTTATGTGCTGAGACCAGCTTGACACCCCAGACTGTTAAGGAGGAATCTACATTCCTGAGATAAGACTCAAGTTGCCTCCCACCTGTAGTCAGAATTCAGCCTTCATGTCCCCAGATGCCTGCTTCTTTGTTCTTTGTTAATTCTCCCTTAACCCCTCCCTATTTCCTTTCACTGTGTGCTTATAACCTGGAGTTAAAGCCTAATAAACTGAGACCTTAACCCTCCTTGGTCTCTCTCTTTTTTCCCTTCTGCTCATTTCTCTTGCAGGTTTGTGGTTCCCCTTGTACTCACAAATAACTGGGTCCTGCTGGGTGGGAAAAAAGGGGGCAGGGAGTGAAAGAGGTTAGCATGATCAAGTATTGGGTGAGGAGAACAGGACTGAAACCCTGAGAGGCAGCAGAATGAATAGAACAGGCAACCTCACGAGGTAGTTGGGGGGGGGGGCTCTAGAATATACCAGAATCCTAGGAGGTGAGAGACTCTAGATGAAATGCCCTACAGTGGGGAGAGGGAACTTGAGCCTACCTCCAGAAGGAAGACAGGACATCAAGAGGAGAGGTGGGGTTGCTATTCCATAGTCAAAAACTCTGACCCAGAATTGTTCCTTTCTTAAAGAACTGAAGGGACAAAAATGTAGAAGAGCCTGAGGAAAAGAAGGTCCAGTGACAGGCCCAAATTGGGGTCCAGCTCAAGGGGAGGCCCAAAGCCTGACACTATGCTCACAAAAAGGGACCTACCATGACTGCCCTTTGAAAGACTCAACCAGCAGCTGAAAGAGTCAGATGAGATATTTACACCCAACCAATGGACAGAAGCAGGTGACTCCTGTAGTTGAATTAGGGAAAAGCTGGAAGAAGCTGAGGAGGAGGGCAACCCTATAGGATGACCCCTGAAGTACCTGTCTCATTAGTCTTGATTCTTGAGATCTCTCAGACACTGAGCCACTAACCAGCCAGCATACACCAGCTGATATGAGGTCCCCAACACATATACAGTAGAGGAATGCCTGATCTGGACTCAGTCAGAGAAGACACATCTAACCCTCCAGAGAATGGAGGCCCTGGGGAATGAGGATGTCTAGTAGGGTAGGGATAGGGGGCAGGGACACCCTCGTGGAGTGGGGTGGAGGGCATGGGGGGAGGAGGTATGTGATGTGGAACAGTCAGAGGTTGGACGAGTGAGGGATAAAGTCTGGACTGTTAAAAAGATTAAATAAAAAATAATCAAATAAAAAAAAGAAAATAAGGATTAAGATAACACACCTTAAACTCATAAATAATTCTATAGGAGGTTATATAAGATATATTGATAAATGTATTGCCTTTCTAACATTACTTTTTTATTTTTCATTTTCTGAGGTATGCATTTCACTGACTAAACACTGTCAGTGCAAATTTCTTACCATCATGAATAACTAAGGTTAATGTAAGGTCTGCAACTGAATGCCTGGTGAGAAAACAAGCACAGCATATCGCATGCCCAGACACAAATGGAGGTGATATGTCAGACCTAGGAACAGCCAGAATGACTGCATATAATGAAGATGAAGATGATGGTGATGTCAACCTGAAAGCAATACAGGTTGCAAATTTCAGTGTGTAACGGCAAAGGCAGCTTTGGTGAGCAATCCTCTGCTGTATATGTGTTAGGGACCTCATATCAGCTGGTGTATGCTTGCTTGTCCTTTCAGCCAAAGACTGGGCCTGGGCCCTGCAATCCCTGGCAGTGTGTAAGTAACAGCAACTCTCGGGTCATTTGATCTTTTCTCAGAGCTAAGTGCTTCCAAATTGCTCATGTTAAACTTCAGACGAGTACAACAGTGTAGATGGTAGTAGAGTGCCCTCTTTATAAAAGGAAAAGGAAAAGAAAAACTTCCCAGAAAATTTGATTGCTCTTCCTAGGTTTCAAAGCTACCATTGGAAAGAGAACTTCATAAAACAAAGATCATATACTTAGTCTCACCATGACAGTCCCTTCCCTAGCTCAGCATGTACAGTTCATTTCCTCCCTTCATCAGTGGCTTTTAGGTTAAAGCTGTGTCTGGTTTAAATCGTGTCTGGCAATACTCCACATTTCCCACGCTCCATGGATTAATAAAGCTATCTAAAGATATATATAGTGCTAGTGATTAGCAAAGGAAAAGTCTTGAGTAAAACAGACATTAATGCACTGACAGCCAGGCAAAGACAGAGGAGTATTGGTCAAATTTGAAAGAGCCTATGCATTTCCACAATAAACCTGAGCATTAATATAAACACTACTAGTGATACTATAAAACATAAACCCTCTTAGAATGTGAATGATATGACCATGTTCTCAATAACAGTAAAAAGAGTGACTATCTTTTTACAATTGTTTCATCTAGTTGGGCCCAATGCTGACTCACCCTGGCCTTTCTTAATGATACACTGTCAAGCTTAACAGAAATGTGCCCTCTCAGTTATTCTGTAGGTTAACTGGTGACTGTGTTTCTCTGTATTTCTGTTCTTCCCCTTTTTCTGGACCATGCTCAAAAATGTTTATATTGTTTCAAATGAACAGAAAGGTCTTCCTCATTTGACAAGACAGATATGGACAAATTATACTGGGGTTGTTGTTACAATCTCATTTTCAGTTAAGTTCTTGTTTTTATTTCATTTTATTGGTCATTAATTAATGTTATTTACTTTACATCCTGATCCCAGCTTTCCCTCGCCTCTTCTGCCAGTCTCTCCCTCTCACCTTCCATCCTCCCATTCCCCTCCCTTTCTCCTCATAGAAAGGAGGCCTCCCATGGATATCAACCTGCCTTGGCAGATCAAGTTGTTGTACAACTATGGACCTTCTCCAGTTGAGGCTAGACAAGACAGCCCAGTTATGTGTCCAGTTCTCAGAAAGTTATAAGGAATCAAAAAGAATACATTTGTACTAATAAAGAACTAAATAATGGTAACATATCATTTTTGTAGATCTGCTAAAGTATAACAAGATGGTATTTGCCATCACTTTTTCCAAGTGCTAACTATATATAAGTTCATTTGCCCCCAAATCCAATCCCTTAACCAATTTTTTCTTTTTAAACCCAATATACTATTACTTAAAATTATCAACATTAAATGTATCTGGTAGATTACAGAGAGGTCCTGTGGTTCTCTTCACTCTGCACTCACACATGTCTTACAAAGGGTAGTCACAACTTTGATCACTCCTCTGCACCGTACAGACTCAGTAGACTTAATGTAACAGTAAGAAGATGAGGTTCTTGGCAACCAGACGGAAAGCTTGGGCAATGAGAGTGAGGATGACAGGCACAGAAACATCTCTTGCAAAGATTGAACATGAGGACCACCAGTTTTTCCAAAATCTACAAAGTGCAAAACAAACTGTGTTTTGGTCAGATGATTCTTATATTTTAGCTGTATCAACAATTACAGCATTATATGTGATGGGTGTCAGAAACACTGTTTAGGAATAATTAAATATGAAAACCGTTTTGTTAACACATTTTTATCAACTCCCTGATGTATCAGCAGTTAAAGGCACTGTCTGCTCTTCTCAAGTTTGTTTCTAAGCAGCTCACAATTGTCTGTAACTCCAATTTAAGGGGATCTGATAGCCCTTCTGACCTCCATGGATATTAGGCACACATGTAGAACTTAGATATATAAGCCAGAAAACACACATAACATACACATAAAAATAAATGTGGCAAAACATAATCTCAAAAATAAAATAAATATTTTAGAAGCATAGCAATAGGAGATATATTTTTGTAAATATACTATAATATATATTGAAACAAGTTTGGATTGCTCTCTAAGTACTTCAAGTCAAATGTCCCATGTAGCTTTGGAGTTAACAGGCCATCACTCACATTTTGATTCCTCCTTAATGGGTTATAGAATTTAAACCATTTAATTATATTCGTCAATTGGCTTCTTGTTTATGATAGAAATAAAATACCTCACAGAGTTATTTAAGAATGGATGCGGAATTAAATACAAGTGAGTGTGCTGGCACAGGATCTAGAGTTTAGTAAATACGTTTGCTATTGCTAATAATTTGTGAAGATCATATGCCCCAGTATAGGTGAATGCCAAGGCCAGGAAGCAGGAGTGTGTAGGTTGGGAAGCAGGACAGAGGGAGGGTATAGGGGGCTTTGGGGACAGCATTTGAAATGCAAATGAAGAAAATATCTAATAAAATGAAGGAAAAAAAGAAAGAAAAAAGAAAAACAGAAAAAAATAATTTCACTGTACCTGTCTTGTTCTATAGATTGGCTAGGTTGGTCTGATATAGTGTGAGAACACACATACACACACACACCCCTTACAGGATCAAGTAACATAATATTGTACATTAAAAAAGAAAGAAAGAAAAAAGAAAAGAAGAGAAGAGAAAAAAGAAGAGAATAAAATAAAATAAAATAAAATAAAATAAAATAAAATAAAATGAAATCTGGTTTTGTAAAAATAGTATAGACCAACTCTACCAACTTTCTAGGGGAGAATTTTAGATAAGGGCAATAGTGTGTTAGGATTATTAATGAAGTAAATAAGCAGTTTCCAAAATGGAGATTGCTGCTGGTCACTGCACCGCATGATAAATGGCAAAGAAGTTTATGTAACTTTGTTTAGAAAAAATTTGCAAGTATTAGAATAAAGCCATTAAAGAGGAACAGTTGTAGTCTACAGTGAGCACAAAGGTATACTGAAAAATCAGCAGGTAGAAACAAAAAAAATACACTGCTGAGCATGTTGAAAAGACAAGGGTGACTGAACAGAAAACATTGGTCACAGAAAACACCAGAAAAATATGTGTCCTTTTCTCTTCACGTTTCCCTGAAAGTTCCAAGTTTGTTACAGTACCCCCTGCCTTTTTTTGGATCACTTATTAATGATGTTTATATTTCTCTAAACTACTTGACAACTTTATTTTTCCTCCTCTGTTTTTTTTTTCCCCTTCAACCCTATTAAGCATGTAATGATTCCTATGTATCTGTCCTGAGAGACACTCACCATCATTTAGAATTCAGTGCCTTTGTTGGATTAGGGCTTTGGCTCTTTACAGTTATTAGAACTTTTCTGGTTTCCTTTAGCTGACCTTCTCCATAGTGGCCACAGACTGGACACACATATGCTTTTGGGACTATGTTGCGATCCAAAGAAATCATGAATAGTATATCTGTAAGCATTCACCCAGTTTGGTTATTTTGTTTATTTTCTGTCTGTCTCACTAGAATAAAAATGCCTCTGAGCAAAGATTTGTGTTCTATCATTTATTGCCTTTGTCTTTAGGATGCTTAGGAAAGAGTCTGCCACAGCGATGCTTCTTAATAAATGTCTTTGAATGAGTGGCTATTTAATAGCATCTACTTGAGTGGGCCTTTAATATATTTTTATATTCAACCTTTAAGATACTTCTAATGTATGTGCATCATTTTGAAGGAATAAAATGATTTTCAAAGATACTAAATTAATTGACCTTCATAGAACTCTTTTACTTGTCAAGAAGGGCATTTTCACATCTTTGAATAAATGAGAATTTGTGTTAGGCAAAATTGTGTTTGAGGGCTGGTGAGATGGCTCAGCGGTTAAGAGCACCTACTGCTCTTCCAAAGGTCCTGAGTTCAAATCCCAGCAACCACATGGTGGCTCACAACCATCCGTAACACAAATCTGATGCCCTCTTCTGGAATATCTGAAGACAGCTACAGTGTATACACATATAATAAATAAATAAGTCTTAAAAAAAATTGGGTTTGAATCATGTCTTTTCATTGCCCTTGGGGAATTTGAGGAAAAAGCTTTATTTTGGGGTGGGGGGAATCTTCAGTATCTTTTATGGTAGGGATAATACTATTTCTGTTAGAATGTTACATGTTTCTTCATGTTTTCCACCTGGCCTCTCCATATCCATGTTTAAAGTCATTGATCTGTGCAGCTCTCAATCTTCAATAGGGAAGTGTCTTTGTGTGGTGGGAAGCACTTAACGCAAACAGTCATAATCCTGAAAACCCTGAGAATCAGTAACAGAAAGTGCTCAGCCCTAAGTGGGACAGCAATAAGTAACAGCTCAGTAATAAGCTCAGCCCTTTCCCCAAAATCTCAGGGGACTTCTGGGAAGAGGGAAGAGAAAGAATGCGAAAAATATGGAGAGTGCTGTGAAGCATCTGTGGACCTGGAGGTACATCTGCACTCAAGAATTCACAGCACTAGGTCAAGCCAGTCAAATAAATCTCCAACATGATTTGGGGAGGGGCTCACTTAGTCTTCTCCTGAGAAGTTTTATGATAGGTGCTGAGAGCAATAGTGCCATAACCTTAACAGACATAGCCACTCTAGTGAGTTGCCTATTAATTACTACAGTGATCAAGACAGCATTGATCTTACCCATTGGGCTATAGTTTTAAAAAGAAACAGCATGTCATCAGTAGAGAGATGAATTTGGGGAGATAGCAAGTATTCAGATGGAGGTAGCACTGGAGTATATGAAAAAAATACAGTGAATAAAAGATATATTAAAATGATATTAAAGAAAGTTAGTTCTGGAGCTGGAGAGATGTATACAGTACAGCGTAAACTGCTTTTGCAAATGACATGAATTCAAGTTCTGGCACTCATATCAGGTGATTTAAGGTGATTTAAGGTATCTATAAAAACAGCATCAGGGGGATTCACACAGCTAACCACTATGGGCACTTGTACTAATGTGCACCTCCACCACACACACAATTAAAAGCAAAGCTTAGACCACAAAGCAGGGGATCATTAGTACAAGTGTTACATAGCAGGCATGGAGGACTCAGCCTGCAACTCTAATTATCCTAATTATACCATCTTTCCTGTTCTCAGCATCTGCACCTTGCCCCAGTTTCCCTCATGATGAACACTGAGAAGGTGTTAATTGATTAAGCTGCTTTTGGAGCACGGAGTATTTACAGTAAGTAAAGTTCATTCAGTGTACAGTGTGGTATGAGCACACTCAGAGTCTGCAGAAGTTTAATAGACACTGAGAGAATAAGGTTTTACCACTGTTAAAAAAGCAGGTTACCTCCTTATACTAAGTGCCCAGAACCTATTTGTAAGAGCAATCATTTCTTAAATGGTCAACGTGTATGGTAGCGATTTTATGAGAAAAAATGTATATTAAGTTTTAAATATGGTATGTTCACAATTTTCAAAAGAAAAATGATAAACCAATTTATATTTAAAAAAGTAAGCAAAGATGGAGATATATATATATATATATATATATATATATATATATATATATAATAACGATGAAGGGAACTTTGAGCTTTTAAGTTTTTTTTTTTTTTTTAAATCAATGTTTTACCAGCTTGCAATCCCACCAACAATGGAGGAGTATTCCTCTTTCTCCACATCCTCACTAGCATCTGCTGTTACATGAGTTTTTTGATCTTAGCCATTCTGACTGGTGTGAAGTGGAAACTCAGGGCCATTTTGATTTGCATTTCTCTGATGACTAAGAATGTTGAACATTTCTTTTGGTGCTTCTCAGCTATTCAGTATTCCTCAGTTGAGAAATCTTTATTTAGCTCTATACCCCATTTTTAATAGGGTTATTTGGTTCTCTGGAGTCTAACTTTCTGAGTTCCTTGTGTATATTGGATATTAGCCTTGTATCAGATATAGGATTGGTAAAGATCTTTTCCCAATCTGTTGGTTGCCATTTTGTCCTATTGACAGTGTACTTTGCCTTACAGAACCTTTGCAATTTTTTGAGTCCCATTTGTCTATTGTTGATCTTAGAGCATAAGGCATTGGTGTTCTGTTCTGGAAAATTTCCCCTGTGCCCATGTGATTGATGCTCTTCCCCACTTTCTCTTCTATTAGATTCAGTGCATCTGGTTTTAAGTGGAGGTCTTTGATCCACTTGGACTTAAGCTTTGTACAATGAGATAAAAATGGGTCAATTTGCATTGACCACCAGTTGAGTCAGCACCATTTGTTGAAAATGCTGTCTTTATTCCACTGGATGGTTTTAGATGATTTGTCAAAGATCAAGTGACTATCAGCATGTGGGTTCATTTCTGGGTCTTCAATTCTATTCCATTGTTCTACTTGCCTGTCTCTATACCAATACCATACAGTTTTTATCACAAGTGTTCTGCAATTCAGCTTGAGGTCAAGGATGGTGATTCCCCCAGAAGTTCTTTTGTTATTGAGGATAGTTTTCACTATCCTAGGAATTTGGTTGTTACAAATAAATTTGCAAATTGCTCTTTCTAACTCTATGAAGAATTGAGTTTGAATTTTGATGGAGATTGCATTAAATCTGTAGATTGTTTTTGGCAAGATGGCCATTTTTACTATATTAATCCTGCCAATCCATGAGCTTGGGGGATCTTTCTATCTTCTGAGATGTTCTTTGATTTCTTTCTTCAAAGATTTGAAGTTACAACCACTCTGGAAATCAGTCTGGTAGCACATCAGAAAGTTGGATATAGTACTAACTGAGGACGGAGCTATACCACTCCTGGGCATGTACTATAAAGATGCTCAAACATATAACAAGGACACATGCTCCACTATGTTCATAGCAGCTTTATTTAAAATAGACAGAAGCTGGAAGCAACCCAGCTGTCCCTCAACAGAAGAATGGATACAGAAAATATAGTACATTTACATAATGGAGTACTATTCAGCAATTAAAAACAATGACTTCATGAAATTCGCAGGAAAATGGATGGAACTTGAAAGTATTATCCTGAGTAAGGTAACCCAGTCACAAAAGAACACACATGGTATCTACTCACTGGTAAGTGGATTCTAGACCAAAAGCTCAGAATACCCATGATATAACTCATAGACCACATAAAACTCAAGAGGAAGAAATGCCAAAGTGTGGACGCTTCAGTTCTTCTTAGAGGGGAAAAAAATTCTCATAGGAGGTAGAAAAAGGAAGGCACTTGGGAGAAAGAGGGGGGGGGAGGGAAAAGAGGGGCAGAATCAAGTATGGGAGGAGACTTGGATGATATACAGAGGGTCAGGAAATTGAACAGAGTTGTATAGTAATGGGGGATGGGGAACTAGGGGTAGTTACAAGAAACTCCCAGATGCCAGGAAAGCAAGAGGCTCCTAGGATCCAATGGGGATGAGATTAGCTGAAATACCCAACAAAAGGGAGCGAGAACCCAAAGCAAGGTCCTGGTTTGGGGATGGGGACACGGATTCATCTCCAAATTTTTATCCCAGAAGTGCTCCTGTTTAAAATAAATACTGGGACAAAGTGTGGAACAGAGATTGAAGGAAAGGCCATCCAGAGACTGTTCTACCTGAGGATCCACCCCATATGCAGACCCCAAACACAGACATTTTAGCAGATGCCAAGAAGTGTTTGCCTGATATCGCTGTCTCCTGAGAGTCTCTGAGCCTGAAACATACAGATGTGGATACTCACAGCCAACGATTGGACTGAAAATGGGGACACTAATGGAGAAGTTAGGGAAAGGTCTGAAGGAGCTGAAGTAATTTGCAATCTCATAGGAAGTTCAACATATGGTTTTTGTCTTTGAGTTTGTTTATATACTGGATTACGTTGATGGATTTCCGTATATTGAATCATCCCTGCATCCCTGGGATGAAGCCTACTTGGTCAGGATGGATGATTGTTTTGATGTGTTCTTGGATTCGGTTAGCAAGAACTTTATTGAGGATTTTTGCATCAATATTCATAAGGGATATTGGTCTGAAGTTTTCTATCTTTGTTGGGTCTTTTTGTGGTTTAGGTATCAGAGTAATTGTGGCTTCATAGAATGAGTTGGGTAGAGTACCTTCTGTTTCTATTTTGTGGAATAGTTTGTGAAGAACTGGGATTAGATCTTCTTTGAAGGTCTGATAGAACTCTGCACTAAACCCATCTGGTCCTGGGCTTTTTTTAGTTGGGAGACTATTAATGACTGCTTCTATTTCTTTGGGGGATATAGGGCTGTTTAGATCATTAACCTGATCTTGATTCAACTTTGGTACCTGGTATCTGTCTAGGAACTTCTCCATTTCATCCAGGTTCTCCAGTTTTGTTGAGTATAGCCTTTGGTAGAAGGATCTGATGGTGTTTTGGATGTCTTCAGGATCTGTTGTTATGTCTCCTTTTTCATTTCTGATTTTGTTAATTAGGATGCTTTCCCTGTGCCCTCTAGTGAGTCTGGCTAAGGGTTTATCTATCTTGTTGATTTTCTCAAAGAACCAGCTCCTTGATTGGTTGATTCTTTGAATAGTTTTTCTTGTTTCCACTTGGTTGATTTCACCCCTGAGTTTGATTATTTCCTGCCTTCTACTCCTCTTGGGTGAATTTGCTTCCTTTTGTTCTAGTGCTTTTAGGTGTGTTGTCAAGCTGCTAATGTGTGCTCTCTCTAGTTTCCTTTTGGAGGCACTCAGAGCTATGAGTTTTCCTCTTAGAAATGCTTTCATTGCGTCCCATAAGTTTGGGTATGTTGTGGCTTCATTTTCATTGAACTCTAAAAAGTCCTTAATTTCTTTCTTTATTCCTTCCTTGACCAAGGTATCATTGAGAAGAGTGTTGTTCAGTTTCCACGTGAAGGTTGGCTTTCTATTATTTATTTTGTTATTGAAGATCAGCCTTAGTCCATGGTGATCTGATAGGATGCATGGGACAATTTCAATATTTTTGTATCTGTTGAGGCCTGCTTTGTGACCAATTATGTGGTCAATTTTGGAGAAGGTACCATGAGGTGCTGAGAAGAAGGTATATCCTTTTGTTTTAGGATAGAATGTTCTGTAGATATCTGCCAGATCCATTTGATTCATAATTTCTGTTAGTTTCACTGTGTCCCTGTTTAGTTTCTGTTTCCATGATCTGTCCATTGGTGAAAGTGGTGTGTTGAAGTCTCCCACTATTATTGTATGAGGTGCAATGTGTGCTTTGAGATTTACTAAAGTTTCTTTAATGAATGTGGCTGCCTTTGTATTTGGAGCATAGATATTCAGGATTGATAGTTCCTCTTGGAGGATTTTACCTTTGATGAGTATGAAGTGTCCCTCCCTGTCATTTTAATGACTTTGGGTTGGAAGTCAATCTTATCAGATATTAGAATGGCTACTCCAGCTTGTTTCTTCATGCCATTTGCTTGGAAAATTGTTTTCCAGCCTTTCATTCTGAGGTAGTGTCTATCCTTTTCTCTGAGATGAGTTTCCTGTAAGCAGCAAAATGTTGGGTCTTGTTTGTGTAGCCAGTTTGTTAGTCTAACATATCAACCAATCAGACCTCCCGGTGTTCCCAGGAACTCAACCATCAACTAAAGAGTCCACATGGAGGGATCCATGGCTCTAGCTACATATGTAGCAGAGGATGGCCTTGTCGGGCATCGATGGGAGGAGAGACCCTTTGTCCTATGAAGGCTAGATGCCCCAGTGTAGGAGAATGCCAGGGCAGTGAGAAAGGAGTGGATAGGTTGGTAGGGAAGCACTCTCATAAAAGCAAGGGGAGGGGGAATTGAATAGGGGGTATCAAGAGGGGGAACCAGGAAAGAGGATAACATTTGAAATGTAAATAAATAAAATATCCAATAAGAAAAAACAATGTTGTTGTTTTTCTATTATTTAAAAAAAATAGATGAGGAGGTGCCTACAACATTGCTGAAATTGTGACTGTAGTCAAATTGAGACATTTCTTGGTAGAGTGCTTACCTAGCATGCATGAAGCCCTGAGTTCTAGTTTCAGCACTGGATAAACTGGGCATAGTGGTGCATGTTATAGTCCTAGCACTTTGTACCCACACATAGAATGATTACAAGTTTATTGTCATTCCTTGGTACATACAGTGAGCTCTAGGCCAGTGGTTCTCAGCCTTCCTAATGCCGCCACCCTTTGATATAGTTCCTCATGTTGTAGTGACCCTCTACCATAATGTTATTACTCTTCACAACTGTAATTCTGCTACTGTTATAAATTGTAATAGAAATATCTGTGTTTTTTGGTGGTCATAGGTAACCCATGTGAAATGGTCATTTGACCCTTCCAAAGTGGTCACAGTTGAGAGCCACTGTGCTAACCTATTCTAGACAACACAAGACTCTTTCTCAAAAAGTAATACCAGACAAATCTGTTAGTATCATTTTAGAAATCATCACAATGTGGTAAAAGCATGAGTGGGATTTTCAAAATGATTTGCACACTTAAGGTTACTTTCTTAGTAAAATACGGTGCTATATAAGCAGGACTGTGAGCATTTGTTCATGAAGAATAATTATTCTTTACATTTTTGAGGAATAGAGAATGCAGAGACTACCAGGGAATGGGTAATAAAAATATTCCATCATGGGGATTGGTATAGCTACCAGATTGCTTATGGCTAAGGGTCTCACTTACTGGAGAAGGAAATCAAGTTCTGTATCTCTTGACTATGTTCTCTAGTTTGTTTAGGCCTACTAATCAACAGCATTTTTGGAGAAAAATGATGGAATTTTCTGCATCATTTGAAAAAAACTTCAAAATATTCTTTTCAATGACAATTTTATAGCAGTTACAAGAAATTTTGAGTAAAAGTGTCTCAGAGATGACACTGTACAATTTTTTATATTAGAGAACTATTCTATGGTGTTTTTCTTTCTGTCTTTATGGAAAGCAGCCCAAGGCATTATGTGCTAACATGATAGTTATATCTATTTTTCAGAGTCCATTAGTCAAGGAAACTCAGGCTGAAAATTAGTGTTCCTTTTTGCCTCTTCTGTTGTTTATACACAGATATTTTGAATGTTAGAAAGAAATTATAGCTTCAAGTAATCCAAAAGCACATGAAGGAGAATGAATTCCATGATGGGAAGTCTAAGATATAAGCCAAGACCATTATGTCTGAAGGCACAGAAATCTGCTCATTGACTGAATTTATCAGAGTTGTCTTGGTGTCAACTTCCTCAGTTCATTTACTGAAATTCATCTCCTAGTAACATTTTATTTCATTTTGTGGATTGTGAAGTAAACTAGGGACTTTCACATACAGATCTTTCACCTTGCTGTATGTCATGAAGTTTAAGTGAGTATTTTCCAAATTTCTCAAGTGTTCCACAATAATGAAAATAATGCCAAGAAGTTCATACAAAAAATTTTAAGTTGGAAAGAGACTATCCAAAATGCTACACCTCAGAAAAAAATAAAGTGAGTCTTCATAAAAAATGAATGTATTAATGTCAGTGAAATGACTCAGCAGGAAGGGCTGATTTCTGGCAAACCTGGCAGCTCAAGATCAATTCCCAGGACTCATGTATGTGAAAGAGAGAACAGACTTCTGCATCATTGCATGAAAACCATGGCATACAAGTACACACACCTGGACACACACATGTGCATGAATGCACACAGAAAGACAGAGACAGAGATTGAGAAAGAGAGAGGGAGAGAGACAGAGAGAGAGTTGCAATTGATTCATGGAGGCACTCATAACAAGTGCAACTGAACCTAGCTATGTCATTGTAATGAGTACCTTCTCTTCAATAACTGAACCTAGAAAGAGCACTGTTGAGTAAAGGGACACAAAACTTGAAGATATTTATAGGATTTTCTATTTGCCTTAAGAAGAATGGAAACCACACTTATAACATGGTAGAGAGAGAGAGAACGTCATGGACATAGATAGACTCCCTGATGGAGTTGATAGAATATCTGAAATGTTAAGGTGAACAGTGATGAAATGGATACATGTATAAATAAATTTTCATTGTGCTGTCTTAAGATTTTTGGATTATTACCTCTTAGTTTATGAGTAAGTACTTATTTAAAGAAGAAAGGAAATAAAGTTTCTTTTTAATAAGGAAAGAAGATGGAAAAATGTAAAGAAGAAATAATTGTATAGAAATCCTTTTTAGTTATTTAGACTCTCAAACTGATCTTCAACTGGACAAAGTTTATTCCTTTGAACCGATCCTTGGTTCTGCTGGTTGGGATGTGTAATTTATTCCACTCAGATTTCTAATTATAATATAATGCAGTAATTAGTTATTTGTTGATTGTCCCACATTAATACTTACATCGGTGTGTTAAGAGGGTAATTTAATATGGACCTTGTCCCTCCAGAGCAACTAGTATATTAAATATGTTTCACACCACCCATCCCTTGTTATCTAACATTCTGATGAGCAATCAGACAGACAATGGCTTGCATAGCTGATCACATGTGAGTGAAAGGGTCATGTTTTCATTTAAGTATGCACAATTTCCTCTTCTTTATAACAGTGTTCTGATTAACTGATAATTGAGATCACTAGAGATATAGGGAGAGAGAGAGAGCGAGAGAGAGAGAAATTGAATGATTTAATTTTTTATTTAAATAAATGAATGTTTAAGTCTTAATCAGCTTTGCATTATTACAAATAAATACCTGAGGCATTCTGTAGGTGAATAAATGTTTCATTAGTTCATAGTTTTGGTGCTTCCGTTATGAGATCACAGAGTTTCATTTCCTTGAATATCTGGAAGAGGTGATATTTTAATGAAGCAATGTATTTTGGAGGGAGAACTCAATAATGAGGCAGAGAAGTAGGGAGGGAAAGATGGAAGAAGGGACAGTGAGAAGGAAAAGAGAGAGTGGAGACAGGGAGACATATCAGAGTTCTAAATTCTGCCTCTTGACATCAACGAATTTTGGGTCCATGAGGGTTATATTCTCTGGGCCAATGGAATCTACCTGGTCTGTGGCAGGCTCTATGGCCTGCAGGGAGTGCTGGAAATCGCCAGAGAGATGAAATGCTCCCACTACCAAGAGGCTGGCGCTACTTTGGGCTGCTACAACAAAGGCTGCTCCTTCGGATACCATTACCCATGTGCCATTGATGCAGATTGTTTGCTGCATGAGGAGAATTTCTCGGCGAGGTGCCCCAAGCACAAGGTTGCAATGACAGAGAACTGACTTGACATAGGCCTGAGGCCTAGCTACCTCCTCTGAGCCATGTTTCATGCAATGAAACACAATCTCTGCAAGGGTCAGCTCCTGAAGAACATGAGCTGCTTCATCTTGAAGATGGATTTTAAGGTGAGACTGTGGAGATGAGAAGGTGGAGGACACACGTAACGGAATGGAATCCTCCCGCTGTGCAACCACACCCCACTCTGCTCTGCCCTGCACCCTCGCTGCGCTGTGCCTGCCCATGCCAGCACTTCCTTCCTATGTTCTCACATCACACTCAAACTGGTTACACCACAGAAAAAGAAAGACACAAGATGTTGGAATGGCTGTTTCCATGGACACAATCTCCATAGTGACAATGTGGGGGAGGGGGGAGGGGTGGACTGATGGGGAAACGGGGAGTTAAAAGGGAGGGGGATATATATATATATATATATATATATTCTGGAAAGACTTTGTTTAAATGAAAGGTGTGCTATCCCTTTTGATTCTATTTTAAAATTATCTAGTTAATTAAAAATTTGTTCCAATGACAATGAAATTTAAATGTGAAATTGAACTGAACAAACTCATCTCATAAAGGATGGGGTGTGGCTTTGATCTTTAGCCTGTCTCACAATTCAGTGAACACTAGACCCAGGACTGAAAGAGCAGACAAATGACAACCACCCTTCCCTTAGTTAGATACAAGATACAATTTGCTAAACGCATGAAACTCAAGAAGAACGAAGACCAAAGTGTGGACACTTTGCCCCTTCTTAGAATTGGGAACAAAACACCCATGGAAGGAGTTACAGAGACAAAATTTGGAGCTGTGTCAAAAGGATGGACCATCTAGTGATTGCCATATCCAGGGATCCATCCCATGATCAGCTTCCAAAGGCTGACACCATTGCATACACTAGCAAGATTTTGCTGAAAGGACCCAGATATAGCTGTTTCTTGTGAGACAATGCCGGGGCCTAGCAAACACAGAAGTGGATGCTCACAGTCAGCTATTGGATGGATCACAGGGCCCCCAATGGAGGAGCTAGAGAAAGTACCCAAGGAGGTAAAGGGATCTGCAACCCTATAGGTGGAACAACATTATGAACTAATCAGTACCCCGGAGCTCTTGTCTCTAGCTGCATATGTATCAAAAGATGGCCTAGTAGGCCATCACTGAAAAGAGAGAGCCATTGGACTTGCCAACTTTATATGCCCCAGTACAGGGGAACACCAGGGCCAAAAAGGGGGAGTGGGTGGGTATGGGGGACTTTTGGGATAGCATTGGAAATGTAAATGAGGAAAATACCTAAAAAAAATGAAAAAAAAAAAAAAGGATCTGTCTCACAGGGGAAGTTTGGGGGAGGGGGACAGACTGGGGATGGTCATTTTCAAAAGTGTGGGGAATGATGTTTAAACACAAAAATATTTTTTTCTTTCCAGAAACACTATTTATTTATTTTTACTTTTCCCTCTTTTTTTTCTTTTTTTGCGTGCAAAAGTGGTGAAATTGGAAGATGCCCCAACGTCATGACTGTATTCTATATCACTGTGGCCCCACCAAGTAGGTAGAGTAGCCCCAACAGGGGTACCCAAGGAATGGCTTATCTCTGGTGCCCTCTTTCCTTGGCACATTCCACGTAGTTGGGACCCTTGGTGGGAGGGGGAGGACCCACAACATCCATGGAAACCATGGAGACCCAGGCCTCTGCTGCTGAAACAAGCAGGGTCTGGGAGAGAACTGTGGCGTGAGCCATGTGGGTGCACTAAGCTGACCAGAGCCAGCCGCTTTAACACTTCTCTATTGTTTTTATTTTTTAGAGTGGAAAAGGAGCTTGTCAGATATGTTGCCCATGCTATGTGATTCTTTATGTTGTATTGTTTTGATTTGTGAATTGTATAATTTTTAAATATGAATTTTTAAAAAAGAGAAAAGTACAAAAAAAAATCTTGTTAAGGCCTTAAGAAGGGATATGTGCATCTTTCAGGGGTCACTCTGCCATGGGGATAAAATAGCTGTTTTACAAACAGTTTTACTTTAAAAACCAAAAATCAAAAAACAAAAACAAAACAAAACCGTAATAAACTTCATTTTAACCTTGAAAAGATGATATTTTCAACCTATATTGACATATAATAAACATTTCCAGTTCAAAATGATTAGAAGGATTACAACATAGGAATTTAGAACCAAAAAATAAAAATCTAACAGAAAAATTACTAAATCCTGCAGGTCTATGTCTGGAAACTAGAGTTTATAATGTAACTCCTAAGCTTCAAATAGTTTGCTATCCAACCCTTCTGACCCTGCCACCTCAGGCACACAGACTGCCCATCAGGTCAGCTACTCTACGCCTGCAACTCTCATTGGTAGACATCCCTGGATTCTGGCAATTCTGGTATTTAAAGGTATCCATTACAACCTTTGCAGTGGTCTCTCTGGAAAGCTCTACAGAGACTGTGGCCTTGTCACATGGTGCCTAGCCTCAGGTCCTCTTCATATCCCTCTCCATTTTGCTACTTTTGTGATTCTTTTGTGAATTTAAAATCAATACCACATGGATGGCACCTATCACATTGCCAAGTTTGGCTGGATGCACAAGATGTAGCCTGCTCTTGGACCATTGGACCATACCATAACTGCATCAGTCACTGTATGCTGAGCAGAGACTTTCCTAGTCTCACAATGTGGTTCAAGAATATTCTCTCCAACTATGTTCATCACTCGGGCAACATCAGACTCATAACAGGCCACATTGAAGTTTCCTCTATTAAACCAATTAGTCCATTATCCCTCAATTTATCCTCACCCAGGTTCTCAGGGCATGGAAAGAATGAAGCTTTGGGAAAACATCTTGGGCAAATATTACATAAGCAAACATTAGTACCACTGTTCATGGTGGCCCTTTCTTCTCTTTGAAATCTCATGAGCTGGGCAGCCCCTGTTAGTATTTCTCTAAGCATTCTTTTCTTACAAGTTTCCATAACAACAGCCCATTAAGATCTTTCTATAATACACATGATCTTTTCTAGCCTAAAGTTCTAAATCTTCCCCTATTCCTTAAGCATGACAGTTCTAAGTACCCAAAAGCTACACAAGCAGGGAAACCATAGCATTAATCCTAATTATCAGTACTGATTTGTATCATAGTCTATTTCTAGTTGCTGTAATAAAAAACCCTGACATGATCATCCTGAGAGAATATTTTTTTAGATTATCATTACAGATTATAGTCCATCAGAGGGAGTTTTCTCATGAATACACACCTAGCTGGTAGCATACAGACCTTGCTTCTAACTACAAAGCCTGAATTTTCTTCATTGATTTATAAAAGTTACAGAATGTTGATTACACATTTCTGGTTCTCATATATTAGTTTTGAAATAATTCTACGTTTTTTATCTTGTATTGATTTTGCTTTCATAAGTTTTTTCCTGTGTTCTAGACCACCTGTATTTTTTCACAAAGTATATATTTAAAATATTTATTTATTTTATGTATATATTAATATGAGTGCATATGTGTGAAGCTTATATTCGGGTGTGTATGAAGACCAAAAGATGGCATTTAATTCCTATATTGGAGCTAGAGGTGATGACGAACCACCATGTGGATTCTCAAAAAGAACTTTTTTGACAATACAATTAAGTAGAAGTAAACTTTTCAATACAGATGATATAAGTGATGCGCTAAAGAGATGGGTAAATCATTCCAACAAGCTTTAGACAGAGCATCAAGTAGAACTTTGAGATATAAGTTCACGTGCCTAGCAAGTGAGGTATTAGACATGGCTAGGAACAAAAGTAAGTTCATGCTGTGGGTTTTGTTTTGTTTTGTTTTGTTTTGTTTTGTTTTGTTTTGTTTTGTTTTGTTTTGTTTTTTTGGCTGAACTTTACACACAATATAATGTTAAAGGACAGAGGAATTCTGAATGGATGGAAAGGAGCTTTTCTAATTTTTGTTCTTGAAGGGATAGAAAATCTATGGATGAAAGCCTGGAGGCTCTAGGAGTGCTAGGAAATATTAACAGGCTAGATATAAAAACAAAAAACATATACTCCACATATAAAGCTTGAGAGAGGCTCAGTAACTGAAAAATCACTACAGGAAATTTTCTTTATTTTCATAACTATGAAAATAAAGACAGAAAAAAAGATGAATAGCATACCCACAACCATAAAGCTGGTTGGGTGTAAAACCTTATGTCTCCTTTCCTTAGGCCAGAGATTTTCTATGGACGGCACATCAATGTACTTGTTTTGGACTGAATTTATATGAAATCACTTTTAAACAAATATCTACAGATTCTGCAACACAATGTAAGTGTACAGTCACCAGGTGCAGAAGCATGACTCCATATGGCTGCCTGCATGCTTGGGAAGAGAGAGAGCTCTTGGTTTTCTCATTTTTCCCTGTCTGTCTATTGCATACCAGCAGGACATAATGAGTGCATTTTCAGCTCAGGGCCCACAAAAAATTGCAACTTTCCCACAGATAATGTTAACACATTTCTTCTTATTTCCGAAGCCTTGGAAGATTTTCCCTCAAGTTCAACTGAGACTGTGACCCATTCATGGAGAAAGAGAAGTCAGTTTCTTCTTGAGTGAGGGAGTTTATGAAGCAAATGAGAACGCATACTCAAAGGAGCAGCTTCAAATGTGGGATTCGGAATGAAACATGTTCAAATAGCTTAGCAATACTTTCATAAGAAATTCTGTGAACTCAACGTCCATGTGATTCGGTGCATATAACCTACAAGCTTATAAATTTAATTTTGGAGTAAACTTTTTAAATTGAGTAAAAATCACCTAGTTATAAGGTTACAAGTGTATAAAATGATTTATAAAGGGAATCTTATAGGTTTACAATTGAGAAAGATGTGTTGATAACATACAGGAAAAGCACACTGTTTTATGGCATGTGTTTTATATTAAGGATGCTTTTTAAATTATATTTACTTAGTTATTTGTGTATGAATATGTATGTGTGTTTGTTTATGTGTATAGGTGTTTTCATATTCATGGCAAAGTACACATATAGAAGCCAGAGGAACTTTAGTGTTCATTTGTCCCCATTGAAGAATATAGGTCCTAGAGTTTGAACTCTGTTCATCAGGCTTGGGGGCAACCATCTTTTTTTCATTGAGTCAAATCACTAGCCTGTGTTCACTACCTTAATAGTTTTGCTTGAAATATTTTTAATGAAACAGGGTACATTTCTTTGCAGGTGCTCTTGCAAATGTTTGATTAGTTATGTTGAAATGTTTGACCTTCAGCCAGTAAGATTCAAATTGCATCCAGGGGAGTAAAAGGATCTTGCTTTTGGACACACCCTTAATTTCCCCATCTTTCTATTCTATACCAGGATAGCAAAGTGAGTGTATTCTCCATTCAGGGTACACAAAACAGTGAATCCTTGCAGTGGATGTTAACCCATATCTTCTTATTTCCACATAATGTGTTCATCATGAGAGAGGTAAATGTGATTGGAACACACAAAACAAGAGACTTCAGGTACATTAAAACCTGAGAGTTTAGGGAGAAAATACTATTGTGGAAATTAAATCTCTATCCTGTCCCACAGGTAATTAATGATGAAGTAGCGGCACAATGCAGAGGATACTATAGAAAATTAAAGGGCAAGAGTAAATCATCTGTGAGATGTAATGAATTGGAACAATGAAATGAAGTTAGAGGGTCTACTCTGAATCCAGTGTTAAGCTTGCAGCTATTGACTATTGTCTTAGTCAGGGTTTCTATTCCTGCACAAACAATCTGACCAAGAAGCAAGTTGGGGAGGAAAGGGTTTATTCAGCTTACACTTCCATACTGCTGTTCATCACCAAAGAAAGTCAGGACTGTAACTCAAGCAGGTCAGAAAGCAGGAGCTGATGCAGAAGCCATGGAGGAATGTTCTTTACTGGCTTGCTCCCCCTAGCTTGCTCAGCCTGCTCTCTTATAGAACCCAAGGCTATCAGCCCAGACAGAGATGGTACCACCCACAAGGGGCCTTTCCCCCTTGATCACTGATTGAGAAAATGCCTTACAGTTGGATCTCATGGAGGCATTTCCTCAACTGAAGCTACTTTTTCTGTGATAACTCCAGCCTGTGTCAAGTTGACACAAAACTAGCCAGTACAGCTATCTTGAAACTGGGATACTAAAATAAGTCATAACAAAATCCCTGTAATCTAGAAGAGAAAAAAAATACAGAAAAATTACAGGAGAAATGTCAGTGCAAAATATTTTTGTTTGTTTGTTTGTTTGAAAGATGACTGCAGTATTCATTTATATCACACACCAAAATTCTTCCTTTAAAAGAATTTGGAATGATTTGTGGAGAGATGTTTGTAAGGATGAAGATTGGAATTAAGTGATTCTGGAAAACAAAAATAATAAATATAAGGCATATTGTTGATATGTCTAAGTAGTTATCTGAGACTTTTGAAAATCACATTAAATTATTGCTGAATTCCAAACTTAAAAATAATAATAATAGCCAGACATGGTGGTGCATGCCTTTAATCCCAGCACTTGGGAGGCAGAGGCAGGCGGATTTCTGAGTTGGAGGCCAGCCTGGTCTACAAAGTGCGTTCCAGGACAGCCAGTGCTATACAGAGAAATCCTGTCTTGAAAAACCAAAATAATAATAATAATAAATAATAATAATATAATATAATAATAATAAATCCAACTACAGCATCTATTTACCTCCTATAGTCCTTAGTCCTTTATAGAGATTCTCAGCCTATGGGTTGTGATCATGGGTAAACACATTTCCAATGGTATTGCAAATT
Source organism: Mus caroli (assembly GCF_978045245.1). Taxonomy (NCBI): domain Eukaryota; kingdom Metazoa; phylum Chordata; class Mammalia; order Rodentia; family Muridae; genus Mus; species Mus caroli. The sequence goes on from NW_028227269.1 coordinate 12,275,011, forward strand.
GTTACACCATTTAGTAGTAAAATTACAATTATAAAGTAGCAACAAAAATAAATTTACAGTTGAAGGATCTAAGACCATCAGAAATATGTGTTTTCTGATGGTCGTGACACACAGGTTAAGACATACTTCTTTAGTAGAAAGTAGCATTTGGCTTACTAATTTCTTAAGGTTACAATTACAGCTGAAGAAGACCTCAGGGAAGAGTAGAAAATATTAGGAAGCAATTGTAAGGTGAATGCAAGGGTGAGTCTTAGTGTGAGAATCGCTAAGATACAAGTCCAGAGAAACACAAGTGTATGCTTTGGTACTCCGTTTCCTGTATAGTTGCTATAAACACATTTCATTCATGGACGTTTTCTTTTCCCTTAAACACATTAATAATTTGGGAAAGTGTCTCTCCAGCCTCTAGATACATTACTAGAGCAGGTAAGTTGATTTTTGCCTTCAGAGTTAATCCAGTTGTCCCAAAGCTAGAATAGGTGTTCACCTCAGCATTTACTCCTCATCGGACTATTTATGCTAACTGAAGAAATTTGTGCTCCTCTACTTTTCCCTCATCACTCTGCCATTCTATTCTGCTTGCTGATGGAGATGACTTATTCATGAGTCACACAATGCTCATCTGATTATTCATTTAAATGGCAACACTGCAAGGCAATTTCAGTCATTATTTGATTTTAAAATAAAAGATTATTCTAGCATACTATTAACAAAGTTTCAAATAATCACATTAAAAAGAATGAATTTTATGGTGAGCAGCTAATGAGTTCCTTTTCATTATGCTATTTGTTTAGTAGATAACAGGAGATTAATTCTGTAGATTTGGTGATAGTTAAAGTCAGAAGACAAGATGAATTTACTAGTGGGAATGTAAAAAATGAAGCAGAAAGTGTGTGGTGGGAAAATGAGAAGGAAAACAGGAAGACTTGGAAGCAAAACTAGGCAGAAGGGCCAAAAATATTTTAAGCTGCATTTGTTATTTATAAATAAGCAAAATCATCATGAGTCAAGAAATTATTATCTGTAAAAGAACCTGCTCTAAATTAAGGCAAAAATTCCACAAGAATCCATTATTTAAAATGACAGCTGTACCCCCACAGTACCTCCACAATACTCAACACTGTCTCCTGAGTGTTTCCCCAGTCATTGAAATACGAATTTTGCCTGTCTAAATAAAATCACTAAGGCATGGACAATTAAGAGAAATATACAGGAAGGCATGCACTATTAAGAGAAATTCTCGAGTAGGACCACAGGCCTCATCCGGCTGGATCAGCGCCGGGGTAGCGGGAGCGCAGGGTTGCCTGACACCCGCCAGCTACCCACGACCCCCGCCGCAGGATTTTGGGACTGCTGGTGAGTGGAGCACAGCTTCTGCTCCAGTCCAATTGCGCGGGACCTGAGACTGCATTAGTTAGGGAAGCAGAAACCGGCCTGAGTAGGGCCACAGGCCTCATCCGGCCGGATCAGCGCCAGGGTAGCTGGAGCACAGGGTTGCCTGACACCCGCCAGCTACCCACGACCCCCTCCACAGGATTTTGGGACTGCTGGTGAGTGGAACACAGCTTCTGCTCCAGTCCAATCACGCGGGACCTGAGACTGCTCTGGTTGGGGAGAGAGAAATCCGGCCTACATAGGGCCACAACCCTCTTCCGGTCAGAAAAGCACCGGGGCAGCTGGGGCGCAGGGTCGGCTGACACTCACCAGCTACCCACAACACCCACCACAGGATCTTAAGACTTCTGGAGAGTGGAACACAGCTTCTGCTCCAATCCAATTGCACGCGGGACCAGAGACTGCATTAGTTAGGGAAGCAGAAAAACGGCCTGTGTAGGACCACAGGCCTCTTCCGGCTGGACCAGCACCAGGGTACCGTCAGCTACCCACGACCCCCGCCACAGGATTTAGAGACTGCTGGTGAGTGGAACACAGCTTCTACTCCAATCTTTAAACAGTGACAACGATAACAACTAACCCCAGAGATTACCAGATGGCGAAAGGTAAACGTAATAATCTTACTAACAGAAACCAAGACCACTCACCATCATCAGAACCCAGCACCCCCACTTCGCCCAGTCCAGGGCACCCCAACACACCGGAAAAGCTAGACACGGATTTAAAAGCATATCTCCTGATGATGATAGAGAACTTCAAGAAGGACTTTAATAACACACTTAAAGAAATGCAGGAGAACACTGCTAAACAGGCAGAAGACAATAAAGAGAAAGCACAAAAATCCCTTAAAGAATTGCAGGAGAACACTGCTAAAGAGTTACAAATCCTTAAAGAAAAACACGATAACATAATAAAACAGGTAGAAGTCCTTACAGAAAAACAGGAAAACACATCCAAACAGATGATGGAAATGAACAAAACCATACTAGACCTAAAAAGGGAAGTAGACACAATAAAGAAAACCCAAAATGAGGCAACACTGGAGATAGAAACCCTAGGAAAGAAATCTGGAACCATAGATACGAGCATCAGCAACAGAATACAAGAGATGGAAGAGAGAATCTCAGGTGCAGAAGATTCCATAGAGAACATCGGCACAACAATCAAGGAAAATGTAAAATGCAAAAAGATCCTAACTCAAAACATCCAAGAAATACAGGACGCAATGAGAAGACCAAACCTACGGATAATAGGAGTGGATGAGAATGAAGATTTTCAACTCAAAGGACCAGCAAACATCTTCAACAAAATTATAGAAGAAAACTTCCCAAATCTAAAGAAAGAGATGCCCATGAACATACAAGAAGCCTACAGAACTCCAAATAGACTGGACCAGAAAAGAAATACCTCCCAACACATAATAATCAGAACAACAAATGCTCTAAATAAAGATAGAATACTAAAAGCAGTAAGAGAAAAAGGCCAAGTAACATATAACGGCAAGCCTATCAGAATTACACCAGATTTTTCACCAGAGACTATGAAAGCCAGAAGATCCTGGATGGATGTTATACAGACACTAAAAGAACACAAATTCCAGCCCAGGCTACTATACCAAGCCAAACTCTCAATTAACATAGATGGAGAAACCAAAGTATTCCACGACAAAACCAAATTCACACATTATCTCTCCATGAATCCAGCCCTTCAAAGGATAATAACAGAAAAAAACCAATACAAGGACAGGAACCACGCCCTAGAAACAACAAGAAGGTAATCCCTCAACAAACCTAAAAGAAGACAGCCACAAGAACAAAATGCCAACTTTAACAACAAAAATAACAGGAAACAACAATTACTTTTCCTTAATATCTCTTAATATCAATGGACTCAACTCCCCGATAAAAAGACATAGACTAACAAACTGGCTACACAAACAAGACCCAACATTTTGCTGCTTACAGGAAACTCATCTCAGAGAAAAGGATAGACACTACCTCAGAATGAAAGGCTGGAAAACAATTTTCCAAGCAAATGGCATGAAGAAACAAGCTGGAGTAGCCATTCTAATATCTGATAAGATTGACTTCCAACCCAAAGTCATTAAAAAAGACAGGGAGGGACACTTCATACTCATCAAAGGTAAAATCCTCCAAGAGGAACTATCAATCCTGAATATCTATGCTCCAAATACAAAGGCAGCCACATTCATTAAAGAAACTTTAGTAAAGCTCAAAGCACACATTGCACCTCATACAATAATAGTGGGAGACTTCAACACACCACTTTCACCAATGGACAGATCATGGAAACAGAAACTGAACAGGGACACAGTGAAACTAAGAGAAATTATGAATCAAATGGATCTGGCAGATATCTACAGAACATTCTATCCTAAAACAAAAGGATATACCTTCTTCTCAGCACCTCATGGTACCTTCTCCAAAATTGACCACATAATTGGTCACAGAGCAGGCCTCAACAGATATAAAAATATTGAAATTGTCCCATGCATCCTATCAGATCACCATGGACTAAGGCTGATCTTCAATAACAAAATAAATAATAGAAAGCCAACCTTCACGTGGAAACTGAACAACACTCTTCTCAATGATACCTTGGTCAAGGAAGGAATAAAGAAAGAAATTAAGGACTTTTTAGAGTTCAATGAAAATGAAGCCACAACATACCCAAACTTATGGGACGCAATGAAAGCATTTCTAAGAGGAAAACTCATAGCTATGAGTGCCTCCAAAAGGAAACTAGAGAGAGCACACATTAGCAGCTTGACAACACACCTAAAAGCACTAGAACAAAAGGAAGCAAATTCACCCAAGAGGAGTAGACGGCAGGAAATAATCAAACTCAGGGGTGAAATCAACCAAGTGGAAACAAGAAAAACTATTCAAAGAATCAACCAATCAAGGAGCTGGTTCTTTGAGAAAATCAACAAGATAGATAAACCCTTAGCCAGACTCACTTGAGGGCACAGGGAAAGCATCCTAATTAACAAAATCAGAAATGAAAAAGGAGACATAACAACAGATCCTGAAGACATCCAAAACACCATCAGATCCTTCTACCAAAGGCTATACTCAACAAAACTGGAGAACCTGGATGAAATGGAGAAGTTCCTAGACAGATACCAGGTACCAAAGTTGAATCAAGATCAGGTTAATGATCTAAACAGCCCTATATCCCCCAAAGAAATAGAAGCAGTCATTAATAGTCTCCCAACTAAAAAAAGCCCAGGACCAGATGGGTTTAGTGCAGAGTTCTATCAGACCTTCAAAGAAGATCTAATCCCAGTTCTTCACAAACTATTCCATAAAATAGAAACAGAAGGTACTCTACCCAACTCATTCTATGAAGCCACAATTACTCTGATACCTAAACCACAAAAAGACCCAACAAAGATAGAAAACTTCAGACCAATATCCCTTATGAATATTGATGCAAAAATCCTCAATAAAGTTCTTGCTAACCGAATCCAAGAACACATCAAAACAATCATCCATCCTGACCAAGTAGGTTTCATCCCAGGGATGCAGGGATGGTTCAATATACGGAAATCCATCAACGTAATCCAGTATATAAACAAACTCAAAGACAAAAACCACATGGTCATCTCCTTAGATGCGGAAAAAGCATTTGACAAGATCCAACACCCATTCATGATAAAAGTCTTGGAAAGATCAGGAATTCAAGGCCCATACCTAAACATGATAAAAGCAATCTACAGCAAACCAGTAGCCAACATCAAAGTAAATGGTCAGAAGCTTGAAGCAATCCCTCTAAAATCAGGGACTAGACAAGGCTGTCCACTTTCTCCATACCTATTCAACATTGTACTTGAAGTCCTAGCCAGAGCAATTCGACAACAAAAGGAGATCAAAGGGATACAAATTGGAAAAGATGAAGTCAAAATATCACTTTTTGCAGATGATATGATAGTATATATAAGTGACCCTAAAAATTCCACCAGAGAACTCCTAAGCCTGATAAACAGCTTCGGTGAAGTAGCTGGATATAAAATTAACTCAAACAAATCAATGGCCTTTCTCTACACAAAGAATAAACAGGCTGAGAAAGAAATTAGGGAAACAACACCCTTCTCAATAGTCACAAATAATATAAAATATCTTGGCGTGACTCTAACTAAGGAAGTGAAAGATCTGTATAATAAAAACTTCAAGTCTCTGAAGAAAGAAATTATAGAAGATCTCAGAAGATGGAAAGATCTCCCATGCTCATGGATTGGCAGGATCAACATTGTAAAAATGGCTATCTTGCCAAAAGCAATCTACAGATTCAATGCAATCCCCATCAAAATTCCAAATCAATTCTTCAACGAATTAGAAAGTGCAATCTGCAAATTCATCTGGAATAACAAAAAACCTAGGATAGCAAAAACTCTTCTCAAGGATAAAAGAACCTCTGGTGGAATCACCATGCCGGACCTAAAGCTCTACTACAGAGCAATTGTGATAAAAACTGCATGGTACTGGTATAGTGACAGACAAATAGACCAATGGAATAGAATTGAAGACCCAGAAATGAACCCACACACCTATGGTCACTTGATCTTCGACAAGGGAGCTAAAAACATCCAGTGGAAGAAAGACAGCATTTTCAACAAATGGTGCTGGCACAACTGGTTGTTAACATGTAGAAGAATGCGAATTGATCCATTCCTATCTCCTTGTACTAAGGTCAAGTCTAAGTGGATCAAGGAACTTCACATAAAACCAGAGACACTGAAACTGATAGAGGAAAAAGTGGGGAAAAGCCTTGAAGATATGGGCACAGGGGAAAAATTCCTTAATAGAACAGTAATGGCTTGTGCTGTAAGATCGAGAATTGACAAGTGGGACCTCATGAAACTACAAAGCTTCTGCAAGGCTAAAGACACCATCAATAAGACAAAAAAACCACCAACAGATTGGGAAAGGATCTTCACCTATCCTAAATCAGATAAGGGACTAATATCCAATATATATAAAGAACTCAAGAAGGTGGAATCCAGAAAGTCAAATAACCCCATTAAAAATGGGGCTCAGAACTGAACAAAGAATTCTCACCTGAGGAATACCGAATGGCAGAGAAGCACCTGAAAAAATGTTCAACATCCTTAATCATCAGGGAAATGCAAATCAAAACAACCCTGAGATTCCACCTCACACCAGTCAGAATGGCTAAGATCAAAAATTCAGGTGACAGCAGATGCTGGCGAGGATGTGGAGAAAGAGGAACACTCCTCCATTGTTGGTGGGATTGCAAGCTTGTACAACCACTCTGGAAATCAGTCTGGCGGTTCCTCAGAAAATTGGACATAGTACTACTGGAGGATCCAGCAATACCTCTCCTGGGCATATATCCAGAAGATGTCCCAACCGGTAAAAAGGACACATGCTCCACTATGTTCATAGCAGCCCTATTTATAATAGCCAGAAGCTGGAAAGAACCCAGATGTCCCTCAACAGAGGAATGGATACAGAAATTATGGTACATTTACACAATGGAGTACTACTCAGCTATTAAAAAGAATGAATTTATGAAATTCCTAGCCAAATGGATGGACCTGGAGGGCATCATCTTGAGTGAAGTAACACAATCACAAAAGAACTCACACAATATGTATTCATTGATAAGTGGATATTAGCCCAAAACTTAGGATACCCAAGATATAAGATACAATTTGATAAACGCATGAAACTCAAGAAGAATGAAGACCAAAGTGTGGACACTGTGCACCTTCTTAGAATTGGGAACAAAACACCCAGGGAAGGAGTTACAGAGACAAAGTTCGTAGCTGGGATGAAAGGATGGACCATTTAGAGACTGCTGTATCCAGGGATCCATCCCATAATCAGCTTCTAAACGCTGACACCATTGCATACACTAGCAAGATTTTGCTGAAAGGACCCTAATATAGCTGTCTCTTGTGAGACAATGCCGGGGCCTAGCAAACACAGGAGTGGATGTTCACAGTCAGCTATTGGATGGATCACAGGGCTCCCAATGGAGAAGCTAGAGAAAGTACCCAAGGAGCTAAAGGGATCTGCAACCCTATTGTTGGAACAACATGATGTACTAACCAGAACCCTGGAGCTCTTGTCTCTAGCTGCATATGTATCGAAAGATGGCCTAGTCGGCCATCAATGGAAAGAGAGGCCCATTGGACTTGCAAACTTTATATGCCCCAATATAGGGGAATGCCAGGGCCAAAAGAATGGGAATGGGTGGGTAGGGAAGTGGGGGGCGCTATGGGGGACTTTTGGGATAGTATTGGAAATGTAATTGAGGAAAATATGTAATAAAAATATAAAAAAAAAATAAAGTTCACTAAAAGTTCAAGCAAAAATTCAAATCATAATTGAATAAGAATCTCAAAAAAAAAAAAAAAAAAAAAGAGAAATTCTCTACAGTATAATCCTTGGAGTGGGTAGACTAGTTGTTTGGCTCTATACCTTAACTTAAATCAGGTAATACCACTTCTATCCCATAAAATAGCTGTTACTATTGAAGGAGGTGATAGTTATACCTCAGTTTCCCATAGTTTCCCATAATTCTTTGTGTGGGGTTGCGAGTGGGCTTTCTCTCTTCCACTTGGGCATGCCTGTTGTTGTCCTTGTTAAGCACATGTTTAGGCAGACACATTGGTGAGATTGTTAGGAGTGTTGCTTCTGATATTAGAAGACACAGTTGCACAGCAAAAATCCCTGGTTCTCCAGCTCTTACACTTTTTTCTTATACTTTAGAGGATATTTTATAGAAGTATCCCTTGGGATTGGGCCCTTCAAGACTGAATTTTTATCATTTGTGGTTTTCTATAATTGTCTTTATCTGTTGCAAAGAACAGCTTCCCTGATGAAGGATGAGAACTACTCTTACCTATGACCTTAAGGACAAACATTCTGACTGTTCTTAGGGACTATGCTGATTTAGTAAATTGGTGGTTTTAAATTCTATTCAATGATTCATGGCTTCACTGGGCAGATGCCTAGACTTCTTGCTAACTTACTATTAAGGTGTAACCAGTACCCTAAGCATTTCTAAAGGATCTAACAAATCCCACTTGATTGTTCTTGTGTGTCTGCATAACTAAGACTCAAGCATGATAAATACAAGTAAATAACCAACCTTGCATATGAACTGTGGCATAAAAAGGGGGTGGGGCAGAAAACAAAATGAAAAATCCCAATTTGTGTTGCCCATATCCTCACTGAAGCATGGTCGAACTCTCAGTGGCTAAGCCCCTTAAAGAAAACTGAGTTCTTTCCCACTTGTATTTCTTCCAGAAGCCATCAATTGTGGAGATCTGCACATCTTTAATGTAAAGTTGGATGCACCAATTTTGTGAACATATTTTACTTAGAACAATTTTGTATTTGTAGAAAAAAGCATTTAAAAATTATAAAAGTAATTCCAACATTGTATTATTTTAACCTGGCTGATAAAGAGCACAAACAGTAAATGCATTTCTCTGGTCACCAAGCTTCATCACGTAAATTCAATCCTTAGAACATCCTTCTGTACTTCATCCTCTTATGCCCACTTCCTCACCATGACATAAGTACACATACATACAAAATAAATAAATAAGTAACATTTAAGAAATGAAGCCACTATTATATTACCATAGAGAAGACCTCAATGCCTTAAAGATCCCTTTGTGTTCAACCTGTTTATATTTGTATTCTTTTCTCCATACAGAAATATCCAGGAGTCTGATGGCTGGACTATAGGCTTTTTATGCCAAGTTATCTTCTAAAGTGGCTGCATTTTTTGTTCCTACCATGGCTGAGTAGAAGCTTATGTGGCTCACATCCTTGACAGCCATATGTGTTCCAAATAACTTAGTAGCTGTCATGGTTGTGATGAGAGAGTCCCCTTTTAGCCTTGAGTATTTGAACACTTGGTCCCCTGTTGGCAGCACTATTCAAGCAGGTTTACTTGGTAAAAACTTGTTTCTAACCTTGTTCCCATTATCGATAATCATTGCATTTGTTACTGTGGGAACGTTCAATTCTGCTGCTTCAAACTTTAGAGTTTGGGAAAAGACATGGTTGCCATAGTATCAACTATATTTGTATAATGCTGTAGTCCACCATCAGAGGAATCTTGAAAGAAAAATTTTAACTTTGAATGCCAGTCTGGGCAGAGATCTTAAGACAATTCCATATACCAGTATTTCCTACTAGGTGTTAGAAAACACCCAACCTGATTCAGGAATGAATGAGATTTCTATTACATTCTTCCTTATTCTTTTTTAGAAGTATATATGCAAATCACTTGTGTAGAGAGAACTTTCCAATCCAAAACCACTTAGGATAAGTTAAAAAGAATGTTCCAGTATCAGATGGCAATGCAATGAGTGGGCTTGTGTGCCCAGTTACAACATATCATGGAGAAACTTGGCCATACTACTTGGTGCCTTGAAATTCTCCATCTTCATTTGTACAACAAGGCTATCTACAGTTCGCTTTTAGCATTTCAGAAACAATTAAATGAATCCATGCATTAAATCATCTGGTAAATATTAAACATTCAGCATGTTTCTGCACTGAAGGTTTATATGAGGTATTTAATAGCTCCCTATTCTACACATGAATTCCTAAATAATGAAGCTTATCTCATCTCCAACAAGCCCTTGCTGAAGGTTCATTTGTCTTCTTCAGTACAGTCTTCAACACAAAACTAAAACTATCTTTTCTTTCTTAAACCTCTGTTTTCAACATGATATTTTATATCTTGAAGCCTCTATGGCATTTCCATAAAAATTGAGGTAAAAACTTAGCCATGACTTCAAAGAATTAAAGTCTTCTGAAGTTAAAGGTGATTAACCATGTGGATAGAAAGTGCATGAAGCTAAAGGAATTTTGAGCTGTATAAGAAATAATGGCTGCTTAACCATGAACATTACAGCCATTTGATAGTAACTTAAAAAATTAAAAATAACTATTTATCAGCAGTAGTACTATTTATATAGAAGTCTTCTAAATGACAATGAATCTATGTAGAAATATTTCCTTCTCTATGAATCAGTGTTGGCTGAGCAAGTCACTGAACTGAAAGAAGTTTATGCATATATTAATCTAGATAATCCATTTATGTATGGCATATAGATATACATATATGGTATACCATCTGTATTATAATCTATGTGGTACAAATTCACACTGCTTAAATGCTGATAATACATTTAATTTATTTTACTTTTTATTTCAGAGTATTTGCTGGTACTCAAGTGCATCTCAATGGTAGAATACTTGCTTAGTAAACAAGAGACCCTGAGTTTGAGCCCCAGTATAGCAGCAGCAGAAGAAGAAAGGAGGCAGAAGAAAGGAAGAAGGAGCACAAACATCATAAGGAAGGGAAGGGGGCATGAACTTCTTTCCTATTTATGAAAAAAAATCAATGAAAAAAGTATTAAAATTTTAATAAGAAATACTTATCTTTTTAAGTATACACTTTAATTCAAGCAAGATATACACTTATATATGCATATGATAATCATGCAGAGGTAAGCTACAGTAGAATCTCTAGCTATTAACAATTAATTCTAAGGCATCCAACTTTGAGAAGTACACTGTGATAAGGATGGGGGATAACTTATTTTTATTTTTGTGTTTGTTTGTTCTTTTAGTAAGTTTTTTCTTTTCTTTTCTAGGTTTAGTCTCAACTCAGTCTTCCAATCGCCTAAACCCTGCTACCAAACCCCTTATTTGATATTCCAGGGTATACCCCCGTGTTCTAGTTTATGAAGAGAACATCTAATGACCTCCACAGACCCCAGCTTCCATCCTTCTACTAGAAAATTGTGAGGTACCTAATATGAGTTCTAAAATTTCATCAGCCCCAAGTACCCTGAGATTTCTTCTGCTCAATATTTTTCTCTGCTTTATTGTGTTTAATCCAACATCTTTAAATATCATTTATGCCAGTGGATATGCTCCATTCTTTCTAAGCTCAGGCAAGTGATGTTACAAAGATGATGTGAACTGAAAGACTTCACATCTGTGCCTATTTGTTTCTCCAACTGTTTGCTAATTCCCTGAACAATAGGCTCAGGGTCTGTATCTATTATGTTTTAATTATGTATTCTAGATGTCTCTATTGATTTAAAGTAATAAAGTAGTAAAAGACAGGAAATAAATGACCAAAAGCTTGTAAGGTTAGTTTTGTAATTAATGTAATTTTTTAGATACCGTCCCACCTAGGGATCCATCCCATCCGCAGACACCAAACCCAGACACTATTACTGATGCCAAGAAGTACTTGCTCTCAGGGGATAATTATCCCCTGAGAGGTTCTGCTAGAGCTTGACCAATACAGATGCTCACAGGCAACCCGCAGACTGAGCACAGGGACCTCAGCAGAAGAGTTAGGGGAAGGACTGAAGGATCTGAAGGGGATTGCAACCCCAGAGAAAGTAAAACAATATCAACTAAGCGGACTCCCAGAGTTCCCAGGGATCAAACCATCAACCAAAGAATGCACATGGAGGGGCCTGTGACTCCAGCTGCATATGTAGTAGAAGACTGCCTTATCTGGCATCAATTGGAGGCCCTTGGTTCGGTGGAGACTTGATTCTCAGCATAGGGGGATGGTAGGGTAGTTATGTAGGAGTGGGTGGTTGGGTGGGTGGGGGGGGAGTGTAGTCTGTAGTTTTTAAAATAATAATCCACACTGAGTTCGGCTAGGCACTGGCAATCGAAGTCTCGCCCTTCCCCCATGACCAGCTTGCTGCTGTGGGTTAAAAATGGTGTCTCGTCAAAAGGATGGACCATCTAGAGACTGCCATATCCAGGGATCCATCCCATAATTAGCCTCCAAATGATGACACCATTGCATACACTAGCAAGCGTTTGCTAAAACAACCCTGATATAGCTGTCTCTTGTGAGACTAGGCCGGGGCCTAGCAAACACATAAGTGGATGCTCACAGTCAGCTATTGGATGGATCACAGGGCCCCCAATGGAGGAGCTAGAGAAAGTACCCAAGGAGCTGACTGGGTCTGCAACCCTATAGGTGGAACAACAATATGAACTAACCAGTACCCCCAGAGCTCATGTCTCTAGCTGCACATGTAGCAGAAGATAGCCTAGTCGGCCATCATCAGGAAGAGAAGCCCCTTGGTCTTGCAAACTTTATATGCGCCAGTACAGGGGAACACCAGGGTCAAGAAGTGGGAGTGGGTGGGCAGGGGAGCTGGGCGGGTGGAGGGTACGGGGAACTTTCAAGATAGCATTTGATGTAAATAAAGAAAATATCTAATAAAAAAAGAAAGAAAGAAAGAAATGGTATCCCATGTCTGTGTAGGGCCTTTGGGTGAGGCAGGATGTGGGAAGTTTGACTGTGCACTCCATGCTGCCTGGCAGGTGTCAGACTGTGAGAAGTCCCAGGACCCAACTCTGGGAGTGGAGAAGCACAGTGTCTTAGTCAGGGTTTCTATTCCTGCACAAACATCATGACCAAGAAGCAAGTTGGGGAGGAAAGGGTTTATTCGGCTTACACTTCCATGCTGCTGTTCATCACCAAAGGAAGTCAGGACTGGAACTCAGACAGGTCAGGGAGCAGGAGCTGATACAGAAGCCATGGAGGGATGTTCTTTACTGGCTTGCCTCCCCTGGCTTGCTCAGCCTGCTCTCTTATAGAACCCAAGACTACCAGCCCAGGGATGGTCCCACCCACAAGGGGCCTTTCCCCCTTGATCACTAATTGAGAAAATGCCTTACAGTTGGATCTCATGGAGGCATTTCCTCAACTGAAGCTCCTTTCTCTGTGATAACTCCAGCTGTGTCAAGTTGACACAAAAATAGCCAGTACAATTGACCCCTTGTCAACTTGACACACAAACACATCACTAGTAAGCCTCAGCCCTTACATTCTTATTCATCCCCAAGATCTAAATAACTTTAAAAGTCCCACAGTCTTTACATATTCTTAAAATTTATACATCTCTTTTAAAATCCAAAGTCTTTTTACAATTAAAAGTCTCTTAACTGTGGGTTCCACTAAAACAGTTTCTTCCTTCAAGGGGGAAAATATCAGGGCACAGTCACAATCAAAGCAAAAATCAATCTCTAACCGTCCAACGTCTGGGATCCAACTCACGATCTTCTGGGCTCCTCCAAGGGCTTGGGTCACTTCTCCAGCCATGCCCTTTGTAGCACACACGTTGTCCTCTGGGCTCCAGATGCCTGTACTCCACTGCTGCTGCTGCTCTTGGTGGTCATCTCGTGGTACTGGCATCTCCAAAACACTGCATGACCCCTTCAGTCCTGGGCCTTCAATTGCAACTGAGGCTGCACCTTCACCAATGGCCTTCCATGGCCTCTCACAGTGCCGAGCCTCAGCTCCTCTGCATGGCCCCTTCATGCCTTCAAAACCAGTACCACCTGGGTGACCCTTACACATTACCAAGTCCCACTGCAGAAGGAGTACAACCTTGCCTATCTCTGGAACACAGCCTCTTTGTGCTTTCAGAAAACACTTCCCAGAAGATGTCACCTCAATGATGCTGGTCTCTTCTTAATCACCGCTAATTTCTTAGCTCCAGCTAACCAGCATCAATAGTCCCAGTAATGCAAAGTTTTTGCTTTAGTAGTTCTGGTATCTTGTTAATCACAGCTGATTCTTCAGCCCCAGCTAACCAGAACTACAAAATCTTCACAATAAAAACAGCAATGGCCCTGAAGAGAGTCTTTAATTTTCCCCCTGAAATTTCACAAACCAGGCCTCCATCTTCTGCACTGTTCTCAGCATTATCTTCCAAGCTCCTACACAACATCTGACAGAGCTCTTAACAACGAATGGATCTTCAAGCCCAAAGTTCCAAAGTCCTTCCACAGTCCTCCCCAAAACATGGTCAGGTTGTCACAGGAATACCCCACTCTGCTGGTACCAATTTGTCTTAGTCAGGGTTTCTATTCCTGCACAAACATCATGACCAAGAAGCAAGTTGGGGAGGAAAGGGTTTATTCGGCTTACACTTCCATGCTGCTGTTCATCACCAAAGGAAGTCAGGACTGGAACTCAGACAGGTCAGGGAGCAGGAGCTGATACAGAAGCCATGGAGGGATGTTCTTTACTGGCTTGCCTCCCCTGGCTTGCTCAGCCTGCTCTCTTATAGAACCCAAGACTACCAGCCCAGGGATGGTCCCACCCACAAGGGGCCTTTCCCCCTTGATCACTAATTGAGAAAATGCCTTACAGTTGGATCTCATGGAGGCATTTCCTCAACTGAAGCTCCTTTCTCTGTGATAACTCCAGCTGTGTCAAGTTGACACAAAAATAGCCAGTACACACAGTCTGAGGTCCCTGCAGACCTACTGGAATTGGCTTGGGGTCTTCAGGCCTGCACAGAGGCTGAGGAAGACAGGCCCTCAGACTGTTGGACACCACAGGTGCCACTGAATACAGCAGGTAGGTAGGGAGTGGGGGAGAGCTGAGAATGGAGTGGAGGCCTGCAGTTGGCCTCTGGCCTGGAGCCAAAGGGAAAAGGGCAGGAGGAGAGCTCTGGCTGGTTCTCACAGGGACTAGAGCCTTTGGCTTGCTTGGTCACTAGCTTGGTTTGGTGGCAGCCATGGCTGGGAGCACAGGGAGGCCTTCTGTAGATTAGACATATGGGTCTCTAGAGGAAGACTTGATCCATTTCTCCAGCATGGCAGAGCCCAATGAGAAGAGACAGTCCATGGCTTTAAGGTGTTTGTTGTAGAAAGGCAGAGAGAGGGAGAGAGCAGAGAAATAGAGGCCAGCCATGGAGAGAGGGGGGAAGGGAATTCGGAGAGAGGGGGGTCAAGGGAGCAAGAGACAAGAGTAAGAGAGTAAGATTAAAACAGTAAGAGAAGGAGGAGGGGGCCCCTTTAATAGTAAAACAGCCCCTTTTATAGTGGGCCGGGCCTACATGACTGTTGCCAGGTAACCGTGGGTAGAAGCATACCAGGATGTTACCTGGTAACTGTGAAGGTGGAATACCAGAAACTTGGGACATATATAACCTTACATGACTCATGGCCACACACCTCTCTGCAGGATGCTGTGGGATGCCATAGCTGTGACAGGAGCTAGGAGCCCAAGGGCCATGGCCAAACCCCTGTTCTTCCTTGCAGGCAAAGGTCACCATGCTGGGTCTCCTTGGTTTAAAGCCTGCCCTCCTCTAGGGACCAGGATGCCTGTATACAGCCCACAAGCTGCCAAGTTGCTCTTACTTCCCAGACTATCTACCCACTGTGGCTAGCCTGAAGGAAGTCAGGTACCTCCTGCTCAGATTCCCTTAGCCTTGTAAAATATAACACTAGAGACTTGTAATATACCAACCAGATTTATAGCAGTAAATCTCCAACCCCAAAATGCCCACACAAAGAACACAAAATTCAATTGATATAATTACAAGCTGCACATCTAGATTGGGCAAGTGTACCCTACATGACCCTATTGCCCATCTATTAAATTTCTAGCTACTTATGGCTTGTCCAGGCCACATGATTCTGATTCATCTTCCTTTTCCTCCGTCTTCTCTCCATCCTCTGTCTTGTCTCTCTCTGACTCTCTGTCTCTCCTTCTTCCTCTTTCCCCTTTCTAAAACTTTCAGCTCTGCCTTCTCCTTCCAGTGCCCAATCACAGAGTTTATCCTTATCTGACCAATTCAGATTTCACATGACCTTACCTGAGTACATGCACCCCTGTTTAGGGAGCAGAAAATATATACAGCAATCTACAACAGGGGAATACATTCATAGAGGCAGAGGGAGAGGCCATAGGGTAGGAGGTTTGAGGAGGGGAAACTGGGAAGGAGGACAACATTTAAAATATAAATAAATAAATAAATAAATAACCAATTGAAAAAACAAACCAACACCCCCCACAAAAAAACACAAAACAAGCAAACAACAAAAGAAATCTAACCCATGACCTACAGAAATGTAAAAAAACAAAAACAAAAAAGAACAAAGAAACCACACCATAGTCTATCTGCCATTATTTATCATATCTATTAATTATCTATATTCTACATAATCTACACATATAAATTATAACTAAATCACTTCCCTGAGAGAGAATACAGCATTCCACCAATCACTCCTCCTGGTTTATATAATAGCTCTAGACCGAATCAAGAATTAATAAATTACAAGTACATATGACACAAGGCTTTAAGCAGGGGGCACTCACCATGCTAGGGTGAGAGGCACCCATTTAATCTCAGTCTCTAAGGAACGTATAAGTCTCTCCCATGGCTTTCAGACCCAGCTGCAGCACCAATTCCTTATTCTGTTCTTTGCTGTGTGTAGAGTACCAGATGGGGTATATGTCATTCCTGAGATACACAGCATTTGAAGATCCTCTATGCTAAGAGGGTATATACATATCGAAATTGTTTCAAGTTTCTAATTGTCTGCACTTAATATCTCTTTGGTAACACATTTCTTCCAACAAAGGAAACAAACATCAGTCTTTATCTGAGCTTTGACAAAGGTAAAGGTATTCTTAAGGTACCTCCACTGTTTCTGCTTCCCACTGTTAGAAAAAAACAGGTTAAAGTAAATACATGACTAGGCTTTTGTTTCCATGTCTTTGTTCATGTAATAAGGCCAGACCTATCCCTTGTTCTCTAGCATAAAATCTCTCTCTCTCTCTCTCTCTCTCTCTCTCTCTCTCTCTCTCTCTCTCTCTCTCACACACACACACACACACACACACACACACACAAAAACCACCATAAACTTTTCACCAATGTTTACAGAAAATCTGGTCATTTTTGTAAAATTAAGGATGAAGAGATAGCTCAGATATTTGCTTAATGCTTCTGCAAAGTTTGTTTCCCAGCACAGCTGTCAAGCTGCTCACAACTGCCTGAAAATCCAGATCCAAAAATATGTCATCCTCATCTGGTTGCCTTGGGTAGAGCATGCACATAAACTCATTCGGACACATACTCATAAATAAACCTTCAAAAATGTTTTCACAAATTCACTTATTCTTCCTTTAGTGAGGATGCTTGGATTCCCCTCTCATTCTTCAGCTACATTTCCCCACCTTTTGGGGTGGGTTGATATCATATCCTAGTTTAGCAATTTGTCAGCATCACAGCTGACAAAGCTTTTTCTAATTATAAAAACTGTCATTGCCAATGTTTTCCATGTTTCCTTTATAGTTTTAGATGCTTCAGCCTCACTAATTTCAATAGGTTTTCAGTGTTTGTACATTTGAGAAATGTGCTTTGATCTGTTGTTCTTTCCTCCTCCTCCTCCTCTTTTTCCTCCTCCTCCTCCTCCTCCTCCCTTCCTCCCTCCCTCCCTCCCTCCCCCTCTCTCTTCCCCCTCTCTCCTCCCCCTCTCTCTGAGTGTATTTCTATCATATAAAAAATGGGGAAACTTCTCAGTTACTGTGACCAGCTTCCAGTGCCTCTTTGCCCCACTCCTCACCCTCTTCTCACCTGTACTCTACCCTCTCCAGACTTGATCAGAATCAGCTCCTCTTCAGTTCCTCTTGCTTAGGAGGCTCTGAGTATTTTAACTTCCAGCTCATTTACCTATTTAATTCAGTTTACCTGATAGTGGGATGATTATTGTTGTCATGAACTTGTTCCTATCCTTCTATATCCAACTGTTGGATTCCTAATTTAAGTTTCATTTTTAAGTTCTGCAATGCCATTTTGATGTTTCCTTGCACCTTCATTTCTTCATTGAGATTTTCTTTCTCTTTTACTCTTTCTATGCCTTCCACATAAAAAATTAAATCTTATGTCTCTCTTGCTCTTTATGCATCCCCAACATATGTATGGGTGTGCCTGTATGTCTGTCTATCTGTCATGTGTATGCCATTTATATGTAGGTGTTCTCAGAGAACAGAAAAGGGATGAGAACAGAAGAAGGCGTTGAGTCACCTGGAACTAGAGCTACAACAGCTATGAGATTCCAGGCAAGGGGCATGAGAAGCAAACTTAGATATTCTGCAAGAGCACCCAAGGCTCTTATCACTGAGCCAACTCTTTAGCTCCAGTTTTTCCATTTTTTTAGTCAAGAATGTTTGTGTATTTGCTGCTTTAAACCTCTTGATATAACCAGAATTTGACTCAGTGACAAGTTGCAAGCATCTCCTGCAGAAGGTACACATCTGCTCTACGGCACCAAAATTTAGTGAGTGAGTAAGTAAGTAAGTAAATAAATAAATAAATAAAATCTTTCTGTAAGAGGCTCCACTCAGAGGCTGACTCAAACAGATACAAACACCCACAACCAAACAATGGATGGAGCTTGGAGACTCTTAGAAAAGAATAGAAGGGGAGATTGTTGGTGCAGAAGGGGATAGGAACTTCATAGAAAGACCAACAGTTAACTAACCTAGACCCTTAGGACTATGTTTATGAACCACCAACCAAAGAACATACAGGGGCTGGACTTAAGCCTCCCACCATATATGTAGCAGATTGCAGCTTGGTCTTCATGTGGATCCCGAATAAATGGAATGGAGGCTATCCCAAAATCTGTTGCTTGTATGTGGGATATGGTCTTCTAGCTGGGTTACTTTATTTGGCTTCAATGGGAGGGGAAGCACCTAGCCCCACAGAGACTTAAAGTGTCAGGTTGGGGGATAATGGAGTGTACCCACTCAGAATAAAAGGGGAGAGAGGATGGGAGAAAGATTGTGAGAGGGAGTGACCAGGAAGGGGACAGTGAGTGGGATATAAAGTGAATAAGTAAAAAATAAATAATTTTTAAAAAATGTAGATGTTTTCATCTTTCTGTTGCCATCTATGAGTTGAATTTTCTCACTCTGATTAAGATTCCCCTACGTTTTGAAAGCCTTCTTGCTCCATTTATCAAGCATCAGTATCCTATATCATATTTTATATTTATTTTAGGTTCTCATTGCTAACATTGTCACATGAAGACATATGACATACTTTCACATATTGTGATGGAAGTCAGAGGAAGGACACACTATCCATTCAGCAGACCTGGCATCCCAAGGGGTATTACTGCTCTTCTGTGAGTAGATTGGACTTTAGATGTTCATCCGTGTATAGTATGTCATTTCTACTACTCTTTAAGCTCCAGAAGGACTGTGCCACCATCCCTGCCCAGAGATCTGAGGATAAAACACACACACACACACACACACACACACACACACACACACACAGTTCAACCTCAATTGGCCTTATTCTCTCAATTGCTAGGCACTTCTAATATACCATGGTTAGTGTGCCCTTCTCAACACTCAATACTCTTAGCTCAGAACCACTTAATCTGTTCTTAACTTAGTGTCCCTGTTACCTTCTCCTTGTTCAACAATCCAAAACTGAAGTCAACTTGATTTCATTTTTAATCTCCTACCCGGGAAAGTTACCTATGTTCACTCGGCCCAAGATTTCACATGGCTGATCACCTTTTCCTCCCTCTAAAGCATGACAACCCACCCCTTCCTCTTCCTACATTTTTTAGCCTGCCTTCAGGAACCTGGAAGTTCCACCTATTTCCTCTGCCCAGCATTGGGCCCCTGGCATCTTTATTGATCAGTAAGAACCAATTGGGGAACAGAACCTTATAATCAGAACCACTTCCTACACCCATATGAGAGGAACAGCATAATGCCTAGACAAGACCATCAAACAGTCTATATTGGCAGGGAATCTTTGCTACCTTCTTACTCTGTCCATTGGGGAAAGTTCTGAATCTGTTAGCTTTTGAGCACAACTCTCCTGCTACAAGATGGACAGATATCCTGTTGCCACTATTTAAGAGCAGAGGCTCAGGATCCATCCTGTTCTCTGTTGACACAAGAAAGATCATTCATTAACACTCAGCTGGAATACTTTTAGTCTCTACCTAAGCTCCTTCCCAGTGCCATGAAATGTCTCAAAGTATTTTCAAATGTCAAAATCTTAAAGTTCATAGAAGGATTCAAATTAATATCTGAATTAATCTACTGGAATCTATTCCTTGTGTTGGAGACAATTTAGGAATTTCAAGCCAGAGTAACTGTCCTTGTTCTGAATTCAATTATGAGCTCCTTGCTTTGACCTTTAACAAGCTTGTGGAGATGTATAAAAAACAAGAAAACATTAATAACTTATTAGACCTGCCTTCATCTGCCAGTGAGAAATGTCACTTTGTTACAACGGACCCCCTGTTATCATGCTTCATATAGCGCCAATGGTAATTTTATACTCCCTTGAGCTGCCAGGTGACTTTTCCTAGGGTTCTGTCTAAAACATCTGTTCCTCTGCTGCTTCAACATCTGGTCCCCAGTAATGGGATATTATCATGGCTATCCTTATACCTCTCTGCATCATCTTCTGGCACTTTTATTTTTCCTAGTAGAGAAATTTGAATCTGCTTTGACTTTCAGCAAGGAACTTTATGCTACGTCTCTTTATTCTTGGATGGTAAGTAATTCTGATCACTTTAAATGAACTTTTCTGCCCTCAGTTACTCTTTTCTAGAGTTATATTTGATGATAGTTTTCCTTTGTCACCTCTTCTCCATGACCTAAGTTCTCTGAAGTCAAGTATATACTATTAATAAAGTACATTTTAACTCATAATATTGTAACATTTCAGCTACTTTGGGCATATTTAAATGTACAAACCCATAGTAGTGATACTGCAGAGCGTCTGCACATTCATCATTATCAACTCTTAGTAATAGCAATTAGGGAGCCAGTGTCTATGCACAATTATTAACTTAAATCTGTACTTAAATATTTTCATCATATTAATATTTCTTGATTGTTCTAAATTGTTTTCCTTAAATGTATATTTCATATTCTTTTGGTTTCTATCTTTAGTCCTAAATTTACCTTAGAATTTTTTCATTATTTCCTTCTTGACATTTCAAGATTCTTGGATACAAACTCAATTCATATAGATTACTTGAACTATATTTCTTGTTGTTTTTTTGTTTGGTTGGTTTGGTTTGGTTTGTTTTTTCAAGACAGGGTTTCTCTGTATAGCCCTGGCTGTCCTGGAACTCACTCTGAACTATATTTCTAAGGTATATAATTATTAGGACATTTCCACTTCAAGATTATAAGACAAGACTTATGGTATGTGTAAAACTGTAAGAAATGCTCAGGCATGACACTGCATAAAGTGCTTAAGATAAGGCAGGAATTCCTAGAATTCAATGAAGCTTTGGTAGCACAGTGAGGTCTAGGTCAGCCTGAGCTGCATAAGATTCTATAATAATACTTTAAAAAGAAAATAAATGAAGAAGAAAGGTAAAAGAAGGACTACAACACTTATTAAATATAATAAGCATTTTTTAAGAAAGTCAAAGTAATATTAGGGGGCTGGATACATGGATGAGACACTGAGAGTGCATGCTGCTCTTCCAAAGAACCCAAATTATGTTCACATTGTTTTACAATTGCCCATAATTCTGCCTCCAGATAATCTTGTTCCCTCTTCTAACTTCTGTAGTTATATACCCACACATACACACACAAGTGCTCACATACACACAGATAATATAAGTTATTAAAAATAATTTCCATAAATCCAGGTTTTGATACTTCTATATAAACCATGCAAATATTTCAAAGTTTCCAATGAAAAGGATGAATAAAATATTATTATTAATTATTATTATTATTATATTTTCTAGTTATGAAAAAATTTCAAATCTATGGAACACACTACATGAGAGAAGTTATAATAATAACTTTAGCACAATGTGGTCACCAAATGGTGACAATTTTTATCTCTGAGCTGCAATAGAAGTGTCTGTGTGTGACTGGAGCATGACAACCTCATTGTCCCTGGAAGAATACAATGCAGGCAAAGTTCAGTAGCCTCTAAAGCACGTGCATTTTGCCTGGGTAAGCTTCACACTACGATATCCTCCCCTTGAATTGACAACCAGTAAGCTATTGTTGCTATGGTTTTGCCTTCCAGAATGGTGTATCTTTGGGGTTATCCTAGATATAACCTGTGCAGACTGCTTTTTTCACTTGGTATTTTGTATGTATGGTTTCAGTGTGTCATTATTATGGCCCCAGAGTCCATCAACTTTTTTGAAAAAATAAAATAAAATCTTCCATTATAAAAACACTCAACCACCTACTCATTCTTTTCTTGAAGTGCATTTTGGTTGCTGTGTTTACTTTTTGAAAAGGCTTAAATCTGCTGTGAAGTTTTACCTATAATATTAATGTTCTTTTGGTTCGTGTGTGTGTGTGTGTGTGTGTGTGTGTGTGTGTGTGTGTGTTTGATGTGTGTATGTGTTTGGTGTGTGTATGTGTGCATATGTGTATGTGTATGCATGTACCTGTGTTCCTATGTGTAGTTATGAGTATCCAGACTTTGAATAATGTGTGATATGTTCATAATCCTTGTAAATATTTGTTTTCTCTTGTCTCTGTGTTCTTGGTGTGTGGTATATGCATGCTTGTGTAGATGTGAGTGACTGTGCATTAGCATGTGCATGCAAAAGACCTACTTGACTTTGCATTTCTTCTTCTACCACATTACAGCTTAACTTTTGAGATAGATCTCATCCCTGACTTTGGAGATCATTTCACTACAGCAGTTGACCACTGAGCTCTGGGGATCTGCCCGTCCCTGTCTTCTTTCCATGTTCCCTCCAGTGCTGAGGTCACAGGGGTGTGCAGTCATTGCCAACTTTTACAAGAGCCTTGGGGCTCTGAACCCAGGTCTTGTGCTTGTACTACAAGCACCTTATCCACCGAGTCATCTCTCCTGTGATATCTTAGATGTTTTTTGACTCTTTTTAGATAGGTTATATTATATAAGATCCATGTTCAGCAAATAATTTAGACATGCCTAGATCCCTGGGTCCACACAGGTCTTGTGATGCTCATATTTCTACAGGCCAGGCTCATCTAGGATGTGTAGTTATCAACAGGGACATCATTTCTATTGGACACAGGCACAGACTGCTGTGCCTTCTTTAGTTTTCTGAACTCCCAGGGAGCCAATGTCCCCTTTTTTCCTATTCAAGAAAATTGCTACCTCAGGAGAGACAGCTGAGGCAGAATTGGGCTAAAAGAAAAAGGGCTGTGACTATGAGTTACCCTTTCCCTGAAATATGGAATATATCTATATTTAAAAAATGGCTCCTGGTTGTTCTTTCTTCTCTCTCTCCCTCTCTCTCTCTCTCTCTCTCTCTCTCTCTCTCTCTTCTTTTCTCTTCTTTTATTTTCTTTTCACATATGGTATGACTCAGACCTTTAGGAAATTTCTTAAACTAAGTGTACAACTCCCTAAGGAATGTAGTCAAAATAACTTAACAATAACTTTGGATAAAATGTCTGTCTCCATGTGCCAAAGTGAGTGGATATTTACTTCTAATAGGGAAACATATTCTTGATTATTCCCATTTTCTCCAAATTTAAAAATCTATCCTATTTGGGAGTAGAAGGTTTTATAACATTTGGAGAAGGGTTTTATCTATATTCTTATAGTGTGGCAGAAAAAAAAACAGTTTAGGCTTTAATATATCATTTACAATTTGAATAATTATTTGTCTTAACCAGAATAACTCCCAGCTCCTCGACTTTAGGGATTTTACAATATATCGTTACTATTGTGTAATAGTGCTCAGTAATTAGCTGTGCTGATTAAGAAGCCTTTTCTTTCTATGAAAATTTGAAGTGTAAGCATTCAATTTCTAAATATACTTATCAGTTAATAAAAATGGATATTTAATAAATGTTCACTTGAGTGCCTTATTCAAATGATGAAGGTACTCAGCCATGTTATAAGTTAGGGGAAGTAATTTTGATAATTAATCCTGTCAAAATTTCTCATAGTAATTATATGTCAGGAGTATGATTACTTAATAAAGGAATTAAAATTTAGTTCTCACTTTTTGGCAACACATACTCTATAGAGTTGCATCCAATCAAATTCTATGTGATTCTCTGCATAAATAAATATATTATAATCTATGGTGCTTTTTTTTCCATGAAGTTTTCTAGTAAAATTTTAAGATATCATTACAAATATTGCCATTTGTAATCCTGAGTAAAATCATATCAAAAACGTGGGATTCTGATCTTCAGATACAATTATGAGGCACAGAAAGCAGACAGATACAAAGGAGGACACTTGATACAATTAGATTAACAAATATAATTATGATGTTAGAAGCAATTCCAAGCCTATGCAGTTTTCCATGAGGCATGAAGGAGCTACAACAACCCTGAACAAGACTGCACTCTAGTCTTTGTGGTGGGGATTATTGATGATGTATGTCATTTCATACTGGTTGTCAGACTGGTGAGGTAAGCACAGGTGTCAGTAGGTAAGAGAATGGAGCTAGATAAATCGATCCCTGGTTCAGAGTGCATTCTGATATGACAGAGAACACAAGATCCTTTCCCAGTATACATCTAGGGGAGCTTACCACTGCCTATAACTCTTGCGCCAATGGATTTGTTGCCCTCTTCTGACCACTTTTGACACTGCACTCACAAGTACATGTATGTACACAAATACATCTACATTAAAATAGTCAAGACAGTTGGCTTTGAGCATCCACATTAGAATTGGTCAGGCTCTGACAAAGCCTCTCAGGGGAAAGCTCTATCAGACTCCTGTCAGCAAGGGCTTCTTGGCATTAGCAATAGTGTCTGGGTGTGGTGTCTGTAGATGAGATAGGGTCATCTCTGGATGGCCTTTCCTTCAGTCTCTACTCTACTCTTTGTCCCTGCATTTCCTTTAGATGGGAGCAATTCTTGGTTAATATTTTTGAGATGGATGGAAACCACATGGAGGGTCCCATGGCTCCAGCTGCATATGTAGCAGAGGACTGCCTTTTCTGGCATCAGCCTGAGGGGAAGCACTTGGTCCTGTGGAGACCGAATGCCACAGCATAGGGGAATGCTAGGGTGGTGAGACAGGAGTGGGTGGGTGGGTGGGGGAGTACTATCATAGAAGCAATAGGGAGGGGGAATGACTTAGGGGGATTGTGGAGGGGAAACCATGAAGGGGGAGTAACATTTCAAATGTAAATAAATAAAATAACCTATAAAACGTCAATGTCTGAGAAAGAGAAAAATATTCATAATAAATATTTTTTAAAGGATGAAAGAATGTAGCTTGGTGTTGGAACCATAGAGTTCCTGACCAAAGCTGGAAGAAATTTTTGTTCCAAGCATACAACAGTCACTCATCTCCCAGGCTTTTGCTGGCTTAATCATTTTCTGGAACATTTCTCTACTTTTATAGATAGCTAAATATAAATTAACACATGGTTCTCAAACTGTCTTAAAATGGCAACTAAATAGACATATCAGACAAGTTCAATGCTTTATTTAATGAGCTCTTATAATCTAGAGAAGAAAACTAGATAAAATGAATATATGCATGAGTCAAACTAAAAGTTCATGTACAAGTGTGCTGAGTCAGATCCACACTGACACTGGGACACAGGAAAGCAGCAACAAACACCTTAAGTTATGCCAGAGAGGAGAAACTGTCTGAACTAGACTTTCAATTTTTTAAAAATAAACATATCCTGAGTACCTGTCATAAAATTGAAATAAATTATCTGTACTTCCAGTAAAATTACTGTTAAGTTTTGGAAATAGCTGAATAAGAATGTTATTTATAAATGTACCTTGTGACTTCTAAGTTAGATTGAAGCAATAAAAATATATTCTTTTAAAATGTAAATTAGGTTTATATAGTGTTTATGTAATACGTAGTAATAAATTATGCATAATACTTTTCAAATATATATATAATTTTTTCTAAAACCCACACATTTAATAATCATGTATTTGCAATAGTATATTATCTATGTATTATACAACATATATGTATTATACAAAATACATCCTATGTACTATAAGTACTATTTATTATATTCTATTACACTTCAGTATATATGACATTACATGATTCCTAAACTGATATGCGGTAATGTTTCAGAAAATTATAAGGTCTAGGTTGTCAGCACCTACAGGGGTGCCTTATGATTTTATTAATGCTTACATATTTCAACAAAGAATGTTAAGTTATCAAAGTGATATTTAAATTTTCTCTTGAAATTTCACACATATTACTTGCCAAGTGACCAAAGTTAGCTTTTAAAAAAACAAACTATTAGAAACTATGAGCCCCACCTTGAATATGAGAACTCTGTCAGACTTATCCATTAGACTGACCTCAAATTTGTCTTAGGACATAGGAAGTAGTTATCTTGGAATTTTAGTCAGGATGATAACCACTAAAGTGTGTATGCATGGGGGTTCCAGCAAGGATATTATTCTTTAGTAACAACAGTGACGATTATACAGAAGAGTGTATGAGAGAATCATGAACCATGTTAGGGTGTTAACTTGATACTCTCTTGACATTTGATCAAAGTAGCCATTATATCATTTAAACTGTTCTATGACTATGGGGAATTTAGTTCCATACTGAAACTATGTCTACTAACAGCCAGGAGATGTCTCCCAGATGTAATCAAACTTGATTCTAAACATGGGGAAGTCTCCCAGACGTAATTAAACTTGATGCTAAACATAACCAAATTTTTCTCTAGCAGGCAATCATTTCCAGATGAGAATTGTGAACTACTCATTTGATAAAATATATATGTGGTGTAAAAAAATAAATTATTTTTGAATAAAGTCTTCTACATAATAAAAATAATATCTCTTGGTCCCAAGCAGTTTGTACAACCCCCATGATTAACTGTCTTTGAAGTGACAAATGACAAATAGCTTTTACTTAATGGACAGCCCTCCTAGATGAGATATGGAGACAAGGCATAAAATCTGGGATAAGAGCTGTAACTGTGGTTTTATGACAGTGTCTGCAAAATCCATTCTCCTTGATTGATTTTATATGCCATTATTTTAACAGTTGTATTTTAGAGAGAAGAGAGTGTGTGTGTGTGTGTGTGTGTGTGTGTGTGTGTGTGTGTGTGTAAAAGAGAGAGAGAGAGGGGGAGAGAGAGAGAGAGAGAATAAATGAATGAGGGACAGAGACTTGTCATAGAAGGACTTGACATATCAGGGCTTTGACATTCTTTACTGTGACAGAATTACCTGTTCATAGTGTTAGTTGATTTGTTGCTTGATGTGCTTTCTTTCCTTGCTTATCAAAATTAATGATTTTTATCTGGAACTGGAATCTAAGCATAATAAGACTGAGCTTGGTTTTATAACTCCAAGACACATATTCAATCAAGTCATTCTCCAACACTTTCAGCAGACATAAACTTAAAGAAAAAATTAATGATGCTTAAAGAAATAACTTTTTCATGATTTTATGAGTGAATAAACAAAGACTGAGATATTACCAAGACAGCATCCAGTCCAGTCTTAGACTTGTGAGGAGGTCTTAGGTCAGAGGTCATCACTCTCATCATCAAAAGAGGAGGAGCTGAATACACTGAAAATCAATTAACTTTAATGGCTCCATCAGAGATTTCCAATCACAGGGCAAATTGCCAACTTGATATTAGGAGAGAGCCAGGTAAAGATAGGGATTTTATCCAAGATCAGACCATGCCAAATAACTACCAGAGTCATAACTAGGCAGGAATATTTGAACAGTATTCTGATAAGCATTAGTGAAATAGCAAGAAATTTCCAATGGCTTCGCACTTTCTCAATTCTTAAGTCTAGGGCTTTGAGCAGTTCTCACAGTGATATGTGAAGGTCTCTGAAAGATAATGAAAAGAATGAACCATCTGAAATATTCCCAGTATGCTCTCTTAAAACCAAGCCTACTTAGAATGACCTGTTCACCATGGTTCAAGAACTGCCACTTAACGGATTCTGACTACATCCTAATGTTTGCCACCTAAGCAAAGGGAGTCATCCTAAGATTGCATGATATTTCACCTATCTTTCTCATTACTACATAAACAGGGCTTCAGTATAAAGACAACAGACCTTAGCTGGAAGAGCTACAGGGCTGTGAGCTAATTTTAAAAATTATTAGGACCCCCCCCCCCGTACTGGCTAGTTTTGTGTCAATTTGACACAGCTGGAGTTATCACAGAGAAAGGAGCTTCAGTTGAGGAAATGCCTCCATGAGATCCAACTGTAAGGCATTTTCTCAAGAGGGAAAGGCCCCTTGTGGGTGGTGCCATCTCTGGGCTGGTAGTCTTGGGTTCTATAAGAGAGCAGGCTGAGTAAGCCAGGGGAAGCAAGCCCATAAGTAACATCCCTCCATGATTTTGCATCAGCTCCTGCTCCCTGACCTGCTTGAGTTCCAGTCCTGGCTTTCTTTGGTGATAACAGCAGTATGGAAATGTAAGCTGAATAAACCCTTTCCTCCCCAACTTGTTTCTTGGTCATGATGTTTGTTCAGGAATAGAAATCCTGACTAAAACAAATTGGTACCAGCAGAGTGGGGTACTCCTGTGACAACCTGACCATGTTTTGGGGAGGACTGTGGAAGGACTTTGGAACTTTGGGCTTGAAGATCCATTTGTTGTTAAGAGCTCTGTCAGATGTTGTGTAGGAGCTTGGAAGATAATGTTGAGAACAGTGCAGAAGATGGAGGTCCAGCTTGTGAAATTTCAGAGGGAAAATTAAAGACTCTTTTCAGGACCATTGCTGTTTTGATTGTGAAGATTCTGTAGTTCTGGTTAGCTGGGGCTGAAGAATCAGCTGTGATTAACAAGATACCAGATCTACTAAAGCAAAAACTTTGCACTACTGGGACTATTGATGCTGGTTAGCTGGAGCTAAGAAATTAGCGGTGATTAAGAAGAGACCAGCATCATTGAGGTGACATCTTCTGGAAAGTGTTTTCTGAAAGCACAACGAGGCTCTGTTCCAAAGATAGCCAAGGTTGTACTCCTGCTGCAGCGGGACTTGGTAATGTGTAAAGGTCACTCAGGTGGTACTGGTTTTGAAGGCATGAAGGGGTCACACAGAGCAGCTGAGGCTCGGCACTGTGAGAGGCCATGGAAGGCCATTGGTGAAGGTTCAGCCTCAATTGACTGCCCAGGACTGGAGGGGTCATGTATTAATAATTAAGAATTATTAGGAACCTCCCCTAAAAAGAAATCATCTACATTAGATTATGTCATAGCTCCAGTGACAGCATTGCAAAGCATAATAAATATATCCCCAAAGTGAGCAAAATCGACACAGACTATTATAGCACAGGTTTGCCCATCCAAGACAGTATTAACTAATTAACCCTGTGAAAACTTCCCAAGAAATCAAATTAGGGCCCAAGAAAAAGTAAACATTTAAGAACAAAGACAAGACACACATTGAAAACAAGTAGAAATTATTAGACAATGGGATTAATATAAATACGAATATTGCATTAAACAATTCCATGGAAAAGGGAGACAGCATTAAAGGGCAATGCGTGAAATTAGTAGGAAGGAGGGAACATATGAACATAGAGTACTAGAAATTAAAAAAAGTAGTATAATAGACATGAAGAATGATTTCAAAAGCTGGCATAGTAGACATGCCTTCTTTAGTAGCAGGAAGCATGGACAAGAACTGTTGAGATGGAGAACAAAGCAGGAAAAGACTGAGCACACAGGGTGTGCATTGAGCCCTGTGTAGAAATCCCACTGGGAGGTTACTGTAATAAGAATATCAAAAGAGAAGCGTGAGAATAAAGCTGGCTGGAATATTTAACTACAGATAGGAACTCTAAAACAGATTCCAAACCACAGAACCTTCAAAGACAAGGCGGCATAAATAATAGAATGGAAGGAAGAACGAAACAAAATAAAATATAGACATAGCAATAGCATCTAGGAGTCCTATCCTGCTGACAGAAAGGCAAATACAAGGGCAATATCCTTAAAGAGTACCAAATGAAAACAATGGTATGTGCTGCTCTATGCAGCAAAATGAGACATTGCCGTCCACTTAGTCAGCAACTGCTACACAAAGACAGTGAATGGGGACTGTCAACGTGATGGGGATACCCACGTAGAGATTATATCCAGAAAAAAGTGATCATTTCCAGGCACTTTGTTCGCCTTAGTAGTAAGAAAACACTGAAATCCAAAGTTGCAGGAAATTCTAAAGTTGTATTGATTTTAATTCTAGGATTTCGTTTCTTGTAGGAATGAGCAAGGAAAAACAAATACTTTATTAGAAAACACACAAAAGTTTTGGGCTAATATCCACTTATCAGTGAATACATATTGTGTGAGTTCTTTTGTGATTGTGTTACTTCACTCAAGATGATGCCCTCCAGGTCCATCCATTTGGCTAGGAATTTCATAAATTCATTCTTTTTAATAGCTGAGTAGTACTCCATTGTGTAAATGTACCATAATTTCTGTATCCATTCCTCTGTTGAGGGACATCTGGGTTCTTTCCAGCTTCTGGCTATTATAAATAGGGCTGCTATGAACATAGTGGAGCATGTGTCCTTTTTACCGGTTGGAACATCTTCTGGATATATGCTCAGGAGAGGTATTGCTGGATCCTCCGGTAGTACTATGTCCAATTTTCTGAGGAACCGCCAGACTGATTTCCAGAGTGGTTGTACAAGCTTGCAATCCCACCAACAATGGAGGAGTGTTCCTCTTTCTCCACATCCTCGCCAGCATCTGCTGTCACCTGAATTTTTGATCTTAGCCATTCTGACTGGTGTGAGGTGGAATCTCAGGGTTGTTTTGATTTGCATTTCCCTGATGATTAAGGATGTTGAACATTTTTTTCAGGTGCTTCTCTGCCATTCGGTATTCCTCAGGTGAGAATTCTTTGTTCAGTTCTGAGCCCCATTTTTTATCCATTTTTAGGATACCCAAGATATGAGATACAATTTGCTAAACGCATGAAACTCAAGAAGAATGAAGACCAAAGTGTGGACACTGTGCCCCTTCTTAGAATTGGGAACAAAACACCCAGGGAAGGAGTTACAGAGACAAAGTTCGTAGCTGTGATGAAAGGATGGACCATTTAGAGACTGCCGTATCCAGGGATCCATCCCATAATCAGCTTCTAAACGCTGACACCATTGCATACACTAGCAAGATTTTGCTGAAAGGACCCAAATATAGCTGTCTCTTGTGAGACAATGCCGGGGCCTAGCAAACACAGGAGTGGATGTTCACAGTCAGCTATTGGATGTATCACAGGGCTCCCAATGGAGAAGCTAGAGAAAGTACCCAAGGAGCTAAAGGGATCTGCAACCCTATTGTTGGAACAACATGATGTGCTAACCAGAACCCCGGAGCTCTTGTCTCTAGCTGCATATGTATCGAAAGATGGTCTAGTCGGCCATCAATGGAAAGAGAGGCCCATTGGACTTGCAAACTTTATATGCCCCAATATAGGGGAATGCCAGGGCCAAAAGAATGGGAATGGGTGGGTAGGGAAGTGGGGGGCGCTATGGGGGACTTTTGGGATAACATTGGAAATGTAATTGAGGAAAATATGTAATAAAAATATTAAAAATTAAAAAAAAAAAAGAAAACACACAAAAATGCCAAGGGAATTCATGACCAAATGATGCTTCCCACAAAAATTTTCAAATGTTTCCAAGAAGGAGCAAACCTATGTAGCTCACAGCACTGATCCATATTAAATATCAAAATCTACACCAAGTAAGCCAAACACAAACCACTATTCTTAGGGAAGGGGGAAAATAGATGGGGGCGGGGGGGGGGAGGCGGATATTGAGAAGTTAGAAAATAAGCCAGGCATGGCTGAGGCACAATGCCATTCATGAAAATTAATATGTATAAAAGTAATAGCATAAAAAAAGAATAATGGAAAATCATAGGAATATCATGTGATGATGCATTAATTATTATAGTTAATATATTTGAAGTGAATGATTCATGTATCTAATACAGAAAAGATTTTACAAGTTAGTGGCAGTACCCTCAGTAATTGTGGTATGTGAATAAGCGATTATAATAGTTATAATGCTGTATTATTATTGGTTTCTCCTAAGGAATTAATATATTCAGATATTACCTAGATAATTGCAACATGGGCCCATGCAATAAATAACTAGTATATACCTCTTGAATTAGTGGTACCTAGACAAGCTAAGTCTACTTCCCATCATTCAGTCAAAAAGAAAGTAAATGGTGGTCACTCCAGATGAGGCAGGAGGCACAGCAGGATTTTATCTTGCTGTCAGGAAGGGATTGTACATAGTGATTTGTTACTCATCACTGCATGAGATTATCTTTATGACTTTGATTTGGAAACTATGCACATGAATTAGTTAAGAACAAAGAAATGTGTTCAGTTAGAGTTATTAACTCAAAAAAACTTTACCAAAGACTTTTATATGATTTCAAAAGTTTCTATGCAAACTAAATATAAAATTGTAGGAAGAACATTGAGAAGTTGGTATAGTCATTAAGGAGAATTATGAGAAATGACTAAATGAATCTTATGACCTTAAATATATCAGTGATGGAAGCCAAACATGGCTCTTATTTAAAAGAACACCAATCACTCTAGCTACTATGAAATCTGTCCAGCCCCTAATATTGACTAAATGTGGTCTTCAACAATTCCACACACATATAAAAAGTATTCTGATTACAGTCTTCCACACCATTTTATCATCTCCCTTCCATATCTATCAACCCACCCCCATTAAAACCTATTCCATTCCAGATTAGTCAGATTCATTTTTGTCTTGTGACCCATTTAGCTTGTGCAGGGCCACCTATAGGACCATTGGGCTGGAAATATACATTGGAGCCTAGAGGGATCACCAGTAGGTATACACACGGAAACCTTGGGCCCTGTTCTTTCTGAATCGATCAGTGGCAAATATTTCAGCAATGAATGGTGAGTGACCTTGAGACCCTTCTCTACCCATGTCTGACTACTGATGTACACATTTTGTGCAGACCCAATATAGGCATCCATAACTTTGGGGAAGTGACTGAACTGAGGGCTCTAACTTAGACTCAAGTCAAGGAGCTACAGAAAGGGGGTGGAAATTGGATGCCTTTTGAAGGCAGTAGATCCTTAGAAGTGTTACTTTAGACATAATTCTGTCTTGTGGACTTCTACCTTCTGCTCTCTGTCTTCTCTCTTTCTGCTATTTCTCCCCTCTATCACTCTGTAGGTATTCTCTCCACTTTCTACCTTTTCCACTCTCGATTCTATCTTCCTTCTCTCTCTCTCTCTCTCTCTCTCTCTCTCTCTCTCTCTCTCTCTCTCTCTCTCTCTCTCTCATTTCTTTCACTGCTTCCTGTCTGTATCCTCACCCCAATTTTCTTTCTCCCTCTCTTCTGACTTCCATAAAGTGAGCACACATCTGTACCATGTAGTTGGGCCAATGCAATTTGCATTGAAAATCTCAGACCCAACGTAATCATGACATAGAGCCAG
Organism: Mus caroli; assembly: GCF_978045245.1. NCBI lineage: Eukaryota > Metazoa > Chordata > Mammalia > Rodentia > Muridae > Mus > Mus caroli. The sequence goes on from NW_028227269.1 coordinate 12,308,698, forward strand.
AAAACTTGGACTCACCTTGAAAGGCAGAAGTAAACTGTGGCTTGCATCCATTTTAAGCTGAGACATGTATTTTGTCACAGCTACCTAAAACTGATGAAACATGGAAACATTTAAAATCATATTAATATAATTGTATACTAAATACTTCCAGAAGCTTTAGGAAGGTACAGACTGGCAGCATGAATTATAAAGACTTATCACATTGGTTTTTTTATATTCAATTAGCTCATTTAATATGTACAGTATAAGAAGCATAATGTAAAATGCTAAAGAAATCTATTTATTTTGTTTTTCTTCCATTTTATACTCTATGAAGGCAGTGGGTCCTTAGAAGTGTCCCCTGGGTGATTGCATCACACTCTTGTTGGCTTATCCCTTGTCTTCCTTTGATCTACCAAAAAATCAATTTATTTTGTTTATATAAGTGGAGATGATGTCGTGGACTTGGGGTTGTTTAATAAGTATTATAATATCATTCAAAGCAGATTAAAACTATGTGTTTCATTGATCTTATGTATTAAAATTGGAATTTTAATTCCCAATAATAAGATAATAAGATGAAAGCTTTCCATATTCTACAAGGTCAATAGGGAGGTGAGCTTTGTATTGTCAAATTAAATTAATTTAGGTTTAATGGTATCCTTTTAATCTATCTGTTTTTATATTTATTCATTTTATATGTACCAGTATTTTGTCTGTACATATATGCACAATCTGTGTGTCTGGAGCCCAGGGGAATCAGAAGAGGGGGTTGAATCCCTTGAAAAAGAAATTACAGACAGTTGTGGGCCACCTTATAAGAGGGAGAATTGGACCTTAGTCCTATGCAAGAACAAGTATTCTTAACCACTGAGCTATCTCTCCAGCCTTTGACTTTTTAAAATTCTATGAAGCAAATTTTAGAGCTATCTTAGTATTTAACAAACTGTAGATTTTTAAAAAAATTTTTTTGACTTTTTTATTAGATATTTTCTTTATTTACATTTCAAATGTTATCCCCTTTCCTAGCTTCCTCTCCGAAAATCCCCTATCCTCTCCCCCTCCCCCTGCTCCCCAACCCACTCACTCCTGCTTCCTGGCCCTGGCATTCCCCTATACTGGGGTGTAGAACCTTCCCAGGACAGGGACTCTCCTCCCATTGATAATCAACTAGGCCATTCTCTGCTACATATGCAACTAGAGCCACGAGTTCCTCCATGTGTTTTCTTTGATTGGTGGTTTAGTCCCAGAGAGCTCTGGTACTGGTTAGTTCATATTGAACAAACTGTAGATTATTGAAGGATATATTCTTTTTTTTTTTTTTTTTTTTTTTGAGACAGGGTTTCTCTGTATAGCCCTGGCTGTCCTGGAACTCACTTTGTAGACCAGGCTGGCCTCAAACTCAGAAATCCACCTGCCTCTGCCTCCCGAGTGCTGGGATTAAAGGCATGTGCCACCACGCCTGGCTGAAGGATATATTCTTAAAGCAAATGAAAATGTCAGCCAGTTACATCAGTCAACTTCAGCTAATATCAAGTGAATAGAAGATTATACTACATCTATATAAAGGAAATATATCATCAGAAACACAAATGCCCTACTAAGCTAGTTGTCCAGTTAAAAACAAACCATCTACATCATTTTAAATAAAATCTGGCAGTTCATTTTCACAGGTACCTCATACCTTCTTAGGTCAAAAACAAATTAATAGAAAGAACTAAGCCCCTGCTAATGTCCTCTGTCTACTTTCCCCACTAGAATTGAGATAAGCTATTCATTCTCAGACTAGAAGTCCAGAGTAGTAAAATTACTAACAGCCAGTCTTCTCTGCGAGGTCATCTAGTATGCTTTAAAATGAACAAAACGAAACATTGAGTAGTTGTTATACACAGATTTTGTTGGGGGAAAAAAAAGGAAAGTGTCAGAAAAAGTGAGATTTGGATGCAATGTGAGTTTGTGCTCTCCTTGGTACTCAGTTAATAAGGAAAGGGGAAGGGGCCTGCATTCGGGTTATAGAACCTGTCCTCTGTGCTCAGTCATCATGGCTGCCCTTCTAGGCTGATGCCCCACCTTGCAAGGTCATGAAATAAGACTGCATTGGTTTTTGCTACACTGACTAACTAGTACTTTTATTATGAAATGAAGGTCTCTTTCTCCCATTTATCTCACTCGTATTTTTAATTCCTAAATGCCTTTCCATGTTGTTGAATGGAGCTTTCTGAATCTCCTTTGATTTGAGGTCTGCCCAAATAATGAAGAGCTCCTTGCTGCAGACAACTCTATTAAGTGTAAGGATTTTATTTTATTTTTTTCAGTATGTTCAGGTAAATAATGGATACGGATTTCTTAAGACTGACAGTAAACCAGGTGGTAAAATTGTCTTGGGAGTTGGCAGACAAGAAGAGCAGTGAAGTGGGATAAATACACAGATATATGATCTCAAAGTGCCAGGGAGGGGACAGAAAATAAGAAGGAACAGGATCTGTGCATAGACACGTGGTATAAGAAGATACAGTACAAAAAGAGAGGCAATAAGCTAAGGGCTAGGGAAATATCCATCATTTCAAAGTCCTTTAGGGCAGCCGGAGTCTCCTCAAGGATGAATACTATTTTCCTATAGAACAAAGGAAGCAGGATGTTCCTAGGTAGATGAGAAAGAGAGAAAATGCCTTCTTCATAAATGAATCACAAGCATTCAGAAGATGAGACTGTAAGTTACACATACAATTTATCCCCAAAAGCTCACATAGTGCAGGTTAGACCCCAGCTGATTGGGTGATTGAAAAGATGCTGTGAGGATTAGTCTGTTGAATATATTGGTTATTTTTTCTCATTGCAATTTCAAAATACCTGACAAAAGCAACTTAAGGAAGGGAAAGAGTAAGGGTTTATTTTCACTCAGAGATACAGCTCATCTTGCCCAAAATGACATGGAGGTGAAGTGCACAGGCAGCTTGCTGTGCAGAAGTTCCACTTCCCCTACACGCTGCTCCCTCTGCAGCAAGAGCAGGGCTTCCTCCTCCTCCTCACTGGCCTCTCCCAGAGGAACCAGGTCTGTCTTGGTTCCATAAAGGCATCCCTTAAGGAAAACACTCCAAGGAGCCACAGATACCAACTTGAGTAGACAAATGGACACCTCCCTTGTCTCGGTGTCACTGAGGAGGATGGCACTCTCACTGATAAAAGGCTAAACACTTCCCAGGTGTTAGAAGAGAAGAGAGTCCTTAGAAGAGAATCCAAATCTTTGGGAAGATTTGGGTCCCACGTTCAGATCATGAAAGGGGGGTAATCAGAGGCCACAGACAGCTATAGCCAGCCATAAAATACACACTAGTTCCTTATTTTTTCAAGGTTATTTTATTTTATTTATTTATTTATTTATTTATTTATTTATTTATTTATTTATTTTTTGGTTTTTCGAGACAGGGTTTCTCTGTATAGCCCTAGCTGTCCTGGAACTCACTTTGTAGACCAGGCTGGCCTCGAACTCAGAAATCCGCCTGCCTCTGCCTCCCGAGTGCTGGGATTAAAGGCATGCACCACCACGGCCCGGCGGTTATTTTTTTTTTAATTAGGTATTTTCTTCATTTACATTTCCAATGCAATCCCAAAAGTCCCCCATACCCTCCCCCCACTCCCCTACACACCCACTCCCACTTCTTGGCCCTGGCATTCCCCTGTACTGAGGCATAAAAGTCTGCAAGACCAATGGGCCTCTCTTTCCAATGATGGCCAACTAGTCCATCTTTTGATACATATGCAGTTAGAGACACGAGCTCTGGGGGGGTACTGGTTAGTTCTTATTGTTGTTCCACCTATAGGGTTGCAGACCCCTTTCGCTCCATGGGTACTTTCTCTAGCTCCTCCATTGGGGGACTTGTGATACATCCAATAGCTGACTGTGAGCATCCACTTCTGTGTTTGCTAGGCCCCGGCCCAGCTTCACAAGAGACAGCTATATCTGGGTCCTTTCTGCAAAATCTTGTAGGTGTATGCGATGGTGTGAGGTTTTGGAGGCTGATTATGGGATGGATCCCTGGGTATGGTAGTCTCTAGATGGTCCATCTTTTCTTCTCAGCTCCAAACTTTGTCTCTGTCCTTACATGGGTGTTTTGTTCCCAATTCTAAGAAGGGGCAAAGTGTCCACACTTTGGTCTTCCTTCTTCTTAAGTTTCATGTGTTTTGCAAATTGTATCTTGTATCTTGGGGATTCTAAGTTTCTGAGCTAATATCCACTTATCAGTGAGTATATATCATGTGAGTTGTTTTGTGATTGGGTTACCTCACTCAGGATGATGCCCTCCAGGTCCATCCATTTGCCTAGGAATTTCATAAATTCATTCTTTTTAATAGCTGAGTAGTACGCCATTGTGTAAATGTACCACATTTTCTGTATCCATTCCTCTGTTGAGGGACATCCGGGTTCTTTCCAGCTTCTGGCTATTATAAATAAGGCTGCTATGAACATAGTGGAGCATTTGTCCTTATTACAAGTTGGAACATCTTCTGGGTATATGCCCAGGAGGGGTATTGCTGGATCTTCTGGTAATACTATGTTCAATTTTCTGAGGAACCACCAGACTGATTTCCAGAGTGGTTGTAAAGCTTGCAATCCCACCAAGAATGGAGGAGTGTTCCTCTTTCTCCACATCCTCACCAGCATCTGCTGTCACCTGAATTTTTGATCTTAGCCATTCTGACTGGTGTGAGGTGGAATCTCAGGGTTGTTTTGATTTGCATTTCCCTGATGATTAAGGATGTTGAACATTTTTTCAGGTGCTTCTCAGCCATTCGGTATTCCTCAGGTGAGAATTCTTTGTTTAACTCTGATTAAACAATTAAAAAATGGGGCTATTTGATTTTCTGAAGTCCACCTTCTTGAGTTCTTTATATCTATTGGAAATTAGTCCCCTATCTGATTTAGGATAGGTAAAGATCCTTTCCCAATCTGTCGGTGGCCTTTTTGTCTTATTGACTGTGTCTTTTGCCTTACAGAAGCTTTGCAATTTTATGAGGTCCCATTTGTCGATTCTTGATCTTATAGCACAAGCTATTGCTGTTCTATTCAGGAATTTTCCCCCTGTGCCCATATCTTCAAGGCTTTTCCCCACTTTCTCCTCTATAAGTGTCTCTGGTTTTATGTGGAGTCCCTTGATCCATGGAAAGATCTCCAATGCTCATGGATTGGCAGGATTAATATAGTAAAAATGGCTATCTTGCCAAAAGCAATCTACAGATTCAATGCAATCCCCATTAAAATTCCAACTCAATTTTTCAACGAATTAGAAAGGGCAATCTGAAAATTCATCTGGAATAACAAAAAAACCTAGGATAGCAAAAACTCTTCTCAATGATAAAAGAACCTCTGGTGGAATCACCATGCCGGACCTAAAGCTGTACTACTGAGTAATTGTGATAAAAACTGCATGGTACTGGTATAGGACAGACAAGTAGACCAATGGAATAGAATTGAAGACCCAGAAATGAATCCACACACCTATGGTCACTTGATCTTTGACAAGGGAGCTAAAACCATCCAGTGGAAAAAAGACAGCATTTTCAACAAATGGTGCTGTCACAACTGGTGTTTATCATGTAGAAGAATGTGAATTGACACTAGTTCTTAATAAGCACCATAAAGATACTCCTTAGGTCACAAGAGTTCTCTTCCCAGCTGTGTGATGCTGCCTGAACAAATTGTATCATATTTGAAAAATGACTTGCCTTGTCACCTCCCCGTCACTGTAAAATCTCAAACTATGCTGTGTGGTGGCTCATGCCTTTAATCCCAGCACTTGAGAGGCAGAGACAGGAGGATTTCTGAGTTTGAGGCCAGTCTGGTCTACAGTGTGAGTTCTAGAACAGCAAGGGCTATACAGAGAAACCCAGTCTTGAAACCACCCTGCCCCCCCCCCCGCAAAAAAAGTGCAAGCCTTCTAGGCTTGGGGTAGAACTCCTGTCCTACAGATGGGAAGGTTCACAATCAGAGTCTGACTCATAGCTATAATAAATATTCTTATTCATAATTGCATCAGAGCTCTGCAGTTCTTGAGCTCTCCTGGGGTTCCTGTGGAATTTGGGACACAACAGTAGCAGGAGCTTAAGATGGCTGGTCACATGAGAATCTCAATTAGGAAGAAGAGGAAGATCTGTGCTTTCTCATTTTGATTCACTCTAGGATTAGCTCAGGGAATAGTAGCCTCACATTTAGAATGGATCTTCCCATCTCATTTAACCAAATCTGGAAATGCTATCACAGTCACTTACAGGTTGAGAGCTTTGTGTCCTTACTACATCCTTCTAGATTCTGTCCAGTTGACACTATTAAATGACAGTGAAGAACCTAATGAGCAGGTAATAGGTCTAGACTATTTGTAGGGCATGGGTCATTGGAGGCATGCTATGCTGGTTTTGAATGAGAAATGTATGCTGAGATATTTGAACCTAATCCCCAGTTGGTGATGCTGTTCACAGTTTTGTCTTGTGTCTTCTTTTCTGTGCATCATGCTTAAGGTTAAAGATGGGTGCTCTCTCAGCTTTCTGCTCTGGGAGACCATCATCATGCTGTTCCCACCATTAAGGACTCTAACCCTCTAGAACTGTGAGCAAAAAATAAATTTTCCTACAAGGTGCCTTAGTCATGTTGTTCCACCATAACAAGAAAGCTAATACAGATGATATGGGAAAGCATGCCTTGTCTGATTCCTCTCTTTCTATTTCCTTCTCTGTGTATGTTTCTGTCTTTGACTTTCTATCTGTTTCTGTCTCTCTGTCTCTCCTCCTGCCCCTGTCTTTCCTCACCTCAGTTGTTTTTGAACTTGCAGTGTTTATATCACTTTCTTTGGGATGCCAGAATCACAGGCATTGCTGTCCCACTCAAGCTTAGGGTGAGTCTCTGAATCCTAATGCTTATCTGTGAAGGCACCCTAACTGTTCCTATAGAAATCTTCCAAAAGAAGTCTGCCTTTCTCCAAAAGTTAACATTTCTCTTTGCAGTAAGGTATTAGATAAATCACATGTGTCAAGTTCTTATGAATAATTTTATCATGAACACCACCAACTTTCTATAATAATATGTCAGACTTACAAAGTAGTTTCCGTTAAAATTGCACACTTATACAAAAAGAAGCCCAGTATCAATTTTTTTTTCTTAACAAGAACTTTCAGTTTCAAATTCTGTGAAGTGAAATTGAATGACATAATACACCTTTTAAACATAGCTAATTTTTCAAGAACTAAACATTAAATAGGAGCATGTGCTCTTTGTGGGATTATGCCCAATTTTCTACTGTGGAACATGTGACATAATTACCAGGTAAGATGCTTAGGTCTATAATAAAAATATACTCACATTTTACATTTTAAAATCAAGAAACAATTAAGCTGTGAATTTCATGCTACTATTACCTCTAGCATAATTGCCAGACAATTTTCAGGCCATAAATAACCCTACAATTACTTAATGCTTTTTATGGTCTGTAGTCTACATGGCAACAATTACATTATTACAGAATAATTACATGAATTACTTTATTTGTAATCGCCATAAAAAAGCATTATTCTACCACTTTGTTCAAAGCACAAAGACTGAACACAATACATGTAATGCTGTGTAGTTGATCTATTATTAGGGAATTAGCCCTCCACCCCTTGTCTTATATTTGAAGAAGCACATATATGAGTCACAGTGGGTCTTTTGTCAAATGTTCTTTTTGTGCTTTAAAACATAGTTGGTAAAACAAGACAAAGCAAACTTCTTAATTCATTTCATTATTTTCTTCTACAAGTCATGATACAAGAATGCTCTATAAAACACTAAATGCTCTGAATGCAGTCTTAGGGACACATTAATTACAGACTATGTGTTATAGTCAATAGGCTCTGAACAGCTAGGTGTAACTATAATATGTTGATATACCCGGGACACAAGGATATTTGAATGGACCTAAAAATTAACGTATAATTTTATCAGAATAAGAGGTTTAATTAATTTTAATGAGTTTAAAAGCAATTGCTTCATTCAAATTAGATATACAAGCAATCAAATGAGGATGAGCCAGGTGGAAACACTGTCATTTTATGTTGATTTGGTAGTCATGTCCCTGTTATAATAATCATTTTACTGCAAACCAATTTCATTTGGGGGCTAAGGTAATTTCTGTCTGTGGGAAGAAGATTTCCTATGTCTTTCTCTGACAAGGGAAAACAGAACACGGTGTCTCATCTACATGTTGACAGATAGCAGATGTTTATTCTCAGGAGAGAGAAAGTCTATGCAGAAATCTCAGTTACTGTTAAATTCCTATTCCTGAGATTGGGAAGAGTTTTATTGCTTACGCATTGTATCCATGCACATATGTGTACACATTTGTGTATGTGAATGAATACATACATATATATATATATATATATATATATATATATATATATTTGTGCATATTTATATGCACACACACACACACACACAGACAGAGAGAGAGAGAGAGAGGTTCAAAATCAAGGACTACAGGCTTCAGAATTCTCTTTGGCACAGAAGATAACATTTTTTTTAATTCAGTTCTTCTGAAGATTGCAAGGCTCATATACTGATTGAATAAGGATTATTTACAATATGCATAGAAACCTGATTTATTCAAAGTACATAATTTCAGTATTCAGTTTATTCAAAAATATTTGATAAAATGGTTGACCTTGGAACCATGGTCCATAAAAGGGATATTTGAAATTACTACAATAGACCTTTGGATTCGAAAATATCCAAGTACACATAGGGAAGACTTTTTTTTTTTACAGTGGACAATATATAAATCTACAACATATGCTTTCAAATAGTTATGATGCTGTAATTTTCACATATTTGTATCTAGACCTCTGACAAAAACAGTGTTTTAGAAATTTAAATAAAGGGAAGATAGTAAGATTGGTCTTGGTGCCAGGATACTTTGAAGTGCTTGTAACAGCCACATCTAGTATTACAATCAGAATGTCATGCTGTGCCATCTATTTTTCAGCATACTTCTGCCTGTGAGCTTCTGGTTCTATGTAGTTGACAATGGAAATGTGTGGCAGAACTGTTCACGAGAGTAAAGAATGGCATTAGGGCATCCAATACAAGAGCTCTACACCACCTAACGCGTCACAACATTGTTTAATTTTGTGTGCAAAGTGACAGTGCCAGTAGCACTCAGGTATTGATGTGATGGCTCTGTTCTGTAATCCCAGCATTCAGCAAACTATAGCAAAAAGATCACAAGTTTGAGACAAGCTTGAACTGTGTATTCAGTTAAGTATACAGTGAGTATTCACCTTAAAAATTAAGTAAATAAATGAAATATATGGTTAGAAGTAATTAGAAAGGATTAGCATAAGTTTTTTTTTTTTTTTTTAAAAAAAAAAAGGACTGCATGGCATCTTCAGAACAACACACTTGGAAAATCAGGGAGACATGTAGGTGCAAGGCACATGTTAGAATCAAATATATAACAATAAAAATAAGCTAAACATTTTTAGAAGGTAGACAATAGCAGCAAGAAATCTGCATGGTGAGAAATTTAAGAGACCTTTGCACTAGGTCTTTGTGGAAGTTGACTTGGAGAAGTGTTTTATCTTCATTTCTATACTTAATCCTTTTCACCTCAGAGATGTTAATTCGCTGAAACTCAGTTGAATTCTTGATAATACCATGTTAAAAATGCATTAGATGAGTCTTATAGAATCACCTGTGTGTGACCTGGGTGGGGAGGGAGCATTCAGAGAATGTGGCAGGGTAGACAAGAGACCTTGGAAAACCATGAAGCTTGGTGAGCATGTGGGAAAAGTCAAACCAAGTACCAAACCCACAAAACCTCACTGCTTACCCATTCTTAATCTCAATTGTCAAGATCTGTTCTTACCCATGACACCTGTAGCCTTGTTAATGGGCCAGGTAACCAGACATAATGATTTCCTGGATGGTGCTCTGAATGTAATGCACCTTCAGATAATTCTGCTGAGTGGCTGTAATAATCAAGACCAAATCTAAACCTCTATATCATACTAGAAGCTCTGCATTAATTATTAATCTTCATCACATCCAACCTGTAGTGAAGCCATACTTTACTTAAGGCACAGAAAGTATGTGGTCTCCCAGAGGTTTAGCATTTACCCTCTCTCAGATAGATATTGGAAGGAGTGGTCTCATTCAGAGTAACCACAAACACTATGCCAATTTTAATTCCCTATAACATTTCCTTGTGCTTAAATTTAACACATAATTCTCAGAAAGGACTGCAAAGGTATCAGGAATGGGAAGCAGAAAATAAATGCTGCCTTTCCAGTGAATACAGGGCATTGATTATTACAGATGTGATTCCAAAGCTTTCAGATAAGCTGTTATTTATACCCACAGATGTTTTCTCTTTATAAACCACATCAAAGAGCCTGCAGATAATGTATGGAAATTTCTATAGCCCCTTGTCTCATAATTCCCAAGGATGCATTGCTGATAGAATTTCAAATAAACTTGTTTTTTAAGTATATGATTTAAGAAGTTTCTTAAAGATCTATCCATATAAAAGCACATTTTATCATCTGTGTTTCAAGAATTATTTGCTTCTGAAATGCTTAAAAATTGGTTGGAACTGAATATTTTACGACTTTGATTTTTTTTATGAAGCTGATAAAATATAATGCATACTGATTAATGCTTTCATAAAAGGTATGAGAACATTTCATTATGGTTGACTCATTTGATATGCAACTGAATTTCCAATATTTACATTTTAAGACAATGTTATATTCTGTGACTCACCTCTTATTAATTTTCTTTTATGCTGCAGGAGATGGCCACTTTTTTCAATTACTATAGTATCTCCATTCGTTTTTATTAGCTAAAATTGTTAGAAAACTAAACACAACTAGTGTATTTGGCCTTGTCCATCAGGACGGGTATTTTTCTTTTAGAACAGTGGTTCTCAGCCTTCCTAATGCTGTGACTCTTTAATATAGTTTTTAATATTGTGGTGACCTCCAACCATAAAATTATTTCATTATTGCTTCATAAATGTTATTTTCCCACTGTTATTAAATAAAATGTAAATTATATGTGTTTTCCAATGATCTTAGGAAGCCCCTATGAAAAGGCCATTCAATTTCCCCCAACAGTTTGAGAACCACTGATTGAGAAAATGGCAGACTCATTTCTCATTTCTCATTTCTGGGTCTGTGCATACCAAGGTCCCAAATTTGTATTCCTGGACTTTTGAAAATGCAATCATTATAGAATCAAAGATAAAAATTTACCTAGACAAGCTAACACTACTGAAATCCTTCCCATTTTAAAAATGTGTTTGTGTTTTTTACTTAAAACATTATGGCCCAAGAATTTTTCTTTCCTGGAAAATGTAACCTTGCATTACAGAAAAAGTTCAAATATGTTGATGTGTAAATGTCTATAGACTTTTCAGCCTTTCACCAAGTTAAAATAGAGTCCCCTCTCAAAGCTATACTCCATGCTCCTCCATAGACTCCAAACTACAAAAATTACCCTGTACACAATTATTTTTTACCCCTACATGTTTCATGGTGTTTCAAAGGGTGGTGATGAACCACATATTAGCATAGAGGCAATGTGACCCACAGTGGAAAGTCATCAATTGTGTGATAAACAGGGTAGTCAACCATTGGACAGAGCATGGGGGTCCCCAGTGTAGGAGTTGGAGAAAGGAATGAAGGAGCTGAGGGAATTTGCAGTCCCATGAAGGGAGCAACAGTGTCAACGAGCCAGATCTCCTGGAGCTCCTGGGGACTGGACCACCAACCAAAGAAACACTTAGAGGGACCCATGGCAATGGCCTTGTTGAACATCAGTGGGAGGAGAGGCCCTTGGATGGGTACTTGATGCCCCAGTGTAGGGGAATGCCTGGGTGGGAACACATGAGTGGGTGGGCAGGTGCCGGAGCACCCTCATAGAGGCAGGGGGAGAAAGGATGGGTTAGGAGAGACCTGGAAAGGGGAAAACATTTGAAATGTAAATAAAGAAAATATCCAATAAAAAATACAAAAAAGAAAAACCCAGGGTGATGTTATATTTTTATAGAATAAATGCAACTTCTGCTGGTTTCTTGAGGTAACCAGTAACTATATCTTGTTTACTTTTCAAATTATTTTAATCAGGCAATAAATTATGACAGCTCTTCTAATAGAGGGTATTGACATCTTTTATAATAATCATATTTGCCAAATTGAACCAAAAGTCCTCTGAGAAGAACTTCAAGGAGGTTGGTAGCCTCGCTGAGCTCAGCCTGCATCCCCGTGGCCTTAGGGCTTGCTTTTTATGAAAGTGAAATAATGGCCATTTAGTGGGTGAACCAGCTGTTAATAGCTATGAAATTATTCTGAAATAAGAAATTAGTTATACATTATATTCTGTAACAAAATACAATAAACAGGCTTTTATATGTTTACATTCAAGTTAATCTTCATTCTCTTTAGACAAAGAGTTATAGGTTGTATATTATTTTAAAAGCTAGAAGGTAAGTTTCATAAACTATACCTAACATTGGCAATATGGATGCAGCTGGCACCTTATGGTATGGACTTTTGAAAGTAGAGTGCTCATAATTCTACAGATGAGATATATCAAGGTCAAAAAAGGAAAGGCATGCTGATACCGTACATTAAATGGAAAATAATTTATTCAATATATCACATTGACACAAGCTATCACAGGTCAAGAGAAATATGCCTTATAAAGAAAATTTGAGGGGTAAATATTCTTTTTGTGCAAATGGCCTTATTTGTTGATGGCTTTATCTTATTCTTATGTCAGAAGAGGGCAATGATGTCATAAGTTTGTATTACTAACATTTCATGTTATTTTCCTCTGTGTGTCTGTTGTGGGTGTGTCTGTGTATGTGTTTGGTGCTTGTGTGTGAGCTACCTGATGCATGTTCACATTTGTATGCACATGGTAGCCAGGACAGCATGTCAAGTGCCTTTTTCTATTGCTGCCTCTTTGTTTTTAAAAGTGTTGCACGCAAAGCTAAATGTGCTTTATTTACTAATCATTTATTTATTCTTTAAGTATGTCATACATCTATACAAAATATATTGATCCTCATTCCTCTTAGCTCCTCCCAAATTCCTTCCCATGTCATCCTTAACTCTATGTCCTCTTCTTTGCTTTCAGTCCACGGAATGCAGTTAGTGTTGTTACAAGCGTGTGGTGGCATCTGTAAACTTTGTCCATTTTAACTTTTTAAAATATGTTTTTACTTATGAAACAATTATAATTACATTATTTCTCTTCTTTTCTCCCAGTTCTAAAATTTCTCCTTTGTCAGACATCCTTATTCTCATTTAAATCTGTTGCCTCCATTTCTTTAGTGTTTCAAACACACACACACACACACACACACACACACATGCACACGCATGCACACACATGCACACACACACACAGATTCATAGTAGAAAGGGACTTATAGGGGAGAAAATATTTTAAGAGCCAGAGGAACAGGACATTTGCTGTGAAATCTTTGCCTCATAAAATATGTTAGAAAACCTACATTAAAAAAGACCTGGACAAGGATCACATCTTTTAATTTAATTTAATTTAATTCTATTTTAATTTAAAATCTCTTCACTGAATTTGGAATTCCCTGTTTCAGCTACGCAGGCTAGCCATTGATCTAAATAAATCTGTCTATCCCTGCTTCCTTAAGTAAGTACTAGGGATTGTAATTAATAGCCTCATGCTTCTCTAGCAAGTTCTCTTTACTAATTAAATCTTTTCTGCATCTCAATATTTGCTAGTTTATAAATAATAATGTGTCAAGATAAAAGTTTCATTGAACAAGAACCATGTCCTTCACGTATGTAGAGATGACTTCATACATTTCATCAATGCTCTGAACAGGCAGCATGTCCTTAACACATGTAGAGATGACTGCACATATTTATTGTCTTTGTGAGAATTGCCAGTGCTCTGCGACCTTCAAACAAAGGTCATCTTTAGGGCATTAGATAATTTATACAATGTTACATTACAAATTTTATTGAAATCCTATGAGATATAAGTACTATTATTATTTATTGATGAAGAAACTGATCCTAGGGACAATGTTTATATGTCAAGTAATACCAAGTCAGTTTAACAGTAGTCCCAATTCTGTTAATTTGCACCCTTTGGAATACATATGGACAGGATGGAAAGACACTTGTACTGGCTCAATGGGCTTGCACATAAAGTTGCTTAGAGTGACCAGGTTGTGGCATCTCCTTTATTTGGAAGAGACCTAGATCATCAAGAACTATAATAATAAATGGGATTTTTTTAGCTCCTAAAAGATTATTAACAATGTTTGGTTATTTCACCTCTCAAAATACATGGTAATTTGAATGCTAAATTCATCTACAATTTTACACTTGGAAAAACCTGCAAGTAGTAGTTGATTGAGTTTTTCAGAGGTAAATAGATATTAAGTAAAATGGAAGTTGGAACCCTTAGTAGAACAGAGAGCTCTTTTGCTGGTCAATACATATAAAGTTAAGAAACACATTTTGAGCACTCATTTCTATATAAGGTGCTGTTCCAAAAGCTGGGGGCACAACAATTAAAAGATAAACATATTTGTTTAATTTGGATCTTTAATGTTAAAGAGCATAGACTACATAAAGAAGTAAAATGGAAAGGTAGGGGGAGGGAATGCATCTGACAATAACTTGGCTTCGGCTTGAGCGGTCTGATCTTAGGTCAAAGCCATCACTGATTCTCAAAAGTTCCTTACATTCATGGTTAGGTAGATGGAGATGAAGCCTGGAATGGGGGTTGGAGACAGGTCAGTGAGTAAAATACTTGCTATACAAGCAGGAGGGCAAAACATTACATCTGATTCCATGAACCCACATTACATTGGTAATGGTAGCACATGACTGTAATCCCAGAACACCTATGGTGGTGGGAGGGAGAGACATAAGAATTCTTTGAAGTGTACACAACAGTGAACAAGAAATAAAGTGAAAGGTAAGGACCAATAACCAAGGATCTCCTCATGTATGCTGTGATATGCACACTTTAAACACAGCAACACATACATACACTGTGCACACACATAAAGTTACAGAGACACATGCATGTACATCACTCCCCCCCATAAACACACACACACAGCACACACACACACACACACACATACACACACACACATACACACACACATGAGATATTTTTAATGTCTGAAGTGCTAAAACCATGACCAGGTTGGTGATTTAAGTGGAGTAGTAACCGTATTTAGGAATAATTTAATAAGAGGATATTAGGTGGGGCCATTCCTTCACAGTCATCTGTAATAAGGGAAGGGCACAGCAGAGGAATGAGTCTCCAACAGTAATCCCACTGATACTTCAGATCTGAGTTGTCATGAAGAAACTGAAGACCTAACACAAGAGATTAAAGACACGTTGCTCTAAGGCCAGATGAGAGCCGAGGCTATGGCAGGCTGGACACTGGATGCCAATTTCCGAATTCTACACACTGTGTTCTGAAAGTCTATAGACATAATACATTCTACAAAAATCCCATCTGTGGAAAATGCCTAAGTACATGCTTCCATTTTATTTTCCATATTGAATTGAAGACAAGGCATGCTATGTGGCTGATTTCTTCGCTATATTTAAGTCCTTCTCACTAAGAAATAATGTTCTCAGGTTAATAGATACTTATTAAAGCATTGCACCTAGTATGAAATGTAGATGGAAAAGATTTTCTACCAAACTATTGTAAAAAATAGTAACAGCTGTGGGAGTTGGAAGCAGAGAGGCTGAGCTTGGTGAGAAGCACCAGGGGCCCATGCAGAAGTGGCAGCACCCGGGTGCCACGCACTCCGGCTGAGTCAGCTTGACAGGCCAAGAGGCCTGGAAGCCACTCACAAGGCAGAGAGTATCACGGAAACTCACCTCCTGGAGTCTGGCGTTCTCTTTAACCCATATACTCATACCCTATTCCCATGTTAGTCTGGTGTATGGGTCCACGTGCTCTCTTTTAGTATTATCTTATTATAAGTGCCTTTTAAGATTGAATTCTGACATAGCTAAGCCTTCACCAGTGTTCCAACGCCCTAGAAAGTCCTTGAGCAGACCATGGGCTTGGAATTCAGTAAGAATGTTGCCTATTCAGTGACATTCAGAATTGCCTCTGGTATTATACTATCACTTTGAATAAAAGCTAAGTCACTGCCCTACACAGGAATTTACCATCATCTAGGAAGAAGGAAGTTTGAGACCTAAGGAAGAACCAAAGTAGATACTTAGAACTATAGATAGCTGAGTTACACCCATACACAAGTATTTACAATGGCCTAGGGGGAAGGTGGACTATACACTAGACTAAAATAGGAACTATGGCAAGGGCACAAAGCCCTTGACCCTGGCATCTAAGATTATGTGGATCTTAGGTGGAGCTCTTTTTGATCCCAGTTGTTAACAATGAATTCTATCCCAGGTGGCTCCTGTCAGACCTTCTGTGTTTGGTATTCCTCTGTTTTGTGTAAGAATCCAGTAACCTCTTTGTACCTTGCTGGTGTGTCACCCAACTTCCCTATTTTCTTCTGTATAAAAAGTTTGATGCTTGATTTGACAAATTACATTCAGATTCTACACAACATCTCCTGTGTGCATCTGTCTGTCATTTCATCCAACGCTTTGCTCACCTGCAACTAGAGACCCGTTGCACTCAGACAAAGGGACCAAGAGGGTCTGTGGCACCCAGGGAAGCCGGGGCTGGTTGAGTCTGAGAGGCAGCAGTGAGCCTCTGGGTCGATGCTTGGCAGACAAGGCAGTGTGGTCTGGAGGTCCCAAGTGAGGATGATGGAAGTCACTGAGGCCTGACAGAAGGAGGAAGGAAAGTCTGATGGCAGCCCGGCTGAGCCAGGCTTTGGACAGCCGATAGACAGATGAGCCCTCTTCAGCAACTCTGAGGAGTTTGTACACAGGTGAGCAAGGAGGATGTACTCAAAAATTGGCCTCAGGAAGTGAATGAGATTGCCTTAGTGATTGTTGTTGACAATGTTCCTCATGTGGGACCGGACCTGCTTGAGAAACTCCAAAATGTCATCCAAGTTTGGGGAAATCAGAAATGACTGTTACCCTGGAAAGGAAGAAAAAATTTAAAAAAAGGTACATCTTTCTGGAATATGCTTCTTCAGTCCCTGCTGTAGATGCAGTGAAAAACGTGAATGAGTACAAGCTGGAAAATCAGCACACATTCCGGGTCAACCTACTTACTGATTTTGTTAAGTACATGGAAACAGAGATGAGTGGGACATTCCAGAGAATCAGCCTTTCAAAGACCTGGGAAATTTGTGTTACCAGCTAGAAGAGGCACAGTGTAGAGATCAGTACAGTGTGATTTTTGAGAGTGAAAATCAGACATCTGTCTTCTGCAATGATGTCAAGGACCCAGTATCAATTGAAGAAAGAGCGAGTTGGGCGGATGTTTTGCCTGGTGACATGGTTCTACTTGCCCCACAGACAGAGACATGTGTGCGCTGGCTGATCCCCTAAGTGCACCTACCTGGCCACTTTCCATCAGCGGGGTATCAACCTCTAGGGAGGGAACAAGTTCAAGCAGATCCAGAGGTTTAGCCACCAAGGCATGCAGCTCATCAATTTCTCTCCTGTGAAAGATACCTGGTGACTTTCAGCACACTGATGGATACTCAGAATGACCGTCAGGCCATTGTCATCTGGGACATCTTCACAAGCATAAGAAGAGAGAGGCCTTCATTGTGAATACTCAGCCATCTGGCTCATCTTCAAATAGAACCATGATAGCAAATTCTTTACAAGCCCTAGATACTCTTAGCATCTATGAAACACCTTCTATGGGCCTTTCAGACAAGAAGAGATTGAAGATCTCTGGAATAAACAATGTTTCTTGGTATCCAGGTGCCTTTTGGGTGCTGGAAAAAAAAGGTATTCTAACCAGGGTGACCCTGATGCAGCTCTCCTATCAGGAGATCCAAGTGAGATTCAGTGTATTCTACGCAAGCTGTAATGGCAGAATCATGGAGATTACCTGTGTCTAAAAGTGGACAGAACTCTGTAAGGCACACAGGTTGTTGTTACACATTTTGAAATCTTCTGAATAAGGGAAAAGCAGGTATATGTTGGTGTTCAGATGAAAGAAACCATCATAGCCTTTGCCTGGGAACCTGATGGCAGCAAGTGTGCTGTGCTTCATTGTGAGATCCCTTGAATATCTGTCTGCTTCTACCACATGAAGAGCAACTGGAAGATCAAATTCATCAAGATGTTTGACAAGCAGCAAGCAAACACCATCTTCTGAAGAACAGCAAGGACTGTTTTTGCTAGCTGCTATGGAAACCAAGGCCTCAGATGATCCTCAGCCAGGATCAGATAAAACAAATGAGAAAGGATCTGAAGAAATACTCTAATATCTTTGAGCAAAAGGATCATTTGGGCCAATCCAAAGCCTCAAAAGAACTGGTAGAAAGAAAGCAGACCATGATGGAGGACATTCCAAAAAATGGCCCAGGAACTCTATATGAAGCAGAAGAGTGAGCGTCTAGAGCTATGGGGAGAGGTGGACACTGGTGAGCTGGACAGAAACATGAATGACTGGGAGGAAGAGACCACTGAGATTTTTGTCACTGAGGAGGTTGTTCCTCTGAGAAGTCAGGAGGGACCTCAGTACTGTGTGTCACTGTGCTGTGCCCAAGATCCAAGGCTACCCTTCATAGAGAGCCTTGGGCTCAGTTCTCACCTGTACTTTCTTGATCTGGACAGTGAGTGCACCCAGGGTTCTTTCAGTCCCAGATTCACTTTGAGCCTCTGCTCTCAAATTGCCCTGTTTGGGAATTTTATCAGCCATGTCTGCTTTGGGGCCTCACTGCAGCGCTCCTGGAGGCTCCTTTAACTCCTGTTGCTGTCCTTGAGGTTTCCAGGGCCTCCACCTGCAGCTCAGAGGAGCTTCCATTCACAGACTTGTTGATCCTGTGGGCCAGTGTCCTGGAGACCATCAGGGAATCTGCACACCCACCAGAAGCTGTGGAGTTACCCCAGTAACTCACACCAGTTCAGATCATGGCTAGGCCTCTGGGCAGGTAGGATGTGAAAAAACAGCAACATTTGCATGTCCAAATAGGAATTAATTATGGATATTAAAACATATATCAAAACTATAACTAGGAAAAATGAATGAAATAAAATTGCTTATACTAGCCTCAAGCATTTTTTTTGTCTTTTATTCCCATATGCTTGCTGTCTCTTATCACATGAAAAAATTGTAATTAATTCTCTGATTTGGAAAAATATATATTAATTCTCTGCTTGGGTTTACGGGTATATCTTGCAATTGACTAATATCTCTTTCATATCTAAGTATTTGAAGTCCAAAGAGCATGGTCTTATTGTTGCTTGACTTTTCCCTTTAAATACAACGGCTTCCATAGTGGCCATGATGCAAGCTATGAAGCGGGCAGGCACATGTGATTGTTGCAAAGATTGCCATATCCTGAGTCGTGAACTCCTTTGGTTTGTAACATGTTGTCATGACTAAGGTTAATTGGAATTGAGCCAAGTTCTTAAACTGCACCTTTACTTTTATCTGTGAATGATGCGTCAATCTTTGTTTGGCTTGTTTTACGGTTTCTTTTATTCATCTTGCTTTATTCATGTATTTATTGATGTAAACTGAGACCCTTCCCCTATTTCTCCTTTCTCTCTTCCTTCCTATTTTCTTTCCTTCAATCTTCCATTGGACGTTATGTCTCTCTGTATCCCTAAAGTTGCTGTAGACTCCTTTCTGGTGTGAAATAAGGGACACTGAGAAGAACCTGAAGGAAATGGCAAAAGCAACTACATCAAAGTTGTTAGTGTGATTTCTCCGGCACACCTCACTAACCAGTTCATGAAATGTTTCAGAAATTGTTCCAATGAAACATACTAAGTCATCATTTCAATTATGGGCCACTTTCCTGTGGATTTTCTTTTAGTTGTTGCTAAAAGAGCCTCCTAACTCATGCCTCCTTACTGCCTTCTGGGAAAGACATAGCCCTCAGATTTGACAGTGGAGCTACGCTGATTGATAGGGGTAATGGTCACTCTTGAATAAATACCCTGCTCAATAGAAGAGAAGATGAAATGACTTTCCTTTACACCAAAACCTGACATCAAAGTTCTTATCACTGATTATGACATTCTTTTCATGGTCTTCATCTTTCTTAAAAGCAAGTGGTGAAAAAATCTTTTCTGAAAGGCAGTCATGGTCCAAATGGATTGCAATGCCCAGGATGGAGCTGCCTGTTGATTCTGAGTTACTGCCACTGTTGCTACCCCTTGGTCATTTAAGAACAACTAAAATTCCAGTAATTCTATTAAAATGGATTTGATATAAATTTGAATCAAGATTCCAAGAGAAAAAAATTATTTAAGTCAAATGTTTAGATTAAAGATAATATGGTCCAAAATGTCTTCTGTATAGGAGGATAGGTTGACATCACTCTTCTAGTCTAGGATTTCCACTTCACAGAGAGTTACTATCATTTGAACATCAACTTATCCTTATCCAACAGAGGTTATTTTCTAAATTATATCAAAAATCTCCCTTGATGCCTTTCCCAAATTATTGTGTCATTTGACATTTATACTATAGTTCCTTCTGATAAAGTATTATACTTATATGAATCTCTAGATAGATTTCAAATATTGTTATATGTATTCAGTTTGTATGTTATTGAATTATTCAAAATATTGAATACATGTTTTCCTGGGTTTGTTTTATGCTGTTGTTGTTGTTTTTGCTTTTTTTTTTTTTTTTTTTTTTTTTTTTAAGACAGGGTTTCTCTGTGTAGCCCTGGCTGTCCTGGAACTCACTCTCTAGACCAGGCTCACCTCGAACTCAGAAATCTGCTTTCCTGGGTTTGTAAAGACTTCATAGCTATAAAGATTTGTTTTGTAAAGTCATTATTTTCTGTTCTTGTATGTTACAATACCATTAGTTTGTGAGGGAATATTTACCCTGACAGATTTTCTTTATAATGTATATTGGGCTTCATAATCTCCCATTTTCAGTAATACCTACTTTTGTGTTACTTGCTATTAGTTCCAATTAATTATTTCAGATTTCTACTCAAGTATATTAAAATATTTTCTAGGAAATTACAAATTTTTCAAAATAAAATAAGCGAAGTGACTGGTTATAACAAAATAAATAACATAAAATAACAGAAATTGGGTAGTGATATTTATAAAGAAAATAAGTAATATCAAAATATCTTTGTGGCCTTACCTGGCTAAAGCTGCTTGCTGCTACTCTTACAGACACAGGTCTGATTTCTATATCCATTTCTATCACTTCTTAGGAGACAATAAGAGATTTTTGCTTCCTGGTTCAACAAACATTCTTGAAATATACTAACAAAAATAACAAACAAACAAAAATAACAAAAAAGGGTACTTTTTTTTTTAACTATCACATAAAAACAAAAATTTTAAGTATCCAGTGTAGCACCAGTGGCAGTAGTAATGGCATAAGCATCGTATAACTGTGCTTTTGAAATCTTCCTTCTGCCAAACTGATTTGGTAAGGAGTATAATAAAACTACTTTCAGTCTGCCCTCCCCAACTGTTGGCAACAACTCTTCTACTCTCTGTGTCTGTGAACTCATTTTTGGAGACTTCATACAAAGCTAGGCATTATGTATCTTGTGGATGAATTATTTCATTTACCATAACATTTTCCACACAAATGTTTATGTATATTGACATATGATAATAAACATCTTAGTATAATGCAGTCATTTTAATATTATATAAATTATTCCAGACATTGTATATATTTTCATCTATGCATCTAATCATTAATTTCAGGAACTTATATTTTATAAGATATATATCTGTTGCTCTCTTGGTAAGTATTATTCTTTATATTTATTTTTTTGATATCATTAGTAAAATTGTATAAATTCTCCTTTTAGGATACTATATTATTAATAAACAGATGATTTTGAGTGCTAAAAATTTGTATATTGCAAACTTTCTGGCTTCCTTTACTAGTTGTAGTTTCTGTATGAAATTTTCTGCATATTCATATACATATCATTTCATCTATTAAACGAGAGACTTTCACTTACTTTATGGTTTGAAAAGTTTTTAGTTATTTTTTTATCTCCAGTTACTTTACTTGGGGCTCCAAACAATGTTGCATGTAATGGATCTAAGCAGGTTTCCAAGTTGTTCTTTTGGTTTTGTTTGTTTGTTTTGGTTTTGGTTTTGGTTTTGGTTTTGGTTTGGTTTGGTTTGGTTTGTTTATTTGTTTGCTTTTCTAGATGCGGTATCTCTGTATAGCCCTGGCTGTTTGGCTGTCCTGGAATTTACTCTGTAGACCAGACTGGCCTTGAACTCAGAAATCTGCCTGCCTCTGCCTCCCAAATGCTGGGATTAAAGGCGTGTGCCACCACTTTCCCAGCCAAATTGCTTTTTCAGAAGATCACAATCCATTCCTCTGCTTTGTGTCATTTAGGAGTAGTCTTGAGTTTCCCCACATTGCCAACCTTCTCCTTTACTCTCAGTAGCCCACAAGCCTTCAGAAAGTCCTGCTTCTCATCAGTGTGGGACTAGAAGATAAAGAGAAGCATCATCTGTGGCTGTGCTGTTGGATGCTGACTTTGTCACCTTTTCAATTGCTGTAACAAAACAGCATGGTCAAAGCAATTTTTATAAAAGAACACGTTTAATTTGAGGCTCACGATTCCATCCATAGGGTTAGATAACAGTCCGTGGCTGACATGATGGGCAGCTGGGCAGCATGTGATCAGTCATGCAAAGCTCTAGAGCAGTAGCTGAGAGCTCAGGTCTCAATTTAAAATCATGAGGAAGAGAGAGCTATCTAGGAATCTAAAGGGCTTTTGAAACCTCAAAGCCTACGCCTATTGATCTACCTCCTTCAACAAGAGCCACACCTCCTAAACCCTCCAAAAATAATTCCACCAACTGGGACCAAGTATCCCAATATAAGAGCATATAGGGGAGACGGGGCTCACCTATTTCACTCAAACCAACACGGGTATGCTGTCAGTTCTTTTTTTGTTAGCAGCAAGGTGTGCTTGGGCATTCTCTCCTGGTAGCTCCTAACCAGGTTGGTTTAGGTCATTATGGATGAGAACAATTGCTCTATTTCAAGCTTTGGTGAATCTGTTATGCACTCTCATTCTTACTGAGATACTGAAACTTCATTACCCATTCTTACACAGGCTCTCTACAGTTAACATGTCATTAAGTCAATATCTTTGTAGGGAACTGAAATCTAGGATTTCCTAGCCCAGCCCATATTCCTGCATCATTCAGTCCTTCGAAAATGCTATTATCATTAGAACCCAGTGTTCATGAGAGTGTCAAAATAAAACCATCTTCACCTGAGTTTTTAACACATATTAAATTAAACCATGATCCTTTGGAGGCTTCAGAAGTCAAATAGACTCCTTTTCTTTACTTAAATTGAGAATCTCTTGCAAAATTCACAGAGGAGTCAAGTAGAATGGAACACAACTTTAACATTTCTGTCAAAGTAGGAGTTTTAATTCTTTCCTCCTAAATTGTCTTGCACAGCTGGATCACAAAAGTCCTCACAAAGGAAAAATATAGTACTAAATTATTCAAACCAGGAGACAATAAAACTACTTAAGAAAACCAAGCACATTTAAAAATTTACCCTTTATTGCTTTCATTATATTCTTAGATTTATAAGACAATTCTTTCACAAGCTAATCTAAAATTTAAAAAGTCAAATGCATAGAGTCATTTGAAAACATATAGTAAATATATAAAAATAAAATGCAACATTATGTTTTGCTGTACGTGAAGGGTTAGTATCCTATTTTTGTTTTAATGTAATAATACTCGTGTGTTTGTTTACAGGAAAATAACTTTAACATGATGTAATAACATGAAGTTATTATACTTCATTGTTTTGGCATAAGTGCTAGTGTTCCCTGGAGCTGCATTAATAATGGGCAGATATTGAATTTTATGATTCATTCAATTGACTGCCTAAAATAGTCCTTAATTTAAAACCTAATTATCTCTGCTCAGAGATGCCTAAAAAGACCAAAACAAGATTTAATAAATGTTGACTAGTCTATTTTATTTGTATTCCTGTAGATATTTCATGAACACTTCAAGCTAAATCTCTGTATAGGTAAAGAATTTCTGTGTCCAGTCTTTTTTTTTTCTCTAAGAAATACCATATTAAATCATTGCAGTCATACATTATTCTTCTAGATCATAGCTATATTGAAAAAATAGCAAAATAGTAGTCCTTATTAATTTCATCTCTGTTATTCAGAATAAATATTTATCTTCATTATTTAGAATATGTATTCATTCAATTAAAAATGGAAGCTTATCCTACTCCATTTCTGTTGCAATATTTCAAACATTCGATATAAAAGCTCAGGGTAATTAAATTTCAATAAGTGACTGAGTATTCATCTCTCCCTTTTTTTCTACTCATCCTCTGCTTTGGTAATAAAAACATCTTAGAGATGTCAGGTTTGTAATCATTTTTCTTAGTGTTCTAATTAGCTAAATCTCCCAAGTTAATTTGTGTGTGTATTTTTATTTATTAATTCCTTTAAGTTAAGGCTCCAAACTGACATGGAAAAGAAAATGTAAAGAGAATTTCCTTGACTTTCTTAAAGGTTATCCACTGGAAAACATTTAGATGAATTTGAAAGTGATTTTTCTTTTCAAAGGCATATATTTTCCAAAACTTCAATTTGGTAGCAACACTAGAAAACTACTTTCCCAAGTGCTGAAATTATCTTTTGTAATTGCTTTCTCTGTGTGACTGGGAGGCCTCGTTGACACTATCATTATTGCAGCACTTTATAATTCAGCTACCTTTAGCATTTGTAAATGTGTGTGTAAGGGCAGAAAGACAAAGATTTTGACCATTTTATCATACCCAGAGATATAAATATAGGCATACATATACTTACTTTGCATGTGTGCAGTATGTATATATGCATGTTAACCTATGAACAAGCACATATATGTGTGTGTGTGGGTTTACTTTTGTGTGTTTGTTGAGAGGGTTCAAGTCAAAGGTAGCTGTTGAGATCTTTTGCTGAATCCAGAGGTCATAGATTCTGGCCAGTTTGGCTAGGCATTTTTCCTGAGGCCTTTCCTGTCTCTGATGCTACACATATTATGATTATTTTAATATGTGTTTTAAAGATTCAAATTCTGCTCCCTCTCACTCATGTGCAGCAAGCCCCATATTCTCTGAGTCATTTCCCCAGACCTGCAATATAGAGTTTAATTCACAGTTTGATGTAGCACACCTCACTTGGTCAAAACTATTAACTTTGCGTACATTGCCAAGAAACAGCCTCGACTTGGAGAGGGGTTCTGAGAGAAGAGGTGTCTGAGAGTGGAGAAAACAAGTTACTTGAAGTCAACTCCAGGTTCAAGCTGGCAGCCTATGTTCTGCTCAAGACAGCTTTCCAGCCTGCTTTCTTTCTATTCTGCTTTCTCTGGAGGTCAGTAGACAGCCCTCTCTCTATTTTCTGCAGGAGACAGTTTTTCAGGCAGGTTTGTCTTGCTATTCTAAAAAAAATTATCCGGGTAGCTAATCTCTTGCAGATCACAAGCCCAACCTTTTATTTTACATAATGAGGGACCCTAGGGACTTTTTTCCAGTCCCAAACCCTCCCACACGTGGGATCAAGGCTAGTCCAAGTTTCATTCTCAGTAAAAAAAAAAATTCTCAGAATGTACCGATTGTCACTTGACCCCCTGGAAAGTACCAGGTAGAGTTTGAATGTGTATCTTGCTTGCTAGTTAATAGACTTAAAGGTCAATATGCTTAACCAATAAGTTTGAACTGTAACCTTGCTGATGTAATCTGTGCCCCTAAAAAGTATAAAAACTGCTTGTAATCGCCATTTAGGGTCACCTTCTAGTTACTCTTTTTTAGGTCGACCCAACCTGACAGAAAATAAACTTCTTGCCTTTGAATCAATCTACCCCTCAGTGTCTGACTTTAGGGGCATCTCGTAGTAAGTACCACTGACTGAGAGTCGGGTCTTACAACATCAATCTAGTCATTTACTCCAGGTTCCCTTTTGATTATCCTGTGAGTCAGTTTACAATGACAGGAGCCTCTTAATTCTGAGGAGACAGCAAGCACACATGCAGGTTTTTGTTTTGTTTTGTTTTGTTTCATGCAAAAGAAATCAGAGATCTGCCTTCCTCAATTAAGCACAATGATAAGTCAGCTGGGTGGGACCCTGTCCTGAAATTGGCAGTTCTACTGTTAGATCTAGTGGGGAAACACCCACCCAATTCCCGATTCAGCGTGTACCCAAAAAAATCACGAAGGACCATCTCTTGATGTAATTACATGAGGACGTTTAATTATGGAGCTCCGGCCTGACATATATCCCACACAGAGGATAACGGATGTCGGCCACAAGGCTCGAAAGCTAGGGGTTTTTATGGGGTAAGGGGCTTAGGGGTGTGAAATTCAGCATAGCAACACACTATTGGCTTATTCAAACATTAACAGAAAGATTACAGGGCATCAGAACTTTGTTCCTGTGGGCTGGGGGGCTTATCTTTGTTCACATAGCAACCAGTTGATGTATGACTTTACCCAGCGCCAAGGGGCAATAGACAGAGGGGAGGTTCTGGCCAGGTGGTGTTGACTCAGATAATATAGCCCTGCTGGTCCTTGCATACCTTTTTATCTTTACAGTCAAGATGTTCTTAGGAATGCCTTAACAACAGCTCTGCCCTGGCATGCCTGGGGGCTGTTCTGCTTTGTTCTCAGTCCCAGGCCGGGGCCGTGGGCTCCTAAACAATTAACAAGTTACAATATTTCATCTTCCTTCACTACCTAGTTTAGGCCTAATCTTGCTCTTTTCCAGACTGATAAACTCTGGAATCTCTCTGCCTTTGTAAGTAAGCACAAACAAAAAAACTTAGCTGGGTGAGATCGCCTGTGATCACTATTCCCCAAATCTCTCCATCTCCATTTATAATATCTTTCTGATGAGTTGACTCACAGTACAGTTACTTTTGTTTCTTTAGAGTCGCAAAGCCCCTCATATGATTCATATTCCATCCTTGCATTTTGCATACCTGAAAAATTACATATTTTAAACTCATATTTTTAGAGTCCCCTTCCACAGACTGAAGATCCCTGCATTTAAGATGTTTCTGAGCTGGGCGTGGTGGCACATGCCTTTAATCCCAGCTCTTGGGAGGCAGAGGCAGGCAGATTTCTGAGTTCTACAGAGTGAGTGCCAGGACAGCCAGGGCTATACAGAGAAACCCTGTCTCGAAAAACCAAAAAACAAAACAAACAAACAACAACAACAACAACAGCAACAACAAAACCCAAAAGATGTTGCTGAGATATTAGCCACACCTTCACCTTCTGATGTCTCTGATTACCATGGAGTCATTAACATTAACAGGGAAGATATTCTTTTAAGGAGGAATATAAAATATGTGCATTATAATATACAAACTAGCCTTAAGCCCACAGCAGCCATCAGTGTCTCAAGGAGGTCCACACCCTTTTGTCTTGGTTCCAGGGGTAGGAACCATATCCCTACCAAGGCCATGGTAGACCCAGCATTCACCCTCTCCCACAACACCCCCCCCACCCCCGTCTCTTTAATTTGAGACTGCAAGCACTGACCAAGAGCTTGACTTTATGATGCAGACTGGAAGAAGAAACAAAAAACAGGACAAATAAGCCAACTGCCATGTATTATAACCAAATCTTAATAAATGAATGGGATGGTTAGCCTACTAAGGATAATACTCTGTTGGAAAATGCTGATAATGTTTATTAAAAATTGCACACAAATTCTGACTCCAATAAAAATGTCTGGGAATATTTACAAAATAAGCCCAGGTAATTGGTTAGTCAAGCTTCAAAGAATGGAAATGTGAAAGTGAATTCTGATGTTAAATAGCTGGTGAAGTGAAGAAAGACCCATTATCCTTCAGAATTGTTGAAGCAGAGAGAAGAGAAGACTGGGCTTATTAGAACATCAGTCTTATGGGAAGAGATACACAAATGGGGGAAGAAGTATAGTGGTCAAAAGGCACTGCCACCTACATCAGGCTTGTGAAAAGGAGCATGTACAGATTAGGATTTTCTTTTGTCAACTTTACTCAAGATAGAATCATCCCAGAAAAGGGAAACTCACTGAGATAATTCCTCCATTTGAATTGATTTGAGTATGTCTGTAGTACATTTTCTCTCTCAATTGATTATTGATGTGGGAGGAGCTAGTATATTGTAGGGGTGGGCACTTCTGGGCTGATGTTTCTGGGTTGTTTAAAAACACCAGGCTGCAAGAGCCAAGGAAAGCAAGCCAACAAACAGATAAGCTTATCCAATCCTTTGTAGGCATGTCTTCTCTGTCACCACAATGGACTGTACCCACACACTGTGAGCCAAAATATATCTCCTCAGAGTCTTCTATGATTACACTGAGAAAAGCAGTGCATACAGTAGTACTTTTCCACTGATTACATTTTTGTAAGATCCTTAACCTTTTAAAGTTGTTTTATCTAGTAACATAGCAAAATTAACTACTGTGATTCACCACACAGCAAAAACAATATTGTTTAATTTATACCTGTGGTTGGATTCTGTTTTGGTAATTGTTCTATTCCAGTGAAGAGAAGATACCATCACCAAGGCAATACTTATTTTTTTTAAAAAGCACTTAATTGGGGGCTTGCTTATGATTCCATTATTCCATTAACATAAAAGTAGGAAGAATGATGGCATGAAGGCAGCAATAGTCCTGGAACTGAGAGCTTTAGATCCTGAACCACAGGGAACAGGGAGAGAAAGACAATGGGACTTATTTCTTTTGAGGCAGGGCATTTCTATATAGCTCTAGCTGTCCAT
The DNA here is from genome assembly GCF_978045245.1 of Mus caroli. Classification (NCBI taxonomy): domain Eukaryota; kingdom Metazoa; phylum Chordata; class Mammalia; order Rodentia; family Muridae; genus Mus; species Mus caroli. The sequence goes on from NW_028227269.1 coordinate 12,337,616, forward strand.
TAACTCACTGTGTAGAGAAGGTTAGTTTCAAATTCACAGATATGTGCCTTCCTCTGCCTCCTGAGTGCGAGGACTAAAGATGTACACCACCATGCCTAGTTGGTATGGGCTCTTTGAAGCCTCAAAGTCCACCCACCATAAATGATACATTTTCTCCAACAAAGCCACATTTCATAATCTTTCTAATTCTTTCAAACATTTCCACTCTCTGATGACTTATTCACATGTATAATCCTATGGGAGCCATTATTACTCAAACCGCCATAGAATACTCATCTCATTTTCATGTGTATTTCATTCAATCTATAGAGTCTCAATCTTTGCTGGACACTACAGTTGGCAGCCTGATTGAATTTGTTCATCTCATAGATTGCAGAAGTTCTATGACTCAGATGAATGGTAGAACAGCAAGTATGTGGTAAGGTGATCAGTAGGGGTTGCTTGTCTCTAGCTGTGCATGCCAGAACATACTTCTTCATTAATTATTTAAAATAATCCATTCATTCATGAATTAAAATGAGAGAACAGTTACTTTCATCTGTAAGACCTGCTGAAGAGATGGTTCTGACCATTGCTCATCTTTCAGTTTTTAGTTATGTTAACTTGGAAATCTGTCTACTTGTGTTCATCACTAGCATTGCCAGGAATATCATGAGACAAGCTTAAAAAGCCACCAAGAATTATCATCATTATCCATTGGTTTATTCTCACTCTGTTGTAAACAAAACTTCTATGAGTAACTGCCGCAGTCTCCGACCCATGGAGACAAGAACAACACGGACACAAAGGCAGGTTCACGCAGCAGCTTATTTATTTATTTATTTATTTATTTATTTATTTATTTATTTATTTATTTATTTATTATATATAAGTACACTGTAGCTGTCTTCAGACACACCAGAAGAGGGCGTCAGACCTCATTACGGATGGTTATGAGCTACCATGTGGTTGCTGGCATTTGAACTCAGGACCTTTGGAAGAGCAGTCCGGTGCTCTTACCTGCTGAGCCATCTCACCAGCTCGTGCAGCAGCTTCTTTACTTGGTGCTTTTTCACTTCCAGCTCTCTCCCCCAGCAGCTTCTTCTTCCCCTGTCCTTCTTGCAGCAAGCGCTATACTCCTATACTCGGCAACTGACCTCATCTCTCTCCACCCCACCTTATCCAATCAGAATCACACACGCTCCAGGCATGAGCTCCGTTTGGTTGGTGTTCACAGGGCCTGGCAATGAGCCAGGGCGCCATCTTGGCCCATGCAGCTGCACTGGCTTCCTGCAAGCAACAAATTCTGAATTCTGAATACTGTTACAGAATCATAAGCTTGGGATTGTCTAAGCAATGCAAAATATATGCACATTTACTCACAGAAATTTGTCTTAAGAAGAGAAGGGAATTCACACTTTTGGGGATTATAGAGAATCTAAGAAGCAGTTGGTGATTCAAACACACCCATAGCTGCCAATCACTCACTTACCACCCGTGGCCACTGAATAAAGTGCCCTAGTGCCCCCTGGAAAACCACTGTAATGGAAGTCTTCCTACATTAAAACATGAGATGTAAAAAACAGTTTTTGGCGGGGGGTGGCGGGGGGGGGAGCATTAGTAAATTTTTCTATACAGAAAGAAAATTATAATGGTAGAGTATTTTCATTATACACAATTTCTAAATTCCTTCAAGTTGACACTCAGGATTAACCACTGAAAGCCCCAAATGTGCAATTGATATAAAAAGTCCTGAGAATACTTTGTTATCTAGTAGACCATGTTGTTGTTAAGTTGGGCTTTGAGCAATTCACAATACTTTACACGAACCAAGGGGGAAGTGAAAAGGTCAGCTCAGGAACTTCGGGAAGGTCATGGAACAATTGCCCCTCTGGAAGGGAGAAGCTAATTAACATTTTTTAGACCACCTGTGGGTGGGGACACATTCCGGACACATTCCACAGGAAGGACTGTTGTATACCTTCTGACAAGGGAAGTCCTTGCCACCTCATTCCCTAAAGACCAATCAGTTATAAAACGTCACACTGTTCTTCCAATCACATTGTGCCTAATGACTGCTGCCCTGAAAACTGTATAAAGGCTTACTGAATGAGCTGTGCAGGGTCACCACTTCACCTTTGGTGCAGGATGACCACAAAATGTTGGACACCAATGAATTCCGTTTGCATTTTGCCTCAGTTCTGGCTTCACGTGGCTCACTCAGGGGATCCCTGGTAAGTTAAGGCTTGTCAGAGTCTTACAGAAGATCCAAGTGATAAAGAATTTTGTAGACCATCATTGGACCCTCCTTTCCTTTGATCCTATCTCCTTCCTTTTTCCTTTCTCTCTTTCTTTCTTTCCTTTTTTTCTTATTTTTATATTAATCTTGAAAAAAGAAAAGACAAGCAATGCTTTATTAGAAATTACTTTCACATTCTTATCACCAGCAGCATAAAGAAATTATCTTTCAACATGTGTAAATTCGGCCACGTGCAGGTGAAGAGTAAAATTTATAATTTTGAGTCTTATAGTATTGTGGTGTCTAAGTTCAAAAATTCAGGGCTAAATTTTGTGAAGAACAGGCCCAGGTGAGTCCAGGCACAGCTAGACCCACCCTGTAGCTGGGAATGTCCGGCCATAAAAGTTAAGAAAAAGAATGCAGGAACTGGCCAGGGCTATCAGGGCTGACTCAATGGTCATCTGGCAGGATGGCGCCTCCCTCTAGCCCACCATAAATCATACATTAACCAGATGTCCTGTTACCTCCATAAGTCCCAGGCCCTTGTGCCTCCCTATGCCTTAGCTGGCACATACTACCCTGTTAACTTGTAATCACCCCGCAGACATTTAAATGAGCCAATCATGTGTAACCACGCCAATTCTTTCTACTCCTCCCTTTTGTTTTGTGTTTTTTGCCTTTATAAGCCTGTGAAAAGTTTAGGCCGGGGTCGGACTCATACACCCCTGAGCAGTGTATGAGTTTCGACCCCAGCATGCTGGTTTGAGCTCTCCTCCATTGTTTGTGTGCCATTAAAGCCTCTTGTGATTACAGCAAGTCCAGTCTCAGCGTCTCACTGGGTGCGTGCCTTCCGGATATTTGAGTGGGGTATCCCTTCAGGGGTCTTTCACAGGTACAAACATTTTGAACAGTGTTGGTGAGAAACATAATAACTTACCACAAATAGAAGTCTTGGTGCTCAAAGGCATCCTCAGGCAGCCACAGTCACACAGCACATTGACATTCAAATTGTTGGTAATAGAAAGAATGCCGGTTACAACCCCACTACATTCAACTCTTTTTTTTTTTTTTTTGATTTTAAATATTTTTATTACATATTTTCCTCAATTACATTTCCAATGCTATCCCAAAAGTCCCCCATAGCGCCCCCCACTTCCCTACCCACCCATTCCCATTCTTTTGGCCCTGGCATTCCCCTATATTGGGGCATATAAAGTTTGCAAGTCCAATGGGCCTCTCTTTCCATTGATGGCCGACTAGGCCATCTTTCGATACATATGCAGCTAGAGACAAGAGCTCCGGGGTTCTGGTTAGTACATCATGTTGTTCCAACAATAGGGTTGCAGATCCCTTTAGCTCCTTGGGTACTTTCTCTAGCTTCTCCATTGGGAGCCCTGTGATACATCCAATAGCTGACTGTGAACATCCACTCCTGTGTTTGCTAGGCCCCGGCATCATCTCACAAGAGACAGCTATATTTGGGTCCTTTCAGCAAAATCTTGCTAGTGTATGCAATGGTGTCAGCGTTTAGAAGCTGATTATGGGATGGATCCCTGGATACGGCAGTCTCTAAATGGTCCATCCTTTCATCACAGCTACGAACTTTGTCTCTGTAACTCCTTCCCTGGGTGTTTTGTTCCCAATTCTAAGAAGGTGCACAGTGTCCACACTTTGGTCTTCATTCTTCTTGAGTTTCATGCGTTTAGCAAATTGTATCTTATATCTTGGGTATCCTAAGTTTTGGGCTAATATCCACTTATCAGTGAATACATATTGTGTGAGTTCTTTTGTGATTGTGTTACTTCACTCAAGATGATGCCCTCCAGGTCCATCCATTTGGCTAGGAATTTCATAAATTCATTCTTTTTAATAGCTGAGTAGTACTCCATTGTGTAAATGTACCATAATTTCTGTATCCATTCCTCTGTTGAGGGACATCTGGGTTCTTTCCAGCTTCTGGCTATTATAAATAGGGCTGCTATGAACATAGTGGAGCATGTGTCCTTTTTACCGGTTGGGACATCTTCAGGATATATGCCCAGGAGAGGTATTGCTGGATCCTCCAGTAGTACTATGTCCAATTTTCTGAGGAACCGCCAGACTGATTTCCAGAGTGGTTGTACAAGCTTGCAATCCCACCAACAATGGAGGAGTGTTCCTCTTTCTCCACATCCTCGCCAGCATCTGCTGTCACCTGAATTTTTGATCTTAGCCATTCTGACTGGTGTGAGGTGGAATCTCAGGGTTGTTTTGATTTGCATTTCCCTGATGATTAAGGATGTTGAACATTTTTTCAGGTGCTTCCCTGCCATTCAGTATTCCTCAGGTGAGAATTCTTTGTTCAGTTCTGAGCCCCATTTTTTAATGGGGTTATTTGACTTTCTGGAGTCCACCTTCTTGAGTTCTTTATATATATTGGATATTAGTCCCTTATCTGATTTAGGATAGGTGAAGATCCTTTCCCAATCTGTTGGTGGTTTTTTTGTCTTATTGATGGTGTCTTTAGCCTTGCAGAAGCTTTGTAGTTTCATGAGGTCCCACTTGTCAATTCTCGATCTTACAGCACAAGCCATTACTGTTCTATTCAGGAATTTTTCCCCTGTGCCCATATCTTCAAGGCTTTTCCCCACTTTCTCCTCTATAAGTTTCAGTGTCTCTGGTTTTATGTGAAGTTCCTTGATCCACTTAGACTTGACCTTAGTACAAGGAGATAGGAATGGATCAATTCGCATTCTTCTACATGTTAACAACCAGTTTTTCCAGCACCATTTGTTGAAAATGCTGTCTTTCTTCCACTGGATGTTTTTAGCTCCCTTGTCGAAGATCAAGTGACCATAGGTGTGTGGGTTCATTTCTGGGTCTTCAATTCTATTCCATTGGTCTATTTGTCTGTCACTATACCAGTACCATGCAGTTTTTATCACAATTGCTCTGTAGTAGAGCTTTAGGTCCGGCATGGTGATTCCACCAGAGGTTCTTTTATCCTTGAGAAGAGTTTTTGCTATCCTAGGTTTTTTGTTATTCCAGATGAATTTGCAGATTGCACTTTCTAATTCGTTGAAGAATTGATTTGGAATTTTGATGGGGATTGCATTGAATCTGTAGATTGCTTTTGGCAAGATAGCCATTTTTACAATGTTGATCCTGCCAATCCATGAGCATGGGAGATCTTTCCATCTTCTGAGATCTTCTATAATTACATTCAACTCTTAAAGGGTTAGGTATGTCATTGTTGAATGCAGAACTCCATTCTTTCAAACACAGTGGTACTAACATTTCATTCTAGAAACCTTGGAGATGGAAAAGAGAGAGGCAATACTTTGCCTTTTTATTGCAATCTAATTGTTCATGCCCCTTGAGAAGTAAACTTCAAGTATCACAATGCTTTTAACAGGAAAACTCAAAAGAGATATTATAGGGTTGTTTTTTTTCCGTTTATTTTTCTATTTTCTTTTCTTTTTAAATTAGATTATTTTCTTTATTTACATTTCAAATGTTATCCCCTTTCCTAGTTTCCCCTCTGAAAAATCCCTTATCCTCTACCCCCTCCCCCTGTTCCCCAACCCACCCACTCCCACTTCCTGCCCCAGGCATTTCCTTATACTGGGGCAAAGAACCTTCACAGGACAAAAGGCCTCTCCTCTCATTGATGACTGACTAGGCCATTCTCTGCCTCATATGCAGCTAGAACCACAACTCTGTGTGTTTTCTTTTTTTTTTAAGATTTATTTATTTATTTATTTATTATATGTAAGTACATTGTAGCTGTCTTCAGACAGCTCCCAGAAGAAGGAGTTAGATCTCCTTACGGATGGTTGTGAGCCACCATGTGGTTGCTGGGATTTGAACTCTGGACCTTTGAAAGAGCAGTCGGGTGCTCTTACCCACTGAGCCATCTCACTAGCTCCGTGTGTTTTCTTTGATTGATGCTTTAGTCCCAGGGAGCTCTGGGGTTACTGGTTAGTTCCTTGCTCCTTGGGTACTTTCTCTAGCTCCTTCATTGAGGACCCCATGCTCCATCCAATGGATAACTGTGCGCATCCACTTCTGTATTTGTCAGGCACTGGCAAAGCCTCTCAGGAGAGAGCTATATCAAGCTCCTGTCTGCAAGTTCTTGTTGGCATCTGCAATAGTGTCTGGTTCTGGAAGTTGTTTATGGGATGGATCCCCAGGTGGGGCAGTCTCTGGATGGTCATTCCTTCAGTCTCTGCTCCAAACTTTTTCTCTATAACTCCTTCCATGGGTATTTTGTGCCCCCCCAACTTTTTTTTAATTACGCATTTTCCTCAATTACATTTCCAATGCTATCCCAAAAGTCCCCCATACCCTCACCCCCACTTCCCTACCCACCCATTCCCATTTTTTGGCCCTGTCGTTCCCCTGTACTGGGGCATATAAAGTTTGTGTGTCCAATGGGCCTCTCTTTCCAGTGATGGCTGACTAGGCCATCTTTTGATACATATGCAGCTAGAGTCAAGAGCTCCTGGGTACTAGTTATTTCATAATATTGTTGCACCTACAGGGTTGCAGATCTCTTTAGCTCCTTGGGTACTTTCTCTAGCTCCTCCATTGGGGGCCCTGTGATCCATCCAATAGCTGACTGTGAGCATCCACTTATGTATTTGCTAGGCCCCGACCTAGTCTTTTGTGCCCCCTTCTAAGGAGGATAGAAGTATCCACACTTTGGTGTTCCTTCTTCTTGAGTTTCATGTGTTTTATGAATTGTGTCTTGGGTATTCTGAACTTCTAGGCTAATATCCACTTAGTGAGTGCATATCATGTGTGTTCTTTTTTGATTGGGCTACCTCCCTTAGGATGATATCCTCCAGAACCATCCATTTGTCTAAGAAATTCATGAATTCATTGTTTTTAATAGCTGAGTAGTATGCACAACATTTTCTGTATCCATTCTTCTGTTGAGGGATATCTGGGTTCTTTCCAGCTTCTTGCTATTATAAATAGAGCTGCTATGAACATAATGGAGCAAGTTTCCTTATTACAAGTTGGAGCATCTTCTGGGTATATGCCCAGGAGTGGTATTGCTGGATCTTCTGGTAGTACTATGTCCAATTTTCTAAGGAACTGTGAAACTGTTTTCTGGAGTGGTTGTACCAACTTGCAATCCCACCAACAACTGAGTGTTCCTCTTTCTCCACATCCTCACCAGCATCTGCTGTCATCTGAATTTTTGATCTTAGCCCTTCTGACTGGTGTGAGGTATAATCTCAGGATTTTGATTTGCATATCCCTGATGATTAAGGATGGTTAACATTTTTTTAGCTGCTTCTCAGAAATTTGCTATTCCTCAGTTGACAATTCTTTATTTAGCTCAGTTGACAATTCTTTATTTAGCTCTGTAGCCCATTTTTTAATAGGGTTATTTGATTTTCTAGAGTCCAACATCTTGAGTTCTTTATAGTTATTGGATATTAGCCCCTTATCTGATTTAGGATTGGTAAAGCTCTTTTCCTAATTGTTTTTCTGCTGTTTTGTCTTATTGACAGTGTCTTTTGCCTTACAGGAGCTTTGCAATTTTATGCTGTCCCATTTGTCAATTCTTGATCTTACAGCACAAGCCATTGGTGTTTTGTATCCCAAAGTAAAATACATTATTCTCTTCAGAACATGTGGGGGAAAGCAGATACACATGCCTATGTTTTATCCAATTTAATGGGAAAACATTTGAGCATGGAATATTATGAAGACTGGAGAGTGGTATGCCATCTGGATGGTAGGTATAGTGAGGGGACAGTATATTTGGGAGTCTGAGGGTCAGGTAATAAGGTCTAGCTTGGCCAATCATCTGTTAGGTCACATTCATTTATGAGAATTCAAGGAAGTGAGAACATATCATGAGCATTGCTGTGTGCATCTATATTACAGTCAGGGTGGCAATGAACATACAGGTATGACCATTCAACTTGATTTCTGCCCCATGTTTGATGTCTCTTATTCCCTTCTAATGATCTATTTGTTTTTCCTTTCTACTGCATGGTATGTGCTTCAGATGCATACAGTTGTATTTTATATGCAAGTAAAGTATGGTAAAAGCAGACAGTCCTTGAACCACCAGGAAAAATTTTATTTCCCATTAGGGTGACTCAGTGGCTAAGTGTGAACACAATCAGTGGCCACCAAACCCTCTTTGGACCAATGACTTCTAGGTCCCTCATCTCACAAATTCCAGAAATAATTTCACAGAGAGTGAGTTTTGGAAAAGAGCTTTATTATAGAGGGAAAGCAAGCAGAACTTCTAAACTGCAAGAGGGGCCGTACAAAGTTATTTTCACTTCCATCTCTAAGCAGCAAGGGCTTGAATCTGCCTAAAGAAGAATGAAACTTCTATGACATCTTCAACGACTGGGACTATTGTGAAAGGATTCAAAATTGTCATTATTGAAATAGGCCATTGATAAATGATTTAGTCAAAGAGGTCACACAGCCAAAATTGATTAAATAGACATTTAATTATTTCAGATTATTGAGTGATGTGTTTGCAAGTACCTCTTGATTGGTTCATAGTACATGCTGGTGGTTTTCACAAATGTCAATTGTTGTTTTATCTTTGTCAAAACAAACCCAGTTCATTGATTGATATATATGTGTGTATATATGTGTGTGTCTGTATGAAAATGGGAGTGTGTGTAATGTTGAAAAATTTTGAGACTTTCTCTAAAATTGTTGAACATATAAAAATTTGAAAGTAGAAAATTATAAGAATATGGAAAAACTTTGCCATGAGTCAATTCACTATATGAGAATAAATTTTAGTGTTTTCCATATAATAGAGTGAATATAGATATTAATAATTGTGCATTTCAAACTGCTGAAAAGAATGTTTTATTATATCTCTTCTTAAATGAAATAAATTGTTTAAAGTGGCAGATATACTAATGCTAATAACTCTGATTACAATTATATGTAATATATATGAATTGATCACGATTACCCATAAATACATATATCATTGTTATATATAAATTAAAATAATCTTTAAACATGTTTTAATACATTCATGAATTCAATGAAGAAGAGAGAAGATGATCTCACTGCTACTTGAGCAATGAGCTAAACACTGCACCTCTCACTATTTGTGCAACAAATTTTGAGTGTTAGCTTTCATCTTAATCCATGGCTGCTTCATCTTCTTAAATTTTCTTTCTCCCTCTCCTTTTTGTTAGTTTCCTCATCTTGTCCCTCTTCACCTTCTCTTACTGCTGTTAACTATAAAAATAGACATGTATATAATATTGCTTACCTTCAGTGAAATGTGATACTGATCTGCATGATACTTAAGCATCGATCATTCAGAGCCTCCATCACTCATCCAAGAACACTAAAGGTAAACTCTTTGTTGAACATTGTTGTAGAGTGAGTCAACAGAATATATATACATTTCCAGGTCAGTCTTACTGCATAGAGAATATTGCATTACATGAAAAGTCATATTACTTGGGGTGGAATCCTCCGGGAGATATCTCTGCAGGGATGCTGCATACAGACTTACTGCATTCCTCTGGAATTCACTCCCAGTTTGCCAACTTTCTGCCTCTGTGTTGCTTTGCCATTGAATAGGTGTTTTGGATAAGTGCATTTGATGAGCTGAGAGTTTATGTGACATATCCTGGCTTTCTTCATTCCTAAGGGTTGTGGAAACTTGAGGTTATTTTTCCCTCAACATTTTTTCAGACTAAGAAATCTGTAAGTTGGTATTATTTGAATGTCAATTTAAATGAAGGAAGCCTAGAGATGATAGAAACTTGTTCAAACAATCATGAGTGGTAGGTCCAGGCTGAAAGTGTGTTCTCACCATCCAGTTTTGTGTGGAATCTTATACCTTGGCTACTGTGGGGAATAACATCATAAACACATAAATACTCTACTGAGTTGAACATTCAATGGACAGTTTTTATCCTTCCATGTTGTTAAATAGCTCCATTTTCCAAGCCTACTTCCTGATTTATTATTTCTCCATTTTGTTCAATGGTCCCCAGACCTATTTTCAAGTGCATTATGAAGACTATGAAGGAATTTATGTCCATGGTTTGGCTATTTTCCCTCATAGTGATATGTGCCAGGTAATAGCATTGCCTCTTTGAGATGAGTCTGGGTGTATTAACCCATTGTTCATAGCCACCAAGTAACCTACACTATCTTAAGATTTTTCATTATCCACTATATTTAAAATATAAATAGTTATTCCTAATGTAAAGTTGACTGTTTAAGTTTTATCCTACTTCAAAACAAGACAAAACAAATCATTCACCAGTAGATAATAAAGGGTTGAAAATAACAATATATTCTTCATGTGTGTACCATCATCTTTTTATTAAATATAAGCTTTATTGGCCATGAGAAGGGTCTAAGGAATAAGATTATTCAGGAAGATAATGTTCTAACAAAATATATGTTGCATGAAAATATAAATTGATGTCTTTTGTTTATGGCTTTACTCTAGGGCTAAAATTAATTAAGAATAATAAAAAATACTATCTTCATCTTTTTTCAATATAAAACTACCTGGAAGCATTATACTCCTTGAAAATAAACTGAGTTCTTGTTTCCCAAGTTAAATATTTTTCTCTAAAACTCCAATCTCAATTTCTATTAATTTATTTATATTTATATATGTATATATGATGATATAGAGGGGAAGAAGAGATGTTGAGTGTGTCTTTGGGACCTGGAGAACTCCTCAGGGGCTGTAGTTACAGATATCTGGAAGCTGTGAATTTGAGTTCCCTGAAAGAGCAATAAACAGTCTAAACTTCTAAGCTGTATCTGTAGCCCAATTTATTTATTTATTTATTTTATTAAGTGCTCTATTTGACAATTTTAAAGAAGTATATGATACAATTTGGTTATTCTCTTCTCATACAATTTAAATTGTTTCCATTCATACTAACCCTGGTTAAATTAAATGGGTAACTACCAAATCCATTCTTAACTTTCTAATGCTATACATCCCATAGGGAAATGTGAATATTAATTGGCTAGGATAGCAAACATGCATTAGCAGATTTCATGGAGAATTGAGCTCACAAATATTTGAGCCTCTTTCTTATGGGATGACTGTACGGATTGTCCTCCTACCAAAGCTTGCTCAGCTTTTCACTGCTGTTGTGTGCAGACACTGAAACCAGTTCCATGTATATGTGTGCAGAATTTTTGGGCAATGATAACCCTTATCCTGCTTACCAAAAACAGTAAGTTTCAAACATAGCAAAAGCCTTGGAAAAAACCTTCAAAGGTTATACCACTTCCATTCATAGTAGTAATTTCTCACTGTTTGTTTCATTCTTTAGACACAAATGTGCCTCCACCATGAAGCTGTCACTGCAGATGTCAAGGCTCTCCTTCGGGAAGACTCTACGATATTTCCAAAGATGACAATTACCTTAATATTAATAGGGACTTATTTTTAAGAAGCTCAGTGGGTACCAGACTCATCAGTTGCTCAAGTTCCTTCTACAAAATGGTGTAGTAGCTACATATAAATTAGACACACCCTTCAGTCAATATTAAGTCACATGCATATTACATTATGCACACTGCAATTTAAACACAATTAACTAAAGCTTCACAGATAGCACAGCTATGATAGAGCACATGATAGAAACAAAGATTAAAGAATTTAATCTTTCTGGGTTTAGGTTCCCTTACTGAGGATGCTTATTTCTAGCTCTGTGCACTAACTCGTGAGTTTCATAATTTTCATTTTTAAGCTGAAAAATATTCCATTATGTAAATGTACATATTTTCATTCATCAGTTAACAGACATTTAGGCCCTTTCCATTCCTCAGACTATAGCAGCAATTAACAAGGATAAGCATGTGTCTCTTTAGTTGGATAGAGAATCTTTTGGGAATATGCCCAGAAGCTGTATAGCTTGGCCGTATGGTAGACCTATTTCTAGCTTTTGGAGGAATCTCCACGTTGAATATATAAAGTCCTATTTGAGTGGGTGTTATATTGTATCATTTGGGAGATAATGGCAAGGGAAATATTCAGAGGCAAATTTTAAAAATGCTTTTCAGTGGGTTATTTTAAGCCAAGGATAGGGAATATAGGCATATGTTGGTCTGACTGTGACCACATGTTCCTGGTTGTATTTATCTTTTAATAGATTTATCATCTTAATAGAAATTCTCCCTTACACATTCAACTTTTCCAAAGTACAGATGCTAGTTTGCCACAAACTTTATGTAGAACTTCTAGATAAATAGGCCTGTCATTCTTGTGATACACAGTGATATTTCTGGATTGTTTGTTATCAAAAAATGACTCTTTCTGATTGATATAAGAACACAGGGGAAGACAGCATAGTTTATAAAAAATATAGTTTGAGTTTTGTAGTGAGATAAACTTAGTTTCAACATTCTGTCCTGCCTCTGGCAATCATTATTTAATCCCTGAGACTATGTTTTTCTCAGGTGGAAAGCACATTAATTTATTTTATTTTATTTTACTTTTATTATTAATTATTATATTTATTTAAATCTCAAATGTTTCTCAGCCTCCTGGCTCCACTTTGCAGAATTGCTCTCCTATCTACCTCCCTGTTGCCTCTGAGAGGGTGGTTCCCCCTCAGGTATCATCCTACCCTGGTGCATCCTCTCCCACTGAGGCCAGACAAGGCAGTCCTCTGCTACATATGTGCTGGGGGCCTCGGACCAGCCCGTGGATGCTCTTTGGTTGGTGACTCAGTTTCTGGGAGCTCTGAGGTGTCTGGGCTAGTTGACATTGTTGGTCTTCCTATGGAGTTGCCATCCCCTTCAATTCCTTCAATCCTACTAACTCTTCCATATGTATCCTTCCATAGGTGAAATACTAGGCTTATATAAACTTGGTTATATTCTATTGTCTCTCAGCTAGAAAGAGTCAGAACAGGGAGTAGAATATATCTGTGGTGTGGATGGCAATCCATCTGTTACATCACCTAAATTTTTGTGTTTCTATTTTTTTTTCTGTTTATATATGCTCATAATTTTCTTTCTTTGTTCCCAAATGCCTAACTTTATGTTCTGTCTGTCTGTCTGTCTGTCTGTCTGTCTCTCTCTCTTTCTCTATGTCTCTCTCTCTCTCTCTCTCTCTATGTCTCTCTCTCTATGTCTCTCTCTCTATGTCTCTCTCTCTCTCTCTCTCTCTCTCTCTCTCTCTCTCTCTCTCTCTCTCTCTCTCTCTCTTTCTCTCTCTCTCTCTCTCTCTTTAGGTTCCTGTGTTCCCTTTAGTAATTTCTATCAATGTTTCCCCATCCCTTTGGGACCATGAGAGTTTAGTGAGTTAGAGCTGAGCAGGGCAAACTGCCATTGTCAGCAGGCAGCTGCTGAGCTCCAAACCGCCAATGATCACTCATCAGGCTGTTCTCAGCAGGTTCCACTTCAGTCTGCCTTGTAGATCCATTAAATGCAACCAGCAGTATAAATTCTACTCCCTGAGAAGGACTGGGTCATTTCATGCACTGTTTAGGACAGCCTCGTGTGTGTAGCATATAGGGCGTGTGGTATATTGGACTCTCTTTCTATGGAGATCAGATCTTTTTAGGAACTAAAGAAAAGCAATATGGTTATGACAGTACACACTAAAAAGTACAAAGGTGAGTGTAGAGAGCATGCCAACTGCTGAATCAGACTGGCGAATATAATAAAATCTCCAAAGTCTTATTGTGAGTTGACATTTTCTAATTAACACCAACCCTTATAATATCCTGGTGGAAAGTCTTCCACTTATATGATTACCAACCTTATCCACTATGATATGTATAAAAGATGAAATTGATAATTTAACTGGGCATATGGCTACTCTTATAAGTAGTATTTTTTTTTTAATTTTGTGAGATGCACACATGTCCCTCTGTGGGAGAGTAAAAAAATTGCATGTGTAATTGAGAGAGGCCAATGTCTTCTTCCACATTATATCCTTTCTGATGATTCATATAATGAACTCCGTCTGTCTATCATGAGGACATGACTAATAAGCAGTAGTTCTATGGATTTGATTTTATTTGGTTAAAATATTCTTACCATTCCATTTTTTACCAGTAAGGATTCATCTTATTACTATTATAACAAAAGTTGTATGGCTACAGAGTCTATTCTGAAATTTGGTTAGCCTCTCGGACCTTGTACTAAAGGCTCAATGTTATCAGATAGGGTTTTTCTGGTGAAATAAAGGTAGAGCTTTCTCTTTAGGAAATGTGTGCTCACTTTTATCTTGCAGAAGGAGGTTAAGTGAGGAGGGATGATCAATGAGATTATCAGGCAGGGTGAATCATTAAGAGCACACCAAGGAAGTTGGCCCTCACTTCTACAGGTTGTTGGTTATGTTTGTTTTTGGTAAATGTCTCCTTCAGAACACCAGACCAACAAAAGTGTTCTCAGAGGAGCTGTACCATGAATGAACTAGGACCCTTCTTTCAGGTCCCCTTCCTCTAGGGACTGTAGTGTATGAAGGGTACATACACAGACATGAAGAATTTATACCCCTCGTATTTCATAGACTATAGACTTTTTATTGTTTACTCCCTAAGGGCTGACAGTCACAAGTGAAAAATAAATCAGCCAAAGCCAATCCTCCTCCCTTCTCAAACAACATGCCTCTTGTTAGAAAAGTGTACTCAGCATGAATATTGAAAATTACAAAGCATTCAGTGAGTTCTGTGCATCTTACAGTTCATGTGTCCAGCCTGCTTCCTGATTCTGAGGCAATTTGGGGCAAGTTTGGAACAGACACATTCACTTAATAAAAGTAATTCAGGGTCAGTTAACATGCAAAATACAGATGTGATTCAACATCTGTGTAAAAATGTATAGGAAATAAAGAACTATATCACCAAGATCAACTGCAGCCATTATATAGGCTACCTAGCTTCCTTCTTTGCAGATACAGGACACCCAGCAGTGTTGGCTTCTTTCTTCTTCCCTTCCTTCCCATACCCATTTTTCTCATCCTCTACTTTCTATACCCCCTCCTTCTCACCTTTTTCCTCTTCCTCCTGCCCCACATCCTCCACACCCTCCTCATCATCATAATCTTTCCCATTTCCTTTTATTATTCAGTCTTGAGATCACTGTGTGATCTATGGCCTTTCTTGGCCTCTGTGTGCAATAAAGTAGCAACATGAAATTTTAGTAATTCTTTGGAACTTTGAATGAGATAATGAAGTAATGTTGATATTTTTTTAATTTGTTAGGTATTTTTTCCATTTACATTTCCAATGCTATCCCAAAAGTCCCCCATAAGTCATGTATATTCAAAACATTAATGATCATTTTAAAATGTAAATTCAGCAAGTGAGATAAAACAGTACTTATGTTTTCTGAGTGTAGATTATTATATTTTCAATATAATATTCTTCAGTTCTATTCATTTTCCTAAAATGTGGATTTTTTTTTTAATTTCAAATGTTATAGTATGGCTTTGATTATAATTGAAACAAAATAGAAATACATTTTTTATTCTGTTAGAAGATGATAAACCATGTGGAACACAATACTCTTCAATAAGACAAAAGGTTGGAGTCAGTGCTCTATGCTAAATTAAATAGGCTAGACTCAAAAGCTTTTGGCAACTCCAATATATGGCTGTGAATCACCCTCAAAAAGGTTCTGTTCTGAAGCTGCCACATGTCTAAGTGATGGTGCTGTTGTTTGAGTATGAAATATTGGACATACATTCATGTGTTTGAACATTTGTCTTCAGTTAGTGCCTAGGAAGATTATGGAACACTTAGGAGGTGAAATAAAAATCCACTTTATATATTTTCCACATTATTGTTATCAATGAATCTGTTGATAGCCAATTAAAATAGTTTCATTTTGTAACTATTGTGAATAGTAAAGAAATAAAGATATGTTCAGTGTCTCTGTTGCATGTTGCCTTAGATACTTCTGGGTTCATAACACAGATTTAAACTACATAGATGCATGTATGCATGCATGCATGTATGTTTATGTATGTATGTATGTATGTATGTATGTATAAATAGATAGGTAGATTTATCAAACAGACATACCAATAGATCTCTATGTGTTTGTCTTTAGGTAGATATTTGTGGTATATTCATGTATGTATGTGTGTTTATGTCTATATGTGACTTGGTATGTAGGTTAACGTAGTGTGTATTTTTATAGTAGTGCCTTAATCCTGTATGCAAGAGTAAAAGTCAGAGTACAAATTTTAATTCTAAATTCACTCCTCATTTATTATTTCATAATTTTATCTTCTGATTCCACATTCTTATTACTTAAGAATGAATCTTATTCATTCCAAAATTTATAATTTTAGATTTTTGAATTGATGTATTTTTGTAGGAGCAAGGAATAGGTGAACAATTTCTTTCTCAAATGTATTGTAAACATACTATTACTAGAACAGTTATAAATTTTAATTGACTTGCCTATGAAACCACTCAAATATGAACTGACTATGCATTTAGTTTTGACTTTCAATTTGCATCTTTTATTTAATTTTAATATATATTTTGTGTGTCTCTGTGTCTGTCTGTGTCTGTGTCTGTGTCTGTGTCTGTGTCTGTCTCTGTGTCACAGCCCTTCTATGTGTGTACTGATCAGGTTGGCCTTCTCTCATCTCTTTGAAATCAAGTCTCTTGCCTGTACTTCCCTGCCTTTCTACATTTGTTTTAAAGTGGTCAATACAACCTTCTGTAGAAAAAAAAATTAAGCTCCACTGTTCATATATTATCATGCTTCATTTGTTATTATTATTTACTATTATTCCACTGACCAAAATAATTTGCATGGGTATACTGAATTCATTTCATGGGACAGAAAGTGAGACTTCTCTGAATATTTTCTAATATAGTTGATAAGTCAAAGAATATACATACATGGGTGGAAATACATACATATACATACATGTCTGCATTTTCCAATGCATGGCAGTCCAATGAACACCTACTCTGCTGGGTAATTTTAAGTACTCCTATCTCCTACTTGAAGTCACAGGCCTATCTTTGGTACTTCTGTTTTTCTGTGGCTTCTCTACAAATGAGTTCATTAGAAGGCACACAAGCACATAAATAAGCAAGAAATCTTTGTAAATGCTCAGACTATACACTGGGAGCAAACAAATTCATGTTTTATTTGCTGTTAAAGTAATTAATGACAAAGGATTTCCATAATAATATCCCTACTAATTGATTCTCTGTGTCAATATGTCTCAAGTTTCCCTAGTAACTGCCAATGGTGATTAAGCACTGAATGACTTTTATCTGCAGCAGTTGCTTGCATGGGATATTTTCAAGGAACTAGAATTTATAAATGTCAGGAGACAGAGACACAGAAATGTGATCATTTAAGACAGCACTTCATAACTGATGCATGACATGTCTTTGTCCTCAATCATTTCCCTTTTCTTTCTCCTTTTCCTTTTCCCTGATGCTATTTCAGAACAGCAGGATGTAGTCTGCCTTTTTCAACATATTTTAGCATAGAATATCATATAAAATAAAAAATAAAGGCAATATCTCTGTATGGTCTGTCTGGTGTTTTACATATCAATGATACTGGGATGAAGGACTAAGTGAATGTTTCTATATGGTATTGCAGCTGCTTTTTGAAAGATAGTGAAAAAAAAATGAAGTTTTTTGACCAGTGTGTCTGAGCTTGGCTTGCCCTCTAACTCATAAGACATTTCATTTTTCTCAAATAAGTGAGTTGAAAAATCAAAGCATTCTTTTCTTCTTTTGGGATTCTATAAAAATATGACTTGAGTTCCACTGTACTGGGGCATATAATCTTTGCAAGGCCAAGGGCCTCTCCTCCCAACAATGGCCAACTAGGCCATCTTCTGCTACATATGCTGCTAGAGACATGAGCTCAGGGGGTACTGGTTAGTTCATATTGTTGATCCTCCTATAGGGTTACAGACCTCTTCAGCTCCTTGGATACTTTCTCTAGCTCCTCCATTGGCGGCCCTGTGTTCTATCCAATAGATGACTGTGAGCATCCTGTTTTCTAAACTTAACAAAACTTAGATTTTTACAAACATAAATATGTATTATGTTTTCATTGTGTCTTCTGTGAAAGGCAGTTTGATGCATTTTTCCAATGTGGCCAATTAGAATATTTTGTGTATTTATTCTTTATTAAGCATTTATATGTGGCATACAAAATGCTTGGTAAAGGCACTAGCCACAAAGCTGGACAAATTGAGTTGTATTCCCAGGACTGATATCAGAAAAGTAAAGAACTAAGTCCCACAATATGAACTCCACACATCTTATGTCATGAGATCACCTCTTAAGTCCCCTCACACTCAAAAGGAACAAGTAAATATTAAAACAAGAAGTTAATATCATGCCATTGCGCAGTCTAGAATTGTAGCATGCTGCCAGACCTATGTAGTGTGGGCTTTAGAGATCGAACACCCAATCCTTAGGCTTGGTGGCAAGCATTTCAACCATAGATTCCTCTCCTCAATCCTAGTTCATATATTTTCATGATCCATTTTATTCAGTGTTTTGTTTTGAGGCATGAATGATCTTTTGTGTTCCAGGCTATCCTACAAATAGCTATGTGACTGAGGACATTCTTAAACTTCTGATCCTTCTTATTCTACCTTTCAAATACTAGCATTACACTTATATGTTGCTACACCTGGTCTGGGGCCATCTTACCTATAACCCAGAATATTGTAGAAAGAATATCTACTAATCCACAACTTCAGAGGAGCAGTTACACTGCTGTTAGTTTTGCGTTTGAGAAAAACATTGTGGAACATTTACAAAGGAAGAAAGGAAGGAAGAAAGGAAGGAAGGAAGGAAGGAAGGAAAGAAGGAAGGAAGGAAGGAAAGAAGGAAGGAAGGCAAGAAGGAAGGGTGGGTGGGTGGATGAATGGATGGGTAGATAGATGGATAGATAGATAGATAGATAGATAGATAGATAGATAGATAGATAGATAATTTTCCTATATAGATCACATGAAAGTGCCACTGAGTCACAAAAGGAAAACAATGATCAGTAATTCGATTGTCAATCAAAACACAATCTTTTCCTTATAAATTCTGCTGTTCATTTATTTTTTGTAGGCTTTCTCTTTCCAGCTTAAGATAAATCTTAACTTAATTCTGCCTGATTAAATGGAAATTAACTTACACTGTCATATAGTAAAAATGAATTAGTGTTCTTACTTTTCAAAAAATGAAGAATTTGCCAAAATAGTTTCAAACTTGCATGTAGTTATGAGATATGAACCTCTTGATGAGAAATGAAGTTAAATTAATTTTCATTAATTGCCCATTTCATAAAGTATAGTTCCTATTATTCTCTGTATTTTAATGTCTTAGCATCATTGCTGGGGCATTGCCGGAGCACACTTAGATGCAGGACCTTCTTTAAAGCAGACTAGATCTGATTTTATTGAGGGTGTATTTCTGCTAAGCTTGGCACTGTGTGTTATCTGAGATGGGTTCTCCAAAATCTAAGCTAAGGTTAAACATGCTCGGTCAGAGAAAGTATTTACAAATCTGCTAGGATTTCTGTTTTGTCTAGTATTTTGAAAGGCATCTCAAATCCATAGTCTTCCTTATAAGATATTACATGAGGCGTCTCTAGAAGCCTAATCAGTACTAATACTTTGTAAAAATTTTTTAAAGGATCAGGTTCTTTTCATACACAGAGAGATCTCTACATTTTTTGAGTGCTGAATTTGTGCAACTAGAATAACAGGCACTTTTCATTTGCTTTCTTATTGAATTTTTTTTTTTCTGAATGCTGCAAAGATTTGTACAGATGAGAATAAAGAAGCTCAGATAGCTGCATTAGCTACCAAGCCTTCCCAAAGTCCTTGCCTCTCCTCTACTCTGGGAAGAATCAACACTTTCTCCTAGCAACTTGCAGATCAGGGTACATAATGGAGTTATGGATGATAGTGAATGCATCAAAATTATTATAATCAGCACCATTTACAGATGAAATGTTAGAAACATTTCTTCACTTTGAAAATTCCTGCCATAAGTGATATTCTATTGGATCTCAGTTTGAGCCATAAAGCTGAAGTGCTAAAAGCTGTGCTTGGATTCAAACAGCCTTGAATGAAACCCATAGATCTGTTGCTCGTCAGACCTATAATTTGCTCAAAACGTTGATGACTTGAGCTAAACTTTGACTTTCAGGGTGTTCCCAATGCCTTTTTTTCTAACATTCTTTTATAGTGGTGAATTTTGGCTTGTTTGATATTCACTCATTTATTTAAACATGCTCTAACTTCTATATTTTATACTTTTACAAGAAAAAAATATTATGTGTGATGGGCTTAAATAAACCACATCTTCAACGAGTCAAAAATGTAGGTTTTCTTTCAGTTGTATTTAGGTCACATGTCTTTTTTTTTTTTTTTTTTTTGGTTTTTCAAGACAGGGTTTCTCTGTATAGCCCTGGCTGTCCTCATGTCTTAGATATTTAAAAGTCTGGGTTAATATGTAACCACCAAAGACCATGAATCACCAAAACCATCTTAACGAGTAAGAACAACCTGAGAGGTATTAAAATATTTACCTGCAAATTATACTATAGACCTATAATGACAAAGGCATACTGGTACTGACATGAAGAATGGATAGAAAGATCAATGGAATATAACACAGCATGAAATAATATGGCAAAGCTATGCTCAATTAATTTTTAACAAATGAGACAAAAACATATTGTAGGAAAAAAAAAACAAGATAGCCTATTCAACAAGTAGTGATAAGAAGACTGGATGTCCCAGAGACTGCCCCACCCAGGGATCCATCCCATAAACAACCACCAAAAACAGACAATATTGAATATGCCAGCAAGATTTTGCTGAGAGAACCCTGATATAGCTGTTTCTTGTGAGGCTGTCAGTGCCTGCCAATACAGAAATGGATGCTCACAGTCATCTATTGGATGGAACACAGGGCCCCCAAGGAAGGAGCTAGAGAAAGTACCCAAGGAGCTAAAGGGATCTGCAACCCTATAGGTGGAACAACAATATGAACTAACCAGTACCCCGCAGAGCTTGTGTCTCTAGTTGCATATGTAGCAGAGGATGGCCTAGTAGGGCATCAATGGGAGGAGATGTCCCTGGTTGCAAAGATTATATGCCCCAGTACAGAGGAATGCCAGGGCCAGGAAGCAGGAATGGATGGGTTGGGGAGCAGGGCAGAGGGAAGGGTATAGGGGACTTTCAGGATAGCATTTGAAATGTAAATGAAGAAAATATCTAATAAAAAAGAAGACTGCATATCTATCTGCCAAAGGTGAAACTAGACTTTTAAAAATCTTTCTCCTTCTATGAAAAACAAGTCAAAATGGGTCAAAGAGCTTTATTTAAAACACAGGACACTGAAACTTTTAGAAGGAAAAAAAAAAAAGAAACAAACAAACCAGAGTATATCCTCCAATATATTGGGATGGTCTTTTTAATGAACTTTTAAAATAAAACACTGACATGACAGGAACCCACCCTGGACCTCAGGTGGGAATACTAGGAAATCAATGGTTCCTGTACAGCAAAGGAAAATGTCCTCAGTGCAACATACATCCCACAAACCAGGACAAACTGTTACAAGCAGCACTGCAGCCAAGGGGGCTAACATCCACCATTGCACAAATTATATACCAAGGGAGTAAAACTGCCAGTCAACAAATGGGCAAAGAAACTAAAGAGACAGGTACTGAATAAAAATGAAATAGAAAGAACCCCCAAACTATCTTTAAAATCTGTTTAACATCCCTAGCCACAAGGAATATGAAAATTAAAACTACTTTGAGACACCCCATCACCCCACTCATCAACAAATCTGACAACAAATGTTGGGAGAGGATGTGAAGAGATTGGCACCTTGATTTGCTTGGAGCGTATGCAAATCAAGATAGTCACTGTGGAAATCAGTTTAGGAATTTCTCAAAATATAAACAATATCTGAACTACCATGTCACTCAGCTATGTCTCTTAGGCATATATCTAGAAAACTCCATCCCCCATCATAGGGACATTCATACCCCAAGTTCATTGCTGCTTCATTCACTGTAGCCAAGAATTGGAGTCAGCCTAATTTTCCATTAACCTGTGAATGGAGAATGAACCTTTGGTATCAAATGGACAACTGCGGAGTTATAATTTGACTAAAACTATTAAGTTAATTTTTTTTCAAAAAATTGAATAGACTTAGAATATATACTTGTAAGTGGGGGCCACACAACTACAGGAATAAACAAATTTCATGACCTCTCTCCTATGAGGAACCTAATAATATATGTCTCTCTATAAAGGAATGTGTAAGTGGGCACAGTATATCATGAAGAAATGAGAACAAGAAATTAAATATTTGGAGGCAAGGAAGAACCGAGTAAGCACCAGCTATGGAAGAGGAAGAGGATGTAGAGCTGTTTACCTAGTTCTTATTCTGTGTTGGAGGGTTTTTTGAGAGGGTGGGTGATAAGGACATAAAACATATTAATACTAAAAGTATAAAATTTAATGTGAAGCCTTAGAGCTTCCATTGCAAATGCTGTACTGAACTGTATAGGCATTGAGTCTAGTTAGTTTAAGTACATGTTGTTTGTATTTATTTTGCAAGATTATTTTATAATAAAGCCTATAAAATTAAAAAATAATAAAAATAAAAACATCATTAAAGAGTCGGGTCATATTTAATCACATGGGAATGCCAGAATTGTGGTCAGTTTCTTTAGTTAATTTTATTAATTGAAATATAATATGCTACCTTTATCATATTCCCTGTACTTTTTACCTTAGTGTGCATGTACTTTATTTTTTAATGTTATGGAGAGATGATTCTCTTAAACAACAAATTTGTGATTCAGGTGAATAATAACCACATTTGCTACACAAATTGTTGATGGTCACAGTATTAGCAAGGTATTTCTAGGTTCATAACATCTGATTAAAATAATTGACATATATACTAAGTCAGCAAGACATTTCATTTAACGAGACAGCACAGGATACATTGTAGATAGCAGTGGGTTAGGCTAGAGTGCCCAAGCACATAGTTATTGTTTGACGATTCTTTTATATGGAATCCAGGAGGAAGAGGAATTGGTTGCTAAGCGACAGGGCATGGGTAGACCTTTGCTTTGATTGACAAGCTTGGTTTATACAAAGTTTCACTCATTTTGGCATCAACTTTCTCATGATGCATCTGATTTTAATAATATATATGCCTAATTATGCACAAACAGGGTAGCATATATGCCTGTTCTCTAAACGTTCACACATAGCAAAGACTGTACATGAGCACAAAACTGATTTAAACTGAATGAGACCATGTTTCTCATTCCCAGATAGGTTTTGGGACATGTCTAAATGGAAACTGACCATGAAAGAGAAATTTGCTGACTGTCTCTGGAGACCTATTGCATTGTTTGGAGCAAAGTAAATAAACAGCTCCATGCAGGTTGGGTCTCAGGTAGCTAGGTACGTTATTGAAAGAGGGGTGTGAATCTGAAGCCCAAGCCACTATAGAGCTCTGCTTGCTAAGCCATTATTATGCTTGCCTGCCTGACTTCATTTAAGAGGAATTATAGAGGAGAATATTTTTTCTTTATTATGCAAAATATGTTAGATAGATAAAAGAATTGCTTGCAAATGGTTTTGGCACCTGGAGAACGCCTCCATAGCTCTGATCTCTGGGATACATGCTGTGGAGTATAATGATTTTCTTCAGAAGCCCATAGACTTCCAGGGAGGCATCTAGATTCCTACAATTTTATCAGGAGAATCCTCCAAGTTACAGAACGAGCTCCATTAATAGGGTGATGCTGTAATTAATCTTTAGGGTACAAAAATGACAAGAGAGGTCTACATTACACCAAATCCCAAACAAAACTTCAATGAGACTGAAAATTGTTGAAAGACATCTGAGGAGAAAACAACGAGTTCGACTAAAGGCTTAGTGTAGTGTTTACAAAAATGACTGAGCAGATTTAAATGAAAGCACTAAGAGCCTGGATCACAGAAGGAGGATGGGTACTGTTGCTTTAAAATCTTGTACTTGTACTGAAGTAAGAGATATTTGACAAACTGTGTAGAAACAATCTGGTCTGTAAATGATACCTAGTGGGAACTGGCAAAACAGTTATAGGAATTTAACATTTTATTGGGAGAAATCAATTCCATTGATTTGGAAAGGTGGAGGCTTGGACATAAAATTATAACAACTAAAGGAGTGTGGGAAGCATGTGGTTCTTCTCAAGGAGGGTGAGGCTTTCTGTGATTGCCATTACCATGATTTGTGGGTGAAAAAGTATAACAAAAATTCTAGGCCTTTAGGCCCAGGCTTGAGAATGTGACCTTTCTGACTCAATGCTCCAAGGCATGCTAATCATAAAACAAAGTTAGAGACATTCCTCCACCCACTCCACCCACTCCACCCACTTCCTGGGTTCAGGAAGTGTTCATTCAAAGAAAGTCACTCTGACTCACCTTGACTGTTGCTGGAACCTGCTACGCAAAGGTGCTATTGTTAGAGGCTCCTAGAAAACTGACTTGACTTTCCACTTCCTCGTGACTCTTAACCGGTATTTTTGGTATTTTCCAACAATGCCCTTCCCACCCCCTTGAGTTGTGGTTTTTCCTTTAAATACCCCCTTACCCAGCTACTCGGGGTGCCATGGTCCTCTGCCTCTGTGTGGTGTATGACTGTGGGCCCAAAAGTGCTCTTGAAATAAAAAGTCCTCTTGCAGTTTGCAACAAGATCATTTCTCATGAGTGATTTGGGGTGTCGCCTCTCCTGAGTCAGAACGTGGGGGAGTCCTCGTGTTGTGGGTCTTTCATAGGCAGAACCACAGTACAGTTGCACCTGCAATCATCATTTTATCATACAATCATCATTGCAAGCTGGGATCCTTGGGTGCCAAGATTGCTCATGAGGGAAAACAGTTTCCATGCACACTTAAGGCTTAGAGTCTCCATCCCTGGACCACCTGAATCTGAAGAAGCCAACCAGCTCCACAAATTTGTCCTCTGAACTCCGCATATACTCTGTGGTATGTGCAGCACCTACATATATAATATGTATTAATCAATTTTAAAAAAACCTTTAAAAACTCATGGTGGTTTCTGTACAGTAGGTAGAAATCTAAAAAAACTGAAGTCCTTGGGAGAAGCATCTTGGGTTTGGTTTTGATTACATTTTTCACCTCTCAGGAGACTCAATTCTCCAAGGTGTACCCATGCAGAACCATAAAAAGAGACATAAAAAGGCTGTGGAATAATCACAGGGGAAAATCTATGGAAAATTGAAAAGAGAACTTCCCCCCTCCTCCCTCCCCCTGCTCCATCCCCCTCCTCCCTCCCCCTGCTCTCTCCCCCTCCTCTCCTTCCTAATCCCCCACCCAGTGTATAAAGGATAGCCTGGAGGGAGGGAGGAGTGAAGACTGCAGATGCCTGTGAGTAAAGCTTGGGATTTCAGTAAAAAACGAAAACCAGGCTTCTATTTTCTCTATTCTTCCCTTTGAGACCCAAAGAAAGAGCAGTGTTCTGCACTATACTCTTCCAAATGGAAATGACTTCCTGTGTATAACATAAGTGTTTATGTGGCAAAGAAATACACGATGCATAGATATCAATTCTTGGGTGGAGAAACTGGGAACATGGGTTCTGCAGAAAAGATTTCCTTGCATAAGGCAATTATTTTTCCTTGAAAAGCAAACTGCTTTATAAAGATGAGGCTGTAAGTTTCAGTGGCATTTTAAGTAGAGTATTATAGCCCTAAAAATGTCCTAGGATCAAATCCAAAGCCACATTTTTTGGTAGTTTTTAATTTCACTTCACTGAAATTGGTTTCTATTATTACTGGACATTGAAAGGAAACTCCCCCAAACTGCTCCCAATGGGAAGCTAGAGTCAATCATCTCTGCTGCCTAGCTAGTTATCTTGTGGATATTCGAGCTTTCCTCCTGTTGAATATTTATTGCTGTGATAAAACGTAATTTTCAGCCGGAGTGTCAAGAATAACTCTAAGGGAGTCCAGTGTAAGGAATGGAAGTCTTTTGTTCACGTTTTTGCCTTTTACTAGCTGCAAAGGCAGAGTGAGTGATGGCTACAGCTCTCTGCCTCTTTTCTTTTTTTCTGCATCAGTTCTCTACTAGGCCTGGTGGTTTCTGAAGAACAATGCTAGAAGTGCATGCAATGAAGCCCAGAGACGCCAGCCTGGGTAATCATACTGTATTTCATTTGAACATTCTGCATCACTCTTAATTTTATCTCTTCTGTCATAAATGCTTAATGACATTTCTGTTTATCCTTTTAAATATAAATTAATAACTGTATTCTATAATATCATGGGTAAGGGAATAAGATGTGGATTTCCACAGAATTTATGAAACATATTAAAAACATGGGCAATGGCTTCAGTTCTCATCAGTAAAACAGTTTATCAAGTTGTAAAATGTCAGTGTTCGAAGTTCCTTTCATTAATTACACATCAAAGAGTAAAGAGTACTTGAGGTATTTTTATGCCTTGTTTTATGACGACATTTCTTGAGTGTGAAAACAGTTTGTTTTCCAATATGAAAAGGAAGAGGTAATCTCACGCAATGAAGATCTGAGGTTATCTGCCCATCCAGTGCTGTCTGAAATTTTTAGAGAAATAACATGAAAACAGGTAAGTGGTAATAGCTGATCTGGCATAATCTGAGATACTTATCAAGAGGTTGTAATCTGTCTTCTGACTCAGTATTGAATATTTAGCTTACTAAGAAGACATGTTTAAAAAGAATCTGATTTCTACTGCTTAAATTTCTGAAAATTAACTTCTTTTATGTAACCTTTTTTCTCATAGAACATAAGACAGGAGAAAAGAATCAAAGGGATATAAATAGAAAAAGTTGATAGTGATAGAGATAGATACAGAGAATGACAGAAAGAAAGAGATAGGGGGAGGGGAAAGGGCAGGGGAGACAGAGAGAGACAGAGACAGGGAGAGAGACAGAGAGAAAGACGGGGAGACAGAGATACAAAGCCATAGACATCCAGGGAAGAATAGTAAGAGATGTATTGTTTACTGGCAGTTGCTATATCAACTGCATCCAAATTAACTACATTAAGACTTAAGAGTAGTGCAGTTGCTATACGGTGAGTTAAATAGTGAATCACCTTTCATGAAATTCGATCTCTTCCTTGATGTCTGCTTTCTGCTTTAATGGAAATCTGAAAATGACAAAAAAAGTGGTTGTGTCTTCGGACAATTAGAAATAGGAAGACAGAGGAAATACACTCACTCAATGGCTAACTAAAATAGTGTGCAACAATACACTTGTATTTCTCCCCCTAGAACTCTTGATATGGTTGCACAAGAGTTGTTCCAATGAGTGAGAGAACTGAATGTAGTTTTGATGTTGCCTGATGGTTTACGGTTATGGAAAACATAACCAGCAGCAGAAGAGAAATAGCTTGGAAGGGAGGTCAAGAGTCATAATCATGAACCAAAGAGTCAACAGGGCTTCAAAAAGTAGACTTGCTCCACTCGTTTGAACAAGTACCAACCCAAGAAGAAACCTGTATTACTGGCCTAGATGTAGAAAGTATTTGTTTGAAAAGAGTGCTGGGGGCTTTTCCCATAATACTCTGTCTCATAGGAACTCTGTGCTGTCTCCTTTAATTTATTACTCTATCTATTGGTTCTAGCCAAGTAGGTCACCCCATGCCTAGAGCAATAAAAGGAAACAAATTACCTAAACTTTTCTGTTACCTTGAGAAAGAATTATTAAGCAATGGTCATTCTCTCCAGAATGTCTTTATTATGTATACAGTATTGGAGAAGTTGAATGTTTTCTTAACTTGAGTATACTGCTCTGATTCAGTGAACTTTATCTAATGCTAAAAATTACTCTTATCTGAACAGCCTTAGACGATAAAAGTTTACCAGTTGGAACATCCTCTTTTCTTCTGATTTGCATATATAAGATGATGGGCAATGTGAATTCTTCTCAGGCTTTTGTGTCTGCTTAGCAGCTGCATTATAAGAAAGATTATGAATGTGAATTTGGAACACACCCAGATTAATGAAACTATGAAAATCAATATCTTAGATTAATTATGTTAGTACAATTAACTCCTTTTGTGCTCAGGGCATAACAGAATTGAAGTCCTGTTGAGACAGGGGATGTGTAAGATAAATATTAATGGTAAGAGAACACCTTTGAAAATGAACTTCTAAATTACATTTGCTGGCTTCTTTTATGAAAGCAAAATGTAAACACCTTTTGATGAGACCATGTGTTCCTCACTATCAACTGGATTGCATTTCAGAATCACTTAGGAGATATCTGTTAGTGTGGCTATGAAGAGCTTGTGAAACCATTTAACTAAGTGGGGAAAATCTACCCTGAAGGCCAGTTGTACCATTCAGTGAGCCAAGGTCTAGTGTGAACAAAGAGGAACAACTGACCGACATCTTTCATCTTTCTGTTTCCTCACTTTGGGTCCAAATGTGTCATCTGTCTCATATGCTACTGTCATGCCTTCTCCTGTATACAGGAGTGTATCCTCCAACTATGAGTCAAAATAAATGTGTCCATGTTTAAGGGGGCTTTGTGCTATATATTGTCTTAGCAATGGGAAAACCAATGGATCAGGACTACGTTTTGATGGGACATCTTATTAATATTTGGGTTTAATGTAAACCACTTTCACGTTGTTGTTGTTATTGTTGCTGTTAGAGATAGTTCTTGGAGCTACAAAAATTTGTTAATCCTATCTTTAGGAAAATGATAAAAGCAAATTAAAACATTAAAGGTTAAATGCTATAGTTAATTAAATTTGAATGAGACAAATAATTTTTCTCTCTCAAGAAAACAAAACAAAAACAAATCTCAATGGCTTTTCTTATTTTAGGCAACATAAATGCATTCTCCAACTTAATTTCAAAATAACAAATGTCCACATTTTTGATGGAAAAACAAGAAGTAAGATATTTACATACCAGGTTGAAACAATGTCCTGGTTTGCTATCAGTTGTAAAAATGGCTAACATGGCTAACTTGTGGAAGAAAGGGTTTATTTTCATTTACAACTCGCAATTGCAATTCACACTCTATCACCAAGGGAATTCAGCCTAAGAGCCCAAGGTAGGAACTGAAGCAAAGGCCATGGAGGAGTGTTGCTTACTAGCTTGCTCCTCATTCTTTCTTCTTAGATGACTCTAGCATGTGCCAAGTTGATGGAAAAAGAAAGAAAGAGAGCAAGAGAGTGAGAGGAAGAAAGAAAGAGAGAAAGAAAGAAAGAAAGAAAGAGAGAGAGAGAGAGAGAGAGAGAGAGAGAGAGAGAAAGGAAGGAAGGAAGGAAGGGAGGAAGGAAGGAAGAGAGAGAGAGAGAGAGAGAGAGAGAGAGAGAGAGAGAGAGAGAGAGAGAGAGAGAGAGAGAAAGGAAGAGAGGAAGAAAGGAAGAAAGAGAAGGAGAAAGGAAGAAAGAAAGAAACGTATAGACAATTGCTAGAATACAAACATGGACAATCCTCTCACCTCTGAGACAAGTAGAGATCCTAAATTTTCTGGAACCCTGGAAACCTTTGTCCATAGCTGGACATGATACCTTTCCAGGGTAAATAAGCTTCTTCAACCTTCTGAGACTCATCTCCCTAACCTCTCTTTATGATAATACTATTGTTCTTTCACCTGCCTTCATTTCACAACTTAAGTGTCACTAATATATGTGTCCTCTCTCAGAAATGTCCTAAATACTCTGGACTCTTAAACTTAGGCACATTCTTTTTCTTCATCTTAGCCAGAATTCCTCCTTAGAGTTCGTGTAGCTTCCCTTGGGAGTTTTTTTTCTGAGTGGTGTGGATGAAGTCAGCTGTACTCAATTTGCAGCATCACAGAGTCACTGCTGGTTCTCTCACCACATTTCATTAGGGTTTAATGTTGGTGGCTCTCAGCAGTTTACTAGATTTTGAACAACTGACAACAACATTTGATACTGTTTTAAATTCCTACAGCCTACAACAGCATATGGCAATTAAGAACTTTTAAAAATAAAATTTATAGACTGAATAAAGGAATAATTTAATAAAACCATATGTAAATGTATGCTAATTTGAGGATAGTTAATAGGCAATTATGTTTATAAACAGTTGTTCAACAATGCTTACATCTTATTTCTAGCTACATGCTATAAAAAGTTAAATATATTTAAGTTAATCAAACCTTAGGTGTTTAAATAATATAAAAATTAGCAAAACTGGTAAAGATGAATTCCTATACGAGGTAATAGTCTGAAATCATGTTCATATTGAATTTTGTATGTTTTTTTAATATTTTTATTACATATTTTCCTCAATTACATTTCCAATGCTATCCCAAAAGTCCCCCATAGCGCCCCCCACTTCCCTACCCACCCATTCCCATTCTTTTGGCCCTGGCATTCCCCTATATTGGGGCATATAAAGTTTGCAAGTCCAATGGGCCTCTCTTTCCATTGATGGCCGACTAGGTCATCTTTCGATACATATGCAGCTAGAGACAAGAGCTCCGGGGTTCTGGTTAGTACATCATGTTGTTCCAACAATAGGGTTGTAGATCCCTTTAGCTCCTTGGGTACTTTCTCTAGCTTCTCCATTGGGAGCCCTGTGATACATCCAATAGCTGACTGTGAACATCCACTCCTGTGTTTGCTAGGCCCCGGAATCGTCTCACAAGAGACAGCTATATTTGGGTCCTTTCAGCAAAATCTTGCTAGTGTATGCAATGGTGTCAGCGTTTAGAAGCTGATTATGGGATGGATCCCTGGATACTGCAGTCTCTAAATGGTCCATCCTTTCATCACAGCTACGAACTTTGTCTCTGTAACTCCTTCCCTGGGTGTTTTGTTCCCAATTCTAAGAAGGTACACAGTGTCCACACTTTGGTCTTCATTCTTCCTGAGTTTCATGGGTTTAGCAAATTGTATCTTATATCTTGGGTATCCTAAGTTTTGGGCTAATATCCACTTATCAGTGAATACATATTGTGTGAGTTCTTTTGTGATTGTGTTACTTCACTCAAGATGATGCCCTCCAGGTCCATCCATTTGGCTAGGAATTTCATAAATTCATTCTTTTTTATAGCTGAGTAGTACTCCATTGTGTAAATGTACCATAATTTCTGTATCCATTCCTCTGTTGAGGGACATCTGGGTTCTTTCCAGCTTCTGGCTATTATAAATAGGGCTGCTATGAACATAGTGGAGCATGTGTCCTTTTTACCAGTTGGGACATCTTCTGGATATATGCCCAGGAGAGGTATTGCTGGATCCTCCGGTAGTATTATGTCCAATTTTCTGAGGAACCGCCAGACTGATTTCCAGAGTGGTTTTACAAGCTTGCAATCCCACCAACAATGGAGGAGTGTTCCTCTTTCTCCACATCCTCGCCAGCATCTGCTGTCACCTGAATTTTTGATCTTAGCCATTCTGACTGGTGTGAGGTGGAATCTCAGGGTTGTTTTGATTTGCATTTCCCTGATGATTAAGGATGTTGAACATTTTTTCAGGTGCTTCTCTGCCATTCGGTATTCCTCAGGTGAGAATTCTTTGTTCAGTTCTGAGCCCCATTTTTTAATGGGGTTATTTGACTTTCTGGAGTCCACCTTCTTGAGTTCTTTATATATATTGGATATTAGTCCCTTATCTGATTTAGGATAGGTGAAGATCCTTTACCAATCTGTTGGTGTTTTTTTTGTCTTATTGATGGTGTCTTTAGCCTTGCAGAAGCTTTGTAGTTTCATGAGGTCCCACTTGTCAATTCTCGATCTTACAGCACAAGCCATTACTGTTCTATTCAGGAATTTTTCCCCTCTGCCCATATCTTCAAGGCTTTTCCCCACTTTCTCCTCTATAAGTTTCAGTGTCTCTGGTTTTATGTGAAGTTCCTTGATCCACTTAGACTTGACCTTAGTACAAGGAGATAGGAATGGATCGATTCGCATTCTTCTACATGTTAACAACCAGTTGTGCCAGCACCATTTGTTGAAAATGCTGTCTTTCTTCCACTGGATGTTTTTAGCTCCCTTGTCGAAGATCAAGTGTCCGTAGGTGTGTGGGTTCATTTCTGGGTCTTCAATTCTATTCCATTGGTCTATCTGTCTGTCAGTATACCAGTACCATGCAGTTTTTATCACAATTGCTCTGTAGTAGAGCTTTAGGTCCGGCATGGTGATTCCACCATAGGTTCTTTTATCCTTGAGAAGAGTTTTTGCTATCCTAGGTTTTTTGTTATTCCAGATGAATTTGCAGATTGCACTTTCTTTTTTTTTAATTTTTAATATTTTATTACATATTTTCCTCAATTACATTTCCAATGTTATCCCAAAAGTCTCCCATAGCGCCCCCCACTTCCCTACCCACCCATTCCCATTCTTTTGGCCCTGGCATTCCCCTATATTGGGGCATATAAAGTTTGCAAGTCCAATGGGCCTCTCTTTCCATTGATGGCCGACTAGACCATCTTTCGATACATATGCAGCTAGAGACAAGAGCTCCGGGGTTCTGGTTAGTATATCATGTTGTTCCAACAATAGGGTTGCAGATCCCTTTAGCTCCTTGGGTACTTTCTCTAGCTTCTCCATTGAGAGCCCTGTGATACATCCAATAGCTGACTGTGAACATCCACTCCTGTGTTTGCTAGGCCCCGGCATTGTCTCACAAGAGACAGCTATATTTGGGTCCTTTCAGCAAAATCTTGCTAGTGTATGCAATGGTGTCAGCGTTTAGAAGCTGCTTATGGGATGGATCCCTGGATACTGCAGTCTCTAAATGGTCCATCCTTTCATCACAGCTACGAACTTTGTCTCTGTAACTCCTTCCCTGGGTGTTTTGTTCCCAATTCTAAGAAGGGGCACAGTGTCCACACTTTGGTCTTCATTCTTCTTGAGTTTCATGCGTTTATCAAATTGTATCTTATATCTTGGGTATCCTAAGTTTTGGGCTAATATCCACTTATCAGTGAATACATATTGTGTGAGTTCTTTTGTGATTGTGTTACTTCACTCAAGATGATGCCCTCCAGGTCCATCCATTTGGCTAGGAATTTCATAAATTCATTCTTTTTAATAGCTGAGTAGTACTCCATTTTGTAAATGTACCATAATTTCTGTATCCATTCCTCTGTTGAGGGACATCTGGGTTCTTTCCAGCTTCTGGCTATTATAAATAGGGCTGCTATGAACATAGTGGAGCATGTGTCCTTTTTACCAGTTGGGACATCTTCTGGATATATGCCCAGGAGAGGTATTGCTGGATCCTCCGGTAGTACTATGTCCAATTTTCTGAGGAACCGCCAAACTGATTTCCAGAGTGGTTGTACAAGCTTGCAATCCCACCAACAATGGAGGAGTGTTCCTCTTTCTCCACATCCTCGCCAGCATCTGCTGTCACCTGAATTTTTGATCTTAGCCATTCTGACTGGTGTGAGGTGGAATCTCAGGGTTGTTTTGATTTGCATTTCCCTGATGATTAAGGATGTTGAACATTTTTTCAGGTGCTTCTCTGCCATTTGGTATTCCTCAGGTGAGAATTCTTTGTTCAGTTCTGAGCCCCATTTTTTAATGGGGTTATTTGACTTTCTGGAGTCCACCTTCTTGAGTTCTTTATATATATTGGATATTAGTCCCTTATCTGATTTAGGATAGGTGAAGATCCTTTACCAATCTGTTGGTGTTTTTTTTTTGTCTTATTGATGGTGTCTTTAGCCTTGCAGAAGCTTTGTAGTTTCATGAGGTCCCACTTGTCAATTCTCGATCTTACAGCACAAGCCATTACTGTTCTATTCAGGAATTTTTCCCCTCTGCCCATATCTTCAAGGCTTTTCCCCACTTTCTCCTCTATAAGTTTCAGTGTCTCTGGTTTTATGTGAAGTTCCTTGATCCACTTAGACTTGACCTTAGTACAGGGAGATAGGAATGGATCGATTCGCATTCTTCTACATGTTAACAACCAGTTGTGCCAGCACCATTTGTTGAAAATGCTGTCTTTCTTCCACTGGATGTTTTTAGCTCCCTTGTCGAAGATCAAGTGTCCGTAGGTGTGTGGGTTCATTTCTGGGTCTTCAATTCTATTCCATTGGTCTATTTGTCTGTCACTATACCAGTACCATGCAGTTTTTATCACAATTGCTCTGTAGTAGAGCTTTAGGTCCAGCATGGTGATTCCACCAGAGGTTCTTTTATCCTTGAGAAGAGTTTTTGCTATCCTAGGTTTTTTGTTATTCCAGATGAATTTGCAGATTGCACTTTCTAATTCGTTGAAGAATTGATTTGGAATTTTGATGGGGATTGCATTGAATCTGTAGATTGCTTTTGGCAAGATAGCCATTTTTACAATGTTGATCCTGCCAATCCATGAGCATGGGAGATCTTTCCATCTTCTGAGATCTTCTAGAATTTCTTTCTTCAGAGACTTGAAGTTTTTATTATACAGATCTTTCACTTTCTTAGTTAGAGTCACGCCATGATATTTTATATTATTTGTGACTATTGAGAAGGGTGTTGTTTCCCTAATTTCTTTCTCAGCCTGTTTATTCTTTGTGTAGAGAAAGGCCATTGATTTGTTTGAGTTAATTTTATATCCAGCTACTTCACCGAAGCTGTTTATCAGGCTTAGGAGTTCTCTGGTGGAATTTTTAGGGTCACTTATATATACTATCATATCATCTGCAAAGAGTGATATTTTGACTTCATCTTTTCCAATTTGTATCCCTTTGATCTCCTTTTGTTGTCGAATTGCTCTGGCTAGGACTTCAAGTACAATGTTGAATAGGTATGGAGAAAGTGGACAGCCTTGTCTAGTCCCTGATTTTAGAGGGATTACTTCAAGCTTCTCACCATTTACTTTGATGTTGGCTACTGGTTTGCTGTAGATTGCTTTTATCATGTTTAGGTATGGGCCTTGAATTCCTGATCTTTCCAAGTCTTTTATCATGAATGGGTGTTGGATCTTGTCAAATGCTTTTTCCACATCTAACAAGATGACCATGTGGTTTTTGTCTTTGAGTTTGTTTATATACTGGATAACGTTGATGGATTTCCATATATTGAACCATCCCTGCATCCCTGGGATGAAACCTACTTGGTCAGGATGGATGATTTTTTTGATGTGTTCTTGGATTCGGTTAGTAAGAACTTTATTGAGGATTTTTGCATCAATATTCATAAGGGATATTGGTCTGAAGTTTTCTATCTTTGTTGGGTCTTTTTGTGGTTTAGGTATCTGAGTAATTGTGGCTTCATAGAATGAGTTGGGTAGAGTACCTTCTGTTTCTATTTTGTGGAATAGTTTGTGAAGAACTGGGATTAGATCTTCTTTGAAGGTCTGATAGAACTCTGCACTAAACCCATCTGGTCCTGGGCTTTTTTTAGTTGGGAGACTATTAATGACTGCTTCTATTTCTTTGGGGGATATAGGGCTGTTTAGATCATTAACCTGATCTTGATTCAACTTTGGTACCTGGTATCTGTTTAGGAACTTGTCCATTTCATCCAGGTTCTCCAGTTTTGTTGAGTATAGCCTTTGGTAGAAGGATCTGATGGTGTTTTGGATGTCTTCAGGATCTGTTGTTATGTCTCCTTTTTCATTTCTGATTTTGTTAATTAGGATGCTTTCCCTGTGCCCTCTAGTGAGTCTGGCTAAGGGTTTATCTATCTTGGTGATTTTCTCAAAGAACCAGCTCCTTGATTGGTTGATTCTTTGAATAGTTTTTCTTGTTTCCACTTGATTGATTTCGCCCCTGAGTTTGATTATTTCCTGCCGTCTACTCCTCTTGGGTGAATTTGCTTCCTTTTGTTCTAGTGCTTTTAGGTATGTTGTCAAGCTGCTAATGTGTGCTCTCTCTAGTTTCCTTTTGGAGGCACTCAGAGCTATGAGTTTTCCTCTTAGAAATGCTTTCATTGCGTCCCATAAGTTTGGGTATGTTGTGTCTTCATTTTCATTGAACTCTAAAAAGTCCTTAATTTCTTTCTTTATTCCTTCCTTGACCAAGGTATCATTGAGAAGAGTGTTGTTCAGTTTCCACGTGAAGGTTGGCTTTCTATTATTTATTTTGTTATTGAAGATCAGCCTTAGTCCATGGTGATCTGATAGGATGCATGGGACAATTTCAATATTTTTGTATCTGTTGAGGCCTGTTTTGTGACTAATTATGTGGTCAATTTTGGAGAAGGTACCATGAGGTGCTGAGAAGAAGGTATATCCTTTTGTTTTAGGATAGAATGTTCTGTAGATATCTGCCAGATCCATTTGATTCATAATTTCTCTTAGTTTCTCTGTGTCCCTGTTTAGATTCTGTTTCCATGATCTGTCCATTGGTGAAAGTCGTGTGTTGAAGTCTCCCACTATTATTGTATGAGGTGCAATGTGTGCTTTGAGATTTACTAAAGTTTCTTTAATGAATGTGGCTGCCTTTGTATTTGGAGCATAGATATTCAGGATTGATAGTTCCTCTTGGAGGATTTTACCTTTGATGAATATGAAGTGTCCCTCCCTGTCTTTTTTAATGACTTTGGGTTGGAAGTCAATCTTATCAGATATTAGAATGGCTACTCCAGCTTTGTTTCTTCATACCATTTGCTTGGAAAATTGTTTTCCAGCCTTTCATTCTGAGGTAGTGTCTATCTTTTTCTCTGAGATGAGTTTCCTGTAAGCAGCAAAACGTTGGGTCTTGTTTGTGTAGCCAGTTTGTTAGTCTATGTCTTTTTATCGGGGAGTTGAGTCCATTGATATTAAGAGATATTAAGGAAAAGTAATTGTTGTTTCCTGTTATTTTTGTTAAAGTTGGCATTCTGTTCTTGTGGCTGTCTTCTTTTAGGTTTGTTGAGGGATTACCTTCTTGTTGTTTCTAGGGCGTGGTTCCTGTCCTTGTATTGGTTTTTTTCTGTTATTATCCTTTGAAGGGCTGGATTCGTGGAGAGATAATGTGTGAATTTGGTTTTGTCATGGAATACTTTGGTTTCTCCATCTACGTTAATTGAGAGTTTGGCTGGGTATAGTAGCCTGGGCTGGAATTTGTGTTCTTTTAGTGTCTGTATAACATCCGTCCAGGATCTTCTGGCTTTCATAGTCTCTGGTGAAAAATCTGGTGTAATTCTGATAGGCTTGCCTTTATATGTTACTTGGCCTTTTTCTCTTACTGCTTTTAGTATTCTGTCTTTATCTAGAGCATTTGTTGTTCTGATTATTATGTGTCGGGAGGTATTTCTTTTCTGGTCCAGTCTATTTGGAGTTCTGTAGGCTTCTTGTATGTTCATGGGCATCTCTTTCTTTAGATTTGGGAAGTTTTCTTCTATAATTTTGTTGAAGATGTTTGCTGGTCCTTTGAGTTGAAAATCTTCATTCTCATCCACTCCTATTATCCGTAGGTTTGCTCTTCTCATTGTGTCCTGTATTTCTTGGATGTTTTGAGTTATGATCTTTTTGCATTTTACATTTTCCTTGATTGTTGTGCCGATGTTCTCTATGGAATCTTCTGCACCTGAGATTCTCTCTTCCATCTCTTGTATTCTGTTGCTGATGCTGGTATCTATGGTTCCAGATTTCTTTCCTAGGGTTTCTATCTCCTGTGTTGCCTAATTTTCAGTTTTCTTTATTGTGTCTACTTCCCTTTTTAGGTCTAGTATGGTTTTGTTCGTTTCCATCATCTGTTTGGATGTGTTTTCCTGTTTTTCATTAAGGACTTCTACCTGTTTGATTATGTTATCCTGTTTTTCTTTAAGGATTTGTAACTCTTTAGCAGTGTTCTTCTGCAATTCTTTAAGGGACTTTTGTGCTTCCTCTTTACTGTCTTCTACCTGTTTACCAGTGTTCCTTTGTATTTCTTTAAGTGTGTTATTAAAGTCCTTCTTGAAGTCCTCTACCATCATCAGGAGATATGCTTTTAGATCCGTGTCTAGCTTTTCCAGTGTGTTGGGGTGCCCTGGACTGGGCAAAGTGGGAGTGCTGGGTTCTGATGATGGTGAGTGGTCTTGGTTTCTGTTAGTATGATTATTACGTTTACCTTTCGCCATCTGGTAATCTCTGGGGTTAGTTGTTGTCGTTGTCACTGTTTAAAGATTGTTGCAGAAGCTGTGTTCCACTCACCAGCAGTCTCAAAATCCTGTGGCGGGGGTCGTGGGTAGCTGGCGGTACCCCGGTGCTGGTTCAGCTGGAAGAGGCCTGTGGTCCTACTCAGGCCGGTTTTCTGCTTCCCTAACTAATGCAGTCTCTGGTCCCGCGCGCAATTGGATTGGAGCAGAAGCTGTGTTCCACTCACCAGAAGTCTTAAGTTCCTGTGGGTGTCGTGGGTAGCTGGCGAGTGTCAGCCGACCCTGCGCCCTAGCTACCCCGGTGCTTTTCTGACAGGAAGAGGCTTGTGGCTCTATGTAGGCCGGATTTCTCTCTCCCCAACCAGAGCAGTCTCAGGTCCTGCGTGATTGGACTGGAGCAGAAGCTGTGTTCCACTCACCAGCAGTCCCAAAATCCTGTGGCGGGGGTCGTGGGTAGCTGGCGGGTGTCAGCCAACCCTGCGCTCTAGCTACCCTGGTGCTGAACCGACCGGATGAGGCCTGTGGCTCTACTCAGGCCGGTTTCTGCTTCCCTAACTAATGCAGTCTCAAGACCCGCGCGCAATTGGATTGTAGCAGAAGCTGTGTTCCACTCACCAGAAGTCTTAAGATCCTGTGGCGGGTGTTGTGGGTAGCTGGCGAGTGTCAGCCGATCCTGCGCCCTAGCTACCCCGGTGCTTTTCTCGAATTTTGTATTTTGAAAGACTTAAAATTAAAAATAAGACTCAAAAATAATAAGACACAAAATCTTATAGTAAAAAAGAGAAAGGTTCAAACCTGATTCAGATTCATTCTCTGAGCTCACTAAGTCAAGAGGCCATGTCCATATTAAAAGACAGCAAAATTAAATAGCAAAGACAGAGTACCTGGTGTTCAATGATCATAGTAAATGACAGAAGATGATAATAAAACATGAAAAAATGATATAACTACACTCTTCTGTTCATTTGCTTCAACATGCCTATTACTTACTTAGTTTAATATCTCTGAAAAATAAGTTAGTTGAACTTGATATACTTTATTGATTCCAACAGTTTTACTATTACCAATATTTCTTGGGAGGAATGATCTAATGCTTTCATATATATATATGCAGTCCAAAAGAGGCAGACGAGGCAGATAAACACTAACTTTGTATAATATGTGTGTGTGTGTGTGTTCTGAAAACTCTCATGGAAGAGTCCGAAGGGATATTTAAACAAACAAGCAAACAAACAAACAAAATAAACAGGAAAGTCTATCTAACAATATCTTTTAGAAACAGAACCAGCTGCTTGGGATATTTTGGTTTCAATGTAAAACTCCACTGCCTATCTTTCAAAAGCAAAATATAAAGCTGGGTTTCCATTAGCTATTACAACAGC
Source organism: Mus caroli (assembly GCF_978045245.1). Taxonomy (NCBI): domain Eukaryota; kingdom Metazoa; phylum Chordata; class Mammalia; order Rodentia; family Muridae; genus Mus; species Mus caroli. The sequence continues at coordinate 12,377,219 of NW_028227269.1, forward strand.
AAAGCAGTAAAAATATTGTTAAATTGAAAAATGAGAGTAGTAGTGGCTACTTTATAGATTTTATGGATTGACAAAACCAAGAAGACAACAAAGTTATAGACTTGCAATTAGGTAATAACATTTTATTTACATATATTTAAATATATATATTTTATCTATATTATTAACTTAAACTAAGAATATTAATAAATATAATTTATTGAGTATATTTAGGTTACATATATATATATATTTGTTTTGCTTTTTGTTTTTTAAGACAGGGTTTCTCTGTACAGCCCTGGCTGTACTGGAATTTACTTTGTAGACCAGGCTGGCCTCGAACTCAGAAATCCGCCTGCCTCTGCCTCCTCAGTTCTGGGATTAAAGGTGTGTGACACCACGCCCGGCTTAAAAATATATTTTGCTATCAAGTATTACTATTAACAGTAAAGCAAAATATATCTTCTGTCATTTATCATAAATTATTTTAAGATTCTCTTCCAGGGACTGAAGAGATGGCTCAGCAGTTAAGAGCACTGACCGCTCTTCCAGAGGTCCTGAGTTCAATTCCCAGCAGCCACTTGGTGGCTTACAACCATCTGTAATGGGATTTGATGCCCTCTTCTGGTGTGTCTGAGACAGCTACAGTGTACTCATAGATATATAATAAAGAAAATAAAAAGCATCACTACCTCCATGTGAGGTGACCCATGCCTTGGGCTAGAGAGATGGCTTAACTGATTAAGGGCATCCACTGCTCTTCATGTTCAATTCCCAGAGTTCAATTCCCAGCAACCACATGGTGGCTCTTACTCATCTGTAATGGGATCCAATGCCCTCTTCTGATGTGTCTGCAAACAGCTAGAGTTTTCTCACATAAAATACATCTTTTATTTTTTTTTTAAAGGACTATCTTCCAGTTCTTAGGATCTGAGAATTTTAGTTTTTAATAAACACATGGAACAGCATGAGCCTTTTTTGATCAAGACTATACCATGAAAGCAACTAACTCAGATGCAAAGAACACCACACTACTTCCATGTCTCAGTTCAAATATGTCTCTCAGTTAACCAATATAAAATGGGATAACGCTGTTTTTCAAAATAGTTTAATAAAACTTTGACTTAACTGATGAAAGTACTGTTTTAATCTCTGTATATGTGCATCTGTGCATGTATGTGTATACACAGTGCATGTGAAAGTCAGAGGACAATCTGGGATGTTGATTCTCCCCATTCACTTTGAATCAAAATCACTTCTTCACAACTGTGTATATCTGGCTGTCTCCCCAACAGCTCCTGTGATCTGTTATCAAATCCACACAATAAGAACGTTCCCCCGTAAGAACACAGGAGTTACAGACTCATGAACTCATGTCTTGTATTATAGGTGTTTTACCTACGAAGCCATCTCTCTAGTCTCCTCTGATTTTTTTCCTCAGCTCATGAGAGTAGGCTGCTCTCTGAACCCATTTTGTCTACATGTGGGCACTAAATAGACCAATCGTCATTCTCAAATCTCTTTTACCAAATACATATTTCTATAGAAAGGTTTAACAGAAAAGAAATACCAGCTGCTAAACAATTTCCATAATTACAGAAATTAAATGTGATCTCTATTCCCTTGTTTAGTTGCCAATGTGCCCAGCTGGTGAGAACAACCAGTAACCCTGTTGGAGGGCTTTTTACATTGGACATGGGCAGGATGCCATTTCGATTGAGTTAACACATGTGTTCTCTTGTCTGATAGTCTTTAAATTCTGGAAGAATTCTGTGCTCTATGGGAGAGCATAGGCATAGGAATAGGCTTAAAACACTATCAGCGTGCACTCTGCTGCATTCACATTGTTAACGTCTTGTCCAACACACCCAGCTTTCAGTTCCTTCCTTTGTGATAATGGATATCTGAAAAATATCATTTCAACCACATTGAAGATAAAATTATTGGTTGCCTATACCTCATCATAAACATTTACAATATAATTGTGCAATCTGTATAAGTGGAAACCAGGTAAGTTTTGATATGTTGACTTATTTTAAGTTGTTAGCTGATTTTTATGGTTAACAGTATGATGTTTTTCAAGAAGCATCATCATGATAACCAACACACTACCAGAGTGGGAAGTACTTCATATTAAAGTGGAATGCAATTCTTATTGATGATAGAGACATTAATTTGACTCCAAAGCAGTTAATAAAAAAGTAAAAAGAAAAAAAATAAAAAGGAAAGAGACAATGAGTTTGGGGATAACCCAGAAAATTTTTAGGATATCTTCAAAATTATAGGATTGAATAGAATTCAATATATAAATATAAATAGATACAATATACAATATAAATAGAATATATTTTACCTTGATTATAGGTTAGAGTGAGCCAAATCCCAATTCTGTAGTCAGACTTCATATTCAAGAAACATTTTAGAAGTGCTCTCTCTCTCTCTCTCTCTCTCTCTCTCTCTCAACATTTTTATGTCAAAATGAAATGTAAAGGCTTCATAGAGAACAGTGAAGATACTCTGTGTTCACAAAAGGTTAACTGAAGGTCTGCAGAAAGCACTGTAGGGCAGAACTCATCTCTTTATTCTCTGAACACTTGCAGGCAAGCTTACAGACACTTCCAGCCAGAGTGGATTGCTTGCTCTGGGCCAACTTAAAAGACCCATATAAAACACCTTGAGATAATAACATCTAAGGCAGTCTCATGCTATGTTTTAAGTCAGTAAAATTTCACTTAGTGGCATAGATCACAGGATCTGATTGCAGAGATAATCATTTCAATATTGAACATACATACAGACAATATACTTTATGTTCAATTATGCGATAAATGGAAAGTAGTAACAAAACCTTTGGAAGGCAACTGGTTCCTGGATATGGTGATGCACACCTGCAATCAGGAGGCTAAGGCATGAGGAACTCAAATTGAAGGCAAATATGGGCTACATAGTAGGTTCAAAACCAAGCTTCAGAGCAAGACTGAGATTCAAACACGTTAATAGCAAACAATAGTTATTGAAATCTGTACTCTGGAGCTGGAGATGTGCCTCTGTAGGTAAAGCACTAGCCACATAATTGTGAAGACGAGAGTTGGGATCCACTGCATCCATATAAATCCTTGCAAGCTTAGGAGCCTGCCTGTAAGTCAAGCAGTGTTGCTGGGAAGGAATCCGGTTTCTAGGGCAAGACGGCTACTAGACTGGAATCAAGGAGCTCTGGATAGCAGTCTCATGTCTTAGAATGTTAGATAGAGAGGGACCCAGAAATGTATATAACATCAACCTCTGCCTCCACATGTTTATACACACATGCATACACCAACACATGTGAGTATATATAGACATGCATACACCACACATATACATGCATCAAAATATACTGCAGATCTGTAAGGCTTAAGAAATCATGTTTACCATTCTTTAATATGTGGCTAAGCTTGTCCATGTATTATATTCAAAAACTGGGAGCTTTAACAAGTGTTATCCAATAAGAGATAAAAAGACTTTGTGAATTGTTTATATTTTTCATCTGTTCCCTTATTACACTTAATTTTTTTTTAAATAATTTCTCTAGGTGTCATTCAGACTTGCTTTGGATTCACTACATCACCCATTCTGTCTTTAAACTATAATCTTCTTGTCTAAGTTTCTAGTGTTGGGATTATAGACATATTTGTCTAGATTTTGTGACTATTTAAAATAAAAAGCAGAATTATGTATTCCTAAAAAGCTCTGAGGTTCAAGTTGCAATACTTCTCTCAGTAGTGTCCCAAACGTAAAGCCGAATGGACACCTAAAATGGAAATAAATAAGTTAGAGAGTCTTCTCAGCAAAGATCCTTGAAATAGACAGGGCAGTAAAGGAGGTAGAAATAGCTGCTGTGCCCATACAGAGGTTAGGTAAGAACCACAGCTTTGCTATTTCTTCTGAATTGCATCATTTCTTCAGGAGAGGCCAGACTTTAAGTCTCAAGAAGGTGAAAGGTGTTGGGACTGTAGTTTTGGTGGTACCATGATTGCCAAATGTGAATGAGCTGCTGTTGCAAAACCATATGAAGCAGGCATGGAGGCACAAGCCTGTAATCTAGTACTGGAAGTACATGCAAGCAATTGGAATTTTAAGTTCTCCCCACCTACACAGGGGGTTTAAAGCCAGCTTGGGAGGCCCATGGCTTATTTTTAAATCAGAAAGAAAGAAAACAGAAAGAAAAAACTTCAACAAAGTTTATAAGCCTCGGGAAGTCAGAATGTGACAAGACTCATAACTTCTCTCTCCAAGGATGCAATGAATGATGTCTGGGGAAAGGAAAATGTCTGAGGACACTGCCTGCAGGTTACACAGGGAACTTCAGGGACACAGGTCTGTTTTTACTCCTGTTATGGTAGACTTGGTTTTTATTGCTGCCACTGCCTTTAAGTCACACACCCATTGTAAGTATATCCAGCAAACATTGTCTCACCAAACTTGACATCAATATAATTGTTGCCTTCGTCTATTATTGGTGCCTTAACTGAGTGAATTGAGGGTGGTGCCCATCTAATTAGTAAAAGGCACATAAGGCATATATGAAGTTTTAAGCAGCAGTAGCAATGACAACAACAACAACAACAAAATAGCCTCAATAACAAATACCTATAAAATAACACAATTTTTGAGAAATAAAACCATAACTCCAAAATCCTCCAAATTCATTCACATGGTGAGAAATATAAAAGGATCAAGAGAAGAAATTCAGTTTAACTGGAAGATGGAAATAAACCTAAGATTACCAAGACAGTGAAAATCCTACCTAGGTTGGTCATTCACGAGAATTTAATCACTGGTGATAGATTTAATTCTCAATGCCATAAAGGAAAACTCCCTCTTCACGGGCTTTGATAAGATGTAATCCCCTGGATAATTATCACTATAAAATACATCTGTCTGTCACAACCCTTGGGTTCAAACTAAAGCATTCACTAGAACTGTCAGAATCAGAACATTGTAAATGATAATTTGCTCATTTAAGTTGTCTAGGTAGCCTGAGATTGACTTGTGAAACACAAGGTTAGTGACAGCACAGATGGAGACAAGCACCTCTTAAGACTTTAAATGAAAGTCTTGCTGTGATTCCCACCCATAGAATGGTACCCTGCTGCACAGAACCGGACACCTGAGGCCACCATATGCTCTAAATTTCCTTGTCTCTACATGCAGCTGTCATCCCATATTATATCCATTCACTAACAAATCTTTGGAGGGCTCAATTTACTATATTAATCTAGGCTATATCCAAGAAACTTTGTAAAGTATTGAAAATATGAAGATATTTTTTCATTTTCCTTTAGAAAGAATATATCACAATCAGAAAAGGAAAGCTAAAGAAAGGCTTGTTAAACTTTTTTGATAATCTATTTGGCAAATGTAGAATTGGTCCCTACTCTATAGAAGAATTATGCAGACAATAGGTAGCTTGACATAGGAGTGAAGCAATTGGAACTTCGGAACATCAGAACACACAAAATATGAGGATAGCAGTCGCTGAAATAGATCATTAACAGTATATTCAGAACTCCCAGTTAAGATTTCAGAGGACAGTGGTTTCAAGATAGTCTCTAAGGCAAGCTAATAATCCTGATAGAGCCTTTGAATATACTGACAGGAACTTCTCAGTCATGATCGATAGAAGCTTAGGTATAAGTGACATGGCTATGTGCACAGGTTGATATGAGATGCATTAAACATTCACATTGTTTTTGTTTGTTTGTTTGTTTTTTATTTACATCTTCAGAACCTCCTCTACATTGAAATTGCCCATGACAACATGACTTGCATCGGTCAATAGACTATTAGCAAAATCATGAGAAGCAAAGAGTTGAAAAATACTTGAAAGATGAGACTTGTGTCTCTTGCAACTACCAAGTCCCTAAGCTTAGTGACAGCACCAGCCTATGAGGAGGGACTGCCAAGTGTAGTCCTCAATGATAGCAATAAACGTGCCAATAGGAAAACTTTGGACTTTCTATGTCAGAACTTCCAGAGTTCACAAAAAAAGAAGTGACTCGGATGATCAGAGTTAGTTACCTAAACCTAGTACAAACATCTAGCCACAGAAATTTGAGTAAAGTTATTAATTTAAGGATGGCTCATAAACAATAAAAATATGTTACTTAAAAATAAAGATTATTTAAAACCACATAAATATTTTTACTTTCTTTATTACATTAAAAATAAATTACTGCTTATACATCGTGAACTATCTTATTCAGAATCTGAAATAGCTTCAGTGAAATATAACATTGGGGGAATCTGAAAGACAATGAAAGACATGCCTACATGTTCTAAGTGACTTTTTTACTTTAGGTTTCAAAAAAATATAAAGTGTGTGTGTGTGTGTTTGTATGTGTGCTTGTGTATGTGTGAGTATGCATATTGGGAGGGTTAGGGATATATATATATATAATATATATATAATATATATATTATATATATATATATATAATTTCTACTGACTTATAAATTTTATTCTTTTACTTTGAATCAATCTCATGACTTTAAGCCTAATTCATGGGACCTAGCAGAAAAGTCATTCAGGTACACAACCAGATTTTATAAATTTGGTCAAAATTTATTAATCACAGAATTGTTAGAAAATAGATTCACTGGTTTTATACCTCACAAAATTTGGGACTAGGTTTTTCTATAGCAGTAGATATGTAAAAGAAAAGAATGTTTATGTACTTTGAAATCACATTTTAAAAATTAAACAGTAAGATATTGTTAGCTGTGGAAGAACAATGCTCTGGGAAAACAATTGCCTATGATGTCAATTATTCAGAATTGTTGCACAAAAATAAACAACAAGAAATCTATTTCTGTAAGAACTTTCTTTAAGCCAGTACTAGGTATGTATAAGTAATGGAGAAGAAACTAGCTTAGAATGTTTGAAAGAAACTTTAAAATATTTTGATATTTCATTCCTCAAATCTGCAAATATGGAGAAAAATATCACAAGGAAAAATTAACCACTTAGCATCAGGCAAACATGCCGATGAGGTGGGAAGTTGTTGAACTAGGCCAGTCAGAGTTGCCACTTTACCACATTGACAGGCTTTTGTTTCTGATGAGGATGGAAATATCTGCAAGACATGACATACCTGGGAAGAGTAGTTGATTGAGACAGTCTGGGGTACAGAGGGAGAGAGAGGGAAGAGAGAGAGAGAGAGAGAGAGAGAGAGAGAGAGAGCCAGAGGAAGAGAGGGTGGGGAGAGAGGTGGAGGGAGAAGGAGATAGACAGACATAGAGACAGATGGAGACAGGTCTCTCAAGCCTTCACTTGAGCATGAGATCATGAAAAATCCCAGCCAAGTTAGTGATGATGTTTAGAGTTTTCCCATGGACTATGTTGTGCCCATTATCCATAAAGGAAGACTTCTTGATCCTGAGACAATTTGCAGAGCATGAAATAAGTTTTATCTTAGCAATAGGAAATCATTAACTTGAACTCAAGCTAGGTTCTGATTTTGCCCAGCAAAGTTTATATTCAAAACACAGACCAAATATTTTTGAATAAATTAGCTGCATCCCTACACAAAACTCAAACATATTTTTAAAGAAAATAAACTCTCAACACCCAATATAAATATCAATTATTATATGTACATCCAGTTAAAGAATGATAAACCTAAAATGAAAATAAAATATCATTTCTAAGATGGCCTAGTCGGCCATCACTGGAAAGAGAGGCCCATTGGACTTGCAAACTTTATATGCCCCAATATAGGGGAATGCCAGGGCCAAAAGAATGGGAATGGGAGGGTAGGGAAGTGGGGGGCGGTATGGGGGACTTTTGGGATAGCATTGGAAATGTAATTGAGGAAAATATGTAATAAAAAAAAAACAGTGAAAAAAAAAATCAAGGCTGTGAGCTCACTCAGGTGTCTCTCTATCTTAGTAAGGAAAGACCCCAGCATTAGCAAGAGAGAGAGACACCCAGCATGCTGGACTTCTGCAAAATAAAACACTCTTTGCATTTACATACTAAAAAAAAATATCATTTCTAATGAGAAAATATGTTAAAATTATTGAAAATCTGAGTTAGAGTTAGATGATCTCTGAAGAGAGAGGCCCATCATAGATTAGAGTCCTTACAAAGGTTAATTAAACATTTGCTCACTTGCTCTTCCACAGGAAGTGCAGAGTTTGATGATGTTACATGCAGAAAAAGACAAGAGTCTCCACACCAAACACACCCATGTGTGACCCTGACCCAGGACTTGCTGCTCTGTGATCGATGAATGTCTGTTATTTGAGACCCAGTCTGTGCTGTCTCATGGTGCCTGTCTCAGCTGGCTAAGACACTGGCTTGTAAACATATGTTATCATTTACCCTAACAATCTCTCAGAAACATATTAATTGGGCCGTTGGCTTTGATGAGTGTATATGGACTGAGTAGTAAAGCCTATTTTCTAAATCATTATAATAGTTTTCATTTCCATTCCTGCTGTGTCAATGTGTGTGTGTGTGTAAGCCAAGTGGTCTGTCATACAAAAATATAGTACTTCCAGGTTCTCGTAATTATAAAAAAAATTAAAAACTAGACATGGTAGTGAACACCTATGTTACGTCACCTAGATCATTCCAGAAAGCTTTGTATCATGTTTCTTCTTCTTAACTCCTATTTTCTGATTAACTGAACACAATTAATTTTACTTTCAGGTAACAGTTTATTATACTAATGCATTTATTAGCACATGATCCTCAGTACTTCATTCTAATGAATACATTTTAGCATTTTTAAAATTTTTTCTTTTTCCTTTTGAAGTAAAAATTTATGCAACTAGATACAAATTTACCTGCCCTCTTGCTGTGGTCTGAAATACTGCTTTGATCTCTCAGAACAATCTCTGCAAAGAAATAAAACTTCATAATCATGTCTAGAATGTTCCTTCCTGCACCAGTTAGTGAACGTTACTGGTCTGATTTTCTTCCTTTGCAATTTTGATTAGTTTCTTTTGTTTTTTTATTTTTATTTTATCTACAATTAATTGTAACTCCACACACATTGACTTGCTCAGTATACTCCTCATTTTATCGGTCGATCCTTGGTTCTAACAGTTTCTCTCTCTTAGAAGCCATGATGTATGTGGCTTAAATCTGGTTTTTTGAGCCTTTCCCTGCTAGAAGTAGCCCCCAATTCAAACAGAATTTGTTCAGAAAGCCTACTCAAGTAATTGCAGGATCTCACTATGTTTCTGCTAATGTTTATAGGTCTGACCCGAATCCTATTCGATGGGTGCTTCCAACAGCATGGACCCAGCCTTGCCAACCTCCAGGGTGAAAGATTATTTCAGGAATTGGTTTTGATGTTTGGTTTTCTCTTTCTCTGGCTAAAGATCTGGTGCCTCTGTACTTTGTCTTTTTGCCATTGAGCTCTGTGAAAGCACAGAAGGTATCCACAGGCTGTGAGAACAGCCCCAGACACAGTACTCTTGTAGATAAGGTCAGTGCTTACAAGCAGGGCTGTATAGCCTTCAGCGAATCTCGTTCTGTGAAGAATTTCTTTGGTTCTGCACAGGAGGCGGGTTTAATTAGTTTCCTTCACTCCTGCAGAGATTCCACTGCTCTTTGAGCAGGTACTTGGGGTGATAGCAAAGTAATTCTCCTCTTCTCTCCTAGTCCATTGAGGCACCATTCCTCTTCTCTGTAAGTGACTTCAGACAAAAAACGAAAAGGGATCTGTTTTCACAGCCTGCCAGGCTGAAAGTGGAGCCTTCAGCAAGGAACAGAGCCTAGACTGAAGAGAGATGGAGGAAAGCAAGCTTGTACCTGCCAGGAATACCAAGTCTTCAACACAAGACTAGAGCATCACACAGGGTAATTCACTACACGGTGGGCCTAGTTCTAAGCAGGGGTCTGCAAGTGACAGAGGTTCTATTTGACTGGCCACATTGCTGTCTGTTCACACCATGCATGTGTGTCACAGGAAGGGCAGAGGAGGGCCTAGGACTGCTACTCCCACTGTGGGTACAAGAATGTCGACACTGTGTGAGTATCTCCTCTGATAATTTTAACTCTAGTGGTTAAAATGTTTTACATGCCTCCTAAACACAAGTCTTCCTGAAGTTTGGAGGTGGGTACATTCTGAGATTGCCTAATCTATTTCTGACATACTGCCTTGGAAACCTCTGCCATGCCTTCTATTTAACAGTGTTTTAACATCAACAGTAGTTTCTTCATCTAGGAAGACTCAGAGACATTCTGCTTAAATACCACTGAGTCCTCCACTTCTAAATTTATGGGACTTTCTTAAATGAATGTTGATGTAATTGATGTTGGCTCTTGCAAAGCACATAAATAAGTTTTCTGAATCATTCTCTGTATATGCATATCTATGGATATACATGGAAAAGATGCATATATGCCTACATGTGTGTATGTCTGTGTACATGCATGTGTGCTGATGTGCACATGTGTGTGGACATGTAATATTCTAGAGGACCACTTTGACTGTTGTCTTCTACCACAATTTACCTGATGGCTCACTTGACATGAACTTAGTAGGTAGGCTAGATATAGGAATAGGTCTTCCCACCTCAGCCTCTCTAGTGTTGGAGCTAAAAACCCATTCTAATAAATCTAGGAATTTAAAAATAGGTTCTAGAGACTGAAATTAGTATAAGGCAAGTATTCTTCATAATGATCTATTTACTACAAATCCCTCATATATTTTTAAAATTTTCTGTAGTGGGGTGCTTCTATTGTTGAGAAATGTAATTGTTAGGATTTTCTGAATCTCGTAATCCAAAATAATGAGTGTATTGGAAAGACATGTATATTGGTGTGATAGGTGTATGAATGTTATGGGAACAATCATCATCTCCTCTATGTTTGGATTTGACATCCAGTTCACAAAAGGAATGCAAGCCTGGTATAATAAGCTTGATCAATATCTGATACACAAGATCATATGTCCTATTGATGGACCGCCCCCCCCCAGGGTAATTTTGCAAAGTGGTGTATTGCCAAGCCACTTTGTAAATATTCATGTCTATATGATTGCATCTACATGATTCATACAGATTCATAGATTAATGCTATGCTCAGAGAAGTAGGTGGTGACTAATTCAGAGACACACCTTTTTTTAACTGCCAAGATTAACTGATGGTAGAGTGCTAAGGTCTATATGAGTCATGTCTAAAACCTCTTCCCAAAGTTAACCAAGGAAAGTGGATAACAAAAAATGAAAAGTCCAGAGAATGACATGAGTTCACCACAGTGGTGATTATCCACACAAAACTTGAACATAAGTGGGTCCATCAACATTCTATCATAGAATTTGAAATGGTTCTTCTTGAGAGACTATTTACAGTTATTGGAGACTGGAGACTTTGACTATACACCTTCTTTAGTGGTATAGTCACTGGTGGGTTGTCTGTGCTCTGGGAAAGACAAAAACCCATCTCACTCTTGCTCATGTACACAATCCTAACTAAATGAATGCATCATTTAAAAAACAATATGAAACAGAAGGGACATTTGTTGGGAAAATCTCATTAGGAAAAGGAATAAGTATGAGAAGATAATGTGTAGATGGGTAACATTTATTGTATATTAGTATGAGACAATCGAGGACTAAAAAAGTATTAAATGTAGTTTTTACCTAAGTTGGGATTTTTGAATATGGGGAGATGTGTCAGTCATTTAAGTGCTTAAAGAATAGGCACACGGACTTGTTCCATCAGGACTCAAATGAAAGTCAAACATAACAGTTTATATTAGGAACCCCAGGACTAGTTAGGGAGTGGCAGAGACAGGAGGGTCCTCACAGCTATCTAATGGTTTACCAAGAATCAGGGGACATTGGATTCAGAGAGCAAAGTTTTCTCAAAAAAACAAGGTGGAGAGGGATTATGAAGACATTCAAGATTTTTCCTCTGGGCTTTCCCACACACACATACATGTACATGAGAATGAACACAAACACATCCCAAATAAATCTTAGCATTAACATGTTGGAAAAGGTAATTAAGTAAATAATAATTCACATTCCATGGTTTTCTAAAGTCCACAGAATTATTTATATAAATTTAAAATTATTCATGAAAGCCTTTTTGACAAAGACAATAAAGTGCATGTCTATGTAGTTTCACAACTTGCCCAAAGAAATTTTAAATTGAAGCAATGTGTGTCCAAGTCCGACTGGATCCACGGGTGGCTGTTTAATTCATCAAGATAACTGTTGTATTCCTGCTGTTAAGTCGTCTTCTCTCTTCTGTGGCAGTAATTGAGATGTGCATTTCCCCCATTGCTCCTGAAGTATTTGCGTTTTATAGTCAAAAGCATAAAGATTTAGGAGACAGCTCGTATCAGAGAATTGATGTTTGAAAGCTTATAATCATTGAGAGAAAATACACTAAAGCCATACACTCCAGGGAGAAAGTGTGGTTGAATATATAAGTGAAATATACCATTTAAAGTTCAACATATATATGCACACATTCATGAATATATCTGTGCAAATGTTTCTATGGTGTATAAACATACACAAACATATAACTTCTATACAGTAATGTGTATTGTTGCTGTGAAAGTAGATCAAGTCCTTATTAATTCTGTTGTTGTTGTTAATTAATTATTATCTCAAGGGAAAGAACTCTTAAACACATGCTATAGAACTATACCAACATTGGTTTATATATTAGTATTTGTTACATTTGAAACAAGTAATATGGCATGATAGCTACTTTTTCCTTCAGTATCCGGTACTTTTTATATTTACATTCAACAATTATGTGTTCAGTCATGCGTGGTAAAAGGTGCAGTTAAACTGAATATAGGGACAAATAAATATATCTGCACACACACACACACACTTTTATACTATAGAAAGTTCATATACTGGTTTAAACCTTGGTATATGCTTTCTGAGTATATTAAATTCTTTGTTGTTATGATTGAATACCTAGAAAAAGCAATTTAACAGATGAAACCATTATTTTGATTTACATTTTAAAAGGACAAGACTCATTATGGCAGGGTACATATGTTCAACAGGTATGTAAAGTAGCTGGTATTGTACCCATAATCAGTAACCAGGAAGATAAAGTTGATACTCAGGTGGCTTTCTCACTCCCTGCTATTTTGTTTAGAATGTCAGCCAATAGTGTGGTTGTAGCCAAGTGTAGTGTGTCTTCTATCCCCAAGTAAATGCTCACATGGATCCAAAGCTGTGTCTCCTAGGTGATTGCAAATCTAGACAAGTTAGCAATGCAGATTAACTGTCAAGTCTTCCATATTTAATTAGTAGAGGTCTCACAGCTCCTACAAAATTAATAATAGCAATTTGTGACATTGTAATATTATCAAATATCAAAAGTAAGCAAATGGTATAAAATAGAGCAGACTCAATCTGAAATTCCAAAATTAATGCCAATTCTGCCACAAATTCAATGGCTATGACTGTGGAAACTACAAAGCAGACAAGCCCAAAGCATCTCTGTACTATATTAGGGATCTGTTTTCCTTCAGATACCATGTATATGTGAATAAACCTACTATTAACAAATAAATTGAACTGGTACATCTGTATCTACCATGAACTTGTTCTTCATAAAACCTTAAATAACCTTTAACATTTTCAAATTTAAAACTTTTGCATAAGCATGGACATGTGTTCATTGTACTTTGAATTGTCCAGGTCAATACATACATACAATTTCAATTAAATCAACTGACCTTCATGTTGATATTAAATGCAATTATACAATGCCCAAGTTTTGTCATGGAGGATTTTCACAGATGAGCAAAAGATGATGACATCGTTTCATTATCTAGGATAATGTTTACACAGTTCTAGCCAGATCCATTTTTCTTAGAGAACAGAGACATTATAAGATATTAAGATAATATTGCTGATACGCACTCAGAGATAAGTGGATATTAGGCCAGAAACATAGAACAGCTAAGATACAATTTGCAAAACACAAGAAAATCAAGAAGAGGGAAGACCAGTGGGTGGATACTTCATTCCTCCTTAGAATAGGAAACAAAATACCCATGAAAGGAGTTACAGAGACAAAGTTTAGAGCTAAGACAAAAGGATGGACTATCCAGAGAATATCCCACCCAGGGATTCATCCCATAATCAGCCACCAAACCCAGACACTATTGCATATGCCTGCAAGATTTTGCTGAAGGGACCCTGTTATAGCTGTTTCAGGTGAGGCTATGCCAGTGCCTGGCACATACAGAAGTCACAGTCATCTATAAGATGGAACACAGTCATCTATAAGATGGAACACAGGGCCCCCAGTGGAGAAGCTAGAGAAAAAACCCAAGGAGCTGAAGGGGTCTGCAACCCTATAGGTGGAACAACAATATGGACTAACCAGTACCCCCAGAGCTTGTATCTCTAGCTGCATATGTAGCAGAAGATGGCCTAGTCAGCCATCACTGGAAAGAGAGGCCCCTTGGTCTTGCAAACTTTATATGCCACAGTACAGGGGAATGCCAGGGCCAAGAAGTGGGAGTGGGTGGTTAGGGGAGCAGGGTGGGGGGGAGGGTATAGGGAACTTTCGGGATAGCATTTGAAATGTATATAAAGAAAATATCTAGAGAGACTGCATTAGTTAGGGAAGTAGAAACCAGCCTGAGTAGGGCCACAGGCCTCATCCGGCCGGATCAGCGCCGGGGTAGCAGGAGCGCAGGGTTGCCTGACACCCTCCAGCTACCCACGACCCCCGCCGCAGGATTTTGGGACTGCTGGTGAGTGGAACACAGCTTCTGCTACAATCCAATTGCGCGGGACCTGAGACTGCATTAGTTAGGGAAGCAGAAACCGGCCTGAGTAGGGCCACAGGCCTCATCCGGCAGGATCAGCACCGGGGTAGCGGGAGCGCAGGGTTGCCTGACACCCTCCAGCTACCCACGACCCCCGCCGCAGGATTTTGGGACTGCTGGTGAGTGGAACACAGCTTCTGCTCCAGTCCAGTCACGCGGGACCTGAGACTGCTCTGGTTGGGGAGAGAGAAATCCGGCCTACATAGGGCCACAACCCTCTTCCGGTCAGAAAAGCACCAGGGCAGCTGGGGCGCAGGGTCGGCTGACACTCACCAGCTACCCACAACACCCACCACAGGATCTTAAGACTTCTGGAGAGTGGAACACAGCTTCTGCCCCAATCCAATTGCACGCGGGACCAGAGACTGCATTAGTTAGGGAAGCAGAAAACCGGCCTGAGTAGGACCACAGGCCTCTTCCGGCTGGACCAGCACCAGTGTACCGTCAGCTACCCACGACCCCCGCCGCAGGATTTAGAGACTGCTGGTGAGTGGAACACAGCTTCTGCTCCAATCTTTAAACAGTGACAACGATAACAACTAACCCCAGAGATTACCAGATGGCGAAAGGTAAACGTAATAATCTTACTAACAGAAACCAAGACCACTCACCATCATCAGAACCCAGCACCCCCACTTCGCCCAGTCCAGGGCACCCCAACACACCGGAAAAGCTAGACACGGATTTAAAAGCATATCTCCTGATGATGATAGAGGACGTCAAGAAGGACTTTAATAACACACTTAAAGAAATGCAGGAGAACACTGCTAAACAGGCAGAAGACAATAAAGAGGAAGCACAAAAATCCCTTAAAGAATTGCAGGAGAACACTGCTAAAGAGTTACAAATCCTTAAAGAAAAACAGGATAACATAATCAAACAGGTAGAAGTCCTTACAGAAAAACAGGAAAACACATCCAAACAGATGATGGAAATGAACAAAACCATACTAGACCTAAAAAGGGAAGTAGACACAATAAAGAAAACCCAAAATGAGGCAACACTGGAGATAGAAACCCTAGGAAAGAAATCTGGAACCATAGATACCAGCATCAGCAACAGAATACAAGAGATGGAAGAGAGAATCTCAGGTGCAGAAGATTCCATAGAGAACATCGGCACAACAATCAAGGAAAATGTAAAATGCAAAAAGATCCTAACTCAAAACATCCAAGAAATATAGGACACAATGAGAAGACCAAACCTACGGATAATAGGAGTGGATGAGAATGAAGATTTTCAACTCAAAGGACCAGCAAACATCTTCAACAAAATTATAGAAGAAAACTTCCCAAATCTAAAGAAAGAGATGCCCATGAACATACAAGAAGCCTACAGAACTCCAAATAGACTGGACCAGAAAAGAAATACCTCCCGACACATAATAATCAGAGCAACAAATGCTCTAAATAAAGATAGAATACTAAAAGCAGTAAGAGAAAAAGGCCAAGTAACATATAAGGGCAAGCCTATCAGAATTACACCAGATTTTTCACCAGAGACTATGAAAGCCAGAAGATCCTGGACGGATGTTATACAGACACTAAAAGAACACAAATTCCAGCCCAGGCTACTATACCCAGCCAAACTCTCAATTAACATAGATGGAGAAACCAAAGTATTCCACGACAAAACCAAATTCACACATTATCTCTCCATGAATCCAGCCCTTCAAAGGATAATAACAGAAAAAAAACAATACAAGGACAGGAACCACGCCCTAGAAACAACAAGAAGGTAATCCCTCAACAAACCTAAAAGAAGACAGCCACAAGAACAAAATGCCAACTTTAACAACAAAAATAACAGGAAACAACAATTACTTTTCCTTAATATCTCTTAATATCAATGGACTCAACTCCCCGATAAAAAGACATAGACTAACAAACTGGCTACACAAACAAGACCCAACATTTTGCTGCTTACAGGAAACTCATCTCAGAGAAAAGGATAGACACTACCTCAGAATAAAAGGCTGGAAAACAATTTTCCAAGCAAATGGCATGAAGAAACAAGCTGGAGTAGCCATTCTAATATCTGATAAGATTGACTTCCAACCCAAAGTCATTAAAAAAGACAGGGAGGGACACTTCATACTCATCAAAGGTAAAATCCTCCAAGAGGAACTATCAATCCTGAATATCTATGCTCCAAATACAAAGGCAGCCACATTCATTAAAGAAACTTTAGTAAAGCTCAAAGCACACATTGCACCTCATACAATAATACTGGGAGACTTCAACACACCACTTTCACCAATGGACAGATCATGGAAACAGAAACTAAACAGGGACACAGTGAAACTAAGAGAAATTATGAATCAAATGGATCTGGCAGATATCTACAGAACATTCTATCCTAAAACAAAAGTATATACCTTCTTCTCAGCACTTCATGGTACCTTCTCCAAAATTGACCACATAATTGGTCACAAAGCAGGCCTCAACAGATATAAAAATATTGAAATTGTCCCATGCATCCTATCAGATCACCATGGACTAAGGCTGATCTTCAATAACAAAATAAATAATAGAAAGCCAACCTTCACGTGGAAACTGAACAACACTCTTCTCAATGATACCTTGGTCAAGGAAGGAATAAAGAAAGAAATTAAGGACTTTTTAGAGTTCAATGAAAATGAAGCCACAACATACCCAAACTTATGGGACGCAATGAAAGCATTTCTAAGAGGAAAACTCATAGCTCTGAGTGCCTCCAAAAGGAAACTAGAGAGAGCACACATTAGCAGCTTGACAACACACCTAAAAGCACTAGAACAAAAGGAAGCAAATTCACCCAAGAGGAGTAGACGGCAGGAAATAATCAAACTCAGGGGTGAAATCAACCAAGTGGAAACAAGAAAAACTATTCAAAGAATCAACCAGTCAAGGAGCTGGTTCTTTGAGAAAATCAACAAGATAGATAAACCCTTAGCCAGACTCACTAGAGGGCACAGGGAAAGCATCCTAATTAACAAAATCAGAAATGAAAAAGGACACATAACAACAGATCCTGAAGACATCCAAAACACCATCAGATCCTTCTACCAAAGGCTATACTCAACAAAACTGGAGAACCTGGATGAAATGGAGAAGTTCCTAGACAGATACCAGGTACCAAAGTTGAATCAAGATCAGGTTAATGATCTAAACAGCCCTATATCCCCCAAAGAAATAGAAGCAGTCATTAATAGTCTCCCAACTAAAAAAAGCCCAGGACCAGATGGGTTTAGTGCAGAGTTCTATCAGACCTTCAAAGAAGATCTAATCCCAGTTCTTCACAAACTATTCCACAAAATAGAAACAGAAGGTACTCTACCCAACTCATTCTATGAAGCCACAATTACTCTGATACCTAAACCACAAAAAGACCCAACAAAGATAGAAAACTTCAGACCAATATCCCTTATGAATATTGATGCAAAAATCCTCAATAAAGTTCTTGCTAACCGAATCCAAGAACACATCAAAACAATCATCCATCCTGACCAAGTAGGTTTCATCCCAGGGATGCAGGGATGGTTCAATATACGGAAATCCATCAACGTAATCCAGTATATAAACAAACTCAAAGACAAAAACCACATGGTCATCTCGTTAGATGCTGAAAAAGCATTTGACAAGATCCAACACCCATTCATGATAAAAGACTTGGAAAGATCAGGAATTCAAGGCCCATACCTAAACATGATAAAAGCAATCTACAGCAAACCAGTAGCCAACATCAAAGTAAATGGTCAGAAGCTTGAAGCAATCCCTCTAAAATCAGGGACTAGACAAGGCTGTCCACTTTCTCCATACCTATTCAACATTGTACTTGAAGTCCTAGCCAGAGCAATTCGACAACAAAAGGAGATCAAAGGGATACAAATTGGAAAAGATGAAGTCAAAATATCACGTTTTGCAGATGATATGATTGTATATATAAGTGACCCTAAAAATTCCACCAGAGAACTCCTAAGCCTGATAAACAGCTTCGGTGAAGTAGCTGGATATAAAATTAATTCAAACAAATCAATGGCCTTTCTCTACACAAAGAATAAACAGGCTGAGAAAGAAATTAGGGAAACAACACCCTTCTCAATAGTCACAAATAATATAAAATATCTTGGCGTGACTCTAACTAAGGAAGTGAAAGATCTGTATAATAAAAACTTCAAGTCTCTGAAGAAAGAAATTATAGAAGATCTCAGAAGATGGAAAGATCTCCCATGCTCATGGATTGGCAGGATCAACATTGTAAAAATGGCTATCTTGCCAAAAGCAATCTACAGATTCAATGCAATCCCCATCAAAATTCCAAATCAATTCTTCAACGAATTAGAAAGTGCAATCTGCAAATTCATCTGGAATAACAAAAAACCTAGGATAGCAAAAACTCTTCTCAAGGATAAAAGAACCTCTGGTGGAATCACCATGCCGGACCTAAAGCTCTACTACAGAGCAATTGTGATAAAAACTGCATGGTACTGGTATAGTGACAGACAAATAGACCAATGGAATAGAATTGAAGACCCAGAAATGAACCCACACACCTATGGTCACTTGATCTTCGACAAGGGAGCTAAAAACATCCAGTGGAAGAAAGACAGCATTTTCAACAAATGGTGCTGGCACAACTGGTTGTTATCATGTAGAAGAATGCAAATCGATCCATTCCTATCTCCTTGTACTAAGGTCAAGTCTAAGTGGATCAAGGAACTTTACATAAAACCAGAGACACTGAAACTTATAGAGGAGAAAGTGGGGAAAAGCCTTGAAGATATGGGCACAGGGGAAAAATTCCTGAATAGAACAGTAATGGCTTGTGCTGTAAGATCGAGAATTGACAAGTGGGACCTCATGAAACTACAAAGGTTCTGCAAGGCTAAAGACACCATCAATAAGACAAAAAAACCACCAACAGATTGGTAAAGGATCTTCACCTATCCTAAATCAGATAAGGGACTAATATCCAATATATATAAAGAACTCAAGAACGTGGACTCCAGAAAGTCAAATAACCCCATTAAAAAATGGGGCTCAGAACTGAACAAAGAATTCTCACCTGAGGAATACCGAATGGCAGAGAAACACCTGAAAAAATGTTCAACATCCTTAATCATCAGGGAAATGCAAATCAAAACAACCCTGAGATTCCACCTCACACCAGTCAGAATGGCTAAGATCAAAAATTCAGGTGACAGCAGATGCTGGCGAGGATGTGGAGAAAGAGGAACACTCCTCCATTGTTGGTGGGATTGCAAGCTTGTACAACCACTCTGGAAATCAGTCTGGCGGTTCCTCAGAAAATTGGACATAGTACTACCGGAGGATCCAGCAATACCTCTCCTGGGCATATATCCAGAAGATGTCCCAACTGGTAAAAAGGACACATGCTCCACTATGTTCATAGCAGCCCTATTTATAATAGCCAGAAGCTGGAAAGAACCCAGATGTCCCTCAACAGAGGAATGGATACAGAAATTATGGTACATTTACACAATGGAGTACTACTCAGCTATTAAAAAGAATGAATTTATGAAATTCCTAGCCAAATGGATGGACCTGGAGGGCATCATCTTGAGTGAAGTAACACAATCACAAAAGAACTCACACAATATGTATTCATTGATAAGTGGATATTAGCCCAAAACTTAGGATACCCAAGATATAAGATACAATTTGATAAATGCATGAAACTCAAGAAGAATGAAGACCAAAGTGTGGACACTGTGCACCTTCTTAGAATTGGGAACAAAACACCCAGGGAAGGAGTTACAGAGACAAAGTTCGTAGCTGTGATGAAAGGATGGACCATTTAGAGACTGCTGTATCCAGGGATCTGTCCCATAATCAGCTTCTAAACGCTGACACCATTGCATACACTAGCAAGATTTTGCTGAAAGGACCCAAATATAGCTGTCTCTTGTGAGACTATGCCGGGGCCTAGCAAACACAGGAGTGGATGTTCACAGTCAGCTATTGGATGTATCACAGGGCTCCCAATGGAGAAGCTAGAGAAAGTACCCAAGGAGCTAAAGGGATCTGCAACCCTATTGTTGGAACAACATGATGTACTAACCAGAACCCCGGAGCTCTTGTCTCTAGCTGCATATGTATCGAAAGATGGCCTAGTCGGCCATCAATGGAAAGAGAGGCCCATTGGACTTGCAAACTTTATATGCCCCAATATAGGGGAATGCCAGGGCCAAAAGAATGGGAATGGGTGGGTAGGGAAGTGGGGGGCGCTATGGGGGACTTTTGGGATAGCATTGGAAATGTAATTGAGGAAAATATGTAATAAAAATATTAAAAATCAAAAAAAAAGAAAATATCTAATAAAAAACACTAACAGAAAAAAGATATTAAGATAATACTGCTGTTTCTCTATAGCTGTTCATATTTCTAGAGTTTTTTGGTTATGAATACTTTTTAAAGGACATATATGTATTTTATTTCAGGTAAATCTGATTTTAATTAATTGTGGAAATTGGCAACACTAGAAATTGTATTGAGAATGTGTATATATATGTTTACATGTACATATACATACATAAAACCTTAGAAACTTTAGTATCTGTCCAGAGACAGCACACAAAAAAAGTAATAAAGTGCTGGACTCATGAAGACAGAGAGGAAAGTCTTCTTTTTCCATTCTCAATATTTTTAGTAATGTTCTACAAAGATTTATTCAGACCATTCATAATAGATTCATATCAAACAGACAGTGGTGTCTAGCATTATTGACCTCAACTCTTTCTACTGTGTGAAACTCTAATTTAAAAACTCATATATATTTTCATTGCTTGAAATTCATTCACTCATTCACTCATTCACTCATTCACTCATTAATTCATTAGTTATTATACATCTACTACTACGGATATTCTAAAGTTCACTAAATTATTTAAATAAATTATACAATACTCACTAGTACATGTAAGAAAGTTCTGGAATGCACGAAATTTAGAATTAGCAATCTAAGGAGAAATAACATTTATTGCTGATCCTATATACTATCTATAATAGGAGCTAATTCTATAACTGGAGACAGAGCAAGTTATTCATATATATATATATATATATATATATATATATATATATATATATATCTCACTAACTGTGCCTCTGGTGTCAGTGAACATATCACTATAAATATTACTATGGGGAGAAAATATTCTATTCTAAAAACAATTACTACCCCCTCTCCCTCCCCCACAACATACAGTGCTTAGGTGCCTGGATATAAGTTCTCTGTGTTTAAAGTATTGAATAGTACATTAATGTAGTGAGGCAAGAAAACAGAAAGGATACACTTAAGTTCTTGTTGTCAGTTTTAGTTGTTTGTTTATAGGCATTGGTTCTGGGACATAAGGTTTTAAATGAAGACTATTAATCTAATACTTTTGGTTTTATTTTAGTACCTTGGAAAGGTAACATTTTCAAACCTGTGGTAAATCTTATACCATTGAAAGCTTAAGAGAATACATTTGGGACTGGGATACAAGAAAAGGAAAACACTACATGATAGCACAGTCATTTCACAGCTTCAATATAAACTTCTGTTAGTTGGTTTCTCTGCTCTAACAAAATGTCTAAGAAAAGAGAAACAGCTATGCGAAGACTTGTTTTGTCTCAGACATTCAGAGCTTCTGTTACTTGGGTAGCCTGGTAAATTGGTTTCAGGTCTATATCAAGGGACAAGGCAGGGACATCATAGTTGAAGATCATATGTGGAGAAAGATGCTCATTGTGTGGCATACAGGTAATGAGTAGAAACAGAAAGGAAAGGGACCAGGGGTGAGAAACACCCCTTATGCATGACTCAAGTACCCGGAAACATCTAATCAGGAACTACCTTCTACAACTCTCTACATATGACAATAGTCCTTTTCACTATGACTCTGGGACCCTGTTAATTTATTGATTAACTGAGAGTCTTCATGATCGAATCATCCTCAAAACTCTAGCAGTGAATTGTGCAGTGCAAAGCAAGCTATCATGCTCAAGCCTGCAGGTAAGATTGCCAGAGCAATGGTTGTGGAAGATGGAAGATGGCTGCTCATCAAAGCATTAAATCCAGCCCTTCTCTTAGCTCTTGAATGTCTTTTTTCAGGCAATGAAAATGTCATTGGACCCCACAATAAAACAATGTGTTCTGAGTGATATTCTTAAGTCAGTCTTATATACTTCTATTTCTTGGAAGTTATGTGAATTTGCTTCATAAATTATCTCCTCAGAGAAATGTAAAATGGACTGTTACAGCCACAAGATTTACAATATAAGTCAAGGGAGCAGTAACCAGTGTTCTTCAGAGAAGATATCAGACTATAGTGAACATTTATAGAAAATTAAAATGTTAAATGCAGATTGTTAAAATTAAATTAACTTTACAATAAATCATCTAAAGTTCATGTCAGATTCAGACTAATTAAACTGAAGGAAAAATGTGCTTGAATATCAAAGAGGAACCACATGAACTAAAAGTTTCACAGGTAGGCTTAATTTATGTAGTTATTAATATAGATAAGCTAAATGAGAGATATGGTCTGAAATGGTAGTTAATGTAAATAGCATGAACTCCAAAGTTAAATAGATCTAAGGTTCAGTGTATTCTCTCTGCAAGGTAACCACTCTAGATAAGTTTGCTTCATCAAATTTCATAACAGTTTCTCTTAAGTGGAGAATAAAGACTACTTCATATAATCAATTCTCATTTGTGTAGTGATTTCCACAAGGCAGGTAAAACATAATATTGTCTTTGTGTATTTTCTAAGAATGCTAGATACTGTTATATGTGTGAGCCTTACAATGACTTGGGAGTTGGTGATTTCAGAAAAGCATGCCTAATTTCCAACCGTAGCACAGCAACTTACTGACAATACCTAAGGAAAATATGAGGCTACTATAATGTTCTTTACAATACAAACAGTACCACAGAATATTGTTCACAGTCCTTTGCTGATGTAATTGATCTTTATTTATATTACTCTAAGGTAACTTCTAACTCTAACATACATGGTTTAAATATTATTGGCATGATAGACATAATTAATTAAATATTATCACATTTTAATAACAGATACATATTAATTAGTCATGAGTCCTGTGGGGGAAATGTGTGAGTTAGATATTGTTATAGGTAAAAAAGATAAAATCACCAGTTTTATATGTCAGCTAAGATCCCTTGAGAAAAGATAGTTCAAAGGCACCAAGGTTAAGCTGAGCTTAAAATGGGGCAGCAGGGCTAGAAGACTCACCATGAAGGTGAGAATATATTAGAAATTTAACACCCACAGGAATAATTTAATCTCATTAATGGAACAAGATGCCTTGAGGTAACTCTGGGGGTAGCACAAGTCACTGATTAGTAGGCAATGATAAGAAAAAGAAGGTGACTGTTTATGGGGATATGGGGTTGAATCCTATTGAGATCAGCAGTAGTTTGGATTAAGGATAGCATTGCTGAAGGTGGTAAGAAATGATTTAGATATAACATACATTAGAAATTGAACAGATAAAGGCTTTGTAACCGTAGGCAACTGCTTACTGGGTATGGCAGAATCAAGGTATTCAAGGATCTTGATTTAGAGATCCAAAGAGACTGAGGGACATTGTTTATAGTTTTTATATAAAAGTTTGATATAAATATTGAATTTTATTTTATTTTTTTAAATTTTATTTCATGGTGACATCTTGAACAGTAGACACAGAAGACACTCCAAGAAATTTAGAATTAACAGGAGGGAGTACACTAAGAGGAAGCTGTATGCACTTGAAGCCTTGAGCATGAATGCTGTGGGCATGTCTGTGCCATGGTGTTACTAAATAAAAAGAAATGAAAGTCTGAGTTGACAGATGTGGTGGCATCTAAAGAGCAAGTGGAAAATGGGATGGAGAATTACATTGATTTAAGTGTACAAAGAAAGTCTACGATGGGGGAAGCTGCTGTTGCCATGGCTACTGGGAGGAACTCAGTGGCCAATTCCAATCCCACTAGAGCCTATGTATTACAGACTTTAATACTTTCCAGTGGTACCAAGCTGAGGACCAAGCCTGACTGAAGTGAGTACAGAGGAAAACGGGGTATGGAACACATAATAGGGACATGAACCTGTACACAACTTATTCAGACAGTAAGTGGCAAGAATTGAAGGGAAAGGGAATTCTTATAGACTCCTTATTGTTTTGTATACAAGATGTTGTCATGAAAATATATTCTGATGAAAGAGATACATATTAGGAGGAAGAGTCATAATTAAATCAGTGACCTTACCACATACACTTTGAACAAGCATGAATACATGGCGTACAAAGAGGATATAAAAGGCTGATGTTACCGGTCAGCACCAGTCCCATGCCAGGTTGAGTGCAAACTTGGAGGACCGTCCCTGGAGGACTCAATGTCGCAGGTGCGCTTGCACACCCAGGATCTTGGGATTACTGGTGAGTGGAATGCAACATCTGTTCCAAAACAACCCAGAGGGGCTTGGGCCAGCAAGAAGAGAGGGACAAAGGAAACCAGCCTTACTGGGGGCTGGGGTTTGTTCTGGTTGGCACGAGCCCTGCACCAACTTGGGTGCAAACTCGGTGGACAGTCCCCAGAGGACACTCCATGCAGCAGGCACCCATGCACACCCAGGATCTTCGGATCACTGGTGAGTGGAATGCAACATCTGTTCCAAAACAACCGGGAGAGGCCTGTGTGAGCAAGAACAGGGACAAAGGAAACCCACCCGACCAGTGGCTGGGGTTATTTCTGGTTGGCATCAGCCCCAGGCCATCTTGGGCACAAACTCGGCTGACGGTCCCACGGGCCCCAGAAGACTCACCACACCGCAGATGCCCTAGCACCCCCAGGATCTTAGGATCAGTGAGGAGAGTCAGCCTCCAGAGAGGGCTGACCCCAGAACTCAGATGAGAGCACTACCTTGTATCCTGGGTCTCTCTGAGACCAGTCTCTGTAGAAGAGCATGCAGACTGCAGAAACAGCAGAGCTCCTTGAACAGGCTCCCTTCAGGCCTTCATCCTCAGCTAGGAGGCAGAGCTGAGACCCAGACCTCTGGGCACCTTCCCTGCCAGACAAGAGTCGGCCTCCAGGGAGGGCTCTGACCCCAGGACTCAGGTGAGAGAACCACCTGGTATCCTGGGTCTCTCAGATACCAGTCTGCACAGGAGAGCACACAGGCCACAGAAGCAACAGAGCTTCTTGGTCAGGGCCCCTTCTGGCCTTCATTTTCAGACAGTAGGCAGATCTGAGCTCCAGACTTCTGTGCACCTTCCTTGCAAAAGAAGAGCTTGCCTGCAGAGAGTGCTCTGACCCCTGGGACTCAGGAGAGAGTTGGACTCTCAGGAGTGCTGACAGAATCTAACAGAATCACAGGAGGAACAAGCTCCAGACAGAGACAGCTTAAATATCTAACATCAGAAATTTCTAGATGGAGAAAGGCAAACATAAAAATTTTACAGAAACCAAGACAACTCAGCATCATCAGAACGCAGTACACTGACCACAGCCAGTCCTGGATACCCCAACACAACCAAAGAGCAAGATTCAGATTTAAAATCAATTTAAGAATGGCATTAATAACTCACTTAAAGAAATACAGGAAAACACTGCTAAACAGAAGACCTTAAAGAAGAAGCACAAAAATCCCTTAAAGAATTACAGGAAAACACAACCAAACAGGTGATGGAATTGAGCCAAACCATCTAAGATCTAAAAATGGAAGTAGAAACAATAAAGAAAACTCAAAGGTAGACAACTCTGGAGATAGAAATCCTAGGAAAAAATCAGGAACTATATATTTGAGCATCAGCAACAGAATAGAAGAGATGGAAGAGAGAATCTCAGGTGCAGAAGATTCCATAGAAAACATGGACACAACAATCAAAGAAAATGCAAAATTGAAAAAGAATCTAATTCAAAACATCCAGGAAATCCAGGACACAATGAGAAGACCAAACCTAAGGATTATAGGTTTAGATGAGAATGAAGTTTCTGGGCTAAAATCCACTTATCAGTGAGTACATATTGTGTGAGTTCTTTTGTGAGTGGGTTACCTCACTCAGGATGATGCCCTCCAGGTCCATCCATTTGCCTAGGAATTTCATAAATTCAGTCCTTTTAGTAGCTGAGTAGTACTCCATTGTGTAAATGTACCACAATTTCTGTATCCATTCCTCTGTTGAGGGGCATCTGGGTTCTTTCCAGCTTCTGGCTATTATAAATAAGGCTGCTATGAACATAGTGGAGCATGTGTCCTTCTTACTGGTTGGAACATCTTCTGGATATATGCCCAGGAGAGGTATTGCAGGATCCTCCAGTAATACTATGTCCAATTTTTTTTCAACTTAAAGGGCTAGGAAATATCTTCAAAAAATAAAATATAGAAGAAAACTTCCCTAACCTAAAGAAAGAGATGCCCATGAACATACAAGAAGCCTACAGAACTCCAAATAGACTGGACCCAAATTTTTTTTTCTCCCAACACATAATAATCAGAACAACAAATGAACTAAATAAAAATAGAATATTAAAAGCAGTAAGTGAAAAAGGTCAAGTAACATATAAAGGCAGACCTCTTAGAATTACACCAGACTTCTCACCAGAGACTATGAAAGCCAGAAGATCCTGGACAGATATTGAACAGACCCTAAGAGAACACAAATGCTAGCCCAGGCTACTATACCCAGCAAAACTCTCAATTACTATAGATAGAGAAACCAGAGTATTCAATGACAAAACAAAATTCACACAATATCTTTCCATGAATCCAGCCCTTGATAGAATAATAAAGGGAAAACTCCAACACAAGAAGGGAAATTATGCCCTAGAAAAAGCACGAAAATAATACTTCAACAAACCTAAAAGAAGATAGCCACAAGAACAGAATCCTAACTCTAACAACAAAAATATCAGGAAGCAACAATTACTTTTCCTTAATATCTTTAAATATCAATGGACTCAATTCCCCAATAAAAAGACATAGACTAAGAGACTGGCTACATAAACAGGACCCAACACTTTGCTGCATACAGGAAACCCACCTCAGGACAAAGACAGACACTACCTCAAAATAAAAGGCTGGAAAACAATTTTCCAAATAGACGGTCTAAAAAAACAAGCTGGAGTAGTCATTCTAATATCAAGTAAAATTGACTTCCAACCCAAAGTTATCTAAAAAGACAAGGAAGGGCACTTCATACTCATCATACTCAATATTTATTCTCCAAATGCAAGGGTATCCACATTCATTAAGAAAACTCTAGTAAAGCTCAAACCACACATTGCACCTCACACAATAATAATGGGAGACTGTAACACCCTACTACCATCAATGGACAGATCCCAGAAACAGAAACTAAACAGAGGCACATTGAAACTAACAGAAGTTATGAAACAAATGGATTTAAGAGATATCTACAACCCTTCTCAATAGTCACAAATAATATAAAATATCTTGGCGTGACTCTAACTAAGGAAGTGAAAGATCTGTATAATAAAAACTTCAAGTCTCTGAAGAAAGAAATTATAGAAGATCTCAGAAGATGGAAAGATCTCCCATGCTCATGGATTGGCAGGATCAACATTGTAAAAATGGCTATCTTGCCAAAAGCAATCTACAGATTCAATGCAATCCCCATCAAAATTCCAAATGAATTCTTCAACGAATTAGAAAGTGCAATCTGCAAATTCATCTGGAATAACAAAAAACCTAGGATAGCAAAAACTCTTCTCAAGGATAAAAGAACCTCTGGTGGAATCACCATGCCGGACCTAAAGCTCTACTACAGAGCAATTGTGATAAAAACTGCATGGTACTGGTATAGTGACAGACAAATAGACCAATGGAATAGAATTGAAGACCCAGAAATGAACCCACACACCTACGGCCACTTGATCTTCGACAAGGGAGCTAAAAACATCCAGTGGAAGAAAGACAGCATTTTCAACAAATGGTGCTGGCACAACTGGTTGTTAACATGTAGAAGAATGCGAATCGATCCATTCCTATCTCCTTGTACTAAGGTCAAGTCTAAGTGGATCAAGGAACTTCACATAAAACCAGAGACACTGAAACTTATAGAGGAGAAAGTGGGGAAAAGCCTTGAAGATATGGGCACAGGGGAAAAATTCCTGAATAGAACAGTAATGGCTTGTGCTGTAAGATCGAGAATTGACAAGTGGGACCTCATGAAACTACAAAGCTTCTGCAAGGCTAAAGACACCATCAATAAGACAAAAAAAAACACCAACAGATTGGGAAAGGATCTTCACCTATCCTAAATCAGATAAGGGACTAATATCCAATATATATAAAGAACTCAAGAAGGTGGACTCCAGAAAGTCAAATAACCCCATTAAAAAATGGGGCTCAGAACTGAACAAAGAATACTTGCCTGAGGAATACCGAATGGCAGAGAAACACCTGAAAAAATGTTCAACATCCTTAATCATCAGGGAAATGCAAATCAAAACAACCCTGAGATTCCACCTCACACCAGTCAGAATGGCTAAGATCAAAAATTCAGGTGACAGCAGTTGCTGGCGAGGATGTGGAGAAAGAGGAACACTCCTCCATTGTTGGTGGGATTGCAAGCTTGTACAACCACTCTGGAAATCAGTCTGGCGGTTCCTCAGAAAATTGGACATAGTACTACCGGAGGATCCAGCAATACCTCTCCTGGGCATATATCCAGAAGATGTCCCAACCGGTAAAAAGGACACATGTTCCACTATGTTCATAGCAGCCCTATTTATAATAGCCAGAAGCTGGAAAGAACCCAGATGTCCCTCAACAGAGGAATGGATACAGAAATTATGGTACATTTACACAATGGAGTACTACTCAGCTATTAAAAAGAATGAATTTATGAAATTCCTAGGCAAATGGATGGACCTGGAGGGCATCATCTTGAGTGAAGTAACACAATCACAAAAGAACTCACACAATATGTATTCACTGATAAGTGGATATTAGCCCAAAACTTAGGATACCCAAGATTTAAGATACAATTTGCTAAACGCATGAAACTCAAGAAGAATGAAGACCAAAGTGTGGACACTGTGCACCTTCTCAGAATTGGGAACAAAACACCCAGGGAAGGAGTTACAGAGACAAAGTTCGTAGCGGTGATGAAAGGATGGACCATTTAGAGACTGCCGTATCCAGGGATCCATCCCATAATCAACTTCTAAACGCTGACACCATTGCATACACTAGCAAGATTTTGCTGAAAGGACCCAAATATAGCTGTCTCTTGTGAGACGATGCTGGGGCCTAGCAAACACAGGAGTGGATGTTCACAGTCAGCTATTGGATGTATCACAGGGCTCCCAATGGAGAAGCTAGAGTAAGTACCCAAGGAGCTAAAGGGATCTGCAACCCTATTGTTGGAACAACATGATGTACTAACTAGAACCCCGGAGCTCTTGTCTCTAGCTGCATATGTATCGAAAGATGGCCTAGTCAGCCATCAATGGAAAGAGAGGCCCATTGGACTTGCAAACTTTATATGCCCCAATATAGGGGAATGCCAGGGCCAAAAGAATGGGAATGGGTGGATAGGGAAGTGGGGGGGGCGCTATGGGGGACTTTTGGGATAGCATTGGAAACGTAATTGAGGAAAATATGTAATAAAAATATTAAAAAAAAAGAGATATCTACAAAACATTTTATCCTAAAACAAAAGATTATAACTTCTTCTCAGCACTTTATAGTACCTTCTCCAAATCTGATCATATAATTAGTCACCAAACAGGTCTCAACAGATACAAAAATATTGAAATTATCCCATGCATTCCATAAAATCACCACAGACTAAGGATGATCTTCAATAACATCATAAATAATAGAAAGCCAACATTCATGTGGAAGCTGAACAACATTCTACTCAATGATAACTTGGTCATGGAAGAAATAAAGAAAGAGATTAAAGACTTTTTCGTGTTTAATGAAAATGAAGTCACAACATACTCAGACATATGGGAAACAATGAAAGCATTGCCAAGAGGAAAATTCATAGTTCTGAGTGCCTCCAAAAAGAAACTAGAGAGAGTTCACACTAGCAGCTTGACAGCACACCTAAAAGCTCTAGAACAAAAGGAAGCAAATTCACCCAAGAGGAGGAGACAGCAGGAAATAATTAAACTTATGGCTGAAATCAACCAAGTGAAAACAAAAAGAACTATTCAAAGAATCAGCCAAACCAGGAGCTGGTTCTTTGAGAAAATCAACAAGATAGATAAACCCTTAGCCAGACTAAGTAGAGGGCACAGGGACAATACCCTAATTAACAAAATCAGAAAAGAAAAGGGAGACATAACAAAAAACCTGAGGAAATCAAAAACATCATCAGATCCTACCACAAAAGATTCAACAAAACTGGAAAAGCTAGATGAAATGGACAATTTTCTAAACAGATACCAGGTACCAAAATTATATCAGGATCAGATGAATGAGCTAAACAGTCCCATATCTCCTAAAGAAATAGAAGCAGTCATTAATAGTCTCCCAACCAGAAAAAGCCCAGGACCAGATGGGTTTAGTGCAGAGTTCTATCAGACCTTCAAAGAAGACCTAATTCTAATTCTCCTCAAACTATTTTACAAAGCAGAAACAGAAGGCACTCCACCCAATTTATTCTATGAAGCCACAATTACTCTAATACCTAAACCACATAAAGACCCAACAAAGAAAGAGAACTTCAGACCAATTTCCCTTATGAATAGTGATGCAAATATACTCAATAAAATTCTCCATAACCAAGTCCAAGAATACAGCAAAATCTATCATGACCAAGCAGGCGTCATCCCAGGGATGCAGGGATGGGTCAATATGCAGAAATCCACTATATAAACAAACTCAAAGACAAAAAACACATGATCATCTTGTTAGATGCTGAGATAGCATTTGACAAAATCCAACACCCATTCATGATAAAAGTCTTAGAACGATCAGGAATTCAAGGTCCATACCTAAACATAATAATAGCAATCTACACCAAACCAGTAGCCAACATCAAACTAAATGGAGAGAAACTTGAAGCAATTCCACTAAAAGAAGGGACTAGACAGGCTGCCCACTTTCTCCCTACCTATTCAATATAGTACTTGAAGTTCTGGCCAGAGCAATTAGACAACAAAAGATCAATGGGCTACAAATTTGAAAGGAAGAAGTCAAAATATCACTATTTGCTGATGATATGATAATATATGTAGGTGAACTTTAATATTCCACCAGAGATCTCCTAAACCTGATAAACAGCTTTACTGCAGAACCTGGATATAAAATTAACTCAAACAAATCAGTGGCCTCTCTCTACACAAAGGATAAACAGGCTCAGAAAGAATTTAGGGAAACAACACCCTGCACAATAGTCACAAATAATATAAAATACCTTGGTGTGACTCTAACTAAAGAAGTGAAAGATATGTATAAGAACTTCAAGTCTCTGAAGAAAGAAATTGAAGAACATCTCAAAAGATGGAAAGATCTCCCATGCTCTTGGATTGGCAGGATTAATAAAGTAAAAATGTCTATCTTGCTGTAATAAATCAACAGATTCAACGCAATCTCCATCAAAATTCCCACTCAATTCTTCACTGAGATAGAAAGGAAAATTTTCAAACTCATCGGGAATAACAAAAAACCTAGGACAGCAAAAACTATTCTCAACAATAAAAGAAACTCTGGTGGAATCACCATGCTTGTCCTCAAGCTGTACTACAGAGCAATTGTGATAAAAACAAACAAACAAACAAACAAACAAACAAACCTGCATGGTACTTGGTGCAGCAACAGACATATAGATCAATGGAATAGAATTGAAGACCCAGAAATGAACCCATACACATATGATCACTTGATCTTTGGCAAAGGAGCTAAAACCATCCAGTGGAAAAAGAGACAGCATTTTCAACAAAATGTGCTGGCTCAACTGGCTCTTCTCATGTAGAAGAATGCAAATTAATCCATTCTTATCTCCTTGTACAAAGCTCAAGTCTAAGTGGATCAAGGAACTCCACATAAAATCAGAGACACTGGAACTTATAGAGGAGAAAGTGGGAAAAAGCCTAGCACATATGGGCACAGGGGGAAATTTTCCTGAAAAGAAAAGCAATGTCTTGTGCTGTAAGATTAAGAATGGACAAATGGGACCTCATAAAATTGCAAAGATTCTGTAAAGCAAAAGACACTGTCAATAAGACAAAAAGGCCACCAACATGTTGTGAAAGGATCTTTACCAATCATAAATCAGATAGGGGACTAATATGCAATATATACAAAGAACTCAAGAAGCTGGACTCTGGAAAATCAAATAACCCTATGAAAAAATGGGGTACAGAACTAAACAAAGAATTCTCAACTGAGGAGTACAGATTAGCTAAGAAGCATCCGAAAAAATATTCAATATCCTTAATCATCAGGGAAATGCAAATCAAAACAACCCAGAGATTCTACCTCACACCAGTCAGAATGGCTAGCATCAAAAATTCAGGTGAAAGCAGATGCTGGTGAGGATGTGGAGAAAGAGGAACACTCCTTCATTGTTGGTGATATTGCAAGCTGGTACAACCGCTCTGGAAATCAGTTTGGTGGTTCCTGAGAAAATTGGACATAGTACTACTGGAAGATCCCGCAATACTTCTCCTGGGCATATATCCAGAAGATGTTCCAGCTGGTAAGAAGGACACATGCTGAACTGTGCTCATAGGAGCCTTATTTATAATAGCCAGAAGCTGGAAAGAACCCATATGCCCCTCAACAGAGGAATGGATACAGAAATTATGGTATATTTACACAATGGAGTACTACTCAGCTATTAAAAACAAATTTATGAAATTCTTAGGCAAATGGATAGGACTAGAAAATATCATCCTTAGTGAGGTAACCCAGTCACAAAAGAACTGCCATGATATGCACTCACTGATAAGTGGTTATCAGCCCAGAAACTTAGAATACCCAACACACAATTTACAAAACACATGAAACTCAAGAAGAAGGAAGACCAAAGTGTGCTTACTTCATTCCTCCTTAGAATGGGGAACAAATTGCCCATGGAAGGAGTTACAGAGACAAAGTTTTGAGCTAAGACAGAAGGAAGGGCCATTCAGAGACTTTGCCATTTATGGTTCCATCTCATAAACCACCACCAAACCCAGACACTATTACTATGCCAGCAAGATTTTGTTGACAGGACCATGATATAGGTGTCTTTTGTGAGGCTATGACATTGCCTAGCAAATACCGAAGTGGATGCTCACAGTCATCCATGGGATGGAACACAGGGCCTCCAATGGAGTTGCTAGAGAAAGTTCCCAAGGAGCTGAAGGGGTCTGCAATCCTATAGGAGAAACAAAAAAAATGAACCAACCAGTACCCCCAGAGCTCATGTCTCTAGATGCATATGGAGCAGAAGATGGCCTAGTCAGCCATCATTGGAAGGAGAGGCCCTTGGTCTTGTGAAGATTATATGCCCCAGCACAGGATAATGCCAGGGCTAGGAAGTGGGAGTGGGTGGATTGGGGAGCAGGGCATGGGGAGGGTATAGGGGAATTTTGGGAAAGCATTTGAAATGTAAATGAAGAAAATATCTAATAAAAAAAAAACTGATGTTAGCCTGACACTGGTTTCATTATTATCTTAACTATTCAGTTTTCAAAATGCATAACCTATAGTTTTAGGATAGTTAAGTAAAATATGGGACAGAAGGAAATGAGGCATTTGTAAGTTTTCTTATATAATATATCTGAGTAAAACAAATGAAGAAATAAGATGAATGGTATACAGTAGCTAACTTGGAGAGAGTACAAGTATTGATCAGAAAAATAGATGTCATGTCAGTGACATACATCTTTGTATGTTTGCTGGAGATATGTGGTCCAATACTTGCAATAAGAACATCCTAGCATGGTTGTACATCATAGGAACAGAATATCAAATAGTTTTGAAGTAAATGTTACGGAAATGTATAAAAAAAGAAAAATGTTTAGTTTTTTTAATCTAAATAGAAATCAATCATGAAAATAAGTTGTTTTTTTTTTTTTTTTAACTTCAACTGGGGCTCCAAAGGTATTAGAGCCTAGGGAAAAAAAATCTGCTAGATAGCTTACTCACTGATGATATTTAAAAAGACTAATAAGTGAGATTGTTTGTTAAAGAGGCCTCTGCACTCTCTCTAGGCTTTGAAAACTGCTACATTCATCATAGGTTATACAACTGAATTTGGCTTTAGCATTGACAGCACCCTGCCAGGACTGAACAAAATAACATCAATAGCTCTAAGTGACATCTGTAGTTATATGTTCATCATAGAATTATTCACAGCCACCAAAGCACAGATGCAAACTAAATGTGTGCCAGCAGATGAACCCATAAAGAAAATGTTGTGTTTTCATGGGTTATTATACGTAATTCATCCTTTGGATGATGTGGTTTGTAACAATATGTGTGGGCCCAGAGGAGAGTTGCTAACTGAAATAAGCTGGACACAAAGGGACAAACACTGTGTGGTTTGGTGTACATATACATTCTAAAATAGGAGTTCAAAAAATACAGAATAAAATGGCCTAGCCCAGCATACAGGAATAGAGAATGGAGATGCTCGCCAAGAGTATAAGTATTCAATAATAAGATAAATAATCTCCAGAAATTTAATATTCAGAATTGAGAATGTTGGTGCAGTTTGTTCTTTCCTGTATATATGTATTTTGTTTTCAAGATGACCAGGCTAGCCTTGAACTTGCTATGCATCTGAATCTGGCCTTGAACTAAGGATCCTTCTCCATTTGCCTCCTAAATGATGGGATTTCAGGAATGCATCACCATACTTAGCTTAATAATACTGTCTTACATACTTAAAATTTGATAAAAGTATAGATTTCAAATGTTATTTGTAACACATAAATATTATATACACACATAAATGACTATATCAAGTGAATATGAAGTCATGTATTTATTTGCTTGAATATGGTAATCATTGAACAATCTACATCTCATTACCTTGTACAACTTGACTATATTTCAAATTTTTTCTATTATGCCTCAGTTAAAAACTTAGTCTATGGCTGCATAATGGCTACATAGTGGTTTCATTTCACATTGTTAGTAATATTGCCAGGGAAGGAAGTAGAGAAAATAGAGAAATCCTGTCATCGGGCTCCGAGACCTGACAAAACAACACAACAACAAAAAACATTTTTCCCTTCAACTGTAAAATGATAGAAAAGAAACTGGACAGATAGCTCCTTCGTTAACAGCACTTACTGCTTTTGCTGAGGAGGAAGGTTCAATTTCCATGGACCTACATACATGTTCACAACTGCCTCTAACTTCAGTTACAGAGATGTGTTTCTCTGTGGACACTAAGCATGAAGCCAGTGCATAGACACACATGCAAACAGAAGAACTGTGCATATTAAATAAATAAATAAATAAATAAATAAATAAATAAATAAATAAACAAATATTTTTAAAACAATAGAAAGAAAAGGCAGGTATCCACAATGGAATGACCAAAGCTTAGAACTTCTTAAATTGAAAAAAGATATAATCCTTGGAACTTGGAATCACAGAAATTTCAATAACTTAATAAAAACAGTTCCATGTATTTTAGTGAAAAAGCCAGGCATATAATTTCGAAGCAGTAATCTTCAGAGAGAAAAAAAGATTAGGCTTTCACACATAAAGAAAGACTATTAAACTAAAAAACGCTGTAGCAAAATCTGATCCCTGAAGCCTTTAAAAATAGTGATGTTATTAAGAGACAAATATAAAAACAAGCAAAAACTAACATCTTTAAAGATCAGGATTGATATGCAAGTATTCGCTGAACCTCAGAAAGGTTGTGAACCTTTCGAATAATCAGGAAAACTGACTTGAAAGCCAAAAAGGAGATTCTGCTACAGAATGAAGTCATTATGAGGAACTAGAGATTATGAGGAACTAGAAGAATCTGTGTGAGACATCAGTGGATCTAACCAATCTCAAGGAAGACTGTAATGCTAAGCATACCATCATTCAACCAAAGCTTTATGGAATCAGGTAATTCAGACAGAATGCTGAACCCCTGAACATAGATCATTGCTGAAATTCTGAATGAGCTCAGTCTTCATAAATGTATGTGCAGACGTTCCCTATTCCTTAATGCTTATAGAAAAGAGCTGGTGGGTATGACCTGACACTGATCAGCCTGCTTTATTCTGTGCCATCTTTTATTTTCCTCTGAGAAAAGCCAAGAGTACTATCACATCCAGGGAACAGCCTTCTAAATTATAGAATGAGATATTATTTGCAACTTGGCCTTGGAATCACAAATAAAAGTCAAGTAGGTTCTCTGAACTAAACATGTTATAATTTTAGCTTTATTCTCTGTCTATAGTCATAAAATTGAGATCCATCATGAGATAAGATAAAATGTCATAGCAATTTCTATGAAATTAGATATCAGAGCAGGGCAACTTTGCAGCTACTGAAAGTACAGAAATTAAATAAAGATAACTCATAATTGATAATAAATTATTACATGCTTGTCTCAATTAATTATTATTAATGTCTGAGATACTCCAAAGTTTACATAATATGGATCTGAGCTGAAATCACAATTATTTAAACTCTCAGATATGCTATCTTTTCTTTAAGCGTACGCTATTTATTATTATTAATATTTTCTTTTTTTTTACACTCCAGATTTTATTTCCCTCCTGGTCCACCCTCCAACTGTTCCACATCCCATAACTCCTCCCTGCCTCCCTGTCTCCATGAGGAAGCCCTCTCAACCCTACCAGACCTCTAAACTCCCTGGGACCTCCAATCTCTTTGAGAGTTAGGTGCATCTTCTCTGACTGAACCCAGACCCAGCAGTCCTCTACTGTGTGTTTTTGGGTACCTCATATCATCCGGTGTATGCTGCCTGGTTGGTGATCCAGTCAAGTCTCAGACATACTATCTTAAGATGCATACTTTGGATTTTTTTTCCAATCGCAAATTGTATGTTTTTATGTAGGAGGTGAAATTCAAGTCTGCTAATCCTGAGGGTGGATTTTCCTCCTTCAATCGTGAGAAATTTGGGTGAGTAGGCCATCATTCCTTTCAGCTCTGAGACTTGCTTAGTGTGGAATTTCACAGCATCTTACTTTTGAATTTCCATGTTTTTCGTTGTTTTTTAATTCATTCCGAATTCCCTTTCATAACCTATAATTTTTCCTCTGGCAAAGCCAAGGTAGTATTTATCAAGTAGTCCAATTTGGAGTTTAAGTTTGGAAAGTTCTTAAAAAATTGTGAAAAAGAAAAGAAAGGAAAAGAAGAGAAGAGAAGAGAAGAGAAGAGAAGAGAAGAGAAGAGAAGAGAAGAGAAGAGAAGAGAAGAGCAAAGCAAAGCAAAGCAAAGCAAAGCAAAGCAAGCAAAGAAACTGTTCTACAGTATCCACATCTAACAAGCTGTTAGCTAAGACTTAGCCTCACTTTAACATCTTACTTACATGTGACTGAGCTTTATCTAATAATTAGTTAATTCAGCAATACTTTATTAAAACTTTATCAGACCATATGCTAAGGATGAAAATGAACACAATATGGTACATGCTATTGTGTGAGTACAGAGGATGCATAAAGCATGTGCAAGCCC
Organism: Mus caroli; assembly: GCF_978045245.1. NCBI lineage: Eukaryota > Metazoa > Chordata > Mammalia > Rodentia > Muridae > Mus > Mus caroli. Next base: position 12,415,631 of record NW_028227269.1, read on the forward strand.
ATTCCAGCTCAGGGATTTGGGGTGAGTCCATGAGTCATATCACCAATGTTAGGTCCTAAAGAAAGTCGAGGTTTTTTACAAACAGATGCTATGGTTCAATGGTTGTGCCCAGAAAAAATTATGTTTGTTTTGTTTTGTTTTGTTTTGTTTGAAATGAATGTTCAGATACACAGAATCCTAGGGCATTTATTACAACCTTAAACTGGAAACTGGCAAACACTAAAAATGAGATTGATATGTAGAGACAAGGTGATATACAGAAACTAGAATTTTTGTTGCTATTATTATTTGATGTATTAATCAGGGTTGCGGGGGCGGGGAGAGGAACATTTTGGATTTTATGCAGCTGTTACTCAAATGGAATAAAACCAGGATGCTTTATCTGCTTTCTGATGGGTTCCACACTGTTCTGTCAAAGAACTGTGCTTTTCCAGGAGTAAGAAAGAGAACATAATTAAAATTTTCAAATAGGCACATTTTATTTTATGAACTCTGATCTTTGAATCCTACCTCCTTCATTCTGACGTTGGAGACCTTCCAACTACTGGGCCTCCGATTGAGCTGGACACATTTCTAAGGTTTGAGGAAATAGCCTATTACTCTGTCTGATTGATGGGGATATAAACAGAAGGCAATTTGTTCGTTCCTTGGAAAGCCTGACAGTGGCCACTGTAATGTGCAGTGTAAGATGAAGGAGACGTCAGTCAGCTGCTTCCCAGTGGCAGGAGCAAAGTCAGAAAATCACTTACTGCTCCTTTGCTGTGAAACCCACGCAAGCCATTTGGGCTTCTGCCTGTAGTATGCCTGTTCCCCTCTCAATTAAGATAGAATTAGATGCATCAATAACTGTGCAATGTATTTTTTCCTTTAGCAATTTTCTTTCTGTTTAGTCGAGGAAATATTGTAATTTTTCTTTTATTCTAAACTACTACGTTACAATAAGTTCTATGTCCCATTTTGGCTACTTTATTTTATTTTGTCTTTAATTTTATTATAATTTATTCGTGTGTGTGTGTGTGTGTGTGTGTGTGTGTGTGTGTGTGTGTGTGTGTGTTTTAGAGGTGTACATTCCATTTCTCTCCTTCCACCATAAGATTACATGGATTGAACTCCAGTCATCAGGCTTGACATTAGTTTTCTTAACCCACTGACCATTTTCACTGGTCTTTGGCTACTCTTGTAGAAATGTAAAGGCTATAATGAACTGCTACTTGCTAGCCAATAGCACTCAAGGCTGCAAAATAAATTAAATCATTTAATTACCAAATTTATACTAACATTTATTATCCAAATAGTAACAGCTTTGCAGTGTTATTTGTAGGCTCTTAGGATGCCATTTGGAGAGATTGACAAGCAAACACGACAGGGACAGGATGAATTCCATTTCAAAGGTTTGAGCATATGACTTGAGAATTTCATTGGTTTCTAGAACATTAAAAGCATGTTAGAGAGAAGGTAGGAAAACAAATCACAGTTCAGTATCTTCTGTATTAGATAATCAAACATTGTAAAAATGGCCACAAGGAATGTTGACATTTCTCAGCTTTCTTTATAGGTGGTGTGTTCATTTCTACTCTCTCATACACAGGCACCCACCAGCCATGCAGACCCATACTTAATGCTGCTGTTTCTAATCAGTTGTCATATTGACACTTATTAAACATTAATCTTGGAAAAATTTTTTAATTATTGTAGTGCAGTCAAAAACAAGGAGATAGAAAAGATATATAAAATGTGCAATTTGTAAGATAATGAATCTCTGATAATATGTCTTATGAATCTATTAACATGAAAATGTAAATCTATATCTGAATTATGCATTGTTGGAAGAAAAAAAAGCAAGGGTTCTTACCATTAGAACCAGAATATAAGCAATGTCATTGCTAAGACTGCTTTAATCATTTTTATATTACAGAGATTAATTTTGTGTTATTGAGTTTTATGAAAAATACACACACATATGTATATGTATATATTTTTTTACATGTATATATAATAAAAATACCAAGCAACAAGAAGAAAGACAGAGGTAAATATACTCACTTATATATGTAAACATATATATATATATATATATATATATATGTGTGTGTGTGTGTGTGTGTGTGTGTGTGTGTGTGTGTGTGTATAAAAATAGCTGTATGTTTAAACTTCTTTGTGATTTTCATCCTTTTTAAAAATTACATCACTCAGTAGGGCTGGTGAGAATGCTAAGCAGGTAAGGGTGTTCGATATGTAGCATGATCAACCAAATTTGATCCCAGAACCTATATGATAGAAATGGACAGTCAACTCCCATAAGTTTTCTTGTCTTCTGACCTTCAGTCATACACCATGGTGGACATGCCTACGTACCTACACACATACATATACATACATACATACATACATACATACATACATACACACAAACAGAGAGAGAGGATGGAGGGAGGAAAGGAGCGAGAGAGAGAGAGAGAGAGAGAGAGAGAGAAAGAGAGAGAGAGAGAGAGAGAGAGAGAGAGAGAGAGAGAGACTATATGATGTGCAGGGATAAAGATGGAGTAGAGTCTTTGGGAATGGTGGCCAATGACTGGCCCAAATTGAAACCCATCCCATGGGACAGAACCAATCCTCAACACTTTTAACGATACTTTGCTTACTCTTCTATGCTTACTGTCTTCCCAACAGTCAATGCAAACAGATAGAGACCCACTGTCAAGCATTAGACAGAGCTTGGGGAGTCTTGTGGAAGAATTGAGGAAGGATTGAAGGACCTGAAGGTGATATTCTACAGGAAGACCAACAAAATAAACTAATGTGGTACCTTGGGGGTTTATCAGAGACTGAAACACCAACTAAGCAGTGAATATGGGCTGGACCTACCCCACCCCCAACCCCACACATATGTAGCAACTGTACAGCTTGGTCTTCATGTGGATCATCCAACAACTGGAGCAGCTGCTGCCCCAGATGGTGACCCTTGTTTCCCTAACTGAACCACCTTGACTTGCCTTAGTGGAAGAGGTGTTGCCCAGTCCTGCATTGACTTGTGTGCCAGGGGAGGTAGGAAGGGGGAGAAGCTATATGAGGTGGGCACTGGGAGGGCCAGGCTGCTATCAGGTTGTAAAGCAAGTAAGTAAGTAAAATTATAGGAGGAAAAACTTAATTTCATTTGCTCTGGACCCAAAGTCACCATCCATAGCCCAGTCTGACCTTGGGTTGTATTTCTTCCTTCATTGCCCAAGTGAGTGGACCGGGATTATAGGTGCACTGTCCAATGTTGAGCTAGAGTATTCCTTTACTAACTGCATGGCGATTTGTAATACACTCACCTCTTTATATCTCTGCATTTTTTCTGTCTCTGCAGGGCAGAGAACTTTTCCAGTTACACAAGACAACGCAAGTAAATACTTATTGAATGAACTCACAAGCCACTGAGTGAATGGAGGTCGCTCTTGTTTTATTTTCAGCAAGGTCTATTAACTTGAACAAGCCATGCCTGCTCTTTCAGCGTTGGTTCTTTTACTGCTGAAATTAATAGACTCCCTTCCACACTCTCCAAGGTGCTTCGAACCCCGAGCATCATTGCCTGTAACATTTTTAGTAATTCCCCACAGGGGAAGATCGTTTCTTCCTTATTATTGGAACATAGTTTTTATTTTACTTCAGAAGTACAGAAGTTTTGTAATTTTTCTGAAAACAGATTTTTCCCCGATTTATATTTATGTGTGTGTGTATATTTATGCGTGTGTGTGTGTGTGTGTGTGTGTGTGTGTGTGTGTGCACGCATTTGGGGTTAATGTGAGTACATATGCAATAACGTGTGTGTGTATAACTTAGAGGACAACTCTGTGAAGTCACTCTTCTCTTTCCATTTTTATGTGGGATCCTGGGATGGGTCGTCAGGATTATGCATCATTCACTTGCCCCCTAAGCCAACATGTCAGATCATCCTTAACAAACAGCACTAATTGTGGACCACATAATCTATACACGTTAAAAAGTAAAGATGACTTCTGTTACCAGATCTCAAATCAGGAAAAATGCCTGTGGCATTAAAGGCAATCCTAATTGCCTTACACCTTCTGATATAACCCTTTAGAGAACATTATACAGAGTATTTAAGTGTAGTGGGGTAATAAGGCTTTTCAATGAACACACTAGATAATGCACATACCCACACAGCCTTCCTAAAGCTGATATAAACAGGGATCATCTCACAGAGGGATGTTAAATTGTGACAGCAGATTTGCTAATGTTTCTTACTACCAGCCAAACACTTTGTTCTATTTCTTTTTAAATTAAAAGAAAAGACTTGGTTATAATTTTTCATGTTTCTTTATGAACACTTGGAGGTTAAAAAAATCTTCATAATGAAGAAAATAACATATATATCATTTTACAGATTAAGGGAAATCTTCTATGGGGTGGTTTTACCTTACAGATATTTTAATTGATTAGCATTTAGAAAAATATTTATTCTATGGGGTGCCCTTCTCCCTAGCCACAGATGGAATGAAAACCAAGACTGGGAAAAACTTTCAGCCTCTCTCTCTATGATGCAGTTAGTATTCACATGCTTTGTGGCTTATCTATATGTTTGAATAAACAAAATCATGATGATATCTTTAAGATCACTGTACACATCCTGATTCTCCACAGCTTTCTACCCTGAAACTAGACCTGGGCAGATTCTCAGTCAGAACACAGGCTTACTCACCCAGTACCCTGAGTCACTAGCACACAGGCTCTGCAATGGGTAGCAACAGCAGCAGCAGCACTGAAGGGGGCTTCAGGGAGTTAGGTTACTACTGCTTACATGAGGCTTGTTCTGCTGCCATGAGCAATAAAACCCTTTGTCTCTTACCTGAGATGCTCCTGTGAGCATCAATGGAACTGTTCATATGTGACACATAAGAGGTAACTAAAAATACTTTGTGATTCGTGGCCAGAGTATTCACTTTATTATGTACCTCTGTTGACTCTAGAAGAAAGTTCTTTTGTTTCATGTACGTGCTTCCAAATTCGCATACCCTGGCAATTGGATTATACATAGACTTCTACTTGCCACTGATACTTTTAGGTTTGAGAATTGACAAGAGAACACTGTGTGTCTCCATGCTAATGGAAGTTAATTGATTACTCCCTGTAATTCAGATGTCAATTGTCAATAAGTTGCCCATGGCTAACATAGTCAATGGTGTTAAACAAATAGCTCTCTCTGAATAAAGTACACTAGAATAAACACAGAATATGCCAAATTACAACAAAAGACAAATTTTCTGTCAAAGACCCAAAACATAGGCTCCCAAATGCATTGTTGTGGTGTGTCCAAAAACGATGTCATTTCTTAATGCACTCTCATGAGAGATTTGATATCATCAAGAAGTAGGAAGCACCCACAATATTCTCAGTAGATAGGTGAGGTTAAACTAAGGAAGTAAACAAATGTTAGAGTTAAGGGAAGTTATTTAAAGGAGGTAGAGAATGCAGGCCAGTTGTAGAGACTTGTTACTTTAGTAAAAGACAGTTAGGACCTGATAAGGTGTCTTACTTTTTTGACATGTCAAACACATGTGTAAAAATAATTTATCCAACAAATTATTCCTATTTTAAGAATTTATGAAGTATTAAATGTACATTTATGATGTATGTTTTAATTGAACAAAAACTAACTCCACATGGATCAAAGACCTAAACCCGAAACACTGAGCTTATCAGAAGAAAGCAGAGGCAGGACTGTCTGTAGAAGACATAGGTGCAGAACAGCTCCATTGTCCCAAGTAGAAAATGAGGCCAACAGTGGACAAAGGACATTTTATAAAATTGAAAATTTTCTGCATTCTTAAAGAAACATTCAGGTGAAGAGGAAGCCCATAGAATGGAAAAGAATCTTTGCCAGTTAAATATTTGACAGAGAAGTAATATCCAGAAAATATAAAGACATTAAAGCAAAATGAGTTAAAAAACCAAATGAACCATTCAAAAAAGAAAAAAAAAAACTGGATGGACCTAAAACCTGAGCAGTGTGTGTATATATAGGTATATATATATATATATATATATATATATATATATATATATGTGTGTGTGTGTGTGTGTGTGTGTGTGTGTATAATATTTATACTATACTATAGTATATATTTATAATATATATATATAGTGTATGTGTGTGTGTGTGTGTGTGTGTGTGTGTGTGTGAGAGAGAGAGAGAGAGAGAGAGAGAGAGAGAGAGAGGCAGTTACATATCATTACTAGGGAGACATTTTCCACCAACACCACTCAGGATTTTGTTTGTTTTTTTTGTTTGTTTGTTTAATACAGCAGATGAAGGCAAAGATAATGCTTCTGCTATGTGAAAGCTTTTGCCTACTTTCTATATTGTCCATTCCTAAAGAAAACAGTCTCTAAACTCTACTTTAGGGATGGCAGTTCCTGAGAATAAACTAGTTTCTACTTTCCATTAATTGTGTAATTAAGTAGAAACCAAGACTTTAGTATTGTTTCCATGTAATATTGATCCTTGTGACTAGCTATTATTCATATTTTACAGATTAATTTAAAAGAAACCTATTAATAGCATCCTAAGAAGATTAACTGGTGAATGTACAGGAATACAATTTTAAATGTCTACACATTATGAATAAAGATATTTATCTTAGAAATGTTCAAAAGAACAATTTAATTGAAACAAAAACCCAATTAATTAAATAAGTACATAATTTCAATAAACTGTGGTACTCTTGAGGGTAATTTGACATCCAAAAATGCTGGTTATTGAGAATTTATTATGGCATAAATAAACATCAATGGTTACATGGTAAATGAAAAACTGATACTAATATTCTAGGGAGAATGAAGTCTGGCTATTAGAAAAATAATTATTGAAAGTGAAGTCTGAATTTTCATTTTAATTCTTCTAATTACCATCATTTTAGAGGTAACATAAGATCTCTGATTCAATTTGTCTTATATGTAAAACAAAAATACTATTGGCTTTTAAAGGATTTTATGAAAGTTTTAAAAAGACAAAGTATATTGACTATGTAGCCTCTAGGCAAATGTCTAGTTGAAGACATTCCAATATTATTGTCAGTACTATTCTCTCAAACTATAACAATGAGAAAAGACATTAAAGAATAGCTCATTTTTCTCTATGAATATGTTTTCCTTAGATAGTACCTCAAGTCAATGAACTAGACGAATTTACATGTGTATTATTTTAAACAATGTAAGCTGCTAGAAAGTAGAAGTACATCAGGGCATTGCAGTTCTTCATTATCAGCTTTGTAGAACCCTCTATAACCTTTTGAGTAAGTATTACATGATAACAATTTAAAATCACCTTTAAGAAAAAGAAGTATTAGATATGGAACCACACCAATCTAACTTATTTTTTAATTCATAAAGACTGGCTTTGCTCTCAAATCAGAGAAATGAAAGCAGTAAGACTCTAATGTGTTCCCATTTGCTGAAAAGTAAATCAAAAAGAAGTGACTGGGTTTTCCTTCTATCCCTTTTAAAACTCTTTCCTTTAATCTTCTCTTGTTTCAACAACTCAACTAGATGCCCCACCTGCAAGCTTTAACACTTGTGCTTGTATAAAGACTAATCAATCACAGTTTAAAAACTTTTAATACATTTTCACTTATCATTTTTAAGTATTCTTGATAATAACAAATATACAATAAAATATTTTTCAGTGCCGAAGAGTTATCCAATGTGGTCATAAAACACTAAGTTTTCTAAGGAGGATTGGTGATATCAAAGCAAATGGTGATTTGTTTGGTTTTGATTTTTTTGTTTGTTTGTAATCTTCTTCAGCCAGTTTTCATCATTGTCACTGACCATTAAAGCCATCAATTTTATTTATTTATCGTGGAAATATTTGTCCTTGAGAACAGCCAAAGAAAGGAATTTGACAAAATTAAGAGTTTGCCTATCAACTGATGTGTTGGTACTTATAGCTGATGATGTTTCCTGCCATTTAAGTCTTGATGATATAATTGCTATCTCATTAGCGCAAAGGTTGCATAGAGAGTCATATTGTGCACAGAGAGGAAGTTTGTCAATAATCCAATGGCATTAGTTGAGCCATTCCACAGCTGGGTCTGCATACTCCCCAAATAGTCATTAGAAGTCTGGACAAGGCAGCACCGTTCATTAACTGTCTCTTAACTGAGTTGGAAAAATGAAGAGAGTCCTTTAATCTGACATTAATAAATTGTAACCATTTGGGGAAGTATTCAATTGTAAAGCAGTGAGGTTCGCTACTGAAATTATATTTGATGACTTGGGTTTGTTCTGGCTCATTTGAAGATATAATTTTCTCAGGACTCTATCCATGATGGTGAATGATACAGGATACACTAGTCAAGGCAAAGAAGACGTTTAAACAGGATTCTGTCTCATATTAAAAACCATGGACTAGGAACTATTTAGGAGTAGTATCAGGAGTGGATACAGGAAGATGTTTCCAAATTCCTAAAAGTTAATCCTTTCTTTTTATGAAAAGAAAGTTATATAATTTAGCCAGTGTCTATGTATTTCTATCTGGCTTGTAAATTGCTAAGTACATCAAAATTGCCTTGAAATCTCAGATGTGCCTCTGCTTCTGTGCTTCATGTTGGGAGTAAAGGAAGTGATATAGTATATAATTGTGGGTCAATTAATTTCAGTTATCTCTTAGAAAAACATATATTAAATAAAACATCAAAGACATTCATGAATATATTTTTAGTAAGTAGATTCAGATAATAAATAACATCTAACAGTTATTTTCTTATTCTATATGAAGCATTGTTCAAACATATGGGTTATGGATGCTTTGGAATGTTGATTGTGGACAGAGTTTACAATGAGGTGACATTTGAGGTAATCTTAGAAAGATGAATATTAATTGCATCAAGTTTTTGTGTATTCTTGCCTCTTCCACTTCAGCAACACGGTTGTGGTTGAAAGAGACTGTTGAATTCATATTGGAAACAACCATTCTTACAATGAGTATAAAAACAGTGAGCACACAATTATAGTTTTCTGTCTTATATTTAAAGAAACCCTAGTGTGCTCATTGCAAAGTTCAAGTGTGAGATGTAAGCATCATTTGTCTCTGTTCAAAAGCTACATTTTCTCCTAATCATTACTGCTTATAGGACATATTGGTGAGATAATTGTTTTATAGTTTTAGTCACTTCCTGAATTTTTTGAGACATAATGTAATTACATCTTTCTTTCATTCCTCCAACAAACCCTTCAATGTGTCCTCCTTGCTCCTTTTCAATTTATGGCCTCTTTTAGAATTCAATTAATTGTTGATAAATATATATATATATATTCTTGAAAAATATATATTTGCACACATACACATATTAATACACACTTCTGAATTGACTTAAAATTTTAAATGACAACCCTCCTTTGGCTTCTAATATGCACTTATTTTATTGAGATGTTTTAATCTTGATTGGAGACATTCAGTCATGTAATTAATAAAATCAGTATTTTGGGGGACTATGAATACTTTCATGGAATCCAATAGTTTACAATGTTGTGTTCTCAGTCAGCTAGTGGATGGATCACAGGGCTCCCAATGGAGGAGATAGAGAAAGTATCCAAGGAGCTAAAGGGATCTGCAACCCTATAGGTGGAACAACATTATGAACTCACCAGTACCCCAGAGCTCTTGACTCTAGCTGCATATGTATCAAAAGATGGCCTAGTCGGCCATCACTGGAAAGAGAGACCCATTGGACACACAAACTTTATATGCTCCAGTACAGGGGAACGCCAGGGCCAAAAAAAAAAAAAAAAAAAAAATGGGGATGGGTGGGTAGGGAAGTGGAGTGGGGAGGGTATGGGGGACTTTTGGGATAGCATTGGAAATGTAATTGAGGAAAATATGTAATAAAAATATTTTAAAAACAATGTTGTGTTCTTTCTAAAATCTTGATATAGCATACTATGTATTATTTTTGCTGTTTCGGAAAGCAAAATAATAATTATATCGCTAATTCAGACAGAAATACAATGCAATAGAATGCAAAGATGATTAGTTAGTGCTATGACAAAAATTTTAGTGAGGATTTAAGTATGTTACAATCATTATTAAAACGAACTCTTTGGCACAGGGGTTGACACAAATAATAGGAAATTATAGAGAAAATTGAAGAGTATATCAATTATGAGATGCCCTTAAAGATGGAAGCTGGAGTAAGAGAATGAATTAATCTTATACACATCACTTGTTCATTTACTGACCACAGACCAAGTCCTACTCTAGTCAAGGGCAGGTATACACATATACTGAGACCAGAATCATTACACCATATTATCATGTCTTGATAGAATGAGGAGGTAGAATCCATTCACCTAAATCCAAAGGACCGAATTTCATTATAATTCCTTTCTCTTTTTCAGTTCTGCATGTGAGTCAGGCCCTTTGAGACTTGTGTTGTTGCCATTATTTTCCTTAAATAATTGGAACAGTTAAAGTATTAGCATTTACAACACTTGTATGTGCTCAATATTTATCCCAAATATACCAACAAAACACCAGTGGATACTTTCAAATGCATTCTACAGAAGCTGCAGATGATCAATTAATGTAATTTTGTGCCAGAACTATGGGCGTGGGCTAGGACAAAGAAAAGTCACAGTTACCATAGGTAAGAAGTTCCTATGGTACTTCAGCCAGGTATGATGGTGCACACCTTTAATCCCAGCACTTGAGAGGCAGAGGCAGGTGGATTTCTGAGTTCGAGGCCAGCCTGGTCTACAAAGTGAGTTCCAGGACAGCCAGGGCGATACAGAAAAACCCAGAAGAAGAAGAAGAAGAAGAAGAAGAAGAAGAAGAAGAAGAAGAAGAAGAAGAAGAAGAAGAAGAAGAAGAAGAAGAAGAAGAAGAAGAAGAAAAGTTCAAAGACCACTGAGTAGCAAAATATATACAAATATAAAAATTTTTAAAAAATGTTAGCTAGGTAGGTCAACAAATGTAGTCAAGAGTCAAAACTGAGGACAAAGACAAATATCCTGTTTTCCTACAATTTTGGGCATGCAGATTGACTGATCAGAACCTGTTTAGCCTAAACTAAATGACTATGCCTACTGACTATAAAGTTGCTACAGACAGACAAGTCATAGCTGTCTTCAGCATTTTCTGGGTGTTTTGTTAAAGATGTGCAGATTCTGATTTGAGCGCATGTTGTGAGTCTTGCCTATAACTCCTCTCCCTATCACACTCTGGTCATCTGGTCTAAGACTCATCGTCATTATAATATCAATCTATATTTTTAAAAAAGATTTATTTATTTATCTATCTATCTATTTTTCTATCAATCGATCTATTTATTTATTTAGTATAGATGAGTACACTGATTCTCTCTTCAGACACACAAAAGGGCATCAGATCCCATTAAAGATGATTGTGAGCCACCATGTGGATGCTGGAAATTGAACTCAGGGACTCTGGAAGAGCAGTCAGTACTCTTAATCACTAAGCAATTTGTGCGAATCCTCAATCTGTTATTTTTATAACCATTATAATTGTGGTGGTTTATATACGCTTGACCCAGAGAGTGGCACTGTTGGGAGGTGTGGCCTTGTTGAAGTAAGTGTGGTCTTGTGGGTGTGGGCTTTAAGACCTAGCTGCCTAGAAGCCAGTATTCTGCTAGCAACCTTCAGATGAAGATGTGTAATTCTCCATTCTTCATGTACCATGCCTGCCTGGATGCTGCCAGGTTCCTGCCTTGAGGATAATGGACTGAGCCCCTGAACCTGTAAGCCAGCCCCAATTAAATGTTGCCATTTATAAGATTAGACTTGGTTATGGTGTCTATTCACAGCAGTAAAATCCTAACTGAAACAATAATCTTGATCTTTTATTGTTCATCAATGCCTTACATAAAATAATCTTGAAAAATTTTTACATTATGGTTGAATCTTATATCAACTATCCATATTAGCAAACCATTTTGTATCCAGTTATGGACTCAAGTATGTACAGAGATTCACAGAAAATGTTCTCATGAAACAAACATAAGAACTCAACAATGTGCAGTCTGTTTGTCTACTCTAATTTTCTGCACCCTATGTTTTCTGTGCTTATTACATTATACAGAAAGTTTATATTCATGGTTCTGCCTCTCTTACAATACAGTCACCTCTGCAGAGAAGTGTGCTTTTACTTCTTCATTCCTTTCCATAGCTCTTTGGTAAAGGTCCAATTACTCAAAACATAAATGAGAAAATACTTCAGACTTGTACAAAGCTATAAGGATTTCATTTCATATTTGCTAGTTACAAAGATTTTACACTAAAAGTCCTATAAAATATCAATGTAAATTTTCTTGTTGAAAACTCACAAAACTTGTCAAATCATTTTTTTCTGAAATATTAGCTTTGCATCTTAATTTCAGGACACACAATGAATTGTAAGTCTATACATTTTCCAGAACAGAAAATAAAATTACATAAAATCAAGTTATTATGCCTAATTTTGATGTGAATACATCAATATCATTGCATAAAACACCAATATATTTTATACTTGAACATATAATGTTATAATATTATTAACATTAATTTGCTACACTTTCATGGATTTGTTTTTAGACTGCTTTAGATGTATAAATGTATTCATTAGTGGAAACTGAGTGTCTCCCATGATCTTCCAGTTTCCTCATTATTGCAATGAAGTGTATTGATTAGAGTTAATGGGTATTGAATGATAATAACCTATATTGTCATGTTGTTATTCTGTTAAATACTTATTCATATGTTTCTGTGATTTTCCCCCTAATAAATATTTTCTGCTCCCTTTTCCACAGTACACATTTTTCCTGTTTTGTTTTATTATTTATTTAAACTGCCTAGAGCACTGTTTCTCAAGCTGTGTTATGTAATCTCGTTGGCAGTTGAGAACTACTGTTCTAGAGTAATCTGTGAAGAGGCATCTCAATGAGAAAATGAATCCATTAGGTTGGCCATAGATGAGTGTTTTAAGAATGTTCTTGATTAATGATTGATATGAAGGTGCCTAATTTACTGTGGGCAGTGCCACATCTTGGTAAATAGTTCTTGGTTATATAAGAAAGCAGGATGATCAATCAGTAGCAAATAAATCAGTAAAGCATCATGGTCTATGCTCTCTGATGCATCTACATTCCTGTTCTGTCTTCCTGCCATGGTGATCTATGACCAAAGAATCTTAAGCTAAGCTAAGCTGCTTCCTACCCACATTGCTTTTGGTCACAGTGTTTATCACAAAAACAATATTCATAATGGTATGTGTCTATACTGACGAGTAGACACTTATGTTTAACCATTCTTTACAGATCCATCTTTATCTCTACAAGCCAGATACAAGTTCATACTGATGATGCTCTAGTCAACACTTTATCTATTTTCTCCGTTTGTTGCAAGTTTTATCTTAAGTCCCTTTCCATTGTTTTTCGGAACATGGCTCCTTCCACCTGCCCTCTAGAGAGTAAACTGTTAAATTTGCATTCAGTATACAGCAGGAAATTAATAAGTATCTTTTTGGGAAATGATTTGAACAATTAAACTGATGAATATTCATTCATTCATTCATTTATTTATTTTTATTTATTTTCCTTTTATTATATATAGATTTAAAAAGTTAGAGCTATCACCTTTTACCTTTTACTAGTATTATTTTCCATGTAATTATATGGAAGTAACATAATTTGTAGCCCTTTATACTGGCTATATTATTTATTTCTATGACTTTAACTTTTCTATGTTTTCATGGCAAAGTTATCTCATTTCATTTAAAGTTTGTAATTACAGATTTTGTTCATGTGTACACATACACACAAATATTTCAGATGTCCACCTTCAAGACCTGACTCTCTCCTCCTGTCATGTAGGTTCCAGGTATTGAACTCCATTCACCAGAATTGACAGCAGGCTCCTTTACCCCCTAGTCATCTCAGTATCCCATGCCATTTAATTTTAGAAGTGAGCAATCTTTTATCATATGACTGTCTTGCTACTTATGTGTTTATTGTTTCTGAAAGACATTTTATTTGTCTCTAGCTAAAAGGAGTTACAATCTGTAACAAATACCCATATGCAAGATATTGAGTTGACATAGCATATGAAAATAGTAGAGATACTTAGCACAATGGTAGGTAAAGTGGCAAGACTAGATTAAAGACCCACCTCATTGTCTCATATGGCTGTGCTTCCATTGATAGCCTTATCAGGCAGCATTCATCTGAGTTTCCATGGTTGTAAAGCCATGTAGTTCCAACACTTGAGAAGTTAGAGAAAAGGAATTCATATGTCAGTGTCGGTTGAGGCTATATAGTAAGTTTCTCTTAAAATAAAATGAAACTGGATGCTTTTGTTATAATAGTAAAGTATAGCTGTGTCTCAGAGAAATTTTCCAGACTCTATGTATATAAAATGATCATTGTCATGACTAATAAAATGTATCATCATGTACCCCTGACATCATACCCTGAGATAGCCATTGTATATCTATGGGGTTCTTCCTAATGAATCATGGACTCGGTCTAGAAATGTCATGCAAATTCCATTAAGGAACACCCACAGGGTCAAAAAAACAATGCTTGCCAAAAAATTTTTCAGTCGTGAAACTCAAGTAGGGACCATCGATATATAATAGCCAAAATGAAGGAAGGAACATTAAGGGGAAAACTGAAGAAATCTATCTCATCTATGGTTTCATTAACAACTTTGTGTGAATCCAATTTTGATTTCTTAATTTTGATAACTTTATACTGTGGAGGCGGGTAATGTCATAAGGTTACTTTTCTTGTTGGATTTTGTAAGACTGAGGTTATTTCAACACAAAGTAGTAATACATGAAGTTAAAATCTTTCATAGATTACCAACGAATACAATTAAATGGTCAGACCTAGTTTCAAAGCCAATTTCTAACCAACCGTGGGATTGTAGTTTACACTTCCAAATACTCAGCACAGTCTCTTGACCTTGAGCATGCATAGATTAGCTTTCCGAGATGAATCCATTTATAACTTTTGGCACCCAACTAATAGAGAATCCTGGAGTCCAGGAAATTTCTGTTTAAGTTTCTTGCTACACTTTCTGTTTAGCAAGAACAACAGTAGCTCTAAGATGAGTGCTCAACATAGAAATATTCATTGTAAGGAACAGTGACACACATTCAATCATAGTACTCATTGTGCTCAATAAATCTACTCCATCAATCAATTTGTGATGGTAATCCATAATGCCTTCAAGTTACATCCATTTAATATTAGTTCAACTGAAATAGTTTTAGTCTTTTAGACTCTTATGGAGTATTGATATATGAATTAGATATGGTATACTGACATAATGTAGATATGGTATAAAGATGTAGATCCTGATATACAGCCCCTGTTTCTGACTAATAGGAGCAGGGCACCCACATTGAGAAGATAGATATCACATATTTGATGATTGCTGTGTTTAATAAGAATATTATACAAATTAGGTATTGGTATTTCTTGGATGTCACTGTAAAATATATATTAGAAACAACCATCTTTAGCTGTCGGTATTTAAGGAATACCAGGATCAAATGAAGAACCTACTTATTTTGCTTAAATGTGTAAGTAAAAGAGAGGATCTCTAACCAATGACATGAGTTACTTTGCTTTTTCTAGATTTTAATTGATATAAATAATTATATGAGGGTATTTCTAGTACATTTTCAATAAAAACAAACAAACAAACAAACAAAAAACAAAGAGAATATACTCACAGCCTCCCTTTCAATTGTGGAGAATTTTACTTATTTCATGTGCCCTGTACAGAGCAGTTTTCAAATTGTATTGGTGGTTAATAATTAATAGTTAATGGTTAATGGGCAGTAAATTTGACAAAATAAGAGGGGGAAAAGTATAATGTGATGTACAAGAGCTGCAGCTCCAAATCAACAGCCCAGGACATGGATTCTGTGATCTTTGCTAATTTTTAAATTTTCTCTCCCATGTTATTCTCATCTACTGAATGTGATAATGAATAATTAAGATTACTTGCATAAATCCTTTGAATTTTGATTTAATTGATAACAAATTTCATTGCATAAGATGTCATCAAATAGGAAATAAATAATTTTAAATATACTTTCTTGAAGATACATTGCATTTCAGCAATTTGGATGCAAATTAGGGGACCCTGCTTAACACATCAAGTGTTTTCTAGCTTCAATATATAAATTATTCACTTTGACTCTCTTTCTTTCTTTTCAAATTTTTTAAAAATATAAGTGTATGGATATTTTGCTCACATGTTTATTTGTGCATATCCTGTGTATACAGAAGCAAGAAGAGAGCATCATTTCTCTTGGAACTAGAGTTATAGAGGGCTGTTAGCTACCATGTGGCTGCTGAGAATAGAATAAGAAATACAGACTGGTTCTCTGGAAAAGAAGCCATTGAGCTATCATTTCCTCACCTAAAATTCATTCTAATAACAGGCTAACATTATACTGATATTGTGATATAAGATGTGATAAAAATAAGAGAAAATATTCTTTAAATTTAAAATATTCCAAAATACTCTACCATGAATTTAATACCTTTCCTGAATATAATGTTACAGACTTGCTAAAAATTTATATATTCATGTTGTCAACAATGAATTATGCTTAAATTGCAACAAAGCTGAAGAAAGAAAATTCCTGAATGAGATGAAACAGAGTATGGTGACCCATAATCCTACATCAGAAGACAGGGAGGTGGGAGAATTGTGAATACACAGTTAATCTGGGATGTGTAGGGAGACTCTGCCTCAGAGAGAAATAAACACAACAATGCCAATAGCATCAAACCCCCACACATTAAAAATAATACACCTGAACTCCCATATGGCTGTTTGGAAACATGTAAGCCAGGAGGTGGCGTGTCTCACTGTTTATTCACTTGAGATGTCAGATTATGAAAGGTTTCCATTTTCTCAGAGCTCTTGGCTTGTGAGGTCTACTTACATTTTTCCTACCATGCAAGAGACAAATTAATTTAGTGACTATTTCAGTCCTTGTTCTCTCATTTAGGTGTATAATGTATTTCTCAGGTCACTGAACCAAAATGGTTGCTCTTTGGTATTCATGCCAGCTTGATTTTATGAGCACATCATTTCTCTAGAAAATTTTCTCATTGAATATAGTGAGAAATCTCACTGCAGTCTCTCATCATTGCCTGGGCAAGTCTTTCTCAAGTCAGTAGACTTTCTGTGCAGCACCTCTGTGCTAGACAACTTATATAATGCAGTGATTACTCACTAAGTCTAGTAGCTATGATGAATGCTTGGAAGACATACTATAAGTTTTTGTTCCATATCCAGTAGCTGGAACAAGGTCACTAGAATTTTGATCATCCATTATAAAAACAGATACACACAGTGACCTGGAAGCACCCTAAGAAAAAAAATAATAACAATAATAATAGAGATATGCAGACAAGAATTGTGTGGAGCTAGGTGCCAGGTGTTTCCCTAATAGATATCAGCAGATTATCTCTGTTAGACCTTTTAACAGCTTTAAGAATTTGGAGCTGTGTCAAAAGGATGGACCATCTAGAGCCTGCCATATCCAGGGTTCCATCCCATAATCAGCTTTCAAACAATGACACCATTGCATATACTAACAAGATTTTGCTGAAAGGACCCAGATATAGCTGTCTCTTGTGAGACTATAACAGGGCTTAGCAAACACAGAAGTGGATGCTCACAGTCAGCTATTGGATGGATCACAGGGCCCCCAATGGAGGAGCTAGAGAAAGTACCCAAGGAGCTAAAGGGATCTGCAACCCTATAGGTAGAACAACATTATGAACTAACCAGTACCCTGGAGCTCTTGACTCTAGCTGCATATATATCAAAAGATGGCCTAGTCGGCCATCACTGGAAAGTGAGGCCCATTGGACTTGCAAACTTTATATGCCCCAGTACAGGGGAACGCCTGAGCCAAAAAGTGGGAGTGGGTGGGAGGGTATGGGGGACTTTTGGGATAGCATTGGAAATGTAAATGAGGAAAATACCTAATAAAAAGCATAAAAAAAAGAATTGCATATCCCAAATGAAGAAACCAATGACCCCTTAGGTAAATATACTTTCCCAAAATCACATAGGCCATTGGCAATCACTGTGATCTTTTTCATATCTCCATAACTCTCTTAACAAAAAGATCCTGTGTTTCTGGTCTTTCATATACAATAGTACATTCTTTACACTCATTGGACTTTCTCTCATGTACTTTATATCATTTCTATCTGTTTATAATACTAAGGCACTAGAAATACTTTGTAAACAGTTGTAAGATTTATTGTTCAGATATTACTAACAAGAGCTACTAAGTTCACATATGCTTGCCAAACACAAGTAGAAACACTGTATGCAGTTTTAACTACATAGGAACATTAACAACACAGTGTTTCCCATAGCTTCTCTGTTGATATGTTGAATGTCAGGGTGGCTGAGCACATAGTTGTAGATGAGGAAGTTGTGCATGGTGAAGCTATGGAAACTGAATGCAGAATGCATAGTATTTCAGAGTCTTATTTGCGTACAATCCTCTCTGCCATATTGAAACACAGTGATTTCTTTATGGAGAATTCTAAAGTAGGCGCCAGCACTTTCACATTGATTCACACTGAGAGACAATTAATTTTTGAGTGATGCTTCCTGCAAATATCCTAAGGCTCTAAAGCACAGTTATAACTGTAAACATTCATTAAAATTATATGAACTCTCTCTTAGGTATGCTAGGAGTGTAATCTCACTTAGGACATGACATTCATGCCAGTATAGGCTTGGACATCATATCACAGAACACAATCACAATTTTGCTCCAGTCAAGAAACTAAAGATTTGAAAGACAAGTTCTGAAATGTAGACAATTTTGAGGGGGGCAGAAAAAAACCTTTCTTCTTTTAGGCCTGGTATTTATTTATTTATTTATTTATAATATTTTTATTAGGTATTTTCCTCATTTACATTTCCAATGCTACCCAAAATGTCCCCAATACACTCCCCCCCCCACTCCCCTACCCACCCACTCCTACTTTTTGGCCCTGGTGTTCCCCTGTACTGGGGCATATAAAGTTTGCAAGTCCAATGGGCCTCTCTTTCCAGTGACGGCCGACTAGGCCATCTTTTGATATATATGCAGCTAGAGTCAAGAGCTCTGGGATACTGGTTAATTCATAATGTTGTTCCACCTACACTGTTGCAGATCCCTTTAGTTCCTTGGGTACTTTCTCTAGCTCCTCCATTGGGGGCCCTGTGATCCATCCAATAGCTGACTGTGAGCATCCACTTCTGTGTTTGCTAGGCCCCGGCGTAGTCTCACAAGAGACAGCTATATCAGGGTCCTTTCAGCAAAATCTTGCTAGTGTGTGCAATGGTGTCAGCGTTTGGAAGCTGATTATGGGATGGAACCCTGGATATGGCAGTCTTTAGATGGTCCATCCTTTCGTCATGGCTCCAAACTTTATCTCTGTAACTCCTTCCATGGGTGTTTTGTTCCCAATTCTAAGAAGGGGCACAGTGTTCCAGGACAGCCAGGGCTATACAGAAAAACCCTATCCTGAAACAAACAAACAAACAAACAAATAAAAAAACAAAAACAAAAACAAAAACTCACCAGAAGTTTGTAATTTGAATTGATTGTTCAACTTAGAGGGTTTATCTGGCAGAGTAACTCTAACCAATGAGAGAAGACATCATGTTTTATGACCCATTGTGTGGAGCTCAAGAAAGACATAAGAAATTCTTAAAGTTTCTTTCAAATATATTTATTTACTCACCTTAGATCCCAATGGTACCCCCATCCTTCTCTCTTCCCATCCCACCATTACAAAGTTTTCTCCACTATTACCCCCTCAGAGAAGGGGGATTGCCCTCCACCCCATACCACCACATCTTGGAATATGTATTCATGGTAAGTCTAAGGGCATACTCTCCCACTGAGGCCCAGTTAGATAGTCCAGTTAGAAGAACAAGATCCAATGCCAGGCAGCTGAGTTAAAGATAGCCTCCATTTCAATTGTTAAGGGACCCACAGGAAGACCAAGCTACAGTTTTTCTACAAATGTGTAGGAGCCCTAGGTCCAGCTCCTGTGTGTTCTTTGGCTGATGGTTCAGTCTCTGTGAGACCCTATGGCCCTGGTTAGTTGTCTCTGTAGGTCTTCTATGGTGTCCTTTACCCCTCCAGCTTGCTCACTTCCATTCCTCACTATTTCACAAGACTCACTGTGTATCACATGATGTTTGGCTGTGGGTCTCTGTATCTGTTTCCATCCTCTGCTAAATGAAGCCTATAAGGAGACAATGATGCTAGGCTTCTATCAACAAGCATGGCAGAGTATCACTAAGAGTATCAGGGATTGGATATCTTACATGAGATGTGTTTCAAGTTGGGCTAGACATTGATTGACTATTACTTGAAATTCTGCTCCCTCTCTATCCCTACTCATCTTGTAGGCAGGACAAAATTTGGGTTGAAGGTTTTGTGGGTGTATTGATGTCCACCTCTCTCCACTGGAAATCCCACTTGGCTACCGTAGGCATCCACTTCAGTCTTCATACCCCCCACTAATAGGATCTTCAGCTAGGGTCACCACTGTAGACTTCTCAGGACCTCCCCGATACCAGATCTCCAGCAATTCCCATACATGCCTCCATCAATTGCAGCAGTTATCACTCCCAGCCCTCTCCAATACCCACTTTCCCCTGACCTGATCCTCATCTCCATTCCTCTCCTCACACTTTCCCTCCATCCACCTTCATTGAGATGAATATTTTGTCTCCTGTTCTGAACGAGATTAATGTATTCTCCCTTGGACCCTCATTATTACTTTGCTTCATTGGGTCTGTGAATTATAATATGGTTATCCTGTACTTTATGGCTAGTATCCACTTATCAGTGAGTAGACACCATGTGTGTCCTTTTGTGTTTGGGTTACTTCACTCATGATGATATTTCCTAGTTCTATTCATTTGCCTGGAAATTTCATGATGTTCTTGCTTTTAATAGCTGAATAGTATCTCATTGTGTAGGTTTACCACATTTTCTGTATCCATTCTTCAGTTGAGGGACATATAGATTATTTCTACTTTCTGGCTATTATGAATAAAGCTGTTATGAACATAGAAGAGCAACTGTCCTTGTTAGAGAGACAATCAATCTTCTGGGTATATGGCCAGCAGTGGTATAGTTGAGTCTTGAGGTAAAACTATTTCCAGTTTTCTGCTAAATTGTCATATTGATTTCCAGAGTGGTTATACAAGTTTGTACTCTCACCAGCAATGAAGAATTGTTCCCCTTGCTCCACATCCAAGCTAGCCAGCATGTGCTGTCACTTGAGGCTTTGTTCTCAGCCATTCTGATGGGTGTAAGATGGTATCTCAGATTCGTTTTGATTTGCTTTTCCCTGATGGGTAAGATCTTTGAACATTTTGTTATATCTTTCTCAGCCATTAGAGATGCTTCTGTTGAGAATTTTCTGTTTATCTCTGTACCCCATGTTTTTTTGATTTGTTGGTATTTAATTTCTTGAGTTATTTATATAGTTTGGATAATAGCCCTCTGTCAGATATAGGGTTAGTGAAGATCTTTTCCCATTCTGAAGTCTGTTCTTTGTTCTATTAAGAGTATCCTTAGCCTTGCAAAAGCTTTTAGGTTTTATGAAGTCTTGTTTATTAATTGTTGATCTGAATGCCTAAGCTATAGGTATTCTGTTCAGGAAGTTCTCTCCTGTACCAATGCATTCAAGGCTTTCTCTTGCCTTTTCTTCCATTAGATCTAGTTTTACATTGGGGTCTTTGATCCACTCACACTTAAGTTTTGTGCAGAGTTTTAAATATCCAGTTAGACCAGCACCATTTATTGAAGATACTTTCTTTTTTTCCTGATTAAATGGTTTTAGCTTAGTTCTCAAAAATCAAGTGTCCATAGGTGTGTGTGTGTGTGTTTTTTCAGGATTATTGATTCTATTCCATTGATCGACTTGTCTGTTTTTATGCCAATACCATATTGTTTTTATTTATTGTTCTGTGGTACACCTTGAAATCATAGGTGGTGATTCCTCCAGAAATTGTTTTATTATAAAAGATTGTTTTAGCAATCCTGGGGTTTATTATGTGATTGTTTGCTTGTTTGCTTGTTTGTATGTTTTCAGTGCTGAAATAATACAGAACTGTGGTACCTGTTTTCATTAATGTTCAAGAAGAAATTGATGATGAGACAAAGGGATATTTAATCAAGAAATTTAGAGGCAAGCTAGCCAAGGCAGTGACTCATGCAGAAATGATGGAAGGTTTCACACCAATAGCCTAAGTGACACATAAAGGATTAGAAATAACTGATCAACAGAGCCCAGAATGAAGCAGAAATATTTTTAAATTAAAATGCATTAAATGAGAATAAAACCAATAGAATGGACAGTAAGATAAGAGTAGAGAAAATTGATGGATGTGAATTGTATGTAATTTGTACTTATTTTGATTTCATTTATAAATCTGTTTGTCTTATCTATCTTTTGTGTCTGTGTGTGAGAATGTGTGTGTATGTGTGTGTGTGTGTGTGTGTGTGTGTGTGTGTGAGAGTGTATACATATGAGTGCAGGTCCTCTAAAAGGCCAGAAGAGGGCTTCAAATCCTTTGAAGTTAGAGTGCCCGGCTGCTGTGAACTTCTTGGTGTGAATGTTGCTGACAAGGAAGCACTCTGAACCATGGACCCACAGCTTCAGCTCCTACAATCTATTCCTGTTTTTAAAAAGTCAGTATAATTTAAAAGCACATTACAAAATCAAGCTCAATGAGGAAGACAAAGACATACATCACTCAGAATGGGAAAAATAAATCATTCTAGATCTCAGTCACTAAAAATTCAGGAATACAAATTTATGCTGATGAATCCCTTAACTTAAAAGAAATAATTTAAATGATTTTTTTTAAAACCCAAAGCTGCCAAAAACACCAAGATGAAACAAAGTCTTAACAACCTTGTTTTAATCACAGAAATTGATCTTTAACAAATACTGTAGAATGAATTTCCAGGCCGATCAGATATCATAAGAAAATACTGTTATACGCTTACAGAGGAATTAACATAAATTTATGCAAACTGAAATGAAGATGGAAAAGGAGAAAACATTTCTCAGCTTTAGACAGCGCAGCCTTTCACTGAAACAAAACGCAAAACCAGGAAAACACAAGTTGGTGTCCCTGAACGTGAAAACACAACAGCACTTATAATACACAAAATGACATATTTTGATAGAAATCTACTCAAACTATATGGGACTTTTATAATAAATTTCATAAAAGTACCTAAATAAGTAGACAGATACCATCCTAACAAATCAGATAATGCAGTGATGCAACATAGTAATAATATCTATATCCCCCAAACAATATAAAGGTTTAGCATAATTCATATCAAGAAGCAATTGTTCAAAAAGAGGTAGACATTATTCTGAAGGTTATACAGATATACCAGATAAATAAAATAGCACCAATTGACTCAAAAAGGAAGAGCAAAGTGGGAGGGCATGGTGCAGCTAAATTCTAGGCTGGCTATTTTGAATAACTAATAAAGATGCTATGATTTCAACATTTAAGATATACATGAGAGCCAAAAATTCAAGATGGAGATTCCAGAAACATATCAGGAGTATATTCTAAATACAGTTTTGCTTTGTAAAAAGCAAAAATCACAAAAGTGATGAATAATGGCCTGTCTTTATTTTTTTTTTTTACATATCTGAGTGCTTCATACACTAGTACTGCATTTCCATCATTTATAGTCCTTCCCTCTCCCTCTGCAAATTCTTCCATATTTGCTCACTACCCCTTCTCAAATTCACAAATTCCCCTTTTATGATTTGACCCTTTTATGATTCATTGATTGCTATACCAGTTCATCTGGGGGCAGGGCTTTGTGAAGTTTCCTCTACCTACACTGACATTCTACTGGTGGTGTCACTATGCAGATCTTATTCAAACAATCATATCATTTCATGAATGTAGCTTTCCTGTTGTATATAAAAGATGTTATCTTTTTGTAATGGGTGCTGTGGTCCTCTCAATCGTACATATTCCCTTTTCCAATATTACCTGAATACCTAAAGATATTCGGATAGAGACTACTACAGTACTATACAACTGGTTAAAATAAGGATAAATTACTGTGTTCCTAGAACCAGTTTTACACCTACAATGTAACTCTGACATGCAAGAATCATGTGATAATAGCCTTTTAAACCAACAGTGCTGAGATATATAGCTAGTGTTCAATCAGAAGAAAGACACAAATATTGCCTTAAACTTTTTATGCTTTACACAATCAAATCACAGTCTTAAGTGCAACATCTTGAAAGAGTAGGAAAAGGGCCCAATAACTAAGGAACACTGAAGATATCTGTGATGAAATAAGTCTTCCCAGGAACTGTATGCTTGTAAATTATTCTCCAAAGAGGAAATATTCTTTTATAAATGAAAACATTCATAAACCACTCATAATTTTCAAAACACAGAAGTATCTCACATGACTATAGATTAAAGGCTGTGCTAAAATACACCATGGAACTCAGAACTAATGGAATAAGTAGCAAATTAGATGCATATCTAGACAATAATTCTGTGAAAAAATAATATTTCAAAATGTAACATAATGCCTATTACTTTTCCTTTTAGATTTTTGAAAGGGGAGATGATTTATATGTGAGGTCTGGAATAGTGAGAAGCTAGTTAACAGGTAAGTGTGTGTCAAAGGGCAAGAAGAAATATGGCAGAATTAGGGCTTGCTGCTTTTGATGTTCCAGAGGATACATATCCCTCATACTACAAAATACAATGTTTTGTACTCACATACTATCTACAAGTAAATTGGCAAGCCTGAATTAGTTCAATGCACTTTACTGACATCCATACACAGTTTAGGATATTGTAGTTTTGTAAAATGTCACCATTAGAGGACATAAGCATAGTGCAAAAAGATTCCCTGTGCTTTTGATGCAAACTCATGCAATCTATAATTTCTTAGTTTAAAATAAATATATTGCTTAGATTACAGAGAAGTTTTCATTCAGAAATGTATTAAATTAATAATTCTATTGAGAACCAAAAATGAAATAATTATGAACTGAAGTTGAAAGTAGAGTTATTAACTTTAGCACTGTTAATGTTTCAGCAAGGAAAAGTGGCATATGTGCATACATATTTGAAGAGAGGTTACAGCCTAGGTCACAATATACTCATAAGGTCCACACTACCCTGAGACAACTCAAGGTAGACAGAATACGGAAAAGAGAGAATGTGTATATGGATTAAAGAAAAGAGGGCATTGGGTCCTGTTTCCTCTCCCTCTCCCCCTCCCCCTCCCCTCCCTCTCCTTTCCCCTACCCCCCTCCTTTTTTCTGCCCCCTCTCCCTTCCTGCCCCACTCTCTGTGCTTTGCTGTTGTTGGGTTGCTTGGTTGGTTTTTGCTTTGTTTTTCTGTTTGTTTTTTCAACTTCACAAGGGTTAGAGTTATCTGGAGAGAATGTCATGTAAGAAAATGCTTCCTTTAGATTTGCATATAGACAAAATTCAATTGATGATTGATAGGGCTCAGCTATGGGGAGTGGTGCCAACCCTTTGTAGGTGGTCCTGAATGGTATAAGATAGCAGACTGAGCAAGCCATAAGGAGCAAGACAGTAAGGAGTGTTCTTCCACCATTATGCTTTCAGTTCCTACCCTATGTTTCTGCCTTGAGTTTCTGCACTCATACCCCTCAGTGTCAGACTGTGACCTGAGGACTTTCAGCTAAAATAAACTCACCCCACCCAAGTTACTTTGGGTCATGGGGGTCATTGCAGCAATAGGAAGCAATGTAAAAAGAAGGATATGTCTAAGGTCATCAAGATGGCTCAGCAAGTAAATGTCCACTTACATTGCACGTTTAATAGCACTACTTTGATCTCCAAGATTCACATAAAGTTAGACAGAAAGAACATACTGCACAAACTTGTCCTAAACATATGTGTTATTGTTCATGGCCCAACTCTTTGCCATTGTCTGTCTGTCTGTCTGCCTGCCTATTTCTATCTCTATATCTCTCCTTACTTATCTCTTTGACACATACATACACAAACACACTAACGATAGTAAATAAAGTTTAAAATAAGCAAATGACTTGTTTATTTGTGTAATTTCACATATACTGGAATAGTTCAGCGGTTTCTCTGACAATATCCCAGCAATACATTATTGTGCTACAGTTCGCTAGGAGGCTGCACTGCAGCTGTCCATGAGCTGCAGAATGTTTGGCTGCCCTACAGCAATATTGCAATTTTAATTAACATTTGGGGAGCAACAGATCAGTTCAACAGTCCTTCTCATTTAATTGATAGTCTTTTGAAAATTGGGATGCTTGCTTCGTACACGGACCATTGCTTACCACCTGCAGGATTTATTTGTGTGGTTAGTCTTTAAATCTTATCTGTCCCATTACAAAATCAAATGCCTATCACTTCTGTTTGGAAGTATATTGCAGGGATGCATTCAAAAACTGAAGGAAAAGAAAACCATGCTTTGTAATACAAAAGGAAAGGACATTAAAAAAATGTTGGTGCTACAGGAAGGAAATTTGGAAAATGTTCTACTTTGCAAACTGGCTTAGTGTTTAAATTGGTACAATTAGATGCTATCACCTATGTTTCAATAGAAATGATGTTTAAAATATTTTATTGAAATACTTTCAGGCACATGCAGTCAATGGTGCATCTTGAACACTATTTGTTTCTGTCTAATGTCATGCTCATCTAACCTCCACACAGAATCACAAAGGGTTTTCTGTCTTCACCATTTAAGTAATTGATTCTTAGATCAACTAAGCCTATTCACAAATCCATAGAATGGTTTGAAAATATGAATTAACTTCATGTTTATTTCATACTTAAACCAAAAATGGACATATGTTTTAATCCAGACCAAAGAGACAAGAGAAGTACTGTTGTGAGCTTCTGTGAAAATTCCACATGAGTCTCTGTTCATGTATGGAGACTGCCAAAGGACCATCTTGCTGTCTCTGTACTGTTTGTAGTGATTTTTTGTATCTATTGAGAAACATTTCAATTAACTGTGTGAAATATCACTAATGAATCCCATGAATATAGACAGATAACTGAATGAACTTAACTATATAGATATTATTTAGGACATTACTTAGTCATTTAATTTCCTTGTGGCAATTGGAAATGAAGACTTGAATGGAGATGTTGGAAAATGTTTGATCAGTATAGTACCCATCAGCAGATAATCAACAACATGTACATAAAAGAGATTATTAATTCATGAAATGAAGTTTGCATTCATGCTACCGTGAATGGAAATATCATGTCAAGTGAAAGCACATTGTACCAAAGAAATACTAGAAAAGTCAGATCAACTTCAAATGTTTAGAATAAGCAAATTCATTGAAGCACAACCATTAGTTGTGCTGGGGGTGGTGTCAGGGGTGAGTACTTGATGGGAAGAGTTTGTATTTGAGGTATTGAAAAGGTTTTAGAAATAGATGATATTAAAGGCAGGTTTATTGGGAACCTGCTCTGGGGTGGGTGAGTTCACTGTCCCCAGGGACCAATTACAGGGAAGTCACCATGGGGAAGGATAGGGGAGAAAGAAGGAGAGAAAGAGTATGCTCACAGGGAGATACAAAAAGAAGGGAGAAAGAGAGAGAGCAAGAGAGAGTACAAAATGTCTGGATTATATAGGAAGGAGTCACTAAGGGCAGTCCAGCCTCTGGGCTTGAAAGTTCAGCATTGAGAATGCCAGGTAGGGACTGAGGAATCCTGGGAGAACAAGAGAATATGGAGGCCATGTCTGCTACATAGCATTATGTATATAAAATACTACCAAATTATGTGCTTTAAATGGATTAAATGGACATACATATATATGTATGTATATTTTCCTTTATTACCACATAATTGTTTTTAAAACATGGGGCTGGGAAGTAGATACAGAAGCATATGTACTGTTCTTGAAGACTACCCAATTCAGTTCCCAGCACCCACACTGGTTAGCTTACAACCACCTATAACTCTCAGTCCTGAAGATCCTAGACCATGCTTTGGCCTCCGAAGGAAATTGCATTCACACAGCATACACAGACTCACAAAATTATAAATATATAATTTGTGACTATTGAGAAGGGTGTTGTTTCCCTAATTTCTCTCTCAGTCTGTTTACCCTTTGTGTAGATAAAGGCCATTGACTTGTTTGAGTTAATTTTATATCCAGCTACTTCACTGAAGCTGTTTATCAGGTTTAGGAGTTCTCTGGTGGAATTTTTAGGGTCATTTATATATACTATCATATGATCTGCAAAAAGTGATATTTTGACTTCTTCCTTTCCAATTTGAATCCCCTTGATCTCCTTTTGTTGTAGAATTGCTCTGGCTAGGACTTCAAGTACAGTGTTGAATAGGTAGGGAGAAAGTGGACAGCCTTGTCGAGTCCCTGATTTTAGTGGGACTGCTTCCAGCTTCACACCATTTACTTTGATGTTGGCTATTGGTTTGCTGTAGATTGCTTTTATCATGTTTAGGTATGGGCCTTGAATTCCTGATCTTTCCAAGACTTTTATCATGAATGGGTGTTGGATTTTGTCAAATGCTTTCTCTGTGTCTAAGGAGATGGTCATGTGGTTTTTGTCTTTGAGTTTGTTTATATAATGGATTGCGTTGATGGATTTCTGTATATTAAACCATCCCTGCAGCCCTGGAATGAAACCTACTTGGTCAGGATGGATGATTGTTTTGATGTGTTCTTGGATTCAGTTAGCAAGAATTTTATTGAGTATTTTTGCATCGATATTCATAAGGGAAATTGGTCTGAAGTTCTCTATCTTTGTTGGGTCTTTTTGTGGTTTAGGTATCAGAGTAATTGTGGCTTCATAGAATGAATTGGTAGGGTACCTTCTGCTTCTATTTTGTGGAATAGTTTGTGAAGAACTGGAATTAGATCTTCTTTGAAAGTCTGATAGAACTCTGCACTAAACCCATCTGGTCCTGGGCTTTTAATGGTTGGGAGACTATTAATGACTGCTTCTATTTCTTTGGGGGATATAGGACTGTTTAGATCATTAACCTGATCCTGATTTAACTTTGGTACCTAGTATCTGTCTAGAAACTTGTCCATTTCATCCAGGTTCTTCAGTTTTGTTGAGTATAGCCTTTTGTAGAAGGATCTGATGGTGTTTTGGATTTCTTCAGGATCTGTTGTTATGTCTCCCTTTTCATTCCTGATTTTGTTAATTAGGATGCTGTCCCTGTGCCCTCTAGTGAGTCTGGCTAAGGGTTTATCTATCTTGTCAATGTGGACACTTTGCTCCTTCTTAGAATTGGGAACAAAACACCCGTGGAAGGAGTTACAGAGACAAAAATTGGAGCTGAGAAGAAAGGATGGACCATCTAGAGACTGCCATACCTGGGCATCCATCCTATAATCAGCCTCCAAACGCTGACACCATTGCATACACTAGCAAGATTTTGCTGATATAGCTGTCTCTTGTGAGACTATGCCGGGACCTAGCAAACACAGAAGTGGAGGCTCACAGTCAGCTATTGGATGGATCACAGGGTCCCAAATGGAGGAGCTAGAGAAAGTACCCAAGGAGCTAAAAGGGTCTACAACCCTATAGGTGGAACAACAATATGAACTAATCAGTACCTCCTGGAGCTTGTGTCTCTAGCTACATATGTATCAGAAGATGGCTTAGTCGGCCATCAGTGGAAAGAGAGGCCCATTGGTCATGCAAACTTTATATGCCTCAGTACAGGGGAATGCCGGGGCCAAAAAGTGGGGGGATGGGGGTGGGGAGTGGGGGGAGGGGAGTAGGGGGGGAGGGTTTCGGGGACTTTTAGGTTAGCATTGGAAATGTAAATGAAGAAAATACCTAATTAAAAATAATGGTGAAAAATATAAATATAATTAAAAGATACATCAGTTTAAAAAAAAATAAACCTAGAGTTGCAGAAGATGAATGGGTGCCTTATTATTCTAGTATCCCTCAACAGATAATCAAAATGTGTTATGTACATAAAAATGAATATTAAGTACCCAGGAAAAGGAAGTGCGCATTCATGTTACCAGATAAAATCTCTCATGTATTGGCTAGATAATTGAGTTTAAATTAAAACACTAAGGTAGTTAGAAAAGTAAAATTCTAAATCACCGTCATTAATGGTAATTAAGAACACATGTAAATCATCAGTAATTACATTTTGAATATATAACATGACGAATATTACAAAGAAACTGTATGAAGAATGGGGTAAAACCAAGAAGCAGCTACCAGCCACAATGGATATTTGTTTTATTTCTATTTCCCTTTTGTTTTTTTATTAGATATTTTCTTCATTTACATTTCAAATGCTATCCCGAAAGTCCCCTATACCCCCCCACACCTGCTCCCCAACCCACCCACTCCTGCTTCCTGGCCCTGGCATTCCCCTTTATTGGAGCATATAATCTTCACAAGACCAAGGACCTTTCCCCCTATTGGTGACCTACTTACTGGGCCATTCTCTGCTACATATGCAACTAGAGACACAAGACTGCCCCACCTAGAGGTCCATCCCATAAAAAACCACCATATGCCAGAAAGATTTTGCTGACAGGACCCTGATATAGCTGTCTCTTGTGAGGCTATTCCAGTTCCTGGCAAACACAGAAGTGGATGCTCACATTCAGCTATTGGATGGATCACAGGGCCCCCAATGGAGGAGCTAGAGAAAGTACTCAAGGAGCTAAAGGGGTCTGCAACTCTATAGAAGGAACAACAATATGATCTATTTCCCTCTTGTAAATTTAATCATGGAACAGAAGTTATTTAAGGTTTACTATCTATATGTGGTCCTCTTTTAATTTTCATTTCCCTCAGAGGTTAAGGCTTAATACACATTTTCCTTAATGATTGCCATATTAAATTGTTTTGCTTTTCTACTATGAGAGGAGACAAAAGTATTTCTCAAACCTGTCATCCTCACTTGGTTTGTGTTTTGTATGTCTATAAGTTCTTTACATATTATATTGTAATCACATATTTAGTATCTATATTCATAATTTATTTGAGCACGTGGTGAGATGGTAAAAAGTAATAAGCATATATTATAATCTGTTATTGATTCTGTAAGCAAAAGAATACATATTCTACTTAATAAGTCAAAATACAGAAATGGTCTATTGTGTATAAATATTCTGAACTTAAAATATGTTTTATATTTGGTAATTTGTGGTTTTATTTTAGAAATAAAAAATGTATAGAAATATAGTATAGGAACTAGAGGTTTGTCTCAGTGGTTAAAAGCACTGGCTGCTCTGTTTCAGAGCTTACCGCAGAACAATCTCCTGTGGTCGCAGGGCCTGTACACATGCAATTCACATACACACACATAGGCAAAACACTCATATACATGAAATAAAAATAAATAAGTCTTTTTGATTAAAATAAATATATCTATGAAGATTTTACATTTAGAATGCAGTTTGTTAGTTATTAAGTAAATGGGAGGATGGCTCCTCATATTTTATATTTTCTGCATTATCTGAGGCTACTATGTAGATTCATTAATCTAAATTAAAGTGCTGATTAGAGCAAGAGCCTCATCAATGACCTCCCTCTCACCTTTAGAAGAGTTTTAATTGGAGTAACCTTTCATAGCTCTTTCAGTTTGATAACTGCAGGTCTAATAACATATCCACTTCACATAAATATACTTGTCAACTGTGTCCACAGAATGATTTAACATTCAGTGTCCACCTCCTGTCCTGCACACTGACATGTATATAATGCAGTCAGCTCTATCTGTTCATTATTTTCTAAGAGCCAACTTTTGAATCTATTAAAAAAAAAAACTCTTTCCAATCTTGATGTTCAAGTAAAAAAAAATCCTGTTTCTGTATGTTTTAGTTTAATTAAATTATAAATTTAAAATATCTCCTCTTTCCCTTTTTTCTCCAAACCTTTACAAGTCCCTGCTTAATCTTTTTCAAATTCATAAATTATTTTTGATTATATATATATATATATATATATATATATATATAATTTAGTATTTTGATAGAAGCATATCATTAGTACACTTATAAAATGCTCAGTCCATTGAATATTTCCTGTATGTATATGATTTTAGAGGTGAGTGTTTGGAACCAGAGAAGCAACTAAGGGGTTCATCCCTGTAAAAGAATAATTCTCTCCCTCTCACCAATTGCTAGCCCCCGACAATGCTTTGTCCAGCAGTGGGATTCTATAATCTCCAACTTCCATGTTAGTACATATACGTGTATCACCCTTGCTCATACCTTGTTTAGGGGACCATATCACAAATGATGCTTCCTTGGCATTGGAGCTAACAGCACTGTCGATCTGTTTTCTATTTTTCTCAATTACGTTACATTACAGCTAATTTTAAAATACAGTGCCACTTTCAGTAACATTACTACTGTCTGAGCAATTGTACCAATGGTCACTCTTTTAATAAGCAGCGCACCCAGCATCTACTCTGCACCAGAGACCACTCGAGGGATCAAGAAAAACCTGGGAAATGAAAATAAAAGGTCTCTTCCCCACAGACCTTGCATGGGTCAAGTACAGGCCTCTCTGTTGTTCTTTGATTATATATTTCTTCATGGAACTGCAAAACAGGTCATCCATTGGCACTTAGACTGTGAAACTGCTTCATTATGTCAGAATTACATGCAATATAGATAGAACAGCTGGGAAGGGCAATAGATCTCTCGAAGCTGAAGTAAGTGAAGCGATTTTTAATAGTTAATAATAATGACAATAATGATTTCTAGCACACATCATCTTCTTTGTGCCAGTCTAGGAATACTAATCATATTGGATGTGACTCTCTTGTTATCACCATTAGCTCCTCTCACTTTACAAATGATTCCATTATTACTGACCAAGTGATGTTTCTACCTATACCTAATATCTTCATTAGCAAGAAAGCTATGTAGAAACAAGAGTTTGAAGCCTGGAGACCCACAGAGCATCCGTGGTCTTGCCTGGTTTTATTTCTCACCTCTCTCACATGTGAATTGTAAATACACACTAGACAAAGCAAACTGCTTATAAGCTCTATATGTGTAAGTAAAAGTGTGGTGTGCCTCTGCAGTTACAGATGTTGCCAAACGATTAGAGCAATGTAACTGACATCTTCATAATCTTCAATATGAATCACTTGTTTGTGTTGGGGCCAGTCAACATCCCATATAATAGCTGTTTGAAACATGTCAATCACGAGCTATGATATAGAACATTAGAAGCTATCCTTCATATTAAATCATATCTCTGTACATAACATTTGTTTCTATTTCCTTCCAGTTCTGAACCCTTCATACCCCACTAGCCACTATTTTCCTTTCTGCTTCTATGAGATTTACATTTTATTTTCCACATATAAGTAGACACTGGACTTGTATTCCCATGTCTGATGTAGCTTACATAGCATTCAATCTTCCAATTCCACCTATGTTACTACATATGGCAAAATTACATTCATTCTTAAGGTTAAATAGTATTCTATTGTGCAGCATGTTCCATTTCTTCACCTATTAATGAACAGATTTATTCAGGGTGTTGGTCATTGTGAATTTATTGAATCAGCAAATTACATAAACACACTGTTATCTCTCTGTCACATTGATTTTGTTTCATTTGTGTACCTACACTATAATGGGATTTGGTTTGCATGCTAGTATCATTTGAATTGTGAAGAGAAGCCAACTATTTTTAATAATTACTGACAAATTATGTACTTAGCCATCCCCTGAGCAGTTGGCTCTCAATTAATAAAAGAAAAGAAAGAAACATAATCCACAAACAAATTACATAGATTATTCTATGGCATGGAAATAATTGGTAGTAAAAACATTATAATATAATCTTTAAGGTATGGTATAATAGAAAAGATTAAAGATATTCTAATATCTGCATATATAACTACCTAATAACCATAAACATTACTTAGCATGCTTATAGTATCTTAAACTTTAATGTTTTATACATATTGATATTTATGGATATCAAAGCATATCATATGTAATATTGTATAGCTAAAAAATTTGGGAGATGCATTATATGCATTATATTTGTAGTTAGCTTTACTATAAACTTTACATGTTATACCATGATTTTATTCTTTATAATTTTAAATGTCCACACAATATTCTAAACTCATATTATCTTTCTACCAAAGGACATAAAAGAGAATAAAATAATTAGATTATTTTCTCTTAGAATTCTGTGTGTGTGTGTGTGAGAGAGAGAGAGAGAGAGAGAGAGGGAGAGGGAGAGGGAGAGGGAGAGGGAGAGGGAGAGGGAGAGAGGGAAAGGAAGGGGGAGGGGGAGGGAGAGGGACAGGGACAGGGAGGAGAAGTTTATACAAAGTTTATAAAACAATGTGTAAATATTCATTATTATAACTCATGGAAAATCCTAATAGGATTGCATAGTTAATATATAGCTAATGCGAGTTTGATAAAGCATGAAAGACAAGATGGCAGGTGTTATCTGTACTGAGTCTTTCTAATTAGTGAAGTCACTTACCATAAGATGAGATTGATCTGATTTGAAAATAATTTAATTTTAGTAGTATGTTTATCAACAATACTAAAATCAAATGAGTGTTGCTATCATCAGCATTATATCTATATGATATATATAGATATGATATATATCAGATATGAACATATATAAACATATGTGTGTGTATGTGTGTGTGTGTGTTTAGCAGAGAAAGTGTATTTATATACATCACTCTAGTATTCCTTATTCAACATTGAGTAGATAAATGGACCCAAGTGGTCTGATTGGCCCAGTGTCCACATTAGCCTTACATTTAGGAAACTCCCAGTGCTCCTCCACCTAAAGACCCCCTCACTTCTGCCTCTCCCGTTATCCAATAAAGCTTTGAAAACTCACAGTCTTGCCTTTTGATTTATATTTGAGTATATTTAAACAACAACAAAAACACGGAGCCCAGTTAATACGAGTTCGTGATTGAAGTGTTTATTATCCTTAGGGCTTATACTTATAAGGAAAAAAGGTTAGTGCTAATTCCCCATTGACAACTGAGGACAACAGCTAAAATCTTCTCTGAGAGAAAGACTTTATTCAACAAAATTAGCACTTTGAAATTTTTCATTTTGATCCATAATATTAGGGTAATTGCCACTTCCTTAGAGAATAATATTTGCCTCGCTTGTGAAACTCTTTCGTGACTTTGCCTCTGACTAGTCCATTTTCTTTCTTCTATATTCATAGAAAGCAGAAAAGTGTCTTGGAAATGCAGGGTGTCATGTTCTCCACACATTCACAAGCATGGAATGGGAGCCCACAATTTCTGTAATCAAGATATCTGAGAGTCAATGTGCCCAGAGTCTTCTCTTTAATCAGCTGTGATACTCTGTGCCCTGAACTCAAATTATCCTTGCAACAGGAGTAATCAAGTCTGAATAAAACCCAGGTTATTCTCTCTGGCCCAGTTTATCTCTCCATAGCCACAGGGAAGGCTGCTCCATCAATCAAGTCTCCAAATAAAAAGGTAATTATTTCTTGATTTCTCCGGAGCAGATGCAGTGAGAGCAAGGTTGCTTCTACTGGGAGTCCTGCTGAGCTGCCAAACAGTAGCAGTTATCTTAGAAGACAGAAGCAATTACTTGCAAGATGTTCCTGTCTTTGTAGGTAGGAATGGGCTCTAGCTGTTAAGACTGTCCTGGCTTTTCAGGCACACTACAATTATAGACATCTCAGGGACATTTGCTAATTTAATTTTCACTTAGATTCTGTAAATGCACACTTATGTTTACATAGATATTACTGATATAAGGCTTGTGTTAGTCTTAGATTAGAGGAAGGACACATGTTTGATGGATAAATGGTATGGTAAAGGGCCAATGACAGCAAGTGATCTGCAGCTTAACAAGGCTTCAGAATTTCTATATAACAGGCTCTTTCCAGTGAACACTCGAGAATTGGCAAACTGGTTTCCATGCAGTCATACCCATATATATGTAAATCAAAACATCTTGCCACTGTCCTGTATATACATATGGCAGTATTTACAATCTTGTCCAAAAGAGAAATAGTAAGTTTTTTTATTATTATTGCTCTTTAGATTTATATTTATTACACAGAAACAAGACCTGTGCCTTGTTCCTTGTATTGTCACACAGTATGGTGACAGTTGCTCACAATAATTTTACCTTCAGGAAACCAGAACAAAATAACATTGAAGCCTTTTATTATATAAAACTAAAAGTGTGAACATATGTATATGTATAGCCTGATCCTAAATATCAAACTATACATAAGGTTGGAGGCTTTGACTTGTTGATATATATGATGTATAAGTATTATGGATCATCTAAAGGCAAAAGTGGAGGGCATGATTTTGCTCTTTTCTTTCAGCCTTTGTTCACTCTCACTTTATCACAGCTAATAGTTTCCGGTCCACTAATCAGCTGAATCCATGCTGCTTTCATCTTGAAACCACCCAGGAGGCTCGAGATGCTTGTTCTAGATGCTGATTTAATGGCTGTTTTACCAAAAATATCTGTCCAGAAAGTAAGATCTATGAAATCATTGTGCAGGACACACAAATTGTTTTTAGTTAGAACAATAAATGGATTTTCTAGATCACTTCATTTAAAGAGCAACTGGTTTCTAGTTTACTTTTACACGTACTCAATATATGAAGAAAGGAAAAAAAATGAGTGTTTGCAGAGTCTCATGCCAAAGCTTATCAACTCTGTCATTGCTAACATTTTGTGCAACATAATTTTTGTTGTATACATACATTCCTAAGTATATAGAAATGTGCATTTTTTTATTTCCTAGATATCAGTTATTACCTTCCTCCAGTTTTAATAACCAAAAAATTATCCTGGATATTGACAATTGTCTGCTGACTGATAAAATTACTCCCGTTTTACAATTACTATTATAATGACCAACTCCTGGGCCCTGAACTACCATTCAAAGTACATCATAAGCTGAGAACACCACATTCTTATTCCATTAAACAAGTGGTTCCTAACCTGTGATTTGTGACCCTTATGGGGCTCAAATGACCTTTTCCCTGGGGTTACATATCAGATATCTTGCATGTCAGTTTTTACATTATGATTCACAACAGTAGCAAAATTATAGTTATGAAGTAGCAATGAAAATAGTTTTATGGTTTGGAGTCACCACAACATGAGGAACTTCATTATAGAGTCACAGCATTGGGATGATTAGGAGTCACTATATTAGACATAGAACTAGATAGATTTCAGTGTAGGAAGACTCAGAAGATGTGACTATAAAGTTATCTACTGACTTCCACATCTGTGTGCCCATCTCAATATATAAATAAATGTTAAGCAATCAAAACATATTGTAAAAGACCCAGTATCCTATAAAACTGTGCATACAAAAGAGACAAAGATGGAAGACAAAAGAAAACTTTAATTGAAACCTGAATCTGTTAATTATATTAAAGGACCGAAAGGAAATTCCTTCAACTAAACATGTAAATAATGAGGAGAAGTAATGATTTTTTTAAAAAAAATTCAATCAGCTGATCTCAGTTCATCTATATTTTCCAAGCTGGAGATAAAGATCATTTTTAAAAAACTAGTCAGGATTCATTATCACTAGAACAAAATATTAAAATCTTCCATCGTTCCTCCCTGGCATTTGTCTGCCTGTGTGCCTGTTCCTTTAAATACACACTAACAGACTTTTGCCTGAATAGTGCAGGCACTGAGAGAAAGGGCTGTTCTTGTAATGTGTGACATCTCCTGTGGGGACACTGAATCCTAAAGCGATGAATGGGTAGTCAAAATACATTAACAGCCTATTTATTCTTTCTCAGCCCCCACGCGGACAGATTTACCTGCATCATCTATTTTAATCTCTAGGAAGCCCGGCTACAATAAAGTGCAGTAAGGAAGCTTCTGGGTGGAGACTGACAGTCCCTGGAGTCAGAAAGAGCCATTCCACCGCGTGTGTGATGGCAGTCAACCAGGAGTGCTATTCTCCAATAAGAACGATCCATCTGTAAACTCCTGCCCTGCTGGATCACAGTCCACCCCTTTAGTAGTCGTATGCTAGCAATAAACTGTGAGGAGAACATGCCAGCGAATCAGAGGATAATATATACACATTTTAATCTGTATTAACCATGCATGGTAAATATAAAATGAAATATAAAATGTTCTGGTATTGTTAGGTGCAGTGTGAAACTAGCACAATGAATTTGGATGAATGTTCTTTGACTTGGAAAATAATTACTATTATCAACTACCATACCACCTCACCCTTACAAATAAGTCTTCATTGAGTTCTTGAAACTCCATATGTTCATTAAAAGAATGAGCACATCCTCTTGAACTTCTGGATGTGGTGGGTATTACATGTTTACCTGTAAATAGCAGAACTAAGCCTATAAGAGGGACAAAATATAAAACGATCACCAGGTACAATATCAGAAAATATTACCAAACTACATTAAACTAAGCCAAGAATTTATTAGGCTGTTTTTATAAATGTCTGCCAAATCCATCTTTTTCCAATGCATCCATTGATCATTTCTGTTTGATACATTACTGTAAAAGTAATAGAGATCCAATATAAATGAATAAGGGTATGGGTATTTTCTCGCTGAGGTATGTCCCCAGTGATAAGCATGTTTACAGATCTAGTGTCTCTTTTCCCTTGCTTTAGACTCCTTTGAACTTACACTTTCTGGGTTTGTCCTTGAAGTCCTTGATGCGACTCTGAGTCACTATACAGAAATGACAGTGATAATGACAAGTGAATTCACTTTGAGGAAAAAGATCTTACAGTACAATTTTGCTTAGATTTCCTAGACAACACTGAGTTTCATTAATTTTTATCAATCAATCAAATTTAATTCTCCAGGTCTGGTCTCTGTCATTTTTACTGAATTCTTATGATAGGAGGTAGGTTCTTAAATGTTCTTTTAAGAGAGTAGATTTCTTTGATTTCCTTTTTTTGTCAGTAGATTCTATGGACATATAGACATATGAGATTTGTCACTGTTTGGAAGACCAAAATTACTAAACTCGAGACAATTTCCTATAGCAACTGTTTAGCTCAGTTAAATTTCTTCATCTCCATGGGTGTATCTGAGTTCTTTCTTCTAACTCCTATGTCTTATATCACCAAGTTGTCAGCTTCCTTAATGCTGTGGTCTTTCAGTACAGTTCCTCACATTGTGGTGGAACATAAAATTTCCCAACCATAACATTCTTGTTGTTACTTTATAGCTGTAATTATGTTACTTGTAGGAATCATTAATATCTGATATTGAGGATATGTAACTCCTGTGAAAAGGCTCTTCCACTCCCAAAGGGTTCACAACCCACAGGTTCAGAAGAGATACATTGTTTGTAGATGACTGTAGGTAACAAAAGTGAAAGAGTTTCTGTCAGCAGGTTTCATTGACTCTTTCCTCCCTCCCCTGACTCCTTGAGATGATAGCACAGTATATGTTAAATGTTCTACTAAATCCCTTAGTAGATTATTCCTTTTCATAAAGTATTTTCATTATCAGTTTCTCCTTTCCTATATAATTTGTATTATCTATTGATTATAATTGCAAGATTATACAATGTGATGTTTCAATGATGTGTAATAGACAAGTTAAATTTACTAACATGTCTGTCACTTTAAACACAGTCTCTAAATGTGGAGAACATTGCAAATTCCAAATAGAATGATATATCATTGTTAACAATCTACTTATTGTGCAACTGACTACAAGAATATATTCATATCTAAGTATGACTTTATCAGGTTTGTCAACCTCACTTCTCACACTCTTGTAAGGACTATTCTTACCTGGAACTTATCTTTTCAGCCTCTATGTGTGAACAAGAACATGAGTTGCTACTTAGCTGCCCTATCTCTCTTCACACGTATCCATCAAGCTAGCACATATATATGTGAATGGAAAACAATTCTGTTTTATGGTTGATTAGCATCCCATTTACCTATTGCATCATTGTACTCGCCCATCTATTGTGGACACGTTGATCCTCTATCTTGTAAAAGGTGGTGCATAGACATGGAATACATCACCTTCTTTGTCAAATTGAGTCTTGCTGACTTCAGTTCCATAGCAAGGAGGAGGATGCATTATATGATAGTTCTTTCTCTAATTTTTTGAGTAGTTTCTTCTATGTGGATCTGCATCAATGTTGGGACAAATTTTCAATCCTACAAATAGCATAGAAGAGCCCATTTTTCTCTGTATCAATACTGTTATTTTATAAATAATATTCTTAATAAAGAGAGGCATCATGGTGAATTTGAGTCATCTTGATGAATAGTGAGGCTAACCATTTCAGTGTAACTATTGCCATTTGTATGCCTGCTTATCTGGAGTCATGTAATGCAACACAAACAAAATGTTAGGCCAGGATTACACCATATTCACTGTACTACCCAAATTTTACTGTATAAATGCATGGTTTTGAGTCACATTAACATTCTTTCACTTAGACTTAATGTGTGTAAGGGGCAATAGATGAATCTAATTTCGTTCTTCTGTATGTGGAGTCTCAGAACCATCAATTGAAAAGACTGTCCCTTCCTCAGTGTGGGTTTTTGTTGACTTTATCCAAAATCAGTTGGGTAAGAATGGATGGATTAACTCTGTGCTTTCTTATGTTTCTCTTGTGGCTTTCATGATTGTGTCCTGATGTAAGGCGTTTTGTGTTTTATACTAGGTTTGTGTGTGTGTGTGTGTGTGTGTGTGTGTGTGTGTGTGTGTTTACTTACTTGTTTTGTTGTTGCTGGGTTTTTTGTACAGATAAGGAAAGTAAAAATAAATAAGCCTGTTCTCACTTTAGATGTTTCTGATAGCAAATAATTTATAGATAGGATGAAAATACAACCTATAAAGTGGGGAAAATGTGTTTAAATGTGCATCAGATAAGTAAGTTAAATAACTAGAA
Organism: Mus caroli; assembly: GCF_978045245.1. Lineage (NCBI taxonomy): Eukaryota > Metazoa > Chordata > Mammalia > Rodentia > Muridae > Mus > Mus caroli. Next base: position 12,456,632 of record NW_028227269.1, read on the forward strand.
TCCTAGAAATACACAATTTACTACTGAAAGATTACCTGGTGTTGGTTGTAGAATAGAGAACATAGTTACATAGATTTTAAAAATAACCATTATGTCATTTTCAGATTTCTCTCCCTGGTTAGTAATCCCTTATAACTCCTCCCTGTGCAAACAAAGTTTTGTTGTGCTTTTCTGATCTACAGCAAGCTATTGTGCATTTTATCTGTACACACTCAGCAGACACACACACCTTTCAGGCCTCACTCAATTCATCAATTTATCATTCAATAATAACCCTTTCTTGTCCTTTACATCTCTGAATTATTTTATCATATTTCCATTACCAGCACATTCTTCTTGTGTTGCTACAGTTTCCCACAAAAAGATCAATAAGCGTCGGGCGGTGGTGGCGCACGCCTTTAATCCCAGCACTTGGGAGGCAGAGGCAGGCGGATTTCTGAGTTCGAGGCCAGCCTGGTCTACAAAGTGAGTTCCAGGACAGCCAGGGCTATACAGAGAAACCCTGTCTCAAAAAAACCAAAAAAAAAAAAAAAGAAAAAAAAGATCAATAAGGATCTATGTTGACCCTATGATAATCCATATGAAGCAGAAAAATAAAGGATAGTATGTCACAGAATTGCCCACTAGTTTTATAGAGTAGTAAGAAAAAAATCATAAATTGAGTACTTAGAACCAAATAATCTCAAATAGTTTGTGACACATTAAAAACGTCTCTGTTTTGTTTGCAGAAAATATGTAATTAACACACTCACAAAATATGCATTTGGCCAATTTTTTACTCATAATTTTGGTGAATACATCAAATTTATATCTAACAAAATATGTTTTACAATGTCATCTAAAATATAATGGGAATAAATGCAAAATATCTGCATATATTTTTAATATACAAACGTTAAGCCTAGCTTTTGTAGTAATATTATGTGATAAGAGACTGATAGAAACCATCTCGGGAAAGAAAAGAGTTAATATGAGTTACACTTTCATCCATGCAAAGCCAGAACAGGGACTCAACACAGGAGCCTGGACCCAGGAACTGAAGCAGGGACCACAGAGGTACACTCTAACTGGCCTTCTTATCTACTTCCATTATACATCCCAAGCCCATCTGCCAAGAGATAGAATTGCACACAATGGAATCGCCCTTTACCATTTAGCAGTTAGAAAAATGGCTCACAGATATGCCCAGAGTCTAATCTGATAGAGGCAATTTCTCAATCAATGTTCCCTATTCCCAGCTGGCATCAGTTTGAGTCCATTATAAACAACTGCTACACTGGTGATTGTATTTTTTTCTTTTTAGTATGTGTGTGTGGCCTTCATCATTCTGTCCTAGACTGTGTACAGCTTCCTTCTCTACCAGTTTCATCCATAGGCAGAGCTCTCCTGGTTGCCTTGGTGTTTTGGCTCTCTGCCAAACTCACAGGACAGCCCATTCAGAATCCCAGTACTGTGAATTTGATGACTCTTAGGTGGACCACATACCTGGGAGTTCACTAATTCTACCTTGGTCTCTTACTGCCTGAATTATCATCAAACAAGCCTTTTCATTTCTCGGAGTCTTCCTGAACCCTTATACCAGAAAATAGTCTTGAGTCTACTTCTACTCTAAGATATACAAACACTGTTATTTTATAGCAGGAAGTTCACATTACATAAGTCATGGGTTGTGGAATAATCATTTGTGTTCAAGCACTATTTCAACTGTAACAGTATCAAAAACAATGAGCTAGTGAATACTGAGCAGGTTTTTCTGCACATCACTATTCACCATTTTTATTATTTGATTAGTGTAGAATCTTATGGTATCTTATTTCTCTGTAGATAGAAGTACCATATGATCGTATATGCCAATATGCTGACACTGAACTCAGGATAAACTGTGTTGCATGCCAAAATATGCTTACACAGCAAATGATCTTTTTTCATAAGACACAATGTACTCTGCCTGTCTAGATACACAAGATAGCACACTCTTATATTTGGAACATAATAAACTATGAAACCACATCCAAAGTGCACAAAAATATGGTCAATTTAGGAACACCAGGGGCACTCTTTTGTATTGTGAGAGCTAAAGGACAAAGTCTGATTGTTACCTTGCTTGATCTCAGCTGAGAAGCATCTTGCCTACTCATGCAAGAGTTCTACTGTGCCTCTCCTCTCATTTCTATCCCTTATTATGACAGTGCCAGGAGCATCTCAATCATTTCACATAACTGAGAACTATGAACTTGTAGAGAAATTTGGAAATACAGAAACCAAATGTGGAGAATTAATTTTGTATATGTTAATTTAGGTGACCAACTCACTAGACCATATTCTTGCATTTTTGTTGGCATTCCCTTTGTGGATTATGAGTGATATTCTCCAGGAAGGGCTGATGCTATAAATCAGTTTTTAAACTGCTTCCCATGCAAACATGAGACTATCTTAGTTAAATCTCTAGATTCCACATTATAAAGCCAGGTACAATGATTCATCATGCATGCTAGGAACTCTAGAGGGGGCAAGATCGAAACAGGTTCATCACCCAAGGAATGCTGACCAACCAACCTAACCTGTGTGGCAAGTTCCTGTTAGACATAAGGTCTTTAAAAATAGGTGAATGTCACCTGAGGAACAACAGCTGTTGTAGACCTAGTTGGAATGCCAGAGAGAGCACAGTGATACAAGTTATTGAGCCAGGCAGTGGTGAGACCTTTAATGCCAACATTTGGGAGTCAGAGACAGGTGAATGTATCTCTGTGAGTTCAAAGCCACCCTGGTCTACAGAGTTTGTTCCAGGGCAGCCAGGGCTATATGGAGAAATACAGTCTCATGAAACTAAAACAAAACAAAAAACCCAACAACAACAAAACGTTCTTGTGAAATAGGAGACTCAAGAATCAGCAAAAGATGATGTTCACATTCAAGGTAAAGAACAGACCAATGTCTCAGCTCAGCATCCAATTTAGTCCAATTGTGAGGTCATTTTTTCTTATGTGCTTAATCTGATAAGGGTGAGACCTACTCTTATCCAAGAGTACTCTACCTTATTCTGACTAGTGTTCTAATGTTAGCTTTACACCCAGTACCTCAAAGGACAAACAGAAGATCGGTTCACCAACATTTGAAAATGAGTCTATCAACATAAAATTAATAGTTACTATTGGCACTACATAAATTTTTGTCTTTTTAATAAAATTCGAGGAGAATACATCAATTATGTAAATAACTTTCCATCAAGGTTTCCATTGTCATATTCTTACTGTCTTTCTGCCTGTCTTCGGATCTTTTTCTCAATGTGAGATAGAGCATGGAATCTACAGCCATTGTTTTCCAAGACTAAGATCCTCGGCTTACATTCCTCTAGTACCTAAGAATCAGATGGGCTTAAAGCAAGGCAGGCATGGTAGTTGGCTGCTTCAGTTCCAGCACTTTGGAGGCAGAGGCAAGCAGGTCTGTATGAGTCTAAAACAGAACTAATCTGGTCTACAGAGTCAGATCAGCCAGGGTAACATAAAAATACCCTCTACTAAAAAATATAAGCCCGTGAATGCTCACTGTAGTGAAAGAAGTTCTTGCAAATGACCTCATTCATGGCCAAGTACTGAGACAGACACCATTAGTAGTACCTTTGGGAAATTAGGTCACTGGGGTATAGACATACTCTACAATAGTGGCAAAGCTCCTAGCCGGACAGTACTTTATGTTTTCATCTAGTGAAGACACAGACACCTGACCTCAATGCCTATGTTCCTTTCTGCTTTGCTCTAACCTGACAGTTATTGCTCCCAGTCTTTCATATTCAGGAATGGGAGGGAATAAAACAAGTAAGAAGCACTTGAATACCACAAATGTCTAGCTTAAGTATTTATCTAGAGAGCATCGTCTTCCTTGTTTTAAGATGCAGAGTAGATAGCCACATCGATACAGCTTGTGTGGAAAATTATAGGTCTAGCTATAGACATGAGAAATAGATTCATAAATCTACAAAAAGAATTTTGTTACCAATTTAGGGTGCCTAGTTTGATTTCTGCATCTTTGACAGAGATCACAAGGAGAATAAGTCACTGCCACACAAATTTTAGCTAAATCACCTCTACACTTCTTTTCCTTTGAGTAACTCAGTTTTGTGAGATCAAGTTGCTTCTACAGCTATGGTTTTTCTTTCCTTTTAATATTTTTTCTAAAGAAGTAAAATAAGTTTAATATTAGTTTTAAGTGGATATACTAGAGAAGAGAATCATTCTGCATTGATCAGAAAGGAGCTAAGCTTTCAATCTAAAATGGTAGAGAAAATATATGTCTCATTTTAGCAAAACAACACACAAAGATTTCTGGACAGAAGGATTCCACATGAAAGCAGCTTATAGTTAAAATTCAAGGATGGAGAGATGCTGCAAGGATTACAAATAGATGGTCGGAAAATTACATACACAATGCACATATGTAACTAAGACAGTTTCTGTAAGGAGTATTTTGGCATGATGTTACATGACACCTGTGACCTAGCTGTAAAGATTAAGAATGGTCTCCTGATTTTTTAGAAACTTTTTTCAACTTTTTATTAGATATTTTCTTCATTTACATTTTAAATGCTACCATGAAAGTCCCCTATTCCCTACCCCAGCCCTACTCCCCTACCCACCCACTCCCACTTCTTGGCCCTGGCGTTCCCCGGTACTGGGGCATATAAAACTTGCAAGACCAAGATTTTTTAAGGCTTTAGTGTGGATCTTCACTTGTAACTATAACTTCAACCCTAATAAAAGTCACAACTGGGTCAACTGTACTGAATATTGTCAGAATCATTAGAATCACCTTGGCTTTTAGCCTTTGTGAATCTTCAGGCCTTGTTTTCTCTTCCATTAGAATATCTGCAGGTGACTTTTCACCCTGTTTGTTTTTATAGCAACCTTCAGCCTTTACCATAATGTCCTCCTCAGGGGTTTCCCATGCTTAACATAGACACTAACAAACTGATTTTATCTCCCTGTTAATACAATCTTAAACTTCCCCTTCACTGCAGAGCTCCCTTGAGAGAAACACTGTTGATTTCCATCTATTGTTCACTTTTTGCCCCTTGTCTGGAAGGAGTATGAAGAATGAGTTTTCTGAGCTAGTATCAGTGGAACATTTTGTTGTTTCTTGGCAAGATGAGAGAGACAAGATCTTAAAGAATTTGTGACAGCTGTAAAATGTCCTCCACAGAGAGCAAGAACTTAACAGCTCAAGACAAGAGAAAGTAAGAAAAAATGACCAGCATTGTTGGGAAGAACAGTAGAAGACGTGAGGAGGGTGCTAAGATACAGAGCTACAGAAGGAAATGTCTGCACTGACAGAATGGGTATGGTGCATTTGTGTGCAAGGATCTGAATGTTTGTGGTCTGTGGCATGTATGGTATGTACACACAGGGTATGCAGAGAAGGTATATATGTGAATACTCACAATGTGTGTGTCTGTGTGTATGTGTCTTCAGTATAGTGTGGTACCTGTACTGGTGTGAGATATGATTTCTATAATGTATATATATATATATATATATATATATATATATATATATATATATATATCCTGAGAGAGAAAAGCAAAGTAAGCATCTCAATTCTACTGCAAATATTTACAAGAATTACAGAAATAATACATTTGTTCTTTTTTCATTAATTTATCTAATGTACTTTCCCCCACTGTTCCGTATCCACTCCCACCTAACATACCCCCATCTCAACTAGGACCTTCTTCAGATTCATAGCTTGGCTTTGTTCTCTTGACTCATTTAATTTAATGAAAGCCATACCTATGATTATTTAAATTTAAGTATTCAGTAGAGGGTACTGGAATCACCAGTTAGTGCCCAACTTCAAACAATGACTCCCTGTCTCATCATAACTATCTCTCTTGTGAAGGGGCAAAAGAAATTTGTTTTTCTTAAGATTTAACATAAGAAAGATATACAAAATCCTGTGAACTAGGGAGGGAGTAACAGGCATATAAAACACTATTGTATAATTTTGAACAATGTGAACTCTGAATCCTGGTAGGGCTTAGAAGATCCTCAAAAGAAAGTGATGAAACTATTAGATTCTTTCTAAACCCAAATCCTTTGAAGATTGTTTTCACAGAGCTTGTAAAAAGGGAAACCTTTCAAGAACACAAATGAGACAGGTGATGTTACTTTTTAAAAATTAATAGTTGTTTTTCCTGCTATACAATTACTCTAGAGATGAGAAATGAATTGGATTTTTTAACTAAGCACTTTTGTTGTTGTTTAAGAATGTTTTATTACTCTACTAGCTTCAATAAGAAATAAGGCCCTTTTCCTTTGGTTCACATATTGAAACACTTTGTGCCACTATCTGGGGATATATGGAACCTTTAGGAAAGTGAGTCTTGCCAGTAGAAGTTTGTTAGAGCAGGTGAACTTTTTGTGTTTGGGTATGTTTATCTCACACTGAGCTACATATTTCTTTAAATTAAAGGAAATACCTATTACTCATTTTCTTACATTAAAAAATTAGTTTGCAGTATTTCTTTTATTGCTTATTAGTAGTGTGTGTGTGTGTGTGTGTGTGTGTGTGTGTGTGTGTGTGTGTGTTGGATACATTCCATGGCACATATGTAAGTATCAGAGAACATTTACATCTCTTAACCCATTCCACTATACATGGGGCCCAGGTTGAAATTAGGTCTCCAAAATTGCTCAGCCTTTACCCTGATTTATTCTGGTCACCCATTTGTAATGTTTTAAAGCAAAGAGATTCAAGGACAAAGGTTGATTTGATTGTGGTGCTCTGTATAATCTATCAAGTATTTCTTTATACACAACATAAGGACAAAAGTAACATCACTGGGCCCCATTGCTTGGAGAAAGTCCTGAAAGTATTTTGAACTTTCAATTCTTATCTTTATGGTATTCATTATGTACTACATATTTACTTGATCCATCTAACATAAGGTTGCTTAAGTTCTAAGAAAAAAATTCTCTGATTCATTGACAGTGTGAGTATGAGATTAGGTGAAAACTGAAAGGGCATAAAATGATAAAAGTAATGTATGGCCAGGCAGTGATGGTACATGACTTTAATCTCAGCCATATCATGTGCCATATTATTATGAAACACAATATGTTTTCTAAAACATTCTAACTTTCAAAGCATGTTTTCAGTGTCTTCATTGGGTGAGTCAGAGGGATATTAGTTTGTATCAGCTAGTCATCTTGTGGAGTCTAAAGGAATCAATTTTGTGTTGTCTGCTGCATTGGCCTATTGCACAGCAATTATGCTACATAAATAATTTGTAAATACAAGACTGGACATCAGTGTCCAGGAGTCACCCCACTACCTCTGTAGGTGAAACCTGAATAATAGCCCAAACTTTGTGAATTGCCCACCTGCAGCAGGGACAGTCTGAACCCACTAAATGCCTGTGGCTATATTGGTGTTCCTGTGACTGTATTTCCCTTCTCATCCCCTGACTGCATTCTTTCAGTGCACTCTGAGTATTTCACTTTGTAGTTCCCAGTCAAACACATGAATGGATCTTTAGCTCCTGGCTACAGAAACTAAGCTGCACACATCTTCTGCAGATAGTCTTGTCTAAGAATTATGTATGATAACCTGATCCTTGACTGGGGGAAGCTCTTGGAATCATGTTAAGCATGGATGACAGCACTAACTTTCAATGATATAATGTAAATGTTCATTAATATGTAAACCACTCAATAATACAAACCAGTTGGAAACACTCTCTTTAGCCTATCCTTTTTTATTTAATCTTATAATACCCTAGCCAGTGTATTTCAGGCTGACTGATTTTATTTCAGAATAAAAAATCTTCCCTATTAGAATTTGTGTCTCCCTCACTTTCTGCTTCCATTCTTTACTACAAAACACTTTGTTCACAGAACATTCCTTGGCAAATGAGAAAGGTGAGTTGCAGTAAGGAGTTGGCCTAGTAACCCTGCAGCAGACAGAATAATGCTCCTCCTTGATAACATGTACTCCTGCATCTTCCACACCAGGGACCAAGAGCATTTGCATAGCAAAAACCCTTACTCACACAAGGAAGAGGCCTTATCACATGACTCTGGGAGGGAGGCAGAACACTTGATGGTACAGGGACCAAGTGGAATGAACTGCTGTTATAAGAGAGAATAAGCATCAAAAATCAAGTATCACAGAGAGACAGTTTATTGGGTGTTACTCCCTTGAGATCTCTAAGGGAGAAGTGACCTCTGCCTGGAAGCTGTAAAATCCAGGAATGAGATTATATGCCATGTCTCCTAAGGGAAGGCAGCACATTGCTGCATACTGAATCAAGCCCATGTCACAGTTCTGATTTATAAATACTTCAGACAATACAGCTAAATGAGCTTAACATCTACGGTTCTAGTAATTAGCTATACTACAATAGGAAGCAGTAAATACCATCGGTTAGATACTTTACAAATGCATGAAATAATTCTATCTCTTCTATGGTTACTTTGTCTCCCTTTCTCATTGGTAGACTTATGGCATAACCCTTCATCAGTAAAGGAAATATAAAGTGATAAACTTCTTTTGAGTATAGTTACTAGATGGTCAGAATCATTACCCAACACAGAACCTTACACAAATTGATAAGCTATACTGAATATTTGGTCTGCTTAATGGAAATTATATTTATATTAATCTATCTGTCTGTATATCTGCCTATTTATAGTTTACTTCACTGTTGCTGTGATTTTTAAATGCCAAAAAACCACAACCTGTATGGGAAAGTGTTTATTTGGCTAGCAGGTTTTTGTCTATCATCTAGAAAAACCAAGGCTGGACCACAAATCTGGAGCTTGAAGGAGAAAATATGAAGGAATACTTCTTCTCTGTTTTCTCCTCCTGGTTTGCTTATCTACCTTTCATATACAGCCCTGCAACCTAAGAATGGCACCACCCATAGTGGGCTGGGACCTACTTTATCAACTGCAAGTCAAGAAACATTTTACAGATGTGCTTATAAGCTAATATGATGAAAGCAATTTTTCATCTGAGTTTCTCTCTTCCCAGGTATATCTAGTGTAAAATTGACAATAGAACGTAATGCATAAACACACACACTTTACAGTGTCATTACTATGAGTATTGATAATATATGTAAATTTTCTAAGAATCAGTTCACATAGTAAAACAAATGCATTAAAGAGAAGAGTCACTTTTTTTCTGGTAAAAAATTTATCATGAAGCTTATGGACTATTATAAGCTGTAGGAGTTTCAGCAAATGTCCCAGGGAACCAGCCTTGTATGGATCTCAAAGCCTTGCACTTATGACCATGATACTGAGGAAGCTACACCAGCCTAGGTTAAAATAAGAAGCTGTGAATGTTAGTCTTCACTGTCTGCTTGACAGATTTATAGTCTCTCTCTCTCTCCCTCTCCCTCTGTCTCTAAAATTCTGTCTTCCTCCTTTCTCCCTTTCTTTCCCCTCCCTCTGTCTCTCCTGTTGTGTCTTCCCCCTCTCCCTCTTTCTCTCCCTCTCCCCTGTCTTTGTCTCTCTGTATCTTTCTCTTCCCTTCTGTCTCCTCTTCTCCTCTCTCTCTCTCTCTCTCTCTCTCTCTCTCTCTCTCTCTCTCTCTCTCTCTCTCTCTCTCCCTCTCTCTCCCTCTCTCTCTCCCTCTCTCTCCCTCTCTTTCTCTCTTTCTCTCTCTGTATGTGTGTGAGAGAGGGGGGAGGTTTATATCCAGAAATATTTATCTGAAGAATGACTCCTATGTGCCAATGGGGTAGAGTATGGGACTCAATATAAAGAGAGAAGTTATCCAATCACCAGCATTCATCTCAGCCGGATTCCTGACTGTGGCTGTGTATAGTGATGAACTGCCTCACACTCCTGCTGTCAGGACCTTCTTCTATGATGACCTACCTTCCAAACCTGGTTCCTTTGTCAAGTACTTTGTCACTGTAAGAAGAATTCTAACTGGTAAAAGGAAGTCTTACAGAACTGAAGTGAGCATTGACTGCTGGGTTATTGGGGTGACAGTGAAGCCAATAGCTTTAGAGGACTGTATCTTTAAGGAGCAATAAGACTTAGGTAGTTCAGGGACTTTGATCTTGTTTTCTTTCTGTTGCTATGACAATACAATGACAAAACAAACAAACAAACAAACAAAAACAAAAACAAAACGCTAAGGAGGAAAAGGTATAATTCATCTAATAGATTATAGTTTTTCATCAAGAGATCCTAAAGTAAGAATTCAAGGCAAAAGCTTGGAGTAGACACCAGCAGAGGAACACTGATCTGCCCCATGACCCATTTTTTCAACAAGATTATTATTTAAAAGAAATAAAGCTGTCATTCACATTTGGATTTTCCACATAGAAACTTAGTCATTTTAGTGTTATATAAAGTATTGTTTGATCAGTAAAATATTTTTTTCTTGGGAAGGACTTGTCATTATCAAGGTGAATGGTAGGAAAACATAGGCGTTTTTTGTTTGTTTGTTTGTTTTTTGCTTTTTTTTCAATGGGCTACTAATTAAAAAGAATAATGGTTCTTTAACATTTTAGTTTTAAAAAATGAGGCAGGGTAGTAAGATAGCGTTGATTAGAAAGTAGAAAACAGGCAGTTGCTGCAGTTAGTGATTTATGAGTTCCTCTTAGTGCATACATTGAGGTTATTTGCTCCAGAAGGAAACTGTAGACAAATTCATAATTCATAATATTTAGCAATACATTTGTAATGAAGTAGCTAGTGCTAACAAGGATGCAGAACAGATACTCTGAATCTTATGCTACTGTTTTTAGGATGCTTACAGTACTTTTTTACTTGCATTAGTAATGCAAATGCTTTTCAATAAATCTCTTTTCATAACTACAGATTTATGAGAGACCCTAGATATAATAAAAATAATTAGCAAAAGTAAACAGAAGGCAAGGTACTCGACTTTCTGCAAATGGAGTTCCAAACCTTAATTCCATGAAGCTCAATTTTCATGGTAATACAAGGTTTTTATTAACATAGTTTGAGTGTTATATGAAAGCGTTACTAAAATGATAAATTTTCAAAATAGAATCATTTGTATGTGAATGCTGGTTTGACACTCTATGATGACATAGTCCTTCTCAAATATGAAGGTCTAATTATGTCTCTGAACTGTGGAGATCTTTTCAATCACTAATCACATATATAACCTGAACATGTAGCCTATTGGTTTTACATGGATCAATGACACTCCATGTATCACATATGGTGGCTCTCAGTTACTCATTTTGATTTCAGTCAGTATTTGAACTCCTGAGTATCTGATGTAAATACTTATTAACTATGCTATATTAAGGAGTTTAGGAAAAACATATATGAGGGCTATTGATTTTTGTGTGTTAATTTTGTATCCTACTACTTTGCTGAAGGTGTTTAACAACTGTAATGGTTTCTCAGTAGGGTCTTCTGGGTCTTTAATGTATAAAATCATATTATCTGTACATAAGAAAACTTTAAATTCTTTCTTTCCTACTTGAATCTCTTATCTCTTTCAAATCTCTAATTGTTCTAGCTAAGATTTCAAGTACTATTTGAATAGGTATGGAGAGAGTGGACATCCTTGTGTTGCTTCTAATATTAATGTAAATGCTTTATAGTATTCCATGTGTAGAATAATGTTGGTTGTGGGTGTGCTGGTAATTGCCTTTAATATATTGAGGTATGTCTCTTATATCCCTAACGTTCCATGAATCTTTTCATGAGGGATGTTGGATGTTGTCAAGGGCCCTTTTTAGGGGTACCTAATGGGATGATCATGCAGGGGGTTTTTTGGTTTGTTTTTTGTTTTTTGTTTTTGTTTTTGTTTTGGTTTGGTTTGGTTTTGGTTTTTGTTGTTGTTGTTGTTGTTTTCATAAGTCCCTGTTGTTGAAGAAAAAAAAATTTATATCATAGAATAGGAGAAATTGAGTTTGTTCCAATTAGAAGCTTCACACCTACTGACTAGTGTTGAAGGTGCATGAAGGTGCTTTGTATGCTACTAGATGAGAAAATTAATCATCAATTTGACCCAGTTACAAACCCATGACCTATAACAGAAACATGCCTATGGATTGGTGCCACAAATGATATGATAATAATCTACCACTTTTGATTGAAATTAAGGCCCACTCAAAAAGATGATTAGATTTAAGACTACACCCAAACAAGACACTGCAGAAATAACCAAGAAAATAAGGCTATATAATACATCATTGGTCTAGGGGAAAACCTACTAGTATTTTGATAAAGGAATATAGCAACAGAATTACTTCTAATGACATAAAAGAGCATTATTCAACTCTCATTTGAAAACCTTCTTCTTGCAGTATATGATAATTAATAACAATATCAACAACAGGATAATGGACAGAGATTTGAGACAGTTTGAATCACTTAGCCCTAAAGCTGATGCTCTTTTTATATCTGTCTATGCTCTTCTTATATCTGTCTACTCAAGAAATAGGGATCTTCTTGGAATGGGAGGCAGAAGATTTTTGAGCCAGAGGTGGTAGATGAGTCAAAGGAAATGGCATCTTCCAGACACAATAACAAGGATGATATATATGTTAACCCCTAGAGACTGTGATGGCATGCCCAAGATCTGTAGAGACTCAAACCAGACAATTGTCCTGTACTAAGAGTGGTAAGTTAACACAAATTCTACCCCTAACCAAGAAATTATTTGCAGTTAATATCTGCTTGGAAAGGGAAAAGCAGTCTTCTTCAGTACATCAACTATACTCTAATCAGGCATCATGCTTCAGAGTAGCTGTCCAGAACAAAATAGATTTATGTCTGTGTGTGTGTGTGTGTGTGTGTGTGTGTGTGTGTGTGTGTGTGTGTGTGTGAGAGAGAGAGAGAGAGAGAGAGAGAGAGAGAGAGAGAGAGAGAGAGAGAGAGACAGAAAGACAGACAGACAGACAGACAGACAGAGAGGCATAGAGAGACAGAGAGAGAGAGAGAGAGAAAGACAGAGACAGAGAGAGACAGTGAGACAGAGAGAGACAGAGACGGAGACTGGAAAATTGTTGGCTAGGGAAGTAAGGAGGTTACTCTGGAGGGATTTGAAGAAGAGAAACAATATTATCAAACTACATTACAATCTTTAAATAAAAATTAGAGAAACACAAAGAAAATCCAGAAATGTACAAAGACACGCAGCCCTGTGCACATGGGAACTACTAATTAGATTCAACAGTTTATTAATAACAAAAAAAGCATATGGCACAATGATGTGTTGGGGCAGATGAATTGGGGGTAGGTGCTGAGGAGAGTTGAAGGCAGGGAGTAGTGACTGAATAACATTGGTGTACATTGTATAAATATATGAAACTCTTAAAGAATTTTTAAAAATCCAAAACAAGAAAAACAGGGTTACAACAAACAGGCTTGAATTTAATTTTTTTCTTATTTGTAGAATCTATACATTGCTACAGCAAGGCTAATTTTTGTGTAACTTCTAACATAACTAGTGATATTATTTCCCAAGTTAGACATTTAAAATGACTCTGAAGTCTAAAGAGTTTGAGAGTAAGCTTTTGGCCTAATCATTACATAACAATATCTCCTTGAATCTGTTCTACAGGGTGATGTATCCCTCCATATGTTTGCTATTTCATTATTAACAACATGTAGCAAAGCATCATAGCAGCATGAGTTACAGGATAATACCAATTACTGCCACCATCCGTAGGAATAATTTCTGGGTTGGAAAACCAGAACAGAGGACTGTATTTGTCGTATAGTGACAGATGATGGCCAAATTGAGGAGGTTTCATCCCAGCTTGCTGGAGAGTATGACAGCAAGGAAACATTACTGATAACATACCTCAGCTTCTAGGCATCTTTATTAATGTCATGTAATTGCACTTGTCAGTTTGTGATTTGTTGCCTGTATATTAAAGGAGTCATCAGTAGCATTTGCACTACTGAACCATAGACAATACAGACCCTCCTGCCTCCAGATTTGGTAATCATTTCTTTTCATCAGGATGGGTTAATATGTGAGTTTGCAGTAAACATATAGATACTCAAACATGGCTAACCATTAGTCAATACAGGGAATTAACTGGCAGCTTAGATAATCAAAAATCTACTGCTAACATGAACCGTAAGGAATAGAGTTCCTATATAATTTGGCTAAGAAAAAAGTTAATGAAAATATGTAGAATCAATTTTATGATTTTAAAAACATGTATTTCTGTGCACCTGTCACCTACATATTTGTGTACACATTTAACAATTAGATTTCTCCAGATCTTGTGGCCATCTAATCTACAGCACATTGAAGTGATTTTGATATTACTTTTTTAAACACAGAAATGAAGTTGGTTGAGTTTAACAAAGTCAATATTCTCATCAGTCCTATCAGATCAAGGGTGTTTCTTGAGCATCTTCTGTTGAATTATGTCATTGGGGAGTGTGACAGTCTGCTCTTAGTAACCTCTTCTCTGATTATTCTGGAGTCCTCAAAGATCACACACATGCCCATTCAATCATTTTTCAAAAGGGTGATATTCTTCTACTCTTTCCATTTTGGGTATGCCCTTTCCGCTGTCTAGGCATGTTATATACTTTGTCCACCAAGATAGTAATCTCTGAACATAGGGGTCCAGTTTGTTTTCTTCTCAAGAAAAGGAAACAATGAAAAGGTTATTTAAACACTGCTGCTATGTCAGAGATAAGTTAGAACAAATATTTGGTAAAGATATATTGCTATCCATTTTACACTTAGATTTTTTATTTCCAATGGTACTAAGGATGTTTCTGAATCCTTTTCAATAATAATTACCCACAGCCTCAGAAAACCTGAATAATTAGTTTATGTGCCATTATGAGCCCAAAAAGTAACAAAGGTATATCATTACTTGAGTTGTGTGAAATTTACTGCAATAGCAATATCAGGAGTGGAAGGAGACAGGGGAGCAGTAACAGAGGGTCAGGAAATTGAACTGAGGTATGTAGCAGTGGGGGATAGGGAACTGGGGGTAGCCACTAGAAAGTCCCAGGTGTCAGAGACCTAAGAGGTCCCCAGGATCCAACAGGGATGACATTAGCCAAAATACCCAACAAAGGGGAGAGAGAACCTGTAGAGATCATACCCAGTGGATAGGCATGCCTGTGTTTGAAGGATGGGGTTACTCAAATATCTCAAAAACATTAATCCAGAATTTCTCCTGTCAAAAGGAAATGCACAAAGTTTAGAGCAGAGACTGAAGAAAAGGCTATCCAGAGACTGCCCCACCTAGGAATCTATCCCATCTGCAGACACCAAGTCCATAAGCTATTTTGCTGATGCTGAGAAGTGCTTGTTATAGCCTAGGATAGCTGTCCCCCTAAAAGGCTATGCCAGAGCCTGTCCAATACAGATGTGGATACTTGCAGTCAACCACTGGACTAAGCATGGGGATCCCAATGGATGAGTTAGAGAAAGGACTGAAGGAGCTGAAGGGCTTTGCAACCCCATAAGAAGAACAATAATATCAACCAGAACCCCCAGAGCTCCCATGTACTAAACCACCAACCAAAGACTACACTTGGAGGGACCCATGGCTTCATCTGCATATGTAGCAGAAGGCTGCCTTATCTGGCATCAGTGGGAGGGGAGGTCCTTGGTCCTGTGGAACCTCTATGCCCCAGTGTAGGGGAATACTAGGGCAGTGAGGTGGGAGTGGGTAGGTGCTTGGGGGAGCACCCTCATAGAAGCAGGGGATATGGGGGAGGACACAGGGCATTTAACTGGGAAGGGGGATAACGTTTGAAATATAGATAAACAAAATAGCCAGTAAAATACCTCACCCCACAAAAAAGGATAAAAGGTATTAAGAAGCAGTCAAGTATGTACAGCTTACACCCTTCAAGTCTGGTGTCTACATGATCACTTTTGCACAGTGCCAACTGAACCCTTGTAAACCCAACACCCGGAAACAGCATTCTTAAGCCACAGTATTTCTTTCTTCTTCTTCTTCTTTTTTTTTTTTTGTTTGTTTTTTGTTTTTTGAGACAAGGTTTCTCTGTGTAGCCCTGGCTGTCCTGGCACTCACTTTGTAGACCAGGCTGGCCTCGAACTCATAAATCCACCTGCCTCTGCCTCCCGAGTGCTGGGATTAAAGGTGTGCGCCACCACACCCGGCTTCTTATTCTTCTTTAAGACAACATATTGAAGAACATTAAAATATAAAATCATTTTACAAATTTACAAAGTCCCTTAACCTTACAAATTCAAACACCTTAAAAGTTGTCTCTCTAAAAATATGCACAGTCTCTTCTAAAATTCAAAATGTCTGTAAAACTCCAAAATCTCTTTTTAAAAATTTTAACATCTCTCAACTTTGGGCTCCGATAAAATCGAAAAGGAATTAAATACTTTCTTACTTCAGCAGAGAAGAACCAGATCACAGTCACAACCAAAGCAAAGCAAAACCAACCTCTACCACTGAAAATAACTTAATATCCCATATCTGGGATTTACTCAAACTTTTTTGGGCTCTTCCAAAGTTCTTGGGTCACTTCACTGGCTCTATTCTTTGAAGCCTGCACAGCTTGTATTCTAGGCTTTGGCTAACTCAGCTCCAACCCTGCTGCTATACTTGGTAGTGATACCAAAGTACAGATCTCCACAAAGCTCAGGTCTCTTGCTGAAACTGGGCTGTATTTTCACCAAAAGCTTCTCCTGGGATCGCTTCTGGACTCCAGTCTTCCTACACCGTGCCAAGTCTCAGCTGCTCTCCATGCTCTCTAAGCCTTGAAAGCCAGTACCACCTGGGTGCTTCTTTCACTACTAAATTCGACTGCCAGCACAAAGCACACATTTGGAGGCCTCTAGAACACACAGCTTCTGTATTCTGAATATAGAGACACTTCCCAAAAGAGTTTACCTCAATGATGCTGGTCTCTTCTTAATCACAGTTGATTCTTCTACTCTAGCTGATCAAAATCTATTGTCCCAGAAAAGCAAAGGATTTAAATCAATGGTTCTAGTCTCTAATGTCACAGCTGATTCTTCAGTTTTAGATGACCATATGCTATAGATTATTCACTTGAAAGGCCAGGTAGAGTTGTTGCTTTCCCATAAAATTTCAGAAGCTGGGCCTCCTCTTCTGCACTGACAGCAACATTTTTTTTTTAAATCTTTCAAGATTCTACAGAGAAGTCCACTGCACTTTTAACATTAAATGTCTATTCTAGCCCAAAGTCCCAAATTCTCCATACTCCTTCCTAAAACAGTCAGGTCTCTCGCAGCAATACCCCACAAACCTGGTACCAAATTCTGTCCTAGTGAGGATATCTATTGCTGTGATGAAACAACCTAACCAAAACAAATTGGGGAAGAAAGGGCTTATTTGGCTTATGCTTCCTTACCATTGTTTATAACAGAAGGAATTCAGGGCAGAAACTCAAACTGGGCAGGAACTTGGAGACAGGAACTGATACAGGACCTTGGAGTGACGCTGTTTAATTTCTTCCTTCTTTTGGCTTGTTCAACTTGCTTAAAAAAAAAGTTAAAACTTATTTTATTATTTTATTCTTTTTAAAGGTATTTTATTCGCTATTTTCTTCATTTACATTTCAAGTGCTATCCCCAAAGCCCCCTATACCCTCCCCCTACCCTGCTCCCCAACCCATCCACTCCTGCTTCCTGGCCCTGGCATTCCCCTGTATTAGGGCATATGATCTATAGAGCCCAGAACCTCCTCCCAGGGGTGGCACCACCCAGAATGAGTTGGGCCCTTTCCCATCAATATCTAATTAAGAAAATGGCCTACATGCTTGCCTTCAGTCTATGCTTTTGGAGATTTTTTTTTCACAATTAAGGTTCCTTTCTCTGATGACTACAGCATGTGTCAAATTGACATGAAACTAGCCAACACAGGTGTTTTCCATTGTGTCTGCTCTAACATGTACATGATATCTCAATATAGATGTGCCTCATGTGAAATAACCTTTTGTATTCTCTTTGGAAACCTACCTCTCAGAGGAACCATCCCTGGTCAGTATCTTCACCATCCTCAATTCACTTTCTAAACTAGTGCAATTCTTCGACTGTCTTCTCAGCTACAGCAAAATTACTAGCATGCTATACTTGTTCATTTCACTTGACAATCTATTGTTTATGACAGTCTGATTCTTTCACAGTTCAACCAGGATACTACTTTCATAGGTCAATAGTCTTAGTTTATACATAATTTAGCAATTATTTGATGTGTCATATAGGATCAACAAAACATTACTTAGCACCAAATGATTATTTAAATAAAAGTATATATTCTTTGCTGCCCAAATGTGCTGAATTTTGATTTATTGCTGTCTTTATTCTTACTTTTAATAACAACTCCTTTGCTAGGTAGCTTATATGTGCTTTCCTTCCTTCCTTCCAGTGAGAAATATTATAGAGCAAAACACAGTTCTGGATATATCAGGTTACAGTATTATTCCTCATATAACATGACAGTTACAGGAAAAAATCTGAATCTACAGGGCAAGGCAATTGTAGTAGATTGTTGATGTAATTGAAATAAATGGTGGGAAAACCTCTAGTGTATGATATTTAAAACATATCATCCCAGCCTGCATTGTTCTTAAATATTTTCCTTCTTGTGCTAAGAAGCAGTGTGATTTAGAAATCACAAGGAATCCAACCTATGAATGTGGTGTTTACCCCCAAGGGAAGAGATGAGAAAATGTGCATTACATTGTAACTAAGCAGTTAGTGTCTTGATCTTATACCTGTGCACACGAATTACTGTTGACCTGAAGGCACCCATGCCTGTAGTGTGTCATTAACTCCTGCTATTTAGTAATCACATTGTTCTTCCAATTCTCCCTCATCAGCATGTTTTGAAGCATATTATAGATTAGACTTAAAGTTCATGGAATTTATCATTCCCTACAATTCCAAAAACAACTCAGAATTGCTTTTGACTGGTGTAACCACTTCGGCCTCTCAGGCATGACATTGAAATAAATGAAACAATAATTGTAGTCATTACAGTGGTCATGCTATGTTTTTATTTAAGTCTATTAAAATTGTACTGAATTGCATGTAAATATGAAAATATTAGAATACTATCAGCACTCCATATTATCATACACTATACTTGATCCTCTGTCCTAGATTTGTTATAGATACTAACTCTCACCAGGAATCATAAACTGACCTTGGTTGTCATTGGTAAAATGTGCTTTCTTTCTGCCTGTGGCTCACTTGACAA
The DNA here is from genome assembly GCF_978045245.1 of Mus caroli. Taxonomy (NCBI): domain Eukaryota; kingdom Metazoa; phylum Chordata; class Mammalia; order Rodentia; family Muridae; genus Mus; species Mus caroli. Next base: position 12,475,821 of record NW_028227269.1, read on the forward strand.
ACACAAATGTGAACCCATTATATATGCATTTATGTCCACACTTGTATTTGCTCATCGAGTATAACCACAATTACATGTACTCTGCCTACTACATAAAATATATCACTACTAATTTTAGGAAAATATTATTTGTTGGGGATTAATGAAAACATAAACATTGAAGCATAGAGTAAAATAAATTCAATAGATACTACCAGGTGATTCAAAATAGGTTTTTTACATTCAAATTTGCAAAAGATTCGTTTCTTTTTATTGATGGAGTATAACGTGCCACAGAATTTGTGAATTTAAACCACTTCTGAGTTATGGTTTAGTAGCATTAGTGACAGCCACAATGTTATATTGCCATTATTGCTGACTTTCTAAAAAAAAATTGTGTCACCTAAACTAAAACCCTGGACCTATTTATCAATATATTCTCCTTCCTTTACTCAAGCCTTTAGCAAAATCTTCATACTTTGTTTCAGTAAGTTTCTTCTTCTAGATATATCAGGTAAGTGGTATGCTACAAGATGTTCCTGAGTGTGTTAACTTTACACCGTTCAACACAATGGTTTTAAAATCTCATCCTTGTCATGGTATTTATTCCACCATTATTCATTTCTACAGCTGAATAGTATTCCATTTCATATTCCATAGCTTGTTTGTGATATATTATACTTTTCTGTTAATGTACATTGAATTGTTTAAACATTTGACAATTATGAATGTTGTTGTGATAGACATTGTTGTACAAACATCTGTTACAATCCCCATATTCTTCTTTGGGAGATATGACCCTTGATGGAATCACTGGACCATAGATTCATTGGGTATTCTATATTTGGTTGTTTGAGAAATCAGCAATCTGATGCCATGGCAAGCACACGTTTATACACTGTTAGCAACAATGCCTGGCTGGTTCAGTCCAGGTCCTTTTACACTTGTTTTATTCATGACACACTATTTCCTGAGAAAATTTTAAGTAACGGTGGATATGGAGATATTTAAAAGAAGCAAACAGCTAATCTCAGGTTCTTTTTGACCTTGGCAGTGTCAGTATGGGTTCTATCTAATGGAGTATGTACTAAATAAAGTAAGAAAAGTGTTTTTCTATTGCATTTGTGCTACTATTTTATTCATATATCTTGTATGCAGGTCTCTATTGCAGGTCATACAGTTTGTAGCTGGGTGATTTTGATGGTCATCTTATTCTGAGGTAGCATGTGACATACCTTCATGTACCATGAACAGTTGGGTACCATCTTCATTTATGCATGTTTTATGCCCAAAGTAAACTGTGTTTTCAGCAATAGGACCTTGCATTCATGTTAAGGAAAGTAAACAACAGCTGTGGCAATCTCCTGTAATGTTTAGGAGGAATGGATCTTTGGGAATGCTGGACCAACAACTCAATAAGATGTAACCTACCCTGCCACTGGAGGCTTTACTTGGTGGCATAAAATGTCTAGTTGGGCATTGTCTCCATACATTATGTGCTGACTCCATTTAAATTTTGTTTGTGAATATGTTTATTCTAGGAAGCTTCTACAATAGAAGGTTGCCATGTGGATTTTCAAGAGGCCATTAGTTTTAGTTTCCCCCTTCATATTTCCTCCTTTATCCTTGCCTTCCATTTTCTTCACCATTTAATCTCCCTAGTTTTATTTCTCCTTTAACTCCTTATTACATTATATTTCATTTAGCTGTTGTAGGGAAAAGCCTACTACTATTATTATGTTAAGGGATATAACAATAAAGCAATCTTCAATGTCATATTGATATATAGAGCAGAACATATGTTGGCTCTCTTCAGAGAACATTCTTCTTTCAGTATATGGTAATTAACACAGAGATGTGAAACTGGACAATGTGCAAAGCCTAGTTTTAGGACACTCAGCCCTAAATGTGATGTTGTCATCAAGCCCCTCAACTCAATGCTTGCAAATTTATTTGGAGGACAGTGCAGATAGTTAGGAAGAGTCAAATACTGTAAATGACTCCCAGGAAACAGCATCTTTCAGACACAACAAGGCTGATGCTCATACTAACTTACAGAGACTAAGAGCTGCACAGATTCAAAACCCATACAGTTCCAAACATTCCAGCAGTGACAAGGGAATTGTACCCAAACTCCTGTAAGACCCTCGAAACTGGGGAGACCTCAGCTCAAGTCCCGGGATGAGCTGGCCAGCACCCCAATAAATCGAGAGAAAACCACTCCTGATGCAAACTGCAAGAGGCTTTATTGTCAGATTGCTGAGGACGAACTCCGTTCCCTCACAGGGCAGGGGAGTTCGACCCTGAGCAGTAACAGTAGGGGACTTTTAAAGGAAAAGTGAGGAATTGGGAGGAGTTGGGAGGAATTTGGCTACAGTTCTTCTCTAGCAGGTGTCTTTGGTAAAATTACAAGGCATGAGGAGTGGAGAGTGAGCTGAGCTCTTCTCTGTGAAATCTATCTCCGTGTCTGTGTCCTTGGCACAGGGAGCCAAGCAAGCACCTGGCTAGGTCTCCCCACAATCATCACATCTCTGGCTGTAAGGCACAGAAACAAAAAGCCTTGTTGCTGGCTATAGAGAACAAAGAACTTCTTTCAGACTGTATTTTTAGAGATCAGGGAAAACAAGCTTGGGGGAATGTTTTAGGGGCTTTACCTTTCAGGGAGAAATGCTTTAAGTCAGGGTCTCACACTTCCATCTCGAACCATAATGTTATTTGAGATTGATACCAGCTGAGAAAACAAAAATCAGATTTCTCAAATGGAGTATTAATGCTTAGATCAACCACAGTTTATGGAAGATCCACGCCTAACAATTGTTAAACAGCACAAATTACATTCTAACCTAGTTGGTTTGGTTTTATCTTGTTTTCTGTTTGTTTTTAGTGTGGTTATGTTTCATTTTGTTGGGACAAATTTTGGCTTTTGTTTGATTTGAGTTTGAAGTGTGCTTGTTTGTTTTTGTTTTTGAGACAGAAGATTGTGCATGTAGTGAGTTTGAGAGGATCTGAGAGAAGTTTAGGAGGAAAAAGATTATCAAAATATATTTCTGAAAGAAATTTCAAATAAAAATAGAATAGGTAAATCAAATTTTCATTCATAATAAATTATGACAAGATTTATTTTAAAACAATGACTTGGTGTAAATATTATATATTTATTCAATTTGGAAACAATAGGAGTACTAATGAGAGGAATGTGTTTCTTCATTTTACCTAAAGAATTGAATGATGGTTGTGTATTTATTTTAAAAGAATATAGATCATATTAAACTTTTGTCAGAGTTGTCCAATGATTTGGTTTTGTAATCAATAATGCTGAGAACATAACTATACATAAATATATGTATGTATGGGCTGGTATTCTTGGTTCTATAAGAGAGCAGACTGAGCAAGCCAGGAGAAGCAAGCCAGTAAAGAACATCCCTCCATGGCCTCTGCATCAGCTCCTGCTTTCTGACCTGCTTGAGTTCCAGTCCTGACTTCCTTTGGTGATGAACAGCAGTATGAAAGTGTAAGCTGAATAAACCCTTTCCTCCCCAACTGCTTCTTGGTCCTGATGTTTGTGCAGGAATAGAAACCCTGACTAAGACAAATTGGGACCAGCAGAGTGCGGTATTCCTGTGACAACCTGAACATGTTTTGGGGAGGACTGTGGAAGGAATTTGGAACTTTGGGCCAGAAGATCCATTTGGTGTTAAGAGCTCTGTGAGATGTTGTGTAGGAGCTTGGAAGATAAGGTTGAGAACAGTACAGAAAATGTAGGCCTGGCTTGTGAAATTTCAAAGGGAAGATTAAAGACTCTTTTCAGGTCCATTGTTGGGAACAAAATAAAGGGAGGGGCCCGGAAGGGAGGCATGGAGAAGTGGGATAGCAAAAAGATGCCCAGTGCCCCACCAGAGTTTCCCTATTCTCTGGTCAGTCAGGTGTGGGAGGGCTACTACCTACCCTATCCATTCATCCCTGGCTGGGCATTCATCTATCCCACTCTTCAGGGGGTGGCCAAGGGGCAGCCCTGCCTGGGGACACCCCCGCCCCCCTAGAGCTACTTTGCTAAAGCCACCAGGGTTATGGGAGAGAGGGAATGGGGTAAGAATTTCCCAACACCGACCAGAGTGCGCAGCAGGCCTTGAAGGAGCAGTGACTGTCTATGGTTTAAGAGCTTTATTATAGAAATGCAGGGGAAAGAAGGAAGGTAAAAAAGAGGAAGAGAGAGAGAGAGAGAGAGGATAGAAGAAGACAAAGAGAAAGGGAGGAGGAGAGAGAAGTGAAAGAAGTGAGAGGTAAAGGAACAAAGGAGTAAGAGTGAGAGGTGGGGGCTGAGGACCCCTTTTTATAGTCTTCAATGTTGCTAGGTAACTGGGTAGGAGTTTAACCTGAAGGTCAAAAGCTTGGCCATTGCTTACCATGCTTCTTTTGTGGGAGCTATGGGAGGTGGTAACTTAGGCAGTGACTAGAGTGCAAGGAGCATGAGGGAATGCCTACAGTGTCATGTAAGTGAATTATGACCATCAGGGTTCAGACCTCAGCTCGACTGGATACCAGCCTGCAATTCCCCATATATATATATATATATATATATATATATATATATATATATGTTTTCATTCTACTAAGCTAAAGACTTCCAACTGCTCGTTCACTGGAACAATAAGCAGTCTACCTGAGTGCCACCCAAGTAAGCAAATGAAAAAAAAAAAAAAACAGCCCAATTTAGAGAATCATCAAATTACCCAGGGCTTATTGCTGACTGAGTGTAATTCATACCTTATTATTGAAAGATATTGTTTCCTGTTGATGATTTGTTTCTTTTCTCTTAAAAAGAAAGAATGAATCAGTATGTGGTCAATCTACTTCTCAACAATTGTTCCTCTGGTGACAAGTTGAAGTGATTTCATATTAAGGGAAAATGAGTTTTACTGCTCTTCATAAATTGCTAATGAGCTTTTTAAACAATCATCGCTCTAACCACACACACACACACACACACCCTCATATTTGTCATTAATGTGTTTGTCATAATAAAGAAAAAGAGGAAAAAATGTTCAACATCCTTAATCATCAGGGAAATGCAAATCAAAACAACCCTGAGATTCCACCTCACACCAGTCAGAATGGCTAAGATCAAAAATTCAGGTGACAGCAGATGCTGGTGAGGATGTGGAGAAAGAGGAACACTCCTCCATTGTTGGTGGGATTGCAAGCTTGTACAACCACTCTGGAAATCAGTCTGGCGGTTCCTCAGAAAATTGGACATAGTACTACCGGAGGATCCAGCAATACCTCTCCTGGGCATATATCCAGAAAATGTCCCAACCGGTAAAAAGGACACATGCTCCACTATGTTCATAGCAGCCCTATTTATAATAGCTAGAAGCTGGAAAGAACCCAGATGTCCCTCAACAGAGGAATGGATACAGAAATTATGGTACATTTACACAATGGAGTACTACTCAGCTATTAAAAAGAATGAATTTATGAAATTCCTAGCCAAATGGATGGACCTGGAGGGCATCATCTTGAGTGAAGTAACACAATCACAAAAGAACTCACACAATATGTATTCACTGATAAGTGGATATTAGCCCAAAACTTAGGATACCCAAGATATAAGATACAATTTGCTAAACGCATGAAACTCAAGAAGAATGAAGACCAAAGTGTGGACACTGTGCACCTTCTTAGAATTGGGAACAAAACACCCAGGGAAGGAGTTACAGAGACAAAGTTCGTAGCTGTGATGAAAGGATGGACCATTTAGAGACTGCCGTATCCAGGGATCCATCCCATAATCAGCTTCTAAACGCTGACACCATTGCATACACTAGCAAGATTTTGCTGAAAGGACCCAAATATAGCTGTCTCTTGTGAGACGATGCCAGGGCCTAGCAAACACAGGAGTGGATGTTCACAGTCAGCTATTGGATGTATCACAGGGCTCCCAATGGAGAAGCTAGAGAAAGTACCCAAGGAGCTAAAGGGATCTGCAACCCTATTGTTGGAACAACATGATGTACTAACCAGAACCCCGGAGCTCTTGTCTCTAGCTGCATATGTATCGAAAGATGGCCTAGTCGGCCATCAATGGAAAGAGAGGCCCATTGGACTTGCAAACTTTACATGCCCCAATATAGGGGAATGCCAGGGCCAAAAGAATGGGAATGGGTGGGTAGGGAAGTGGGGGGCGCTATGGGGGACTTTTGGGATAGCATTGGAAATGTAATTGAGGAAAATATGTAATAAAAATATTAAAAATCAAAAAAAAATAAAGAAAAAGAGATAACACAGCAGTCATTGCCTCTTGAGGATGTCTATTTTGCCCCCCTCTGCATTTCAGCCTATTAGATTATTTCTCCTAGGGACACTGCTGAACAGTCTGTATTTAGGCTGACAGTTGAACATTTACATCTGTCTTATGTCATTTTGCAAAGGGACAACACCTTAGAAGCATGCAACAGAAAGACTGTCAGCAGAAGTACCTTTTATTTTCAGCTCTGTCACTCAACAGTTTGTAGGATAGTGGACAATCTATTCTTCTGGTCTGTACCAGCTTCTAATGTGTCAATTCTATGCAAATGGACTTATTTCAAAACCCGGAGCCTCCTCAGATCCTTGCACTGTTAATAAGAAGTGATGCCAGTGCATGGCTAGCTCCTGGAATTCTGTCTTAATTTTGTGGACATGTTTGATTACTACCTCATTACTTTTACTCATTTCTCACTTCAACTTTCTTCAGAAAATAAAATAAAATAAAAAAACTCATGAAATTTTGGTATGTTACAGTGAGTTTAGGTAATGCAAAAAACACCCTCATTGATGTTTTATTTAGCCTATGTCTCTTATCAAGTTCAAGAACTCCTTTCATACCTCCATTATAACGTTTTGTCACCCAGGTTCATAAGCTTTAGATTTATGTTTTTATCTCCCACTTAGCTAAAGACGAAAACATTACTCTTCTTTCTTCCCATGTATCATTAGAAATATTTTCCTAGTTGCTGTCATCCCAATGTTCTTCACGCCTATAACTGAGATCCTGTTCTCAAGTCCCATGCTGCATGGTTTAAATATTTTGTAATTACTACACTACCTAAGTATCAGTCTGCCTTCTGAAAATCTCTTCCATTAATCAAAGATCCCAATATCACATGGAGTAGAGGCTCATGTATGTTTCTTTGATTCCTCTTAAGGCTGGGATGTAGTAACAGCATGCTTAATATTCTCCTGAACATCTCCACAGTGGAGGCTGGAATGGATGAGAGATGGCTCAGATACCTAGAGTGGAGCCCAATTTGGGTTCTGTGGGTCTCATCCTGGAGTTTCAGACTAAATTATGACAAGGAAGCACAGGATTCTTTTATATTAGAAATAGAATTTTCATATTCTCTAAAAAATTTTTGATATTGACAACACAGTATTTTAGCTATATGGTTTATTCCTAAAATAAACCATAAGCTAAATAAAGACTCAAAAGTTGAGGACTAAGAGATGTAAATACTGAAGTGTCAACAATGGGTTCTGTCACACCACTGGCTACCACTGTGACACTGAGAAAATCAGAACAGTTAGCGATGGCTATCTGAAAATTTGGAAAGTTAACAAGTCTCATGAAAGACAAATTCAAAGAGATAGAAGAGTTGCTTAGCATCAGATGGGGTGTAAATGGATAAGAAAAGATAGATGGTGTCATTTTAGGAGACCTGTAACATACAGTGACTAGGGCCTGTGACATCATATGTATTGGAATTATGACAAAGAAGACATGGTACTATATATAAGCTAACAATAAAGGGAGTAGATATGAACCAGGAAATTCAAATAGGAGTAACTTGAGACTGAGCTTCCTTCATTTTCAAATAGACTTTCAATGCAACTATGTTAGAATTAAAATAGGCTAACACTATAAAAGAGTTTTTCATAGTAAACTAGCTGTAAGTAGGATGATAGATTAAATGTGGCAAAGAAAAGAAACAGAGAGGGAGAGGTAAAGCAAGAGCAAGGGAGCATGTCTTCATCTGATCCTGGACATGAAAGTTTTAAATAAATATAGAAAGACCCTTCAGGGTTCATGCCAATCTATTTTAATGTGCAGGCTTCATCTGCATGACAATCTAAACAAAAAATTTTAAATGAGATAAAATTGAGAAAATAAACAATGGCCAGATGTGTAGAACAATATAAGCTGTAATCACAGAACAATATAAAAAAAGTTCACACAAAAGGAAGATTTTGACAATACTATACTATTTTTAGTTTTAGTGCATTAAATTGATATGTTAAAATGAATTGGCTAATTACACAATGGATCCACTTTCCCTAACCATCCCTTTCCCATCCCAAGGAATTTTATCTCTAAAACAGATTTCTAAATTTAAAACACTAATGCAAAACAAGGCAAGACTCTGGGAAAATCCTCTCTAGGAGCATGGGTCATTTTTTATACCATTTGGACTTTTTGATTGATATGCTTATTGTTATTATTATTATTATTATTAATTATTGTATTTATTTATATCCCAAATATTGCCCACTCCCAGTAACACAATTTCCCATCCCCTCTCCCCTTTGCCACTGGGAGGGTGCTCCCCTCCCCCTCCCAGACATCCTCTTTCCCTGGGACTTCAATTCTCTACAGGATTAGGTACATCCTTTCCCACTAAGGCCAAATTAGCCCAACTTGGGATCTATCCCGTGGGTGAGCACCAAACCCAGACACTATCACTGATGCTAAGTTGTACTTGCAGCTAGGAGCATAGAATGGCTGTACCTGAGAGGCTCTACCAGCAGCTGACTAAGACAGATGGAGATATTTACAGCCAACCACTGGACTGAGGTCAGGGACCCCTATGAAGAGTTAGGGGAAGGATAGAAGGAAGTGAGGAGATGGCAACCCCACAGGAAAACCAACAGTGTCAACCAACCTGGACCCCTGAAAGCATCTAGAGAATAAGCTACCAACCAAAGAGCATCCATGATCTGGAATGAGGCCTCTGGCACATATGTAGCAGAGGACTGCCTTGTCTAGTTGATATGTTTTATCTGAGATAGAAAAGTTAAATTGCATATTGTTTGAAAATCCCCATTTCATTTTAAGTGTGATTCACATTGGTCTTTAGACCATCTTAAGTTTATTTCTTCATTTAAGTTGAGCTAATCTTCTATCATTTGTTTTTTTCTAAAACCTCATATTCTTGGGTGTTTTTTAATATTCTTCTTATTTGACCACTGTTGTTTTTTTTTTAACCCTAAGAACTGTAAGGGAAACTCTCAGGCCTTCCTTTCTTGTCATAATTGTAAGATGATTAGCTGGTATGTGAAAGCAAGATCAGTTTCATTCTGTCACACTCCTCACTGCCTCCCGGGCTCCTGGCTGTGAGTGCTGCTGTGGGAGTTCCTTTACTCCAGAGCCATCCAGTCTTATCACCTTTAGCTGTTGCTTCCCAGGATAGATTGGACCTCCAACTCTTCCTACTGAATGTATTACTCTAGGCAAGGTACTTGCAAATGTCAAAAGCTCTTAATTACTTTTACTGTTTCCCTTTTCAATGTGATTGGATTACTTCACTCAGAGGATCTGGAGAGTATCATCCTGAGTGAGGTAACCCAATCACAAAAGAACACACATGATATGCACTCATTGATAAGTGGATATTAGAGCAGAAGCTCAGAATACCCAAGATACAATTCTCAAAAGAAACTCAAGAAGGAAGACCAAAGTGTGGATATTTCGATCATTCTTAGAAGGGGGAACAAAATATCCATGGAAGGAGTTACAGAGACAAATTGTGGAACAGAGACTGAAGGAAGGACCATCCAGTTAGTGCCCCATTTGAGGATCCATTCCATAAACAATCACCAAAACCAGACACTATTGTGCATGCCAACAAGAGCTTGCTGACAGGAGCCTGATATAGCTGTCTTCAGACAGACTCTGCCACTGCCGGTCAGAGTACAGGTTCCCCAATGAAGGAGCTAGAGAAAATATCAAAGGAGATGAAGGGGTTTGCAGCCACATAGGAGGAAAAACAATATGAACTAACCAGTACCCCCAGAGTTCTCAGGGACTAAACCACCAACCAAAGAGTACACATGGAGGGACTCATGGTTCCAGCTGCATATGTAGCAGATGATGGCCTAGTTGATTATCAATGGGAGGAGAGGCTTTTGGCCTTGTGAAGGTTCTGTGCCCCAGTATAGCGATGTCTCATGACATCTTTCTTAAATACACACACACACAGACACACACACACACACACACAGACAAACACACACACAATCTACTGAATCTACTGAGTCTTTACAAGCCTTTGGCCCTGTGAAGGTTCTATGCCCCAGTATAGGGATGTCTCATGACATCTTCCTTAAATACATACATACATACACACACACACACAATCTACTGAGTCCATTAGCATTGCTACTATGTATATTCATCTATGGATGATTGCTTTCAAGGAGAGGCCTTTGGTCCTGTGAAGGTTCAATGCCAGAGCCAGGAAATGGGAGTTTGTGGGTTGATGAGCAGGGGGAATAGGGAGGGGATAAAGGGTTTTCGGAGGGGAAACCAGTAAAGGGGATAACATTTGAAATTTAAATAAAGGAAATATCTAAAAACAATATGAAATAAAATGTTGTTTGAGAATTTTGTATTTGACTACTATAGTTATGTAATTTCTACCTCCATCTCTCTGGCATCCAACTTTTCTTAATTTCATGACATCTTCCTTAAATACATACATACATACATACATACATACATACATACATACATACATACGTACACACACACAGATAGACAGACAGATAGAGATAGAGATAAAGACAGAGATATATACACAATCTACTCTGTTAGCATTGCTACTATGTATATTTGTCTATGGATGGTTGCTTGGGATTAGATGGAATACCAAGTTCCTTACTGGAGAAGACTGAATCTCCTTGTCTTAGCAGTCATTAATGGCTATAGCACTTCATCTAGGGATGAAGCTGTGTAAGATTTCCTTTGTCCAAGTTCATATGTCAACTAGTGTTGTCATTGTACAGGTCTTATTTAGGTGACCATGTAGTTAAGATTTTGTGGCTGTTGCTCATTGTCAAATACAGAAGGCAGGATCTTGGAGTACAGAACCTGAGTCTTTTACAATATTTCTGCTCAGTGTTCTTCAATATTCCATGGTCCTTATACCTTATATGTATAAGAGGGATATATATATATATATATATATATATATATATATATCCCTCTGGGAAGAAGGAAATTGGGAAAGAGGATAACATTTGAAATGGAAATTTAAAAATATCCAATAAAATATAATTAAAAAATTTCCAAGTACCAGACATGGAAAACATCGCTTTGAGTTGTTGGCCAAGGGTATTCTAAGAGACTCCCAAAACAATATAGGCTATTACATTTGTCCTTAGTTACCTCCAGATCATGAAGGGAAGACCTTGCAGAAGACAGAGAAGCTTCAGACATAGAAGATGGAGAAATTGAAGTGGAACTAACCTGGAAGCCTTCTTCCTGAGGACTAGCATGCATAGAATCTAAAGATGCTATATAAGCCACGAGGGGAGAAATGTAGTTAATTATCCTACTGAACTATAAAGCTTACCAACCACAAAATGACCAGAATGGCAAGATAAACCTATAAGTGCAATAGTGGCACTCATTGGTGGTAACCAACATCCTTCTAATTGGACTTAAGGTCCTCTTAAGAGGAGGAAATGCATGCCTGGCACTGTAAATACAACCAATTGCCTGAAACTGTGAGGTCATGGGCCCTAGAGGTGTACCTCACACTTCTACTTTTCTAAACAAGTATAATCCCTAAGTTTATCCTAAGTACTTAACCTTTTACTTATCCAGAGGAATGGAGCTTTCAACCTGCATCACTATTTCCTTTTTCCTGTTTTCCTTTACTTTGAACTCAGTAGAAGGTACAGATTTTTTTTTGTCTCTGAAACTTATTTCTTAATACTGCTTTGAATTTGGAATCATCTATTCTAAGGCTTCAGACTTTCTGTACTTTAGCTTAACTGCTTCAAAATCGAGAGTCAATCATATCTTTGTAACAAACTCAATACTTTCTTCATCTCCTTGTGCCTGTGAACTAATGATGTTTAAATAAAAACAAATAGTTGTTTACCAAGTTTAAAAAATTCCTTATGTTCTTCATGCTGCACCAAACAGATTTATTTGTATAATTTGCTTCAGAGCCTGCCTTTTGTGTTTGAGATTAATCTTGGTTATATGTTAATGTACAATAATAAATTACAATGTTTATTGGAAGTTATGTGTTTCAGAAGCTACATCTTTCCCAGTTTAGTTTCTTTGCACCTGGGAGAAAGTGCACAGATGTCTATACAGAGGAAGCAAGGAGGATGCGTTGCAGAGTTTTAACTCCATTGTTTTGCATCTGGCACGTTACCTTTGTTCTGGAAAGCAGACTCCAAACTTAACTCTTCCCCTGATACATTTCTTCTAAGAAATAAACATACAGTTTAAAAGACTTTAGTTCTTTCTTTCAGGTACTGGTCATTCATCATGTCACTCCTACAGAATACCCACCACATTCAACTTTCAAAGGATTTCTTTCCATTTGTGATTTCAGAGATCATGGCCCATTGTGGTAGAGAAGTAATGTTGGATGAGCTTCATGCTTCATTGTGGAACTTATGTCTTCAGCTTCTAACACTTGATTTATCAGCAAAAATGAAAACTCTGACTCTCGGAATGGCAGTCACCCTCTTAACATGGCTCCTGTAACACAATTCTGCCAGTTAGACGACCCACCTACAAGATACCAGTCTCCCGAACAGCAACAACACATAGGACTACCAATGACACTCTATATCTCCACCTCAGAGAACATGCTGGAATAAAGAGTGCAAATGTTATAACTAGAGGGCAGGAAATAGTGCTGTGAATAGCTTTCTTGTGGACATGAGATGGTTGATCATTGTGATCATCATGACTTCAGGTCATTAGCATTTGGCTTTACATGCACAGAATCAGGTAAGTCAATAATCGAGCCTGTATGCAGGAGGAACTCCTAAGGTCCCACTTGTAGCCGAGGTGTTACTTGTGCTATTTGCTGAATTGTAGGAGTCATTTTTTTGTGTGGAGGTATGGTTGCTTTAAGCTGATCATGACCTGGTGGATGTCCAATATTCTTGTGCATACAAGCTGTTATAAGACTCGGTGAGCTATTAAAAATGTTGTTTAAGTGGGAGGTTTTTCAGGAGATGGAGAGAGAGGCATGTAGGTTGTTGAGACTGAATATGTTAAAGATACATTATATACATTATGAAGATGTGGAAGAATAGATACAAATTATTTGCCTGTTCACTTGGGTCTTTGTGTTGTTGGCAGGGTATAAAGGCCTTTTCCTTACTTGATTTTCTCACCAGTCACCAGTAATGGTGGTATTTGTGCTTCATCCTTAAGCTTCATTGGCTCTCAAATCTAAACTTCTGTTTTACTTTTCATTGGTGTTGACTACCAATCTTCTAAATCCAGGATTTTGTCATCAGAAATTTCCACTCTGAAAGTAGCAATTGAGTCTTTAGCCATTAATCTGTAGAGTCTTTCATATTCTGTGCTTTTTTAAGAAGAAAAGGGGCCCAAACTCTAAATCTAAATTTTTATTTTATTTTTATTGTTTCTGAAACAACATAACATTTACAGTATGCATTCCCCCCATTGATCTGTCATCTATGCCCATTTTCTAAAGATTTATTTTTTATCATTTTAAAATTCTGTGTCTGTATCTGGATGTGGATATATGCATATAAATTCAGGTGCTCATGGAGAGAACAGTATATCCAATGCAGCTGGAATTACAGTTATTAAATAACTGAGGAAGGTGCTGTGAACAAAACTTGGGCTCTCTGTAAAAGTGCTAATGAGTTTTATATATCCAAGGAGCACCTGCCAAGGATTGGCATCGCCCACCATAGGCTGTGCCCTCCCAATTCAATAAGTAATTGACAAAATGCATCACAGTTTTACCTAAAGGCTAGTATTATGGGATCACTTTCTCAATCATGGTTTTTTCTTTTCAGATATGTCTACGTTTGCATCAAGTTGATAACCAAATAGCACATTCTGTGTTCAAAAATGAGGATTCAGCTTAAGTAGAGGGCCTGAGATATGGATAACTACACAGTTCTGATCAAGCTGTGGTCCTCTGTACCCAATCTTTCCTCCAAGGTGGTCTGTCAACCTATCAGAACTGTTTAAACTGTCTTTTCGGGAGATGTGATTCTGTGGCTGGCACCAAGTTCCCAACATATTTTTTTCCTTTGGGAACCGGATTCCTGGCAAATTTAAATCTGGGGGGAGATGAATTGTCAAAACATTATTATCATCAAGGGGATGCAACTAATGTCTCAATAGAATGGCTCCATGTCTGCTTTGTTCCATTGTACCACTACAATGGTACTTGAGTAATTGTATGTATACCAGTGACTTCTCCCTTGAGATCTGGATTGTGACTTATTTGTTCTATACATATTTTTGAGCCCTGGTATGTCAAAAATTGTATTGTCCGTCAGTACAAAAGTAATCCATCCTCTCTTATTTTGTTTGCATCACTTAATCATATCAGGACCCTTGTAGTTACATGACACAGTCTGCGGAGTTTATGCATGTGACTTCATCTTTCTGAACTTCATAATCTACCTTTGGGTCACATTTACTGTATACTTCTTACCCCTTTCACTGTCTCCCTTTGAACCATGCATACACAGTTGTTAGATCCAATTTAAATTTTCTTTGCAACCATGAGGGACTATATACATGTCAGGTTTATGACATACCTGATTTCCTCTGGGAATGGATCTTCTTCCTTGGTCAGTGGATCATTTCCTTATCCTCATTAATTGTAGTATGCTGGCCTGTGGCCTACATGAACCGGGTATTTCTGGAAGGCAGGCTGGGGCTGAAAGAGACTTAGACTGCAAGAAAAGAATGATGAAGCCAAGACAAATTTTTCTGATCAAGGCCCGAGAGTTTACTAAGAGAGTGTGCTTATAAGGGGGAAGGCCCATCCCCCCTGCCAGTCCATTCTTGCATTCTTGGTGCTTTGTCGCCATGCCACCATGCCATCAGCACTTGGTCGCCAGGCTGTTGCTTATTCAGGAATGTCTCAGGAAGACAGGTTCAGCAGGTAGCAGAAGAGCAGGGCAGTTGTCACTGCCAGCCAAGTCAGAAAGCTGCACCACAGGTGGCCCCATCTCAATGGTGACAAGGTCTGTACCAGCCCGCTTCAGGCTGGAGGAGGCTACAATTAATACCACAGCCATTCTGTCCCCATCCTATCTCCAGGATATTAGAAGCTGTCCTTAGCTAATTTATTTTACATTCCTTTCATACTTTAAGTAGACTAAACTAAAATAAGAAAAATATCTGACAAGAAAGAAATGAGTTGAGAAGGTTCAATTTTCTACTAATATCTTTTTATGTATTGCCTTTATGTTGTTGAACATTATCTTACCAAGTCTATTACAACTCCTATGAATTTTATCACACCTTGCTTTTGACATTCAACATTTTGTATACCCTATTTCTAAGTTAAAAAATGCTGATATAGAATAAATTTCCCATTTCTGTTTATTACAGGGCAGCAGACCCTGAGGTACATGATGGTTATATCAACAATACTCATAAATAATGTTCCTATGTTGATTCTGTTCTTGTTTCTGTCTGTCTTAATCTTTATATGCAGGAAGCCTTTTAGCATTCACATACAACACACAGAGCCAAATCTTCTTTTTCATTCCTTGGTCATGCTGACTCATCAGTTTACACAATCTCACAAGATTTCCTAAAAAGCTATTTTTACCAAAGCAACAACATCCCTATTTCTGTTACACCACCTTGTAAACAAATTTGTACAACCACAGTGGGGTATGTTCTTCCCAATGGCACAGCCACACTAATAAAGGAATTATGGTGGAGATGAGTGAGCAAAGATAGGAGATTTGTGTGAATAAAATCACAGAAGCAAAAGGATGTAGAATGCTTCTATCCAAGGATTCACTAAAGATAAGCAACGTGTACACAGTCCCAGGAGAACATCACGCACAAACCTCTTCCAGCTAACTGTGAGCAGAGATTTAACTGCTTTGGGTCCAAATAACATGTCCAATAGTAATATTCATTCACTGCATAATTCTATGACATAATTAGAAGAAAGATGATTACATGTAAATTTAACTGTGTTCTGAATTCTTTCTATTCTTCTGAAGAGCATTCATATCTAGGAACATGCTTCAAAGAATAAAGCAGTAATGAGGCAATGAACATCTCGGACTAACCCAAATAGTCCAGAGAGTGTAGGCCACTGTTAAAGTAGTAATGAGGCAATGGTCATCTCAGACTAACCCAATGAGTCCAGAGAGCGTAGGCCACTGTTAAAGTAGTAATGAGGCAATGGTCATCTCAGACTAACCCAATGAGTCCAGAGAGCGTAGGCTACTGTTATTTTAGTCTCATGATGAGTTGTGAAATCAAAGGTCTTTTA
Organism: Mus caroli; assembly: GCF_978045245.1. Lineage (NCBI taxonomy): Eukaryota > Metazoa > Chordata > Mammalia > Rodentia > Muridae > Mus > Mus caroli. Next base: position 12,492,320 of record NW_028227269.1, read on the forward strand.
AGCCTACCTAATCACATCAAACTGAATTAATTTTATTGAGATGCCTTTTTTTTTTTTTACTAAGAAAATGAAATTGGAGGTAATTACATAAAGGAAATTAACTTATTTTCAGAAAGGCAATTACTGTATATTTTAGCTTCTTGGTGGTTTCTTTATTTGATAGGTACGTACAAGATTCTCTATTTGATAGGTCTGTATATATTATAGGAAACCAGAAATGAAACTGTCTAGGGAACAAAAATGACTGATGGAAGATGGAAGGATAGATGGGGAGAAAAGAGAAAACAGATGGTGAGGGTGAATCTGCTCAGCATAAAATACCCCCACATACCCACCCACATACACACACACACACACACACATATATATTATATATATATATATATATATATATATATATATATAAAACACATATGCTGTGTAGTGTTTCAAAATAGGTGAAATATATTTGTATCTTAAATGTTATCACTTTCTGTTCTATTGATACTTTAATTCATGCATATTATTAAATAAGTCAACCTATTTCCATTACATCCAACTAGTATCCATTTTTCGAGTTTAAAACATTCTATATGGAAGGAGTGACAGAGACAAAGTGTGGAGCAGAGACTGAAGGAATGACCATTCAGAGACTGCCCCACCTGGGGATTCATCCCATATACAATCATCAAACCCAGACACTATTGTGGATGCCAACAAGTGCTTGCTGACAGGAGCCTGTTATAGCTGTCTCCTGAGAGGCTCCACCAGTGCCTGACACATACAGAGGTGGATGCTCGCAGCCTCCCATTGGGCTGAGCAGAGTCCCCAATGAAGGAGCTAGAGAAAATACCCAAGGAGCTGAAGGGATTTGTAGCCCCATAGGAGGAACAACAATATGAACTAACCAGTAACCCCAGAGCTTCCTGGGACTAAACCACCAACCAAAGAGTATACATGGTGGGACTCATGGGTCCAGCTGCATATGTAGCAGAGGATGGCCTAGTCGGTCATCAATGGGAGGAAAGGCCCTTGGTCCTGTGAAGGCTCTAGGCCCCATTGTAGTCCAGGAATTGGGAATGTGTGGATTGGTGAGCAGGGGGAGGGGGAGGGGAAAGGGGGTTTTTGGAGGGGAAACCAGGAAAGTGGATAACATTTGAAATGTAAATAAAGAAAATATCTAATAAGAAAATAATTGCAACTGAAAAAAATTTTATATATCTTAGCATATAGATTCTAGTATGAAATGACATTTTAGAACTTTTCTTTTTTAACTAAATGGAGCCTCCTGTTCATAGATCAAATTTTCCCCATATTTGTCTTCTTCCTTGGAGACAGCCACTGTAACAACTATCTTATTCTACACTCACATGAAGTATACATCTGAGAACCCATATAAAAGAGTGAGATCATATGCTACTTCAATTTCTGTACCTGGTTGATCTCAGCACAGTACCCCTATGATGAAAAAAATCAAAAGAAATTATCATAGATTATTAGGAATAATGATATGGGAACAAATTTAAAAAACGCACCACTAACAAAAATAAATCAAATTTCTCTTATAAAATTATGGCCAAGAATGAGTTCAGTCCACTGAAAAATCTATCATCCATTTAAATTGGTTGAAGAAAATATTAGTGAGCATTACTATGCTTGATTTCAAAACATATGACAACGTTAGCATGTTCAGCTCCTTTGATACTAGAAAGGAGGAAAACACAGGGACCAGTAGAGACAAATAGACAGAATCTAGATATAACACTTCACAAAGCTAAGAATTTTGTACAGGGGTAAGTATTATAGGCATTGAATAGAAAATGCTTGGTAATGCAAAGCATCCTTCATATAAATGTTTTCCCGGACCACAATTAGATAACTGCCCCACTTCAGAAGCATCATTTCTCTGTGATCATTTGCCATCACCTGTTATTTAGGCTTTTACTTTAAGATTAAACAATCTTAGCGTTGGAATCACTTTAGGATAAAATGATATTTCTTCTACTTTTCTCTGTGAATTATGTCCCTAGATTTGGTATTTCAGGTTTCAAGCTTAATTAAGAAGCAGAGTTAACTAAAATATTTAAACTCAGTGCAAATAGCTCAAATAAATTTCAATTGCATTTTAATTTAATGAAAACAAGGTTTTGAAATTATTCCAAACAGGTAACTTAATATATTCTTTTAAACATAAATCCCACAGTAAATATTTGACTGAGAAAAATACTGTTATTGATTTTTTCTCATTTTTTATATCTAGAATTGTTTGGTAGCACATCAAATATAAATTTACCAGATTTTAAAACTAACAGATATTCATTTCTTATTTAAGTTTTTAAATATATACCCTAACAGTCCATTAAATGACTAACAAAATATTAAAAATAACATCATCTTTTATTTTTAATAAAATTTGTTTGATATTTAATGTGGATTGCCTTGAATCTTAAGCCAAATGATATATGCTCATCACACAACTAGAGACTTTATACCCAAAATAATTTGCACATTGCTTTTTATAATATATGGAGATATACTAGGATTTTTCTGCAATATGCCAGCATCTTCAACTACTTAAAGATCATTGAGAATTATGACAATGTTATTTTGTTGAATTTACACAGTAGTCTACCATGAAATCTGATTCTTCATTCAGTAACTAATATTACAAACTTTATATGCAGCGATGTAATACTCAGAAACATAATCTTCAGTAAAGCATATGTAATGCCCATCACCAACAATTCAGTTACTGTGCAATAGAAAGTTATACATTTTAAGCATCCATAGTCTAGCCAGATGGCTCAGAAGTAACTATCCTTGCCACCAGTCTCGATGACCAGAGTTCAAACCACAGGACCCACATGATAGGAGAGAACTGATTCTTGCAATTTGTGCTCTGACCTTTGTGTACAACCATGCCAGGCATTTACATAGATACAGCAGACATACATAAACATACAACCACACACACACCATACTTATCACACATGAACTGTACAATAAGAGGAATTGGGGATATAAAATTTTAAAAGAATATTTGTGTTCTTTGCACATGTGTGTAATATTTATTTTTGTGGTGTTGAGCCAAGTATAAATGAGCAGCTTTGAATTCATAAATCAACATTAAACTTCTTGTGAAATGGTCAGAATAGATGAGCTGTCAGAGTAATAACAAAAAGATTCTCAGAGTTAAAATTACATTTTAAAGTTATTTTTGAAGGAATACAACTTAATTCATAGTTAACTAAAATGATTTTAGCTGTGAAAGTAATATCTAGCTTTTGACATGCAATTACAGTATGAATCATCATTCATATCATAGCAATTTTCTGTGTATGTAAATATGACATGAATATAGTAAACATGTCATCTTTATAAATATTTTCTTTCTGCTCTATTTGTTTTCTTATTCTATTTTCTTCCTGCATTTACTTTATGGTGAAGTTTAATTTAGTTTTATTTCTTGGTGTGTGTGTGTGTGTGTGCGCGTGTGCATGTGCACGTGTATATGTGTGTATAAATATGAATAATTTATTTTCAAGAAAGATTTGCTCTGGGAATTGTGGAAGAATATTTTTAGGTTCTTGACAAAAACAGTTTAATTTCAATGTGCTTCTGTAAGTTTTTAAGAAATAAATGTCATCTCCACCTAGCCAAAGTTAACTATGAACTGATTCTAGAATATAGGGTAGACTCTGAGAGTGGATAGAAAATTGCCATCTATATCAGCATTATTATCCTGAAATTGAGCATGTATAAAACTGGAAATTCAGCTTGCCAATTCACTAAAAATCCTAGATACTAGGAGAAAGTTGATTGCTTTATTTGAGACTTATGCTTACCAGTTACAGCCAAGTCAGGGTATACTTTTTTTTTTTCTCCATCTGGAGAGTGGAAGGAAGAACATATATTTAAATGTGTGAGAGTAGCATATTGAAGCAGACAGACCACTTCCACAGAAATAAAAACAAACAACAAATTGACTAATATAAAAGTAATCAGTGGTGTTAAACATGCAAAGAATATAGTGTAATAATAATAATAATAATAGAGTGAATGTAAAATGTAAGCAAGCAAAATACTTGATAGGATAGAAATAATTAATTTGAATAGTAGCAACATATAATTTTATAAATGAGAAGAGTTTTTAATATAAAGTGTATGAAAGGTGCATAATGAAAACAGAATCTTATTCAACAAAAATGTTTCATACATATAATATATAATCATTCAATAATTAAGACCTTTCTTTTTTAAATTTTTAATATTTTTTATTACATATTTTCCTCAATTACATTTCCAATGCTATCCCAAAAGTCCCCCATACCCTCCCCCCCACTTTCCTACCCACCCATTCCCATTTTTTTTTTTTTTTTTTGGCCCTGGCATTCCCCTGTACTGGGGCATATAAAGTTTGCGTGTCCAATAGGCCTCTCTTTCCAGTGATGGTGCTAACGTCTCAGTAAGCTCTGATGGTTAAGTTTTATCTAGTATTCCAAAGGAAATAACATCAGTTACCCAAAATTTCTGAGTCTATTACTACAACAAATGAAAAAAAAAATATGTGTAGACATTGCAAGCAGATGTACTATGGATCCGAGTGGCCTATGCTTTGGAGATCATATCTAAAATCAACAGCAGATCCTAGAATTGTCCACTTTCTTCTAGTTATTGTACTTTCAGGGCCTCCATTCTATTTTAACCCATTATGAGTGCATGGTTATATATGGGATGCGATTACAATCTGCCTTAATTTTTCTGCCTGAGGCTAACCTCTTTTCCTAATGGTATTAATTATACACAATAAGAGTTCCATTATGACATCTTTATGCATGTATGTGATTAATATTGCTGATAACCACAATCCACTACTCTCTGTTGTACTTATCCCTCCATTCTCCTGGAGACACTCTTCATTTTTCCCATCAGTCTTCTTATACCCATTTCTCCTTCACTCACTGGTTTTGATAACCCAATACATTTAACTAGAGTTGTTTAAGTGAACATGTGGGGAGATGTTATCAGTGGCTGATACACTGAAGAACACTACCACACAGACACACAGGCACAGACACACACACACAGACACACACACACACAGACACACACACACACACACACCTCCATGAAACAGTGACTGAAATATTTCCTCCGGGAGGAGCAAGGCCTCTTGAGACATCCAAGGTGGCATGCTGATCTGCCTAACATTATGCAGGTATCTTGTGGGAAATCACAGCTGCTAAGAGTTCTGTGGTATAATGGTCCTAAAGCCCGCATTCTGAAACATGAATCTCCATCCCCAGTGTGCAGCTCCATCCTCAACATGCAGCTGCATCCTTGGGTTTTAACATTCTCTTCTGTCCACACCCCTATTTTAGAGATGTCCTCTGAGCAATGGAGGAAGTGACCTAGATGACCTTCTTTTTCAGTGTTATTACAAAAGGACACTATCATTTTTTGTATGTTGACATATGTTATGAAATTCTTCTGCTCAATTATTGGTACTAATATTGTCTGATTGTCTTTAGAATCTGCTATATGTAAGATTTTTTTCTTTTTTATTAGATATTTTCTTTATTTACATTTCAAATACTATTCCAAAAGTCCCCTATACCCTCCCCCCAGCCATGCTCCCCTACCCACTCACTCCCACTTCTTGGCCCTGGCGTTCCCCTGTACTGGGGCATATAAAGTTTGCAAGATCAGGGGCCTCTCTTCCCATTGATGGCTGACTACACCATCTTCTGCTACATATGCAGCTAGAGAAACGAACTCTGGGGGTACTGGTTAGTTCATATTGTTGTTCCATCTATAGGGTTGCAGACCCCTTTAGCTCTTGGGTACTTTCTCTAGCTCCTACATTTGGGGCCCTGTGTTCCATCCAATAGATGACTGTGAACGTCCTCTTCTGTATTTGCCAGGCAATGGCAAAGTCTCACAGGAGACAGCTATATCAGGGTCCTTTCAGCAAAATCTTGCTTTCGTATGCAGTAGTGTCTGCGTTTGGTGGCTGATTATTGGATGGACCCCGGGTGGGCCAGTCTCTGGGTGGTCCATCCTTTCGTCTTAGCTCCAAACTTTTTCTCTGCAAATCCTTCCATGGATATTTTTCCCTATCTTCAAACACACACCATTTAATTTTTTCTTTCCATTTAGAGACCTTTCAATTGCTTTCTAATCTTCAATTATTTTGGCTAGAATTACTAATAGACATTTTTAAAAGTCAAGATACAGAAATGATCCGCAGGTATATAAAAAAATTCAACACATTTAAAAATGTGAAAGATACAAAATGAAAATTACAATGAGATATGACTTGTTAGAAAGTCATTTATCAGTGGGTTAGAGACTGTAAGTATTGGCAAAGGTGCCCACGATGAGTCATGCTCTGTACTACTGACCTGAATGAAAATTAGTACATTATGGTGGGAGACCGTGTCGATCTCTGCAAGAGCTTCAAGTGCTCTTGACCTCTGAGCCTTCTTTCTATCTCTCACTCTTGAATCCTTAAGAGTTTCATGTCTTTGTTTTTTAAATTTAATTTTACTCTATTAATTGCTGAATATTTTATATTTAGTTTTCAACAGTATTGAAAAGTCTTTCCTCTTTTTGTTCTTGTTGAAATTTGAAATTAGTAGCCAGCCCTTATGTATTTTTTTTTCTGAGCAAAAAGGATGTATGTTCATAGTTCATAGATTTTGGTCCATAGAAAGAGCTCAATGATAAGGCACTTGTCTAGGAATCAGGAAGCCCTGGGCATTATCCACAAGAAAGAGAGAGAGAAAGAAACAGAGCAAAGGAAAGAAGTGACTCTATTGAGGGTGGGTGTGAGGTAAACATCTTCTGAGAAAGTTATTGGAATCCAGTGTCTCATATTGACTGATCTGGATGGATGTGGTTGGTACAAAACCCTTAAAATAGCCTTTGGTTCATTTGTGTTATCATTGACACAAACAAGAACTGCTCCCACATAGATCTAATGTTAGATATTAGCAATTTAAGAATTTTTGGCATATTATGCTTTGTGAATGATGTATTGCTGGTGGCGTTAATGAATTTATTATGTACCTAACATATTTTGGAACAATAAATTGAAATATAATATGGTAAAACATGTCAGAATGCTTATACAGTTTAAGAAACAGCAGTAGAATGAAATTTTAACATCAAAATTTCAAACCATTAGATAAAATGTGACAATTCAAAAACATAAAATAGAACAGAAATTTGTCATTTGTGCCATTTGAATGAGTTACTTGTGTGTGTGTGACACACACACACACAGAGAGAGAGAGAGAGAGAGAGAGAGAGAGAGAGAGAGAGAGAGAGAGAGAGAGAGTGTGTTAAATTCAATCTATCATCCAAAAAGCTGACATGGGGAAAATTCTTTAAATCCTTTGAAAGCAGAGAATTTCTTCTTGCTGCCTTCACATTTGTGAGTGACAGGTTGTCAGGGTGTAAATTTCTCTAAAACCCCTGTCTGCTGCTAAATCCTAGGCTCTAATGTTATGTGAAATTTTCTACCCTTTTCTAGAAGGTTTTGTTTTCCTTCTGCCTGGGCACTTCCTGTATCTTTGTTTTGATTCTTTTCTGAGATTTTCAAGTCTCTCTCCTTTATTTTTAGATCTCTGTTCTCATTGTCATTGTCAAAATCAAGAGACACATGTTAATAATTTGCCCAATTTATTTGGGTTTGGAACCGTTTCATTATACTTTAAATCAACTTACTATAAAGCAACACTTTATAACTATTTAAACAAAATATTTAAACAAAATATTATTTAAACAAAATATAAAATTAGTATTATTTTAAATTAGCTCAATTTGTTCTAAGCCAAAGTTTTACTTTCATTCACATTTAGTGGCATGCTGATCATCAGGTTTTCTTACCATTTAATTTTACCTGATGTAGTTATTATTTGACTCTTATTATTTCATTTTTGAATATTTTATTTTTTTCCATTCACTAAAACCAGACTTGACTCCATTTGTAAGATTCTTTGGCGTGTGTGACTGAGTGCTCTGTAGCTTTGTAAAGTACTGCAATAGCATCCAGCACACAGAAAATCTATATCACAGAACACAGTCAAACAGGACAAGTTGGTTCAGCAGAGTTACTGCTGCTCATACGAGTGATCAGTGTGGTTTTGCTGAGCTTGAGTTGGATATTTGTTGAGTTGGATTTCTTTAAATAGAAAATTTATATGCAGAGTTAGCTTTCAGAAGGATGATGCATACATTACATGTTTAAGCATAAAAGCAACGCAGCACAATGAATTCAAACATCCTAGAATCAGCAAGATTAGCTTCCTAGAGACTGTTAGTGTCAGCTGCATAACTCTATTGGGGGCTCTGAAGTTGCTTCCAAAGCTGAACTTGTCCCAGGCAGGTAAGTCTTTACTCCTTATAGTCCTGAACACTTAGCTGAATATCATGACTCGTGGTTAGGAAGAGCTAACTTGCAAATGTGAAGGGAGCATCTGGCTATACCCTGCAACCTAATTGTCCTCTGCATATGAGATATTCAGGCAAGAACTTGGCTGAGATAGAAAATTATAGAAGAAAACTAACAGTAGTCCTTGCCTCTCCCCTGCTTTCACCTCATAGCCCCAGGTAAGAAAGGGCGAAGTGAGGTGTGGGCTGGTCCAAAGCAAAGAAGTACAAAACTCATCAACAATTTTAAGGAAAAATAATATTCATGTCTCAAAAACTTTCAGGTGAACATACATAGCAACAATATCTTGGCATCTATTAATGTGGTAACGTAAACTTTGTTCAAATTTGTGAGAAATAGTCAAATTATTACAATAAGAGAGAGCCTGCTCAAACTCTTACAGTAGGAGAGGGCAACCAAGCAAAACTCTGAATCAACAAGGGAATGTGGGGAGTTATAGTTAGGAAGCAGAATGAAAAATTAGTAAACAGGCAACGTCAGAGCAGATAGTCAAGAGTGGATGGTTCCTACCAACCCCACTGAGGACTTACACCTCTTGATGAAGGGAGGTCACCCATCAAAACTGAAGGAACTCATGAGCTAGGGCAATTAAATGTCAAGAGTAAGACTTCTCTCCATCATAATGTAACAGCATCTTCCCTAAATGTGGGTAGGTTGGCCTACCAAGGCTAGGGACCAAGATTGAGTCCTTGCTTGGATGAACTTTTGCAGAAAACTTGCAAAAGTTTGGTCAAGGAGGGGAACTGTTACTCATCCAGTAACAGATTTCATGAGTATATTGAATGGCCTTGTGAAGACTCAGCTGTGGCAGTAAATTGGAGATAACAATACAGAAAACAGAGTGTAAACGCTGCTTCAAATCAGCTATACAGGCTTACATGGGCTCATAGAAACTGAAATGACAAGCATGAGGCCTCCGTGGTATGAACCAGGTCCTCTGCTGTTAGTGTGGTGTTTCTGTGGGACTTGTAACAGTGAGAATGAGTGTTTCTCTGACTCTGTTGTCTGCTCTTGAGATTCTTTTCCTCTTGTTGGGTTGCCTTGTCCAGGATTGATAACAAAGCTTTTGCCTTGTTTTACTGTATCCTGTTTTGTCCTGTTTGGCTGTAGTCTTTTGGAGACCTGCTCTTTTCTGAAAAATAAATAGAGAGAAATATATCTGGGAGAAATGGGAGGTGCAGGGGAGCTAGATGGAGCAGAGGGAATGGAAGGGATATATTATATGAAAGAATAATCTATTTTCAATAAAATTTAAAAGAAAGAAATAAGGAAGGAAGGAAGAGAGAGAGACAGGCAGGGAGGGAGGGAGGGAAGGAGAGAGGGAGAGAGGGAGGGAGGAAGGAAGGAAGGAAGGAAGGAAGGAAGGAAGGAAGGAAGGAAGGAAGGAAGGAAGGAAGAAAGGAAGGAAGGAAGGAAGGAAAACTGCAAACACAACTGGATACTTCTCCCCTAACATGAGTAGACAAGGTTAGAAATTGTGAGCACAAACCACAAGGGTAGATTTGGCTTTTAGATGGTTTGTGACAATTCTAAGTCTTTTCTATATAGATTGTCATTTTCGTTTTTAATTTTTATTATATCAACTTGTATTAAATACATGAAAAAATGGAGAGTCTCAAGAGTACATATCACCTGTTCCTTATGAGTCAATGTTCTTTGCAAGAACTGAGCAACCATTCCTTTATGTTCTATACATAATCTCAATCAAAAACCCTGTCTTATCCACAAGTGCCCTGGGTCTGTGGCAGATAATTAGATTTTTTTTTTATTAATGGCATTTGGAGCATGACTTCTACCAGACATGCAGAGAGAACAGAAATGAGTAAATGCTTTTTTCCTAATGTCAGAGAAAAGTGGTGGCTTTGCCTCTTGCTTTTGTTATAGGTATAATCAAACTCCTTAAAATGTGTATAAATTCCAGATATGCAGCTTAAAAAATATTTTAAAGTAACCATTTGTGACATTAGATTTTGTATGTAGTCCTTGTATCAGAGTGTATGGACATATGGATAGAACAGGGCAATGTCAAATGTTTCCAAAATAACTTTAAAGTGACTGGAGAGGCTCCTTTTTGTGGAGGTGCATGGCAGTGAGTCTTTTTATCTTGAAGCAGTAGGTCTCAAACTTTGTGTCATGATGTCTTTGAAGATTGAATGACCCTTTCACAAGAGTTGCATATCAGATATCCTCCATATTTACAGTTAAATTCATAACAGTCCAAATTACAGTTATGATATTGCAACAAAATAATTTCATATTCTGGGGTCACCACAGCATGAGGAACTGTATAAAAGAGTCACAGCATTCAGGAGGTTGAGAACCACAGTAAAGGGTAACATGCGAAGAACAAGAAAGAAAGCATCTAGAATAGTGTGCCCCTAAGATGCTGTCTCCAGTACTTTTCCACTAGGTCTCATCTAACTGTCCACAGCTTTGTGTAGAAATGCAAATACTATTTGACTGGGTGTTAGATACATGGATGTACAGGCTCAGGTCAAATCATTCCATCCCTAGCTGACCACAGGCTCACATCTGTTTCTTCAAATGCAGAATGCATCCAGCCCAACATCAAGAATTCTTTTAAAATTCAGTGTTCAGGCTTTTCAATTCTGCTTTTTGCCTCAGTTCATCTTTCCTGTAGTTCACTCAGATAGCATAAGGAAACAAGCTACAAAATTCATAAGATTCAACTCACTGATTCGTTCTTAGGATTACTGAGATGGCTAAATATGTCACTTATTGTCCAGAATCTTAAAAATCTAAAAATGACTTGGGTCTATATTTTATATGTTTGTGAGTGTGAATGTGTGTGTGTTTAGGAATGTTGGTACATGTTCCCCAATGAAGGAGCTAGAGAAAATACCCAAGGAGCCTAAGGGTTTTGCAGCCCCATAGGAAGAACATCAATATGAACTAGCCAGTACCCTCAGAGCTCCCTGGGACTAAAACGCCAATCAAAGAAAACACATGGTGGGACTTGTGTCTCTAGCTGCATATGTTGCAGAGGATGGCCTAGTCAGTCATCAATGGGAGGAGAGGCCCTTGGTCCTGTGAAGGTTCTATGTCCCCATATGGGGGAATGCTAGGGTCAGGAAGTGGGAGTGGGTGGGTTGGGGAGCAGGTGGAGGGGGGAGGAGATAGGGGATTTTTGGAGGGGAAACTAGGAAAGGGGATAACATTTGAAATGTAAATAAAGAAACTATCTAAAAAAGAAAAAAAAGAATGTGTACGTGTATGGCACTAAGTGTGTAAGGCTGTATGCTCAATATGCAAATATATACATCTGTGAGTGTGTATGTATCTAAGGGTGACATTGAATTTGGAGTGTGTATGAGTATTGTGTGTGTGTGTGTGTGTGTGTATGAGTACACAAGAGAGAGCATGAGTGAGTGTGTGTGTGTCTGTGTGTGTATGTGTTGACTATTGAAATATGTAGCTATGTGAGAAGAAGAGTGAATAGATGAGTGTGTGTGTGTGTGTGTGTGTATGTGCATATGTGCATGTGTATTTAAATGGTTCAGTAAGATCTCATTTTTCATCTTGCTTCAAAATAGTAGTCTCATCTTTTTATACAAAAATTTTAGTGTACATTTCTGTCCTTTTAGCTTGTTTTAAGCTTACTGAAGCTTAGCAGTCACAGGAGCACATTCACTAAACATTCTACTTCATTAGTGAATTACTAATGGATGTATTGTAAATACATTTTCAAATCTGCCGTGCACAGGTGCAGGCTCTTATTGTGTCCTTTAAGTTAGCCTGAGTAAGGTCTTGCGCTGAGATTATTTGCTTCATTAAATGTCTTAGGAAAAGAAGGATCATCCTAGCTAAGTACTTGCTAAAGATTATGCTGAAATAACTGACTGATCTGGGAATATAATTCACATAGCAGAGCTCTGACTGGCATGCTCGCTACTCCATTAATCTCTAGGCTCTACTCCCCTAATCTGTTGATTAACTAGTTTCTTCCTTAATGTGCAACTTCTTAAAACTGTGATTAGCCCTGAGAAAGAGAAACAATCTTTTCTTGATCAAGGGAGTTCATTTTCAAGATTTATTGTATGTTTACTATGTCATGGCATGTTTTCCTCAGCTCCTCATTTACCACACTGACTATATAATATCCATTCATTAAATGCCACAGAATAACATTGTAACTGAATCTTTCTGTCACTTGGATAATCCAACCTCTAATATGGTCATGGCTGTTGCTTTCAAATTAATTTCTTTAATTGCACTGAAAAGTGAATGATTGTATTCCAAACTCATTTTTGAAGCAAAGGCATATTAACCACACTTTAGAAATTGTATCCAAAGTCTTGGTGTGTAGACAGGACCTGTACAATAATATATATTAGCATCGTGTGTTGTTATTTTGTATGTCTATCTGTATATAGTATTTTTAACCTGTTTTATCTTTATTTAGTTTTATTCAGTTCAAAAGCACATCAGTTTTATTTAAGAAAATACAGCTTACAGGAAATGTATCAGAACTATAGAACTATTGCAGAATATTTTCCCAGATGATTGGCTTAATTGTTCATTTAAATATTGGCTCTCCTCACTTCCATTCTTATCAGATATGTTAACATATGTGAAATTCAATAAGACAGTTTGACCAAGGTGTGTCTACATGATCCAAAACACGGGGGTAGGAATTCAAACTCAACTTTCTAATTGTACAATTTGTTTTGTTCTCACTTGACTGTACTCTGAGGTCATGGGCTTGCAGTCATTACATCTCACCATAACACAAGTAAACAACTAATGTGTAGAGCACAGAAAGGAGCGTTTGAAGCCCAGTTCATTAAGCCTTTAGTTGCTTTCTCTTGTATGGTACACTGCAGCTAAAACAAATTATTTCTACTTTGAGATAGGATCATTTTTCAACAGCTGTTAGAGTTTTATTTTTCTACCTCCTAAGCTCCCATGTAATAAATGAGTTAGATTAGAAAAATGAGACCATTGGAGAAAAACACACAGATATTTTTCTGACATTATCTCCCAAGAACAATTGTTTCTACTTTTACTCACACTATCAAAGTGAAGATGCACATAAATAATGAATCTGATCATGAATACTGGGCTAGATGACATCTAAGACAGGAAACATGTTGGAATACCAGAATGCTGAAAGACTGCTAGGGAATGCAGAGGGTGATGAGCAGGCAAGAAATCCCACCTAGTGGGATTACAGAGAAATGACTCTGGGGAGGCATGAGATACACTTTCAGTTAGTTAAGGGCTGTTATATACAGACAAGGATAGCTGTTACATAGATAAACACAATGTACCATGCCATTTCACAAATTTCACATAAGACAACATAGAAATCTTATAGAAGTCAACTGTTGAAAGCTTTTTTCTTTTTGAGCAATTTATTTGTGCAGAGGTAAGTGATGATGAGCTGTGTGTGTGTGTGTGTGTGTGTGTGTGTGTGTGTGTGTGTGTACATAAAGTTGTTAAGGTTTTGCCAATGCTATGCTATTGTCACAATACATAGTCATAAATAAGTTATATGTAGTATGTTAGACATTCTAAGGAATCTAAAAGAAATTGGCTTCATGAACTGATTTAAATTTAAGTACTGATGTACGAATACATAGGGTCTAGAATAACCTAATCATAGTGAAACATTTATAGAAATGGTTCTTACTTGTAGAATATAAATATATCGAATATGGTCTCAAAGAGAAAAAGAAATGGAAGATGCTTTTATCTTTTAATTCCTTGATTGTTTTTGTGACAACAAAAATGTTTTGATCAATTTCTATTTGCCTACAGAGTTCTCAAGAAAAAAAAAACATTATTACCACACAGCTTTCTGTGTCTGAAGTTCTAGAGTTTTGCAGACCATGAATCCATGGCTCTGCTCGGAGGTATAATTAGTACTGACACCAAGGTTTCCAAAAGTTAATATGGTGCCAAATATTATCATTGCCTAAAGCTAGCTGTGTACATGAATTCAGCTTTGCCAAAAATTTGCACTTATATGTATCAGGATGTGTTCATATGTATGATATGTGTGAATGTGTGAGTGTGTATGTAGACCATGGTCTACATGATGACAATATCAGGTGTTGATACTCTATTTACATGCATTTCAAGACTTGGTCAATGAGACAGAGGATTCTCCTGCCTCCCTCTTCCCATGCCACCTTAGGACTGCTAGTATTATTCATGTGATCTATAGTAGTCAGATTCTGCATGGGTTCTAGAAACTGAAACTGGGACCCCATGCTTAGGCAAATGGTTCTTTACTCACTGAGCCATCGCTCTAGCCCAAGTTCAAATTTCGAATCTTTCTCAAATTCCTATGTCAGACTTTTTGATGAAAGTATGTTTGATTATTCCTTTTCCCTTACTTAATGATTTTATTTTCAAAATGAAGTTGGAACTAGATAAAGACAGATATTTTCTTGATAACTGCTTTTCTAATTTCAATTTGGGTATTATACATGTGGCAATAGGACTATGTCTCTGTAGAAATGAAGTTCACAAATAACCCCTTTTCATCATTCATGCCATTTGGTACATAAACAAATTAGCACTTTATTGTGGACCATAAAATTACCAACAATTTTGAATGTAAGAACATGAGCACTGTAAATTGGACTAATGAAAATTTACAAAACCAGTGATGTGTAAATTCTCATTGTGCATAATTATTGAAATTATGACTATAGAATAGAAGAGGTGGTGGTTTGAATGAGAATGGCCTCCAAAAGGCTCTTATATTTGAATATTTGTTTGCCACTTGGCAGAACTGTTTGAGAGGGTTAAGAAATGGACCATTGTTGGAAGAAGTATGTCAGTGAGAGCAGGCTTATTCCCTATTATCCTCACTTGTGTCTTAAAATGCTATGGTAGTGTGAGAAAGAAAGAAATTTGAATTCATAAACTTTTAAATTTGGCCTTTGGTTCCACCATGTACATGATGTTTGAAATGATGCTTACCCTACTTGTCTTCAAATCTTTCATCTATAGAAGAGGAAAATTAATCTTATTCATTCATGAGGATTATTACATTGTACCACTATATAAATTTTGGATCAGTAATTAATATTAATTTTTATTAACCAGGGGTTTATACCTGATGTGATAGTTTGCAAGCCTGTAGTCACATGCAGGTATTGGTGTTTTCAGATCTCTTTCACAATGTCCATTTTATAAAAGTAAGAGCCATTCACAAAATTGGTGAGCCATTTACCTGTGAAGTTTCCCAGATAAATCTCTCAAAAATAAGTTTCTATCAAAAAACTATTTACCAAAGGATTATTATTGTCATCAATCCTGACTTAGAGATAGAGATACCAAGACAAGGAAATTAAGTGGTTAGAAGTTACTAATAACTTGCAAACCAGCCTAGCTAATCTCTTTCTGAAATTATAGCCTGAGTTTATGAGAAATAAAACAACTAGTAAGGAATGCCATCAAATTAAAATATGCCTTGCTTTTCAGATAGATGACACTGAGTTCCTGGGACACACTGATGGTACTTCAGTCCTTATTTATGCATACAGTGATGGCTTAAAAGGATAACAGTGTTTCCATAGCATATAATGCCATTTTAGAATTAGAATCTGAAAGAGATATTGCTTTATCATGTTTTCCAGTCAGTGTGTAACATCATTGTATTAGTTACTTTTCTATTGCTGTAAAGGACACTGTGGTGCAAAGCAACTTGTGAGCAACTTTATTTTGGCTTATACTCCTGAGGGATTAGAACCCACGATAGAGGTAGAGGCATGACAGAAGGAGGCCAGAGTAGGGAGATGAGCATGCACATGTTCAATGGCAAACACAAAGCTATCAAATGTCAAAGTCCATCCCCTAGTGACACACTCCTACCAGCAAGACTCTGATCTCTAAAAGTACCATAACCATCAACCAGTACCGTCTACTGGGGAATCAATGTTCAAATATCTGATCCATTTTTTTTTTCAATCAAACTACAACAACCATAAAGCTAACCTCTGTCAAGTTTAGGGAGATACATATGTTGGCACAAATGAGCATTGCTGTGACTAAATACAGTGGAAATAACAAATCTACATTTGACTAATAACATAAAAATATGTAATTAACAAATATTTAGGGTCTTCTTAGATGTTCCTTTCTACTAAAAGAGGGATTATTTTCAGCATGAAAAATGACTTTGAATAAAGAATGCACTTATTTTAAATTTTAATTATTAAGTTTGCAACTCATTGAACTGTAATTTATTGAGTTTGCATTTACAAGTGAAAATTGTTGGTTCATTAAAAAGCCTATTTCATATACAATACTATGATATGATGAATGTTTAATATTGGTTATAATTATATATTTTTTTACTTTTATTTGTTTAGTTTATATAAGTTTTGTAGCTATACTCCTTACAGCTACTCTTAGAATTAATGAATTATCTGATATATTGATATTTGATATATACCAAAAATAGACATTATTTAACATTTTGCATTTTCTAGCTCTTGAATTATTTTCCTACATTAATCCTAAAATACCATGGAGGGCTAGAAACTAATGCAGCATCTAACACATAGTATAGAAGTAAGAGAACATAATTTATTAGTTCAGGGAGGCTCTGTTCTATGAGCCCATGATGACGATAATAGGTACTTAGGACTTAGTTCATTGGCCATAAGTGTGATGAGACATCAGAGAGATAGAAGACAGGGGATGTAGTTTAACAGCAGCGGCCACAGATCTATGACACTGAGGCACAGAATATAAGAACAGATGATCAAAAACCAACAGTAGAGATTCAGGAGTCTGACATTCATTGTTCAGTTAAAATTTAATCCCCCTTCTCTGCTATTAAGTCCTGTGTGGGCTTTGATTACAAGAATTGAATTTAGGTCAGCAGGCTTGCACCTCAGTCATTGCTACTTCCTGAATCATCTAGTGTGAGCTTTTATTGGAATATCTGATTCTCATTTGGCAAATGCAAACTCTTGGGTTGAGGGGCTCCTTCCCCTTACCATCTCCTTTTAATTTTGCCTGTCTTTTTAGTCTGTCTCAATTACGGAAAGAATCAGAAATGTCACAAAGGATACCGGAAGCTTCATGTTGTCCCTTGTTGCCTGAAAACATTTTATTCCATTGGCTACATCTAAATTGAAAGGGGGGCTCCAATATCTTCAGTATTATAGAACACAAAAACAAACTTTATGCTGTAGTTAAGGTTTTGCTGCTGTGAATAGACACCATGACCAAGGCAAGACCTATTTATTTGGGGATGGCTTTCAGGTTCAGAAGTTTAGTCCATTATCATCATGACAGGAGCATGGCATCATCCAGGCTGGCATGGTGTCGGGAAATCTGAGAGTTCCACATCTTGTTCCTAAAGGCAAACAGCAGTAGTCTGGCTCCTGGGGAGCTAGGATGAGGGTATTAAAGCTCACACCCACACTTTCTCCAATAAGGCCACATCTACTCCAACAAGGCTACACCTCCTAATAATGTCACACCTAGGGCCAAGCATATCCATCACATCACACTTGACCAAAGTATACCTGCTGACTGGATACACTGTGTTCCTGATTGGTTGGACACACTATGCTCAGACCACAAATCTTAGTCCATACCAGCCTTACACAATGTGCTCTGCTGATTTAGATTTTATCCACATTCTTATTAAATTTTTATATATACACATACACCAGTATATTACCCTGAAATCAAAGACACATCTTAGCTTTTGGGATTATAAATCTCATAGTTATAAAGGAAACATGGGAGCCTCTAATGTACCTTATTCAACAAGGATAAAACTGACAACATCACATCTCACATTGAGCAGTAGACATTCATAATCATATGCGTTTTAGAGACCAGAAGGACAGATGCAAGAATCCAGCTTCCTTTTAAAAGATTTATGCTTTTCAACACTTTTTGCTAAGAAAGAAGAGAGTTGGACTGCAGCAGATTTTTGAACATTGAACTAAGCAATTAGTACCTGTAATTAGCACATTGTGGCAGATGGGCATCTCAGACAGAGTGGATACCATGTGACCTTTGATCCAAGCACTGCAGCCATGTGGCAAATGAGTCCCAGTCCTATTAAAAAGCACAGTGACAACTGTTTATGTTCAATTGGAAGCAATGACAGTATATTTTTCAAATTTAGGGTCTGATATTCTATTTTTTTTTGTTAGTCAAGGATGATTGTAACATCTGGTATCCTCCTCAACACTGCACAGTGGTGTATTATGCTATTGTTATCCTGTGTTCAGCCTAAATTAACAATAAGTAGAAAACATCCTTTGACTCCTAGAAAAACACAGGGTGAAGAATAAATATGTCTAAAACGCACAGGTCTGCCACACCAATAACATTTTTAGAAGATATAGAAGTTTTGGATCATGCTGTAATAACCTACAGTTTGTTTGTTTGTTTGTTTTTAAAAACAGTGTACCTGGATATTCCCACAAAAGGGATAGTGCACATTTTTTACTTCTAAGTTATCTCTAAAAGATTTTTTCCTATCTCAGAAGATCTGATATTTTATATTAAATTTACAGATCCAAACCATGGAATGGGTTATTTCTGACACTACAACTGACAGTTTAGTTTAATATAAAAAGTGACCTTCAGAGGATTAACAGAATATTTGTTATAGTAATATGTAGTCTGCACAAAGTCATTTCAGGCCAAATGAAGCACTTTAAAGTCACTGAATATGGAAGTAGACCTATAGTTTAAACCCTGTTTGGCATATCAGCTACCAGAAGCTGACAGTTTCAGTTAAGCTCAAATTAAACACTAGCTTATTAGAAATGCTTTCTAAGAAAAAAAAAAAAAACCTTCCCATAGATAGTCTATTTTTTATGACAAAAACAAAACAAAAAACCTAAACCCAAAACAAAAACACATGTAGTCCTGCAAATGTATCTGCCTGGTAAAATCAGGATAGAATTATTAATGTTACTGCATCAGTGAAAACATTTCATTGACCTTGGTCATGCAAAGCATCATACCATTCCATCAATGACCACATTAGGTTTAAAGGATATGGAATTCTGGAAAGAACATTAAATTTTTTGGTACTTAGCAGTACTATCATGCAACCAGTCTCTAGAACTCCCATTGAATGGCTGTCATTTTAATCTACATACCGTCTCTAGACTTCATTACCATGGAACTACCTGTCTCTTTCAAGTGCTGTGACATGATCATACTCCTCTCCTATAAGGAAGTTCTGTGTTCCAGTTTCTTCTATTTTTTTGGCATCAGCAGTGAGCATCTACATAAGAATTGCTTTATAATTTAAAATATATTTATCATCATTTATCTCTTGTTCTTTAAAGATCTATGCCTGTAAGCCTTCCACCAAGTCCCTGATAAATGTATTTATTTTTTGAAGAAGGAATACAGGAATTGATAACTTCAGCATCTTTCATGATGATTTAGTGATAGAAACTGTCAACAAAAACATTGCTTACTCTTTGTCACACCTCTAAAATCAGTGCATGATATATTTAACTATCTTCTAAAACACTGTAACATCTTTCCTGTTGGAAGTTCTGTATTAGAGAATGTTTGTGGAAGCAAAATTAATCTCTTGACTTTATCTCTGACATAAATTCAAGGCAAAGTAAATGTATTGAGGGCATTTGGTTTTCATGTTGGATTCTTTTGTAATGAACTGAATATGAATGTCATCAGGTAGGTCACAACAGACTGCAAAATACATGTTTTGAAAATATTCCTATTATTATCATTTGAAAGAAGGAGATTTGACCACATTTAACTTATGAAGAAAATGTTTAGTCGTATGTGATTACTGTTTGATTAGATAGTGACAGTGCTACTTAAGTGTCAGCTATTTATGCAAATTCACACAGAAGTAGTAATCTTGGATGAAAGTATTTCTATAATCTTAATCATTAACTCCCAGTAGTTTATGATCACTAATTACTTGAGTAATAATTCATTTAATCTTCACAGGGTCTAGTTCTGATATGGTCCAGAATCTTTCAGTATTCCTCATTTGGGTAATTGATTATACAGTTGGATTTGGAGACAGTTAAATATCTTATATTTAAATCTATTTATTAATCATCATTCCCAGATGTGCAATATTGACTTCTGGCAATTTAAACACACTGCAAACTTAAAACAAACAAACCAGCTTTGGAAAATATTCAAAGAACACACACACACACACACACACTGAAGATTTTATTTTATTTACAAGAAGAATGCATATAAGAAACTATGTAAAATTTCTTGTCATGCATTTGGCATATTAAATTGGGTGTGTGTGTGTCAGTGTGTGTGTGTGTGTGTGTGTGTGTGTGTGTGTATGGATCATTGTCTGTGTCTGTGTTTACATGGTGTATGCATTTGGAAGCCAGGAAAAGATGTTGTGTGCCTTCTCTATACCACTTTACCCTATTGCCTTAAGCTAGATCATTGTTTCTGCTAAGCTGGTTAGGCAGTGAGACTTGGAGATCTGTTTGTGGTGTGTTCTAAAACACACATGCACACACACACATACACACACACACACACACACACACACACACACTGCCCTGATGTTGGGGTGACAAACATGCACACCTCTACCAGGCTTTTAACCTATATTATGAAGATTCAAATTCAGGCCTCCATTCTTGCAGAGCAATGAGTTTATCCATTAGCTATAGCACCAGTCTCCTGAAACATCAAAACTAAATTAAATTATTTTTTCTCTGATTTCTTTATCTTAGAGTAAGCAACAAACTAGACCATCATTCCCCAAGACAAAGCTCTATCCTGAAGTATTAAAAACTGAAAAAAAAAAATAGAAAACATCTTCGTTCTTGTCCTAGCTTGCCTACAAATAATCCTAACT
This sequence comes from Mus caroli, assembly GCF_978045245.1. Taxonomy (NCBI): domain Eukaryota; kingdom Metazoa; phylum Chordata; class Mammalia; order Rodentia; family Muridae; genus Mus; species Mus caroli. The sequence goes on from NW_028227269.1 coordinate 12,513,595, forward strand.
CCTTTCCATAGCATTTGTAGAAATAGGAAGAAAATTGATTTATTTGTCCATTTCTAGAGTGGTCAATTATATGTGTCAACTTGGCTGCTACATGATGGGTGCAGAGAAGTGGTCATTATTTGAGCATTTAAAGAGGACTCTTAAAAATTTGACATCTAAGTCAGTAGACAGATGGTTACTTCTCATGTGGATGGAATGTATTCAGTTAGCAGAAGCCCTGGATTAAACAGGATGACTGTCCATTATACAAAGTATCTGTCTAGGGACCCTCAGGATGAAAATGCCACCTGTGTTTTCAGAAGTTTACCACCATTTCTCTTGACATTTAATGTTCACTCAGAAGATTTTGGACTTGCTAGGCACCACAATCACTTGAGTATACATGTGCTAGACATGCATACACATTGTCCCAATGTTCTGTGGAGAGCATTAACTAGTAGAGTGCTAAAGTTTCAAAATAAAAAAAATGTTATTCTAAAATCTACCTTTATTCACCTTTAGTTTGCTTGGAATTTATACCACATATTCCCTGTCTAGAGGTTTCTTCTTTATCCTTGAAAACAAATGTGAGGTTCTTTGCCATATTCTTTAACAAGAAAATAACACTATAACTTATTTTATTTTGTGATGTTTCTCTTTCACAGCTACTCTGAAAAAGCTGTCTTCTACATTCAATCTACATCCAATAAGCAGTGCTGTATCTTGGGTCTATGTATTGTCTGCACCTGTGATATAGAAGATGCAAAGTATGAACTCTGGAATTCAGATGATAGTGTTCTAATAATAATACATTAGTCATTCACAATAACTATCAAGAAGAAGAGGGAAGAACGAACTAGAAAACAGTGGTACTGTGACATGAAATCAACTTTGCACACTACCCACGAGCATTTGAGAGGTCAGAGAGGTTAAAAATAAATATTAGGAGTAAAAATACACTTTACCCTAGATCAAGGGTCTCTGACATTCTAGTGTAAATTTACCAGGATTCCTCTAAACTTCCAACATCTCTCCAAAGCCAAGAAGCATGTTGGCCATTTGTAGTAATCATCGGTGAGTGCATTTTCTTGGGACCATTTGGTCTCATAAATGTCATCTAACCAAATTGTCTGAGTTTTTCTCTTTGGGAAGCACTTTGAAAAGTCAAAAAAAATTTAAAGTCAGGAAATATTTAAACAAGAGTAATAGCCATGATTTTTAAAAAGTAAATAATAGAACACCTGCTTTTCAGATTAAGACAATCAGAAAGAATACTGCTTACCCTCATGTACCAAATTAGCCTGGATTAAGAAGTCATCCAAAGAGCTAAAATTTGCAAAATTGAGTCGACTTCATAAGAAATATATCTCACATTTGCTCAATTTATATAAGCATAACTAGGAAGTTTTTATCTAGATGTCAATAACAAAATATATGACGTACATGCATGTAACTCATTTCCATGGGTGTAGAAGAATGCTATGGCAGTCTTTCTAAGTGCTACACACTAGGGAGATTGTGAATGCAGGAGTAGAGGTGTTTGATTTCAGAGCCTCAAGGGGTCTCTGGGACTATGTGGTCCAGCTCTGAGCATCATCTAGACAGTGGCTTTCAATCTGTGGGTTGTGAACCCTTTAAGGGTTGCATATCAGATATCTTGTGTATTTGATGTTTACATTACAATTCGTAACAGTAGCAAAATTAGAGTTATGAAGTAGCAGACATATAATTTCATGCTTAGGATCATCACAACATGAGGAACTTTATTAAATGGTCACAATTTTCAGAAAGTTGATGGCCACTGATCCAGCAGAAGGCACACACAGAGGATCCTCAGACTTTTTCCTCTCTTATCTTCATTGTCTGTAGGAGGACACATAATTGGCAGCTGTTCTGTCTGCAGAGGTTTTGTTTATGTGCGTTCTTCAAATGAATCTGGTTCCAATGTATCTGTATCTTTTAGTTGTTCCAGGATTAAGTTGTTTACTGCCCGAAAGAGAAATCTACTGCACTGGGTAGTTCAGTTTTATCAGCAATATCTTATCTTATCCACCTTCTTGTTTCTCTAAGCATCTCATCAACTGATAATGTCCTTTTTAGAATGATCCATAAAACAGTCAGGGTTTTATAAGACAAGTTGTTCAATACATGTCCAAAACAAATTATAGTTCTTATCTTTTATTATTGTGTGGGGGTATTTGGTACTTAAGTGAGCATCTTTTCCATGTAAAATATGAATGTATCCAGTGTGGAAACATCTCCCTTTTCTCTTTAAGAAAGTTTCACTTCTTCCCTGGGGGTATTTCTTTCTTCTGTTCAGTAGATCCATGTATCTGAACACTACCAGAGTACACTGTTGAAGATTAGTCTTGAGAAAAGGAACTCCCAGTCTATGATAAGTACAAGTATATATGCCATTGATTATTTTATTAAAGCTCAATGAAAGTACATATAAGGACCTAGTAGCCTTTGAGATCTTATGGGGGGGGGCACTTAGCCTGTGTAAGAAATTTGTAAGGGAACTGTAAATATGATAGATTCATTTATTTGAAGTTAATATTCATTTCTTTATTCAAATAAGTATTACATACCCTTAGAACATTTGTTATGTAATAGTGGTATACTAGTTTCTGTAAAACTAAGACTTGTAGAAAGCAAATACAAGCATTAGCTTGTTTAAGAGAAATTACATTCCATCGTGTCTGGCAAAATTTAACTATTATGTTATCACATGAAATGAGAGAAAGGAGATGCAGAAAGAAGACCAAAAGAGACCCTGGAATTTCATCCAAATATCTTAAGTAACAGATATAATAAATGACATGTGGGTTTGCCAGAAGGTTTTATGACAGAAAGGGTAGGGAGGAGAGAATGACACAGTTGGCAGAGACTTGTAAAGAAGAGAGATGTTCAGGTAAAATGATGAATGAAAATTAAATTCAGGCATGAAACTGAGAAAATCATTGGTGCAGTTGACAGAGGAATTTACTAGAGATTTAAGGATTTGTGGAGGGAAGGAAGAGAATAATGAGGAGAGAGCAGGAATAAGCCTGTTGTGGTGATGGTCATAATGTCTCTGAAGGGACTAAAACACAGGTTCTTGAACACTGAAAGGAAAGACTGGGGAACATACAGACTGAAGAGAGCTGATGGGCTGATGCTATGTGAGAGAAGCTCTCCGTGGACATGTGAGAAGGGTCCAGGAGCAGATCACAGTCTAAGACATACACTTCCTACTTCAAGAAGGTATATGGAGGCATAGTAATCCCTCGGCCATATAAGGAAAACAGAAGATGGCTTCCAACTTAAAGAAAATCACAATGTAAAATAATTATTAGATTTTATTTGTAATGATTAGAAAATGGCAGGAATTTGAATAGACAAGAACAAATTAACATGATGGAAAGTATTCTTTCTATGAGAACTGCAAGTCAATGTTTGAATAAAGATTAGATATTTTAATGAAAATAGCTCATGTGGTTATATGGTTTGTCATATCACCATATCACCATAAGGGACAACATGTGAGTCACACAGAACAAACACATATTATTTTATTTTTGTTTGTTCTGTGCCTTACATGAGTGAGAGACTTAATGGTTCCTAAGAAGGGATGAGAGAGATACTTTTTTTTTACTTTTGCAGAAGACCTGATTCGGTCTCTGGCATGCATAATAGGCTAACAATCAACTTCAACTACAGTTCCAGGGATCCAACACTCTCTCATACACCATAGCCTTCTGGACTCATGTGGTGCATATAAACACTCACGTACACACAAACACTTGTATCTTGAGCTGTCTGGAGCTTAAGCTTCAGGGGACATAATCCTCTATGGAGAACCATGCACATATCGCACATATCGTATATGTTTAACACACACACAAACACACATACACACTCATTCACACTCACATCCCATCTCATTCAATTTGCTTTGAACTTACCATTTGTCTTGGTAATTATTCAACAGTATTGTCTCATTTAGAAATGTATCTAAAAATTAAATAAAAATAAATAAAAAAGAAATGTAGTCTATAGAGGTAGGCAAAGAAAAATATACTTTTGTTAAATCTTAGAGAGTAACTTTCCTAAAGCATTATTTCTTCTGAAAATACTCAGTCCTAAATCTCCATGAAGAATGTTCCTTTTCATTAAAATATGCATAATATGAGTCTAAAAGTGAAATATATGCTTAAGAAATGAACTACAAGTATGGAATACTTTCCAAGATCATTAATATAAATCATTGGTATATTATACATTTATTTTGTATCTTTCTTTACTATGCCTTCATTTTTATTTATTTGAAGTTAATTTGCAAATTATAAGTTGAAGTCCTCCTATCTAGTAATATCTGTCATTTAACTGTTTCATTACATTTCTGTTTTTCAAACACTATAGCCTTGAGAATAAACCTTACTATGTAGTATTAAGAATTTTGAAGCTAGCAATAGAGGGCATGTGTAACTTTCTCTTTGGGATATTTCTTATTAACCAGGAGCTTGCAAAATAGCTGAAGTCAAAAGTGGGGGGGGTGAGGGAAGAATTAAACCAATTTAGGTAGACAGGAATATGCCAATTTAGTATAGACAGGAATATGCCAAGTTCAATATTCCTTCCTTCCTTCCTTCCTTCCTTCCTTCCTTCCTTCCTTCCTTCCTTCCTTCCTTCCTTCCTTCCTTCTTTCCTATCTTTCTATCTTCCTTCCTTCCCTCTTTTCATTCACTCTCTCAAAGAGGGATATTCCAAGGAAAAATATTTCATTAAATGCCTCAGCTGAAAAAGAAACTATTTTTTATCAGTGCTTTCTAAATCTTTAGCAACCTTTTTAGTTAATGTTGTTGGACTGTAAAATAGCTCAAATTTTGTTTAGGTGCTAGAATAAGTAATCTTTGGACAAAAGAACATACAAGCTGAGGCTCACTGCACTCTGAAATTGAAAAGTGAAAGTTCATCTATATTTTTATATATAATAGTTTTAAATCAACCATGGAACAGATTCTGACATAAATGCTTTTACATGGTCTTGTGAGTGTGTGTGTGTGTGTGTGTGTGTGTGTGTGTGTGTGTGTGTGTGCATTTGCTCCCACCCAATAGCCCATAGAAAGAATACATTTGTAGTACAATTTCCAATCAATCAGGTGAAGATTCTAAATTCAGATGTCTAAACTTTCTAGTTAAAAGAGTATGTAAGCACTCAAAAAAGCACACACATCATTGCAAAATCCATTGTTCAAAAATAATTTGTATAAAGAGGGAAATGATGGAATATAATAATTATTTACTTCAGAACCACTGTTCTGAGCAGCTACAGTGCAATTGAGAGTGGAAAGGAACATTCATAGGAAGGCTACATGTAAATAAGACATAGCAATTATTGCCCTAGTTTTACAAAGTAAATGATGAGGACATGGCACATACAGAAATTAGGACACGAGAAAACACACATTCAAAGGCAGTGTGTATTTTGGGTAAAAGCAAACATAGCTGAAGAAAGGGAAGAAAAGGGTTTTCACTGTCTAATTCATTCAACAGATCCCAAAACATCATATAAAGAATGTAAGAGGTAAATAGAGTTGTATTGGAATGTCCAGGAGGAAGCTTAAATGTTTAATTTCAAATAACCAATATATTCTTTCTGTAGAGCTGTATCCCATGCCATAGCTGACTTTTATACTGCAAGTTACAGGTTCTTATCTGAAATTCAGCTTCACTGTGTATCCTCAATTTTCATTTGCTAAAGCTGACAACTTATATGTCAGCTAAGTTTGATAAAAAAATAAACCAAACCTTTGAGACTTTATAGCACCATTTATTATTCATCTACTGTGGCAATATGTTTTTTATATAATTCTCAGAAAACTAACAGATATCTGATTTAAACTCTACATACCAAATGATAAAATGGAGATCTGGTGAAGTCAAACCTCGGTCACGAGAGACAAGGTTTGAGGCTGATTTATACATGTAGAAACTTGAAATATCATCATACAAAAGATACTTGAGCAAAGAATTTTCTTACAATTAATAGCATTGCATTTCTTCATAAGTATTCAACAATTGACACATGAATATGGAATGTGGTGTTTGGAAGAGATAAATTTGAAGGCCTCTTTATCAACACAACCATCAAACTTTGGTGATATCAAGTATTTAAAGAAGGAAAGTGAAGACAGTACTATTCTTAATAAATATTATAGAGAAACATATACTTAAAATTATCTTTGCAGTTGATAGCATTAAATTAGGAGGATTCTTATGAACTAACACAAAGAAAATCCCCAAAAGATGACAAGCAACCATACAGATGTTGTTTTATTGCTGATAATGAAACCTGTTCTAGTTATTCACATTGAAATAAAGATGCAAATTAATGGATTGCATGAGTTTTTGGCTAATAATGAAGAGAAAGTTTTTTTTTTATTATTATTTTGCCCAACCATACCAAAATAGTTTTCAATGGAATAGTAGGTAAAACTTTTAGATATGCTTATGCAAATCAAATCAACTCCTCTGAAAGAAATTAAATTGCTTTATCTAGAACATTAAGTAGCTCAGTGAGGAGCATAATTACCCCATATCATATTTTGGTCAAATTAAAATAAGATGGTACCTACTCTAGAAATTTTAAACACACACACACACCGCTACCAGGCTATGTGATTTTAAAATAAAAATACTCTTTGAATTTGGACTGCTAGTCTATGTGAGAAAAACCTGTGTGAAAGCCACTGGATATGCAAGCGTTTGGGTATCCCAGGACATGTGTCTGAAGCATCCCCTGATCATACCCTTCTTTCTTTCTTTTTCTAGTGCAAGTAAAATGTGATCAAATGCAGCTAGGAAAAAAATAATTGCAGAGGAATAGTATTAGCTATGAAATAAAATAGAAAATGAACCTAAAAGTCTAACACACAAGTCACCTATTAGCTGCAAGGAAAGTTGATTGTCATGTAGTCAATTTCATGTGACTTCAGAGGCAGAATTGGCAGGAGGGCAAGCTACTGAAGCCATTGTATTGAAAACAAGAGGTGATGAACATGTAGAGGAGCACTTAGAAGTAAGGATTGAAAGGATGCAACGCTTGACTGCTCCTTTTTGTTATGATTCCTTTCTAGATACACTCACACCCAAAGGTTGATAGGATTTCACAATGATTATCACTACTACAGAATACTACTGCACAGGCACTACATAAACTGTTAGAAGCAATGACGATTAGGTATTCAGACTTACAAATTTAAGAAGTAGAAAAGCAGAATACATATTTAAATAATCATTTACATAATTATATGTAATTCCTATGTATAATGTGTAATTCAAGCACAATATGCAAAGAATTCATGAGGAATTATAGAAAAGTGATGTCTATAATTATCATTTTCATGGTTTCATACTTGTATTTATTCACTAAAAAAGTTAAGACAATTCACAAATAAAAGTAAAGCGCGATATTATTTAAAAATACTACAAAATTTTAATTTTCTTTTAAATGTGGTTACTTCTTCAAAGTAAAAGTAGTAGTGAAAATTTCATGGAAGCATGTCACCACCACCCACCGCAGATCTCAGTTGCTAATAGGAATGGGACCTTAAGAGGCTCTCTGCCACCCATGCTGGGAATTTCACTGGATGTATCTTATACAGGACGGCTGCATGCTGTCACAGACACTGTGAGCTCATGTGTGCAATGGCCTTCACATGTCTGAAAAATGCCGTTTCACTGTAGACATCTACTGCTTTTGGCTCTTACATTCTTCACAATGATTCCTAATAATGCTGTACCCATGTACATCCAGTCAGCACTAAGTGGATACAAGAGATTTGAAGTTAACATGGAAAGTGGTGATAAGTGAGGATGTGAAGAATAGGGAATGGGGAGTGAATTTAATCAAACCACATTACCACATGTAATAATTATCAAAAATTTTAAACCAAAAATATTACATTAATGAAAAATAATCCACGGAAAGCACCATTGAGCAAATTAACCTTGTCATTATAGGTCAGATAGTTGGTATATGCTTGGTCCAGGAAGTGGAACTATTAGGAGGTATGGCCTTGTTGGAATAGGTGTGTTACCATGGGTGTGGGCTTTAAGACCCTTGTCCTAGCTGTCTGGAAACCAGTATTCTCCTAACTGCCTTCAGAAGAAGAGGTAGAACTCTCAGCTCTTCCAGCCTCACATCTGCCCGGACACTTCCATGTTCCTGCCTTCAAGATAATGAACTGGAAACCTGAACCTTGTAAGCCAGCCCCAATTAACTGTTGTCTTTATAAGAATTGCCTTGGTCATGGTGTCTGTTCATAGTAGTAAAACCCTAACTAAGATAACAGGGAATAGTTTTCTATTCATTCTCTCAAATTAAACTTCCCTTTTCTGTAATCTTAGTACAATGACAAGAAAACTAGTAACCCTGCAAAATATTTGCTAAGAATCAAGGCATCTTAACATACATTATACCCATAACTCTGTATTTTGTCCAGTCGTTTTAAAAATGGAAAATGTCAAAATAGCAATGATCAATGCATCAATGACTGACCTGATTAGTATTGCACTCTAGTCTTTTAATGTCTTATGATTGCTTCTTGAGACAGATGAATAGAATCACTTTGTACTGTGCACATTTAGAATGCAACTTCCTGAAAAGAACCTCTTTATTAAAAATGATGACAAATTTGTTTCAGAAAAAGGAAATCCTAATGGGAATATAGGCAAGTCTATATCACATTCTGTTCAGAACAACACTGCAGATATTCTGGGAACAGCATCATCTCTCAAATGACCAGGTTTCAAGGTTTTACTGTCATGGACAGTTCTCCAGTCATTTAGTGTGAAGAATCATTGGAATATTGAAATATCAGATACAAAAACCTATGACAATGCTTAATTTAGGTAGGACTGATGAAATGGTTCAGTTAGTATGGCTATACAGCCAGTGTAGGCAAATCAGTGAGCTTCAGGTTCAGGGCAACATCCTGTCTCAAAAGCATGGTGGAGAAGAATCAGTTGACATCTGTCTCTGAGTCCTATGTGTACCCATAGAAACACATACTTTCATACACACACACACACACGCACGCACATGCACACTCACACGCACACACACACACACAGTGAGTAAGCAAGTGAAGGCAGGAGAAAGTTATAATCTAGCAATAGATAATGGGATCCAAATAACATAGGACATTACTAAAGAATCAAACTATTATCGTGGTTGTAACTATTAGCTACAGAGTTAGAATCCCTGATTACAGACTGTATGAACTATCAGATGTAACCTTGAGAAAAATCAATTAACTTGAATGTGTCTCAGCTTATTTTGCTCATGTATGTTTCTCATTTTATACATATTTGTTACTATAGAACTCTCTCTCACGTTATCACTAGGAATTGTTTACATTTAAAACACAATATATAGCTAGCCGGGCGTGGTGGTGCACGCCTTTAATCCCAGCACTCGGGAGGCAGAGGCAGGAGGATTTCTGAGTTCGAGGCCAGCCTGGTCTACAAAGTGAGTTCCAGGACAGCCAGGGCTATACAGAGAAACCCTGTCTCGAAAAAAAAAAAAAAAAAAAAAAAAAAAAAAAAAAAAAAAAAAAAAAAACAAAAACAAAAACACAATATATAATTAATGACAAACGTGAAACAAAAAAGCTTTGCCTCTCTCTTCATTTCTGTTGTGTTGTCTCTGTGACCTTTCCCACACTGGTCACCACAGAAAACTGCAGCAGCTCAGTTAGTAGATGCTTTAAAACAGGGATACAGATTACATAACAGTCACCCCAGCTTTTATCTTCAACTGCATATCTCCATCCTCGCTTCCTTCACACTCTGTCTGTGGCATCAGCAGTGGTACCCTGCATGATTTAAGAATTGAGAACAAAAGACCTAAGTTTGACTTTGAGCGTACATGTTTCTGGAGTCATCATAATTCCATCAGTGTGTTTTCTTAGGAAAAAAAGTGAGACAATAAATCCCTGCTCTGCTGGCCTGGGTGAGTCTTAGAGAGTCTTTACAAAGGCAGATGTGAAATTATTTTGAAAAATGTGCAACAATAAATAAATAGAGTAGATACATGCATGGAATCTATTTACTCAGTTTTGCAATAAATAAAGTGAGTAAACTGTGGCTTGAAGAAAAGAGTGAGTTTTATAATGTATTGCAAAGGACATCTAATATAGATTACTCTTCCCAGGATTTTTGATGTAGCTACAATATTATCATGTTTTGGTTTTGACGGTTGAAGATTATGAAAGGTATTACAACGATTATTTTTGTAAACTTTACTGTAAAAATGTACAAACAAAAAGTCTCACATCACAATTAATCATAACTAAAATATGTTCACTTCAGTGAATATTTAGAATAGCCATTTGGTGCAGAAGCTGTATAGCTAACGCTGGATTTTATACTTCCATAACCAAACCTCCTCTAAGCACTGACCTGCCACCAAAAATGAAAAGGCTATGACAGAGTTAGAACTAGAAAACAATTTGTTTTATATCTTCTTAACATAACTGTGTCAATTGCTGGCTCTCAGTCTTTTATTAAGTTTATATGTAGATGATATCTGTGTGTATGCATGCCATGTACGTGTGGTTGGTCACAGAAGCCAGGAGCTGGATTTCCATGGTATGAGTAGAGTGATGAAGGTGTGAAGAACCAAGCTAGCATATTTGGAGATGCAGCAAGCCTTCTTTATTTCTGAGCCATTTCTCCAGCCCCATGGTTTTGTTTGTTTGGTTGCTTGTTTTGTTTTATTTGTGTTTTGTTTGTTTGTTTATTTATGACCTTCAAAAACATAAGTGGTGGTCAAATATTTTATTACATATTTGACAAACAATAAACAACTCCCAGAAACCCACTTCTGCAAGGTGTCAATCATGAGTGACAGAACAAAGGGAATGTATGAAGAGATGAACCTTAAGCCACTAGCTCAGAACTGTCCTTAGATTTATCTGATATCTCCATGTTCAGCCTTAGAACTTAAGTTCTACTGAGAAGTTAATGAAGTGGACAAAGTCCACCTACTTGCCATTAGCCATAGCATGTAGCACCTTAGACCAAACTCATATCTCTATTGAAGTGAATTCTGAACTCTGTCCATCCTCTCAGATGAGGTCCAGACTCCATTGGATCCAAGTGAACTTTGACAGAAGGAGCAGTATCAAAGAGAAAAGGCACTTGGAAAACCTTAGAGTTCTGTGCATAGGGAGACTATATGTTTTAAAAAGGTGAAATTCATAATGCTAAGTAGGATCCAGGACTATTTATTGAAGCAGTAACTGATGGCAGCACTGAGACAGACCCAGACATGCTGGAAATACTACAGTCTCAAGTTAATCCTGTGAAGTGAGAAGATAGCACAAGCTTGTCAAAGGCTCAAGGATTTTCCACAAGACCTACAGGTGTAGGGGTGGGAAGGAAAGCAAACTGAAGCAATGCTCAATGCTCAACTCGCTTACTCACTACTTGAAGTGCAACTGAAAATGGACAAGGGCTTACTAAATCCAAAGTCTAGAATTTAATGCCGAATTCTAATAAGAATTATTTTGATTTATTTGAGTAATCAAAATTTAGGGATCCTGTCTTTATGGCTAATGTTAGATTTTTGCCAAACAAACACATTTCTAGCCCTTTACCTTAGGCAGACAGTAAAGCAGTTGGAGCTTTGAGTAGAAAATTGGAATTTACTTCTCATCCAATGTGTTGCTATTTTTTTTTATTTAGTTTTTGAGACAGAATTAAATGTAACCAATGATGACATTAAGCTCCTGATCCTCTAGCCACTACCTTCTTAGTGCTTGGAATATGAGAGTACACCAACATATCTAATGTTTTGCTGATGGTCAGTCCAGGGCCTTGTGCATGCTGGGCAAGCACTTTAGTAACTGAGCTATATCCCCACCTTCACTATGTGACAACGTACTCAAAGGACTTGGGCAGACACTGGGCTGTCAGCACTAGAGAGGTTTGGAGAACAGACCACTGGATACTCTTTTCGAGGACTGCAATCAAACTTCATCCTAATAATATACTATATGTTCAGACCAAGATAAGATATATTGCCTCTGAGATTTTAAGTCTTTCTTTTTTTGTCTCCTCAGGCACATACACATACAAGTAGATTCACGTGTGCATTTATTTCTGCTACTTATATATTTCACGATAAGAACTTGAGTCCATTAGTTAGCAGGCCTGAAGTCTCAGCAACTAGTAAGGAAAATCACAATATAAGCATCAAGGAGACATTGCCTCTTCAGATATAAACATACTTAGAGGATCTCTTAAAGAGAAACCTTTTCTTCTGGATTGTGTGTTTATCTTTCCTATTGTCTTATAGCTCATTTCCTGAGTGTTTTATCTGTATATTATATATCTGTTTCTTATTCTGTCCTAGAGACTGGAGAAAAAAATTGACTGCATAATTCTTCACCTCAAAGGATATAAATGTAGGCACCCCAAATATATTTTGGATAGATATAGGAATAAGTTTATATAATAAAATATAGTAATTCATGAGATAAGTTTTTAGTATATAAAACAATGAACCACATGAGTTATAATAGAAAAGACAATAACAACAGAAATAATAACAGAGAGTCTGGTCTTGCCAAAGAAAGTTTTCAAAATTAAAAAAATAACAAAAGCAACAAAACAATCTTTAATCAAAGACTTGAAAGATAAACTAATTTTCCCAAGGTATACAAATCAAAAAATGAAATTTTGAGCAAAAACAGAAAGCCATGAAAGGTTCAGGATGTCTAAGACAACAAATAGACGGATTTTCTTTCTAAATCTGTTATGAGTTAATAATAACTACAAATTTGATAGAATCTTTATGTATTTGTTTCTTTTGGTGCAATGAATAGATTTAACTACTATTCCTGTTAATAGTTATTTGATAACTCTGAGGTTATTTTAAAATCAGATTTATGTTTTTGTTTTTTATATAGAATGGGTAATTTAACAAGAACACAAAAGACATAGTTGGAGAAGTAATAATTCTACAGTGTAACGACTGTAGAAATTGTCACAATATCCTTAATGACAGTGACAACCATAGAGATATCATGGCAAATATACAAGTTAAACATGCTACATAATTTTTTAATTCAAAAACACAAAAAAATGTAATTTGAACATATTGACTAGATATCAGGATGGTATAAATAAGGCAAATGAAGTGACTTTCTGCTTAGTGATTTCCCTGCAACCTCCCAAATACCTTACTTACTAAACCATCCTTGCAGGGATATTTATCAATCTACCCTACTGTCTATAGACTCACTGGAATCTAGCACAGGTTAGCTGATCAACAAATAGCTCTTGGAATAATGACTAGATTTATAGAGCTATTCAGTGAGGAATAAAGAATGACTTTGTGGGAGTGAAGTAATGATGTTCACTCTGAAGTACACAAAGTGCCTGAGGCTTCAGAAAAAAACATCGGGTAAATGAGTGAGTGCAGTGCAATGCAAGGACACTTTCTTAAGGTGTAGGATGATGAAGATTTACAATGGCATTTTTGAATTGTCACTGTAACAAAGGAAAAAACTTGATGTCCCACACAATAATTTTTGAACTATTTCTTTGTGTTCAAGCACTAATACAACAGCAAAAATGAAATATTTTAATATTTTTTGAACTTATTTAATAACACATAAATGATCACTCATGATCTATTTTAATGAATATACACATGATATGTTGGTTTTATAGAAACCAATTCTATTCTTACTAAACAAATTAAGCAATCTGCAACATTTAAATCCACTTTTATTTATAACATCATCACTGTAAAAGCAAAGAAAATTATATGACAATCACTATAATTGCCATTGTTATTTAATACTAGCAAAGTTTTTCAAAAGCATTTGTTTCTTTTATCTTGTTCCCTAAAACCACATTATAATACTATATGAACCAGGTATTTCCTGTCAACAATCCACAGAGCAACTAGAGAAAACTAAACTAAGTATTGGAGATATGATGCATGCTACAGAAGGAAGTGCTGCCCTAGACTTAGCCACAAAATAATATAATCTTACACTAACACCAAAATTTCCATGGAATAAAATACATACTGGAGTTCACAGACTTCTACCCCCCAAAGACAGGAAAAATGGCTTCAGGGAGGAAATTACCATCTCAAGGATTCATTGTGCATCCAGGAATTATAACTGAAGGCTTTAAGGGAGGGATTGATATTATGACTTATATAAAGAAAAATATGCAGTTTAAAGTGGGAGACAGGATTGTTCAGTTTCAAATGCCTTCATTTATCAAAGGCAAAGCAACTCCAATTGAAAGAGTAAGTGGATTTAGAAATAATGAAAGACATGGGTTTGTTTTTCTTTTGGTTGGGTGTTTGTTTGTGTGTGTTGTTTTGTTTTGTTTTTGTTTTTGGCCCACTATTATCAATCACCAGAGATCAATATTAAAATTAAATAGTATTTAAATTGAAGGTTGAGTGGACACATAAGTTTATGTAACTATAATAGCATGACAATCTTGGATTCCACATTTTCCACTTCAGAAGGTATATACACAGTTTGTAGGGATTGGAACATTGTTCCAAGTTAAACAAAGTGTATGACAAATTAAGTGTGTGGGACAATAAGTTTGAAATGGAAGATTAAAGCCTTATATGGCAGAAACAGCCATAAATTTATGGGGAAGAGATATGCTACAACAATGGAGAGCTCAGCTTAATATTTCTTCAGTCTTAGGTAACCGTACCTATTAACTGACTCTGTATATTGACATGGTATATAATATGCTTGATTGTTTCAGTGTTATGTGGGTGCAAAGCCATGAATGATCAACACATCAACAGTAAATCCTCATAAGGACATTCAGACTGTTAACTTTATGGGAAGATTAATATGAGTCAATGTAATCAATGAAAAAAATTCACGCACAGACTCATCCAGAAGTTATACTAATTGAATCACATAAACATATTGTGCTGATTTCACTCAATTGCTGTGGTAAATACTAAGACTAAAAGCATCAGAGGAGACGAAAGGGATTTATTTCAACTGACAGGAGAGAAACTTGAAGCAGAAACTGTGTAGGTAGGCTACATATTGAATTGTGTACAGGTTTATGCTTAGCTAGCTTTCTTACATAGCTTAAGATAACCTGCCTAAAAATGGTGCCACCTACTGTGGGCTGAGACCCTCATTTGTCAATTACCAATCAAGACAATTCTCCACAGACATGCCCAAAAGCCAACATGCTTTGAAAAATCCCTCAACTGAGAGTCCTTTCTCAGAAGTCCCTAGGTTATGTGAAGTTAACTGTTAAGGGGTTTGCAGCCCTATAGGAGAATCAATAATATGAACTAACCAGTACCCCCAGATCTCCTTGGGACTAAACTACCAATCAAAGAAAACACAAGGTGGGACTCATGTCTTTAGCTGCATATGTAGCATAGAATGGCCTAGCCGGCCATCAATGGGAGGAGAGGCCCTTGGTCTTGTGAAGGTTCTATGCCCTAATATAGGGGAATGCCAGAGCCAGGAAGCAGGAGTGGGTGGGTTGGGGAGCAGGTGAGGGGGGGATATGGAATTTTTGGAGAGGAAACTGGGAAAAGGGATAACATTTGAAAAGTAAATAAAGAAAATATCTAATTAAAAAAAGAGTTTTTGATACACTTCAAAATATTGTAATAAAATATAATAGGAAAAAAAGAATGCTGGGACACTTATGTAGCAAAGAGCTTTGCTTACTCTGAAAAGTCTCATCTTTGTCCTTGGTTCCTTGAAGTTTTTTGGAGGCCTTCAGTGAGTCTGATAAAGACTGGTCATATGAATGTGTGATGATTGAAACTGTTAGAAATACTTGTAACATGACTTAGGATGGGGGATTCAAAATATAAATTATCATTTTTTTCTGAAGGTTCAAAGCAATCACATGGGCATGAATCAGCCAATCTATTAATAATTCTTATGTGAGATGGAGTTCTGATAAAAATGGTGAGTCCAGTACTCAAATGAATATTCTGTTGGAGCATCAATGCCTGCAGGGTGTCAGAGGCAAGTTTCAAAATCTGCTATTTGTGCTTTCATTTTCTCACCACCATGAATTTCATCCTCTTGCAAATCTTAATCAAAGTCCTTTACACATAATACATAATGTCTCTGATTATTTTAATCAAGTTCTGGTGATATTTCTGGTGAAAAGTTTTGGAAAGACCTTATACCTGCAAATGGTGGCAGGTATTACCAAGAGCTCATGGTCTCTTATGATCCTTTCAGATGGCTTAAATGTTTTCAGGAACACACTAGGATGAACAATCTTTGAGTTTTCTTCTTCAAATCAATCATTGGTAAATAATAAAATAATAAAAAATATAACAGTAACTCCTTTGAGGAGTGAAAACATAAATCATGAGCATGTAATACAACACTCAAGAGACAAAATACATGAAAAACATACATTTCGTGTTTTATACTGAAAAACAGAAAAAAAAGGTGAAGAAAAATAGTATGCTAACAAGCAAACTCCTACAACAAGCATTTGTGATAATATATTTACAATCATAAGTAAAAAGTTGATTAATTGAAGAAAAATGAAACCTTTAAAATACCATAAATTATATAGATCTGAGTTCAGTTCCCAGCACCTATGTTAAGTAGCTTATAGCTCCAGCTCTAAGGAACCAAACATGCTTTTCTTACCTCCCGGGCACCTGCATGCACATATCAACACATAGACACACTCTAACACATATAGTTTCTTTTAAAAACAGGAAATATGTGATACATTTACACAATGGAGTACTACTCAGCTAAACAAATAAATTTATGAAATTCTTAGGCAAATGAATGGAACTAGAAAGTATCATCTTGAGTGAGGTAACCCAGTCACAAAAGAACACACATGGTATGCACTCACTGATAAGTAGATATTAGTCTAAAAGTTCAGAATACCTAAGATACAATTCACAGACAACATGAAGCTCAAGAAGACGGAAGACCAAAGTGTGGATGCTTCAGTCCTTCTTAGAAGGGAGAACAAAATACTTATAGGAGGAAATACAGAGATGAAGTGTGTGCAGAGACTGAAGGAATGGCCATCCTGAGACTGCCCCACCTGAAATTCCATGCCATATACAGACACCAAACCCAGACATTATTGCAGATGCCAAGAAGTGCTTGATGACAGGAACCTGATATAGCTGTCTCCTGGGAGACTCTCCTAGAGCCTGACAAATTACAGAGATGTATGCTCACAGCCTACCATTGGACTGAGCACAGGGTACTCAATGGAGGAGTTAGAGAAAGGACTGAAGGAGCTGAAGGGGTTTGCAACCCCATAGGTAGAATAACATTATCAATCAACTAGAACCCCACAGAGCTCCCAGGGACTAAAGCACCAACCAAAGAGTACACATGAACCCAATGGCTCCAGCTGCATATGCAGCAGAGGATGGCCTTATATGACATCATGGGAGGAGAGACCCTTGGTCCTATGAAGCCTTGATGCCTCAGTGTAGGAGAATGCCAGGGCAGGGAGGTGGGAGTGGGTGGGTAGGTGGGTGGGAAACACCTTCATAGAAGGAGGAGGGGGATGGGGAGGGGTTTGGAGGTTTCTAGAGGGGAACCCGGGAAAGGGGGTAAGGTAACATTTGAAATGTAAATAAATAAAATATCCAATAAAAAACAGTAAATATTTGAAACTTTTTGCAAAAAAAATTAATGAGGACAAAAACTTGTAAATAATCAAGGAAAATATATGGTCTTACTGTCTTATCGTTAATAATATTTATGTGATTTATTAACCCTGTCCTTCAAAGCAGCAGCCTCTAGTAATTTAGAAATCACGAGGAAAGTCTTGATTTAAGAGACCATGGGGATTTCAAATAGCTAAAATAATGATGACAGTATCATAACTTGTGCTCTCTTCTTTTGTCAAAATTATTAGAAGAGCTCAGTTCTCTAGAATTACATTTCTTACATCCTTAATAAGCCTACTTATTTGATAGTAAAAATATTCCAACTGAAGTCTGGGAACATTTTTTAAAGTTTGAATCTCATCTCACATATTTTCATGCTACATTAATTTGAGCTATATTAATCGGTAATCTTAAAGAACAACAGATTGCACACTGTTGAGAAATAGTCTGAACCACAGAAGTTCATAACAAATCGCAGTGTTCTAATCACCCTGCTAATCCAGCTGAGCAGTTCAGCCAGGTGTGAAAGACAAGTTACAGAGGGTTACCATAACTCTTCACTGCCTTGAGTTCACTCCATTGAAAATTAAGCATTAGATTATGGTCTCTTTAATATTGAGCATCTAAGTCTTATAGGAAACCATTCAGAGGTCCATGAATAATTAGGCAGATAATAGAGCCTAAGGTTAACATAAATAAAGAGTGGAAATTAAAGGACACTGATATCATCTTATCCTTGTAACAAACTGTGTGGTGTGTATGAGTGTGTGTGTGTGTGTGTGTGTATGTTAACCCAATTGGTTAATTGTTTTGATAATAAAAAATATAGTTGAAAAGCAAGAGATGATTAAGATGTTAAATTTTTTGTAAGAAGGTGTCTGCTCTATTAATTAATCTACATTAAAGGGAAGATAATTAGAAGGATATTGCATTAAAGTAATCTGTCTTATAACATAGCTAGAAATGGTGGAGTTATTGGCCATGATGGATTCTGAGACACCCAGAGGTAGTATAGAATGGTCAATCGCTGAGTTGGGAAATAGTTTGAATGAAGCAACTTTGGCGTGAAGAGAGAAATCAAGAGCTTGTGCTAGAACAAAATTCCTTTAAAAGATTGTTAATGGGGGACTGGAAAAAGCTTGACTGATAAAGCATTTGCCATACAAGCATGAGTTCCTTCATGAGTTTGATGCCCAGTACCCATGCAAAACACTAGGCAGAGTGGTGTACCTCTGTAGACACAGTGATGAAAAGCAGAGAAAGAATTGCAGAGCTAATCATAGAAGTGCATTTGCGTGCGTGCACGCACGCGACACACACACACATATATCCAGTAACTGTGACATGCCTGTAATCCTAGACCTGATAAACAGTTTCAGTGTAGTAGCTGGATATAAAATTAATTCAAACAAATCAATGGCCTTTCTCTACACAAAGGATAAACATGCTGAGAAAGAAATTAGGGAAACAACACCCTTCACAATAGTCACAAAAAAATATAAAATACCTTTGTGTGACTCTAACTAAGAAAGTGAAAGATTTGTATGATAAGAACTTCAAGTCTCTGAAGAAAGAAATTGAAGATCTCAGAAGATGGAAAGATCTCCCATGCTCATGGATCGGCAGGATTTATATAGTCAAAATGGCGATCTTGCCGAAAGCAATGTATAGATTCAATGCAATCCCCATCAAAATCCAACTCAATTCTTCACAGAGTTAGAAAGGGCAATTTGCAAATTCATCTGGAATAACAAAAACAAAACAAAAACAAAACAAAACAAAAAATCTAACATAGCAAAAACTATTCTCTACAATAAAATAACCTCTGGGGGAAAATCACCATGCCTGACCTCAAGATATACTGCAGAGCAATTGTGATTAAAAATTGCATGGTACGGGTACAGTGACAGACAGGTAGATTAATGGAATAGAATTGAAGACCCAGGAATGAACCCACACACCTATGGTCGCTTGATCTTTGACAAGGGAGCTAAAACCATCCAGTGGAAAAAAGACAGCATTTTCAACAAATGGTGCTGGCACAACTGGCGGTTATCATGGAGAAGAATGGGAATTGATCCATTCTTATCTCCTTGAACTAAGGTCAAGTCTAAGTGGATCAAAGAACTCCACATAAAACCAGAGACACTGAAATTTATAGAGGAGAAAGTGGGGGAAATCCTTGAAGATATGGGCACAGGGGAAAAATTCCTAAACATAACAGCAATGGCTTGTCCTATAAGATCAAGAATTGACAAATGGGACCTCATAGAATTGCAAAGTTTCTGTAAGGCAAAAGATACTGTCAATAAGACAAAAAGGCCACCAACAGATTGGAAAAGGATTTTTACCAATCCTAAATCTGATAGGAGGCTAATATCCAATATATACCAAAAGCTCAAGAAGCTGGATTCCAGAAATTTAAATAACCCCATTAAAAATGGGGTACATAGCTAAACAAAGAATTCTCAATGGAGGAATACCAAATGGCTGAGAAGTACTTGAAAAAATGTTCAACAACTTTAATCATCAGGGAAATGCAAATCAAAACAACCCTGAGAATCCACCTCATGCCAGTCAGAATGGCTAAGATCAAAAATTCAGGTGGCAGCAGATGCTGGCGAGGATGTAGAGAAAGAGGAACACTCCTCCATTGTTGGTGGGATTGCAAGCTTGTACAACCACTCTGGAAATCAGTCTGGAGTTTCCTCAGAAAATTGGACATAGTATTACCAGAAGATCCAGCAATTCCACTCCTGGGCATATATCCAGAAGATGTTCCCACTGGTAAGAAGGACACATGCTCCACTATGTTCATAGCAGCCTTATTTATAATAGCCAGAAGCTGGAAAGAACCCAGATGTTCTTCAACAGAGGAATGGATACAGAAAATGTGGTACATTTACACAATGGAGTACTACTCAGCTATTAAAAGCAATGAATTTATGAAATTCTTGGGCAAATGGATATATCTGGAGGATATCATCCCGAGTGAGGTAACCCAATAACAAAAGAAGTCACTTGATATGCACTCACTGATAATTTGATATTAGCCCAGAAACTTAGAAGACCCAAGATACAATTTTCTAAACACAAGAAATCAAGAAGGAAGACCAACATGTGGATACTTTATTCCTCCTTAGAATAGGGAACACAATACCCATGGAAGGAGTTGCAGAAACAAAGTTTGGAGCTAAGAAGAAAGAATGGACCATCCAGAGACTACCCCACCAGGGGATCCATCCCATAATCAGCCACCAAACCCAGACACTATTGCATATGCCAGCAAGATTTTACTGAAAGGTCCCTGATATAGCTATCTCTTGTGAGGCTATGCCAGTGCCTGGAAAATACAGAAGTGGATGCTCATAGTCAGCTATTGGATGGAACACAGGGCCCCTAATGAAGGAGCTAGAGAATATAACCAAGTAGCTGAAAGGCTCTGCAACACAATAGGTGAAACTACAATATGAACTAAGCAGTACCCCCAGAGCTAGTGTCTCTAGCTGCATATGGAGCAGAAGATGGCCTAGTCAGCCATCACTGGGAAGAGAGGCCCCTTGGTCTTGCAAACTTTATATGCCCCAGTACAGGGAAACAGCAGGGGCAAGAAGTGGGAATGGGTGGATAGGGGAGCAGAGCAGGGGCAGGGTATAGTGTGGGACGCCTGATTCGCCAGCAAGAAAGACACCACAATAGGATCCTTCTGCACATGTTTATTGGGAGAGCATTGACTGTGTAGGCGAAAGACCCTGAGCCCTGGCCTCTCACTCTTATATACTATCAGTTCCCATCCACTCACAGCAGGCCACATCACCTCACCAGGTACGCAGCTTCAGCTAATCAGGGCAGCAGGGGCATATCTCCACCAAAATGGCTTTGCCAGTAACCTGGTACACTTTCGCAGCTCTCACGATGTTTGTGGTTTATATGAGGAAGTCAGGTGCAAGTCATACGACTTAGCTGCAGTCTCTGGCACCTTTGGGACTGCCGCCACACCCGCTCCCCACAGTATAGGCTACTTTTGGGATAGCATTTGAAATGCAAATGTAGAAAATATCTAATAAAATATTTATACTGTTAAAAAACTTTTTTGTGTTGGGGGGGTAGGTGTATGTGTGTACATGCATTTTATCAGTTCTGTTTCTAGTAATGTTAAATGTTGGTTCAAGGTTTTTACTCCACCTTAGATCATTTATGTTTTTCTATGAAAGACATATACAGCCTTTATACTTACAATAAGCCTTAAACAGCACAATAGTTGGGCAGCTTCCTACCCTCCATGTTGTTAGAATTTACTTTCTTATCGATAACCCCAAGTTATTTCTTGCTATTTACTCTGTTCCAGCCATGCTGCTCTGATTTCCTATTGGCCAAACCTCGGGGAAATGCTTTTATGGCTCACTTAGCCCATTAGGCTTTTCCTTCTTCCTTCTGCCTTCTTTGATCCCAAGCCCAGGGAAGCCTAAACCCCACCTATATCTCTTCTGCCCAGCTATTGGTGGTTGGCATTTTTATTTACTAATCAAAAATAACTTGGGGCAGAATTACAGAGACTACATCCAGACTCCAGGTTTTGGAGGCCTACACTTAGCATTACAATAGACAGTAAAAGACAAAACCTCAACACATTTCTTTAGAGAACTCCTGACTGAAATAAAGTGGAAGACACTTGGATCTGGCATCATTGATTGTCAGTCTTTTATGGTCTTTACCAATATTCTACATTCTA
This sequence comes from Mus caroli, assembly GCF_978045245.1. Lineage (NCBI taxonomy): Eukaryota > Metazoa > Chordata > Mammalia > Rodentia > Muridae > Mus > Mus caroli. Next base: position 12,535,998 of record NW_028227269.1, read on the forward strand.
AAACTAGTAGGTCAATATCTTTCTTCCTTTGCTGTCTTAGCAGTAACCTGCTATGACTTAAACATATTTTTTTTTATTTATCAGGTGGCAAGTAAAATAAAAGTGCTACAGAACCAGTTTGCATCATTGGACAACTGCATCATCTTTATAGAAGGAGATATTGTTGAAGACAAACTGAAATCAGAAATTCTGTAGGCTGCTGAAGTTTTTGGGGATGCCAACATGACTGTTTACTTACTGCTCTAAAGGCAGTAGGACCTAGGACAATGGAGCCTAAGAATGAGGCAGACTAAAGTCTCAGGTAATAGTCAGTGCATCAAACAGTTTACATCATGGGGTTTAAAAAAGTCACACGAGTAAAGTTCTCATAATTTCAAGTTCTATACATTCACAAGGTCATGCTGCATGTGTTAAACCATGTTTTTTTTTTTCCATAGAGGCATACAAACAAATAGGAATAGCCAGTTTTTATGAATAATCTGAAGCTGAAGTAAACATACTCCTATCTACTACACTTGGGGGGAGCACAGAATTTCACTCCTAAAATAATCCCATGTTTTTAAAGAAACAAAGGCAACAGTCTCTTGTCTTCATTTTTTGGAGTTTTCTCACAAGGATGCAGAATTCCTATCATAGGACTCCATGATTTGACTGTGTTCCAACAGATGATGTTTAATTAAGTCCCGAAAGCAAGACTACTAAAGCATACAGAGAGGAGCATGTTGTCTTCTGAGAGGCTCCACTGAGCAGCTGACTCAGAGAGATACAGACACACATAGCTAAACAGTGAATAGAACTGGGGGACTGTTGCCTTTGTTTCTTTAAAAACATGGGATTATTTTAGGAGTGAAATTCTGTGCTCCTCCCAAGTGTAGTAGATAGGAGTATGTTTACTTCAGCTTCAGATTATTCATAAAAACTGGCTATTCCTATTTGTTTGTATGCCTCTATGGAAAAAAAATAGAAGGAAGGATTGCGGGCCCCAAAGGGAATAGGAACTCCACAAAAGACCAACAGAGTCAACTAACCTGAACCCTTGGGGCCCTTAGAGTCTGAACCACCAACCAAAGAATATACATGGACTGGACCTAGGCCTCCTGCACATATGTAATAGATGAGTAGCTTGCTCTTCATGTGGGTCCCAAACAACTGGAAAGGGAGCTATTCCAAAAGCTGTTGTCTGTACATGGGATATGTTCAACTAGCTCAGCTGCCTTGTCTGGCCTTAGTAGGAGCAGAAGCACCTAGCACCTAGCCTCACAGAGATTTGAAGTGTCAAGGTGGGGGTGAACATACCCAGGGGAGCCCCACCTTCTCAGAGGAGAACGGGAGGTAGAAAGGATTGCGACAGGGGCAACTAACTGGGACGGGGACTGTGAGTAGGACATAAAGTGAATAAGTGAAAAATAAATCAAATTAAAGTACACAAATACATACATACATACATAAATAAATAAATAAATAAATAAATAAATAAATAAATAAATGCAAAAGGCAGACAACATTTTGAAGTTAGATGAAACTAAATGAAGATTAAAGGGTGAATGTCCATGGTTGCATGATATTGGTGACAGAATGAAAACCTTTGTACACAGTGTAATAATGACAGGAAATCATTATGAATTGGTGTGTTGTAGTAAGGAAAGAAAGAAAGAAGCAAACAAACAAAAAACCAATTCTCTAGAGTAACCAGTAACTTCAGATGAGTGAACAATATCAACCTTCATATATTCATCTTTCTCTTAGTATTCACATCAGATCTTTTCTTTCAAACCCATCGGGATGAAAATAACCGATGATGAATAATCAACGATATGGTGGTTACTAATATATTTTTACCGATGTAGTATCTCTCCCTCTCACTAAAATGTTTGCTGATGTGGTATTCGTGGGTAAAATCTCAATTATATGGCACAATGCTAAGGTGAAAGGAACTCATTCTCTGTCACAAAAGCCAGTCACTCATTCCCCTGATGTAAGTATCCATTGGCTAAGGGCTCTTTGTGAAACTCTATCTAGATATCACACTTTCTCTACAAAACCATTGGACTCATGTACAAGCCACTTTCCCTGGGACACACTAAACTCATCAACTAAACCATGGTGAAGGAAATGTATTGAATAGTCTCTCTATTAAAATGGATTGATCCTGAGGTTCAGTCAGAGCCTCATTTGCCCATCAGGATGATCTTTGACAATGCCACTAAAAGCATCCCAAAGCAATTTTCTTCTTTGGTCCCATTACTTTACTCCTTCACAATAAGTGCAGCACCATCACACAAATTCCTGCCTCTGTCTGTTACTAAGGAATCCCTCTCTACAATAGTTCAATCCAGAATTTTCCCGAGGAAACCTGCTCTGGAATATTTTAGATCACCGTCAAGTATGCTGACAATAATGTCATCATTGGCAAGGTTTCAGCCAATGGTGAACTAGACTAGATGGAAAGAAAGGCACAATCTAGAGCAATAGTTCAGACATCTAGGAGACTATAAGAAGGTATTCTATATAAAGTAAGCAAAATTTCTCTGGAAATCTTGACTCTTTTTTTATTGGATATTTTATTTATTTACATTTCAAATGTTATCCCCTTTCCCGATTTCTCCCCAGAAATAACCTCACCCATCCCCACTCCTCCTTCTTCCATAAGAGTGTGTCCCTCACCCACCCAATCCTGCCTCCCTACCCTTCCATTCCTCTACAATGGGGCATCAAGCCTTCACAGGACCAAGGGCCTCTCCTCTCATTGATGCCCAGCAAAGCCATTCTCTGCTACATATATGGCTGGAGGCATGGGCCCCCATGTGTCTCCTTGGTTCGTGGTTTAGATACTGGGAGCTCTGTTTGGTTGATATTGTTGTTCTTCCTATGGGGTTGAAAATCCCTTCAGCTCCTTTGACCCTTTCTCTAACTCCTCCACTGAGGACTGGTGATCAGTACAATAGTTGGCTGAGATCATCCACCTGTGTATATGTTAGGCTCTGGCATAGCCTCTCAACCTGAACTCTGTAAGAATGAGAGCACCACAGATTGGATTCACAGTCATAGCAACAGCACAATGCCAAGCTTAAGGCCCTTCTTGATAAAAGGTGTACCTCAGAGAACTTTTGACTTAATGAGTAAGAAAACCATACCTCTCAAATCCATGCAATGCTTTTGGCCTGGAGCAAAACAGTTATATCAGGATCCTGTCAGAAAGCACTTGTTGCCATCCACAATAGTGTCTGGGATTGGTAACTCTATATGGGATGGATCCCCAGGTGCGGCAGTCTTTAGATGACCTTTCCTTCAGACTCTGCTCCACACTTTGTCACTGCTCATAGGAGAGCAGTGACAACTCCTTTGGTCCTTTCTCCAGCTCCTCCACTGGGGAACCTGTGCTCAGTCCAATGGATGGCTTGAGCATCCACCTCTGTATAGGTCAGGCTCTGGCAGAGTCCCTTAGGAGACAGCTATATCAGGCTCCTGTCAGCAAGCACTTGTTGCCATCCACAATAGTGTCTGGGTTTGGTAACTGTAAATGGGATGGATTCCCAGGTGGGACAGTCTCTGGATGGCCTTTCCTTCAGTCTCTGCTCCACACTTCACCTCTGTATCTCCTCCCATGGGTATTCTGTTTCCCCTTCTAAGGAGGACTGTAGTATCCACACTTTGGTCTTCCCTCTTCTTGAGCTTCATGTGGTCTGCAAATTGTATCTTGGTCATTCCAAGATTCTTGGCTAATATCCACTTATCAGTGAGTGTATACCTTGTGTGTTCTTTTGTGATTGGGTTACCTCACTCAGGGTGATATTTTCTAGTTCTATCCATTTGCCTAAGAATGTCATAAATTCATTGTTTTTAATAGCTGCATAGTACTCCATTGTGTAAATGTACCACATTTTCTGTATCCATTCCTCTGTTGAGGGACATCTGGGTTCTTTCCAACTTCTGACTATTATAAATAAAGCTGCTGTGAATGCAGAGGAGCATGTGTCTTTGTTACATGTTGGAGCATCTAATTTATTAACCATTCTCTCTATATATGTTTTTTTCTTTTTTTAAAAGTTCAGAATAAGGAAAATATATCCTATTGAGTTTACATTTTATTCTTCTGAAATGTCTGTTATGTTTATTGCTTTCTGTGTGTAGAATGTTTGGGGAAGGTGATGCAAATGGAAAACATGCATGCAGAATCCAGAGGTCAACTTTGTGGACTTATTTCTTTCCTTCTTCATTTAAGTGGGTTCCTGGGATAATATTATTATTTTCATATTTTGGTAGCATATGCATTTACTCCCTAAATCAATAATTACTTTAAGTTTATTAATTTAATCTAATACAGTCATACCTATTTCTTCTCATAATAGATATCAATATAAATAATTGTTTACTAAATGAACTCAGCTACAGATTTTAATGTAATTTTATGAAAGAAATTTTCTAAAATTAATTTACTTACATTATTCATTTAAACAACTTATAATTATGTTATCTGGTGAACTTCTAATCAGATATTTGCACAGGAATACCAGCAGACTGTTTTATATTTCTTTATTTGGACACTTTAACCTAGATTATTACCTGAAACAAAAAAAAAATGAGAATAGAAATTCAAATTAACTACTAAGAAGAACAATATTAACATAGACAATCCTAGACGTTAAATGCTGACAAATTAGAAAACAATCCAATTGGTGGCATTTTAATTTTGAAAGGGCACCCGAAGTCTTGTTAAATCCTATCTTATTTAATTTGTGCATACAAAAACCAAAAATAAGGTTATCTGAACATGACCATTCTTGTAGAGATTGATTAATGATATTGGAGGAAACAAAACCTTGACTCTGAAGATTAAGATCTTATCATATTTTCTCAATTTTTTTTGTCCGCAAAACACGTCCTATGAAGCATTGAGAAAAATAATTTAAAACATCCACAGATTTCATCAAACATCTATGTTGTGCCCATTAGAAGCAGCAGAAATATAAAAACATGACATGAATATTAGCATTGATACTATGCCATAAAAATCACAATCTTTCTCAAGGGGAGTCAGTGTGTGTAAAGAACGATTAGTGGATGTATTGATTATCAATGCCATAAGCAATGCACACATATAAATGACAGATGCTCTTGATTGCGTTAGAGAAGATGTATGTCTAGATGACTTTCATCTATGCCTTCTCTATTTTATATTCTCTATTTATCAGTGATTGACATTACATTGAATGGGTCTTTCTCCTTTTATCTAAAGTTCCAATATTCAGTGCTAGTTATCTGTAAAGCCTTCTATGAGTCACTACATTGAGAAAAGAGAGAGTTTTATAGAAACAGATCTTCTCTCAATGATCTCACTATCCCACAAGGTGAATGAGCTACATGAGACATTATAAGCAATAATTTAGTGGCACTTTTAATAAGACTTGTGTGGTAATAGTGCAAAACTAAAGTAGCTTTTAGTTTAGAGACTCAAAAGTTGATAGAAGAATTTAAAAATCTGTGCAGGAGCAGTGGACACAGAAGACGATAGGTTTCTGGGACCTGAGAAGTAATGATGGTGACAGGAGCCTCAGGAAAATGGCAGTGAGAAAAACAGACAAACAAATAAGCAAACAAGCAGAGTTAACAGAGAGGGATCATGGAGTTACACTGAGGGTATGATGTCCAAGAAGGAGTAGGATAAAGACATTTTAACTACATGCAAATACACTTGTACAAATAAACATACATGTATACACAAAGAAACACACATTCATGTACAAACATACATACACAGAGATGCACATATGCACATATGATTTCGGTTCCTCATACCTAATATTCAGAAATTTCATAGCCTTTGCTATTTCCTGCATATCTAGGAACAAACAAACAATTTGGTATATTTTAGTTCCCAATACAGCTTTAAAATCGTTTTACAATGATAAAGGATAAAGAAACTGCCCTGCTACAAATCCAGGTGCTTCGGGTCTCAGTAAAGTAAAATCTTTCTGTACAGCCTTCTCCCATTCTTCATCTAACTCCTTTTCACCTGAGGGCAAGACACATAAATAGAGTTTGTCTTTCCTGTAGCAGTTTACAATAACAGGATATACTCCAATCTTTTTTCTACCTTTCTTTCTTTTAGCTGAGCCAAGACCAATACTCTGAACCTCCTTGAGAGATGGTAGACAAGAAGACCCACTTTCAGAAGGCATCCAGTCCTACTCTCCTGAGACTGGAAGCTGATCAGGGCGGTGCAAAGGATCTGAACAGGCAGGCACTGCTGAATGTCTTCACTCAGTTGAGTAACATCCAAATCTATCATTTATCCAATTATATTTCCTTACAGTTTTCATGCTATGCTCATGCATATCCAATAATATCTCCACATTTGAACACAGGGAGAGGATTTGAAGGCTTCTGCACCCATACACACTGGAGACATACATGAAAGTGATTAAGAACACATTTCTTTTTTGGTTCTGGGAAGATGCCTCCCCATTCCAGAGAGAGTATTGCATAAATGCATTAGCATATCACACTATATAGAACCCATATAGCTGCTTATTTGCATTATTCAAAGTATACTTTCAATAAAATTGAATGTAAGTATAATAAGCATAGCATTGTGTGCCTAAGAATAGAAGTTCACTAAGTTCAAAAGCTGGGCCAACAACCTAGTCAAATCCAAGGACAAGTTATTGGGTTGTGAATTCATGGAAATTCAATGTTCCTGAGACTCAAATTTGCACTTATGTTTGAAACAAGAGACATGTCTCAAATGGGTCTTGGATCTCTTTGCTGGACAGATGGTGGCATCTTGGGTTGGGTTTGAGGATGCACAGATGTAGTTGTTTAACAGCTGGTTGGAAACATTCTTCATGTTATTGGATCACAAACGTGACCTGGGTTGTGACAGTAGAATCAAAGCCTCTGACTCTACTTGGCCTCGGTTTTTGTTTTTGTTTTTTAACAGATAGGTAAATCAGCATATGGTAACATTTATTTGTCCACATCATATCTGTGTGCAAGCCCATCCAAGAGTCCAAAAGCTGATTAGAAGTCTTAAAGAGGATTCACTCAATGACTCATGGTAATCTTATCAACATGTTTGAAGTCGGGGAGAGGGTTAAGTCATTACAGTGCTTGAGTACCTGTGTTTTGCATTCAAAGAAACCATGGTAAACACTAAGCCTACTGAGTACACTTGTGATTCCAATGCTTGAGAAGGAAGTATGGATCCTTAAGGCTCACTGGCTCAGTTTAGCCTAGTTGGTGAAGCCCAGCTTCAGTAAGAGCTTCTGTCTCAAAAAATAAGGAGGAAACAAGTAGATGGAGTTACTGAAGTAGATCACAGAGTGCACAATTTTAAAGAATATCTTGTCTATTCTTTCTTTATTCATTCCTCTTTCTATGTGTCCTCTCCACCTCCCTCCTGCTTCTCTCTCTCTCTCTCTCTCTCTCTCTCTCTCTCTCTCTCTCTCTCTCTCTCTCAGCTTCAAGGTGTGTGGCTCATTTTCACCAAATGGTCCCTGGGATGGTCCCTCACCAAAGTTCAAATTGATAGAACCAAGTGACTGTCTTCTGAGGATTCCGAAATTCAGCCAAAATAATTTTTCCTCAGGTATTTTGTCAAAGTGATAGACAACTGACTGACAGTGTTCAACACATGGTACCTTCTTTCTGATTTTACTAATTACTAAGACTCTCACAGCTAAGATTTCATTGCATAAGCTGAACTTAAACCCTTGACCCTGGATGGTGAATATGATGAGTATTTTATGGGTCTTTAGGAACTTTTCATCTTTTGCAGTGTGCCTCATATGGAATTGCAGCTGTACTGCAATGATATTGTCTCTCTGTGTTTGACTTTATTGTGTTTTATTTAAATTAGCCTAAGGATGTCCATATCTCTACTCGAGTTCAAAATGGTCTTTAATGTCTTAGCTAGAGCAATAAGCCAAGAAAAATAAATTAAAAGAACTCAAACAGGAAAAGAAGACATTAAATTATTCCTATTTGCAGTTGACATAATCTGTCAGGCAATGGACCATGCCAGGAAACTTGGTAAGTTTGAGCAGGTTGGAAGTCCTGCAACTTCTAAGAAGGAACCTCTGAGAGAATGGTAGGTGGTTCTCCCGTTTCAGCGCAGGCCACTGTCACGTGACCACACTCCCTACATAGGAATGTGACCTATGGTCACATAGATAAGAACAAAGTTCTCCATGTTCATGAGGTATTTAGAAACCCTGAGGGTTTAGCCAATAAGCTTCCCTTCCTGGATTCCTTTCCGCAAATGGTATTTAATCTCTCTTCTACCCTGTGGAGGAGGTATGCACCCATTTTCAACAATGAACAATCAATAAAATTTGGAACCAAAAAGAAATCAAAGACAACATCAACTTCTGAACTCTATATTCATGAACCACATGCACATAGACACACAGATATTCTCATACACACACACACACACACACCACGAGACACAAACCAACACAAAAATTTTGTTTTATAACAGTTAAATAGTTCTTATCTTTCAGCTCTGCCTTTGGTATTCACCCTAAAAACCCCACACAATTCAGTTTTTAGTGTGTAAGCATTAAATAGTTAATTATTATTTAATATATTTAAAAGATTATCCCACAATGTGTCTAATTATACAAAATCATTATGCTTTGGATCTTAATGTATAATCTTTGTCAAGTAAATATTTGAAAATTAGATTCCTGTGAGGCATATATACACATCTCAGACTCCAAGAAGTGCAAAAGATAGCCTTGATTTCAAAGCAGCAGAGATGGTTACTCACATAAGAGCTTAACTGTGTATCTTTCATAGATTCCTCTGCTCTCTATATGTAGAGATTCTGATCAGGTAGCATTCTTTTCAGGGGGGAATATTACTGCATTATTCTGTATAAAAGTTATATCCATCATCTGACTTGATTAGTATATACACAGTGTGTGTTTATGTGTGTGTTGATATGAGTACTTTGTATATGTGGACAAGCATAGTTCAGTGTGTACGTGAGTGCAGTGACATTGTAAAATTAAAAAGTGCTGAGAACATTCAGTAGGAAAGGAGTGCATTAATCAGAGAGACTTAAACAAACAGGATAAATCAATGAACACAATCTGTATTTACTTCTGAAGTTTACATTATGACACTCCCATTTTCTGCTCTGCTGTTCTCATGCATAGCAAACAGCAGAACCCGGCCTGATCAGACCCATAGTGACTTCCCATACACTGAGATACCAAACAAAGGTCCAAACTGTCAGGGACTTCAGCTTAAAAGAATATCATGCGACTGCTTATCATAACAAAGTGGTCCACACTGTCAACATCCTTGCAGACCCAGGTGGGCAAAATAAATCCATTACATCACTACAGGTCAGTATGTAGCTCCTGGCTACTGCAACCGACTTCTATTTTTCTTCAGGAAACCTTCTGCTCCCAAGATTGGAGACAGTTCAGCCTAAGAACACAAATTTGTCACAGAGCTAACAGGACCTGTGATACCATCTGGAATGTCTACAAAAAAGACTAAAGCCAATGTTATCACAGAGGAAAAGGAGAGCTTCAAGGCTTTCCCAGTCAACCCAGGGCCCAGCCAAACCCCTCTGGCTCTTTGGCACTTGAGAACAAAGGACAAAAGTAGCTGCAGAGCAAGATGTTGAAAAGAAAAAGTAATGAACTGCTGGAGTGTTGCAATAAATTTTCAGTAAGGAAAAGAAAATAGCATTCAAGCTTGGAGACATGGTGTCTTAGCTAAGTGGAAATAGTTTACTTTTGCAGAATACAATATGTATCTTTAGTAGTACATTTAGTAATATGTATTTTAGTAATTTATTTTACTCTTTCCTATGGTTATCATTAAAATTATGTTCACAAATAAAAGGCTATAAAGTGGTTGCTCATATTATCAAATGTGCTAGTATATCCAGGTTTAGATAAATTATTGAAACAACATGAAAACAGATTCAGCCATAAAATTTTCCCAACACTAAAGCATATTAGATTATTCATTCACCTTTTAATCACTCAGCACAAAATATATACTGAGCATTTTGCTGAGCCCTGAAGATATAAAAGTAAGTAATTAATCTCAAGGAACATTTATGCAATAGCAGGGAAGAGGCAGACAATTAAGTAGGTTTGCTATTAGGATATTTTACTCTGCTAACCAAATTATCCAAAACGCTATTCCAGATAACAGGCAGCAATTACTTTTCAATAAATATCTGTTGTAAGAAAATGCACACAGACTAAACAGTTGGGAGACATGGCAGTGGATGTCAAAGTGAGGCATGTGGGAGGAGTAGTTTCCTAAGGAGTGGAAAGAGCTGGCTCAGCTGAAAGGGAATGCCTGGAGCTGTAGTTGATAGTTGCTGTGTTTGGGGTAACTTGTTAGACAGCCTTATTTTGATAGCAAGCCAAATGATACAGACATGAAGCAGGATTTGCAGAAGGTGGACATGATGAATTCTCATGCAATATGCTCCCGTAGATGAAAGGAGAGATAGTGAGGTGTGAGCAAGGAAAGGGGCGGGATTTGTCAAGACCGAACTCAAGAGGATCAAAACTGTGTGGCACAGTGGCAGATAAACATGTCATCACAATTGGCATTTTGTGTGATTCCTATTTTGGAATTTTAAAAAGGTGAAAAGCATCACCCCACAAAACTACAAATGACTTCTCCGAAACCAGTTCCTGTGGAGAAAAGCCAGCGTCGATGTGGGAAGTTCATGTACTTTCAGTCTGATTGTCACAAGCAATCCAGAGCAATCCCTTGGTTCCTATATTCCTGGATGTGATTATTAATAAAATATGATTTTATAGTGCTGTTATTTAGCCAAGAATACAAAAATGTCCTGCATGCAGTTAAATGTTTTACATGTCAAAATGGAATTAGGTTATTAAAAATAAATGCAAATACAATCCAAGATAAACAGTTTTATTTCAAAGGGTATTTTATAATCGTACATAATGAAATTGGTGCCTATATGCAGTAGCCTTAAAATTAAATTTAAATCAAAGCCTTAAAATCAAATGTATGAACTAACTGCATTAACAATCAAATACTTCTTATGCTATAACTGAGAGTACTCTGCCCCAGGACTCTGATGATCTGAAGTAATTTGCCATGGACCCTACCTCTTGGCATATGTAACTGTGTATATCATCTTGGAAAATACAAGACCCATTTTCTGATTTGGAGAATATTGTGTGTACAAGTGAGATTCTAGGGAAATATCATGATACCGTGTTAAAGGAAAATGGTAAACCACAAAACCAAACCTGCAGTCGAAAATAAGTACATCAATGAATTATAAACACTTAGACACACTTCCTTTAGTTAGGTTTTTACTTTGGAATAAAATGACGTTGCTTCTTATTTCTGCATATGATCTATTGGCAGATTTGTCCAATATATTTCAGTAGAATTTCTATTCCATAGATAGATAGATAGATAGATAGATAGATAGATAGATCAATAGATAGATAGAGACATGTAGAGAATATATATATGTATATATATGTACATATATATGTATATATATGTGTGTATATGTATGTATGTATATATATATATATATATATATATATATATATATACTCAAGAATGATAGTTATCCTATAACTTATCATATACCAATGACATGGCTCATTGATGAGTAATTTGAGTAAAAGGAAGTCTGGGTAAAACACAGTTCTTAGAATACAACACAAAAATTGCCACTTACAGTTTCATGCTTATGGATAAATCTGTTTCAAACTAGAATGGTTGCCATGATGAGTTGAAATGTGGATCAAATTGATTATCTTACATAATTTCTGTCCTTATGAATGATTGCATATACATATATTTATGAGAAATCTTGGGACTTCATTAAAAAAGAATGTTCTAGCCTGTTTCTCAGTGTCAGAGCTGCTAGTTAAGCTGCTGAACAGGTAGACATCTGAGTAAATAATATGATAAAGCTCTTCATTTTAATTAGTGTTCATAATGTACTTATATATGAAGTACCTCCATTTTTCGTAATTTCTTTGAGTATAAGACCAAACATCATAAACTTTTAGCATTCATTTTTTCTATGACATTATCTAATGAAGTAAAACTCTCCTTGTTCTAAAAACAGAATAAAAAGACTTCTGCATTCATCAGTATCTTTAACAAAACTGTTACATGTAAGAGATGAGCATAACATCTATTTCCAAGCGTAGACTTGGATTCAGTGATGATGCAGACACTTTCCAATACACCTGTAAAGCACAGAACCCCTGTTTTACAGACCAGTCATTGTCTCCATATGGGACGACCTCAAGGACTGGACCACATTTCATAATCCGTATTTGTACATCATCTCTCTCTTCGTTTATCACAGGAGAATGCTACTTTATTTTCCCACCAATATCTGCATCCATGAACCCAATGTTTTTGTAAGATAGGAATCAGAAAAGGTCCACAATCAGGTTTTCCTTTTTTTTTCCTTTTTATTTTTCTTGTTTTTGAAAATACAACATTTAAATAGTGTTTACTGTAGTATAAAGGAGTAAGAGACATTATTCTACATAATCCCTTATTTAGCAAACTACATTAACTGTACAAAATTAAAACTAGTAAGGAAAGTGTACAAAGCCATAGAAAAAAGTCATTAGGATAGAATTTAGTAGCACAGGCCATGTTGTTTGGTCACTTAAAAGCTATCCTGCAAAGTATGATTTAAGTGAAAATAAAATGGAGTTCAGATTGAACAATGAATCTGAATGTGACAGGAAGTAGCTTATTATCATACAAAATGAAATCTAATGGCACACATTAGGGTGATCCACAGATGTCACCTCATTACCTACAAGAAACAACCAAGACATCATATTCTTTACATATTCTTTTGTTTTTTTAATTGTGATAAAAACTTCATGGTGTTGGTGCGGTGGCAGGCAGGTAGATAAACAGAATAGAATTGAAGACCCAGAAATGATACCCACACACCTATGGTCACTTGATCTTTGACAAAAGAGCTAAAACCATCCAGTGGAAAAAAAGACAGCATTTTCAACAATGGTGCTGGTTCAACTATCAGTTATCATGTAGAAGAATGTAAATTGGTCCATTCTTATCTCCTTGTACAAAGCTCAAGTCCAAGTGGATCAAGGACCTCCATATAAAACTAGATCAATTTTTATTTTGCAAAAATAATTATTTTTCCTTTTCTTCCCCATTTGAGAATTGTCTAGTCATCTGCATCGTTCTTTCTCAATGTAAGCCTTAAATTGTTGTGTGTGCCTGTTTTTTTTTCACGATTATATTTATTTTATTAGGTATTTTCTTCATTTACATTTCAAATGCTATCCCAAAAGATACAATTTACAGACCACATTTTTTTATTAAATACATTCATCTCTTAGTGAAGAACAATAGAAACTTATGTGTGATATTTTGTAATAACAGGAAACAGAAATTTAGACAGCTACCTCATCTTTTTGATCCATGATTATCTCTGATTAGATATCAATAACTAACTCAATAGTTTATTTATTTAATATTTTATGTTGAATATATATATATATATACATATAGTGTGACGAGAATTCAGAAATAATATATATTATTTTTCTAACTTTAATATTTTAATTATAGAAATAATTGTGTATCTTAATAATTACACTTTAAAAATACATTCTGAGTACTAAATTTTATCAGTTCTTGACATACCATTGCTGGCCATTTACCTAGAAGATACTAAATCAAACTGCTGAGATACTTGTATAACTGCCAGTTTCACCTGAAATTTTTTTAGTTTTAGTTTTAGTTTTTATTTATTTTTGAGTACTTCAACCATGTTAACAATGAATATGTTTATTCAAATCCCCCTTACAGCTTTTCCATGTTCTCTCCAACCCATCCTTCTCAAAATCTGATGTCTTCTCATTTTAGTAATCACCAAGTCTAGTCAATGCTGGCCATACATACATGTGTGTAAAGCCTTCAGCTGCAGTATGAGCAACCAACCAGTTGCAACCCCCCAAAGAATAAATATTCTCCCTCCTGAAGTATCTATCAACTGCCTAAAGCTTGTGACTTATGGTGAAGATAAGATATCATGAATTCCTCTTCAGTCAATGACGAAATGTTGGTTTGATTGTTCTTGGGCAGATGACCACAGATGCTGTGAGATTGTGAGTTCAGTAACATCAGTTAAATATCCAGACTTTTATTTCTACAGATACATTATATTCCACAAGGTAAGAGAAAGCATACTTTAGTCAATTCTGCTTCCCTATAATAGTGGAATTAACATATAGAATAAATAAATTAAGTTCCCCTGTGGGATAACATTATATGTACAAATTCAGCTCTTTCACAGCATTAAGGTCTTCTTTAAAACTGCAAATTACCTAAAGTTGTATATGTTTCCTTGTTAGCCTGACCCAGTTACTGTAATTAATATGAGAGTATAAGTTTGTGTGGATAGAATTTTCGATAGAATACTAGTTAGGATAATTCAATAATCTAGTAAATACACTCTAGCATATGTTCTTTTTCTGCTTTATATGCATTTCTTCATAACATTGCACCTGTTTAGCTGACCCTTAATTTATTCAATAAGAAATCAAGTGAGAAATTTGAATGAGACCATAGCTAGAATTTTTTAAACTTTGTCTTGCCATAAATGACGATGCTTAGTTTCCTTTATAAGACCCCTATTCTGCTAAAGGGACATAATATGAAACTGCCTCCAAAAAGCTCTCTTTGCACTTTTAAGTAGTGCAGCTCTCGATCCTCATCAGAGATGCTTCCCTATGGAGTAGAGGGAGATTAATGAAGATGTTCACAGCTGTTCAAATTGAGAGAGCTAGTGTGGGGTGCCCACCTCTAAATGAAACATCTCTATCACACCTTTGTCCCCAAGGAGCAGCAATCGTACTGGAAGAGGAGATGGAAATATTGAAAGAATCAGTGTTTTCAAGATATAATAGGCATTATATACATGTACTCAAAGTGGCTTTGGCTTCATGCACTAAACCAGTTCAAGAACAAGCCAGGTAAAATTTTAGCATGGATTGATGACAGGATAATGGAATCTCATTCCTGTCTGAGGAGATTTTGACAACTGATGGCAGCTGAGAGGAGAGACAGTTTTCTTTAACTGCAGACACTGATAGACTGTTATGTCCCAGTAGATGATCCTACATCTATGCATAAATTAATGACCATACACCTATGTATGTAATGATAGTAATGGACTAGGCAGGTTTTTAAGAGTACATAAAATCGAGAGATTTATGAGTAGTTTTTCCAAATATTTATAGAATTCTATTAGTATTTATAAAAGTCTAGCATATTTTGGTTTCACCGTGACCACATATGGGTAATATGTAAAGGTTAACTAAAAGTCAGAACCAAACTCACCATTGCGTGTAATCTTTCATTTAACCCTAAATACATTTTAAAAATCAAAGACCTTCTGCTAAGTGTGGTCTTATATAGGAAAATTCTAATCTTGTGCCTGGAAGTAACATACTGACTTCTGGATCCCAACTTTACTCTTGCTAATTATGTGGTTTCTCTCTTTTTAATATTCTCTCATAGTGATGACACAAAATACTCTTGTGGCAGCTGTGGTGATGAGTTACATAATAACAGCCTAAACAGCCAGCAAATATTAGTTATTAAGTTTCAGTACTATTGCAATCAGTTTAATATCCTTTAAAACATTGAGGCAAAGGGGAATTTTTCACAGCAATTCCCTACCTTGCCTGATGGTTTCATGAAATTCAATGTGTAAAACTATTTTCCCAGTTATGAGTAGAACTTCAAATGTAGTTGAAGATTTTAACACATCTATGCATCTCCCTATTTGATTATGTCCTTTGCAACATCAAGAGTACAAAATATAACCCAATTATAATAAAAATGAATAATTTTTCAAGTCATAATTTGCTAATTTTAATTAGAACTTTAGGCAAAATAATTGTGTGAAGAAATAAGTAAACTGAAATGATAAAATAAAATAAAAACAAGAAATTATAGCCCAACCTTAATAGCATTACATAGCATTTAAGGTCAAACACTTTAAGTAGTTACAAGTGAAACTTGCTAATATGAACATGAATGCTAATGCCCCTTATCAAAGAGATTAATTCAATTTTACTAGAGAATGTTTTTAATGTGTTGCATGGTTACTCAGACAGAAATTATTCCTCTTATCTATCACTTACCAACACTATTTTATGCTACTCTTATTGGATGAGAATCTCAGAGGAGGAAAAATGATAAAATTTTAACACCAAACGGTAATGAAAAGATTTTCTTGAGTAAAACTTTTATTCCAAATAGTCACCAAGCAGATTTTCAGTTCCACATTCAATTCTCTGGACTGGGTACAGGACAAGAATGACTTCAGCTAATCAAACAGGAGTACCAGTCTGCGCTTTCACAGCCTAAGGGTAACAGTCTTTACATTCACTGCCTCTTCTCTTCTGTCAGAAAAGATAGTGGAGATGAATGTTGCCTTTCCTTTTCAATATTCCCAACATTTGCTGCCACAAAAGGGAAATGGATGAAGATTTCTTTAGTCTGAGTAAAGACATTAAGGTGAATAAGTAAATAAATAACTTAAACTGTGAAAACTAACAATAGTATTAGGGGTGTGTGTGTGTGTGTGTGCCAGAGAGAGAGAGAGAGAGAGAGAGAGAGAGAGAGAGAGAGAGAGAGAGAGAGAGAGAGAGAGATGATGATGATGATGATGATGATGATGATGATGAGAGACAGAGGGGGAGGGAGGGAGAGGGAAGAGAAGGAGAGAGGGAGAGATGGAGAGAGGGAGAGAGGGAGAGGAAGGAAGGTGAGACCCATTTTTATTTCCAAATTTAGTAGATTTATAATAGGTGGTACTTATGAAGATAGGTGGATGAAAGATGGATAAAGGATATAGTTATCCATAGGGGAGGGGATTATACATACATACACATACATACAAAAATACATACATAGGCAATCATGAATATGTGTAAAGAAAATAATTTTGTGTCTGACACTTTTACTTAACTATTTCTGTATATTTCTGTGTAATAAGTAATAAAAACACTTTGAGTCATACTCAGCTTAACAATAACAGCATGTCCTGAGAAATCTACCATTAGGGCACCATTTGCATATATAAATGCTGCAATGCATGCTTACACAAACACAGATAGCAAGGGTCAATCAGTTAGTTCGATCCCTCGATGCAGTCACTAGACAGCAAATAGCAGATGCTCCAGGCTGCTGCCAGCTGCCAGTGCAACACTGCCAGCTGCTTGACAGAGAATGTTTTCTAGAGTGAGCACACTGAAACAGCAATAAAAAGATTACACTATAGCAAATGCATAGACCAGAAATATCTATTTACTATCAGTATTAAAGATGACATAAGTACATGCTTGGTTGCCTGTCCTATGGTTTTTACAGAATTGACTATACTGTGGGCTTCTCTCCATAGACATCTGACCAGAGAGTTTTGCTCCACTGTACATATAGCTATGATGTCACTAGGTGTTACACATTGTTCAACCCAATTATAAGCAATGAACACAAAGTGATTAGTGCATCTGGCAAACTTTCACTGAAGTGTCTTGATGTGCTCCATGCCATGTATGTGCAAGAACATCTCAAAGGACACAATGGAAATGTATTCTTTGGAAATACCAAAGGGTAAAATTCATATGTCATAGTATAGGACATTGTATGACTTAATATTTATAATACAACTTAACATTAAAAATTACACCTCTATCTAACCATGTTAGAGTACTACGTATCTTAGGGTTTCATACTTTCATGAAACCAGCTTACTTTGTCATGTGATTAGTATTACATTTTTAAATTATAGTTAGAGTAAACTCTGGTGTGTGTGCGTGTGTGCGTGTGTGTATGTGTGTGTGTGTGTGCGTGTGTATGTGTGTGTCTTTGTGTGTGTGTAAGTGGTCCTAGAAACCAAAAGGTGGCCTAGGATCCCTGGCAGCAGAAGTTACTAGTGATGTGAACAAACAAGGAAGTGGAGAACTGAATTGTGGTTGTCTGCAAGAAGAACAAGTGCTCTTAACAAATTAGCCATCTCCTAAAATATTTTTTATTGATTTTAATTGAAGGGGTGTGAATGGAGATGGTTTATATGTGTGTGGTCCTTGCACATGCGTGGGCTGCATCACCTACATGTGCAGAGTTCAGATGTTCACGTGGGGTCCTCCTCTATATGTCTCCATCTTTCAAGATAGAGTCTGTCACAGAACCTGGGGCTAGACTGGTGGCCAGCAAGTTCCATCAAGCCTCTTCTACATCCTACATCACTTCACCGAAATTACAGACACACATTTCAATGTGAGTGCTGGAATCAGAAAACAGATTGTCATGTTCAAGTAGCCACTGTCCTTAATACTGAGTCATCTCTCCAGCCCACATAGAATCTTCTTATAAAGATTTTTGCTTCCTTGTTTTGTAGATGAAATTACTGTGTAAAATTTGTTTTTCTCTCTTTTAAAGCAAAATACTCACATGTACATAATGAAAGTGTGTATAACTTCAATAAGCAAACCAGACAGAGACGCTATCAAAGAAGGCTGCAGAGGCAGTCACAGGACTGCCCTCACTGAGTGAGTACTCACCTGAGCCTTCCTGCAGATGTTCGTAGAAAGATGTTCCACTTGATACCCAAAGGCATGAACTACAATAAAAGCCAGATGTTTCTCGGTCTTCTCTCAGCAACGTTGAGATCTCACTGTGTTAGCTGAACACTATCAGAACTATTGAGTGTCTTGTAAGGGCTCAGCTGTTCTTGACATTGACAAACAGAAGTGCAAAGCTTGCTGATTCCTATGTGTCAGCCTCTCAGCCAAGGAGGTTCCAACATCCTGAACTAATGGAAAAAAGAGGAGAGTTTCATAATAGGGCCATTGAGATGTTTTATTTGTATAATTTATGATTTTTAAATTACAGAAACCTGATTACATGCAATACATACAATTTATATTAACTGAATGTCAAAGAAATATTGCAAAGCAATCAAACAAACCAAAACACCACTAAGCAAACTCCATATTGTTACATGTCCATGAATGCAATAATTGGTGAAATTAATAGAGAAATCAATTTATGCCATAGTATCTATTCACTTATGGTTTTTTTGCATAAACTATGAATATTTTCAATTTTTTAAAGATTACTTTGTATGGTCATATGTGCTCATCATAATTAGTTAAACTATTTTCCCACTTTTTAATTTCCTTTTTGAGATCATCAAGCTGTGATGGGCAGAGTCTCAGTCCCTCTTACTCAGCATCTCCTGGTTCAGACACCTATGAGTCTTTCCTTCTTTACACATGTTTCTCTGCTGTTCACTTGAAGCAACAGGATGCCATGTTCTGGAATGTTGTTTGGGAAAAAAAAATCAGAAGACAGGGAACTAAGATTCAGCTCAGTAATGACCATAAACTTACAGTAATTAATGCTATCTGCTGTTAAGAAGCAAGTAATTTTTTAAATGGACTAAACCTAAGAAATAAATTCATGTACTTATAACAATAGCAATAATGAAAAAAGTATTGTCAATTAAGAGACCTGTTCTTTGCAAGAAGGCCACAAGAAAATGAAGAGACACAAGACAAAATAAAGTATTCACATATACCTGTCTGTATTCAGAGTACAAAAGCAATACAATGATAAAGAAAACACTTATACCACAAACAACAATGCAAAGTTTTTTAAACTATGCCTGTTAAAATAAACATGTAGATATGTGCACTAAGCATATGAAAAAGTTAGTCTAATTTAAAATTTGTTATTCACTAGGAATATATAAAGGAAAATGATAATACACTGTCACAATTTCATAGTCAATTTAGAACATAAACTGTAAAGGCCGCAAGCACCAATTACTGAATAAAAAAAACAAGGCTTCCTTGAAATACTGTAAAATTGCATATATCTTTACAAACCTACTCCATCATTTTTAAAAGGTAAATGTATATCTATTGTCTGACCCCAAACTTCCTTTTTCCCAGTATTTATCCAAGAAAATTAAAATATCAGCACACAAGCTCACACGTATTCATCACATGCATAGTATTCATATGAACTTTATTTATAATAGTCAAAAATCCAAGAAACTACATAAAAGAACTGGACCCACAAGTCAATATAATGCATGATTGCATTTACTTTAAGTGTAGAATATCGGGCCCTAACCTATGATCACAACTGCAGAGAAATGGGGCTTTCTGGAAAGTGGTTACCAGCTAAGGACACACAAAAATAGTTTTATTAATTTATTTATATGCGTGTGTTCCTTATCATCTAGAATCGAACTTCTAGGAAGTCAAGATATTTATGTCTGCATCACTATGAGTTCTAGATGTAGTTTCAGTAAATATTTGTTAGGAATTGTAAGAACTATAGAAGTAGAGAATCGTTTCAGTATTTAAGACTACAAACTGAACTTGCATAGGGCCCTAAACTTGGTTCTCAACACTGTAGCTGGGGAGCCAACAGACACTTATAACTACTTTCACAGAATTATTAAATTATTTGATGAATAATCAATCAAATAAATAATGGTTATACAAACTAATAGTTTTAAAGGAGAATACTATCAGAATATTGATGTTGAATAAATATTTTTAGACCACCCTGAGATAAGTCTTTAGAACTAAACAGTACATAAAGGACATTATCATCAAAAACAAATGAATATTAACTTAAGGAGAAAAATATTAAATTGAGCTGTAATAGGATAAATAGATAAATAGGATAAAAAATAGAATTACCTTGTTAAGATTTCCTATTTACATGAAAATATTCTATTTTGTCTGTTTATATGAATTGTCTTTAATTATCAAAGGTTTCCAAGTGGTCCTTTAAAACAATTATTATTGATAATATCAGAAATGAAAATATTCATATATATGATATGAATCATCTGTGTTACACAAAATGCTTTATATACTTCACTATTCTGATGCTTTATTGGTTCACTTTATTATCAAATAAAAAATAAATTGTTTTACAGGACACTTTACAGGCAAAAATGGGAGCTCAAAAAAATTTGGGGAGTGGATATTTTATTTATTTACATTTCAAATGTTATCCCCTTTCCCTGTTTCTTCCCCAGAAACCTCCTATCCCTTCCCCCTCCTGCTTCTATGAAGGTCTGTCCCCACCCACTTAACCACTCCTGCCTTCCCGCCCTCCTATTCCCCTACACTGGGGCCTTCACAGGACCAAGGGCCTCTTCTCCCATGGATGCCCCAAAAGGCCATCCACTGCTACACATACAGCTGGAACCATGGGTCCTCATGTGTACTCCTTAGATGGTGGTTTAGTTCCTAGGAGCTCTAGGGGGTCTGGTTGGTTGATATTTTTATTCTTCTTATGGAATTGCAAACCCCTTCAGCTCCTTGGGTCATTTCTCTAGTTCCTCCATTGAGGACTCTGTACTCAGGTCAATGATTGGCTGAGAGCCTCCGCCTCTATATTTGTCAGGCTCTAGCAGAGCCTCTAAGGAGACAGCTGTATCAGGCTCCGGTCAGTATGCACTTCTTGGCATCCACAATGGTGTCTGCGTTTGGTGACTGCATGTGGGATGGATCCCAGGTGGTGCAGTCTCTGGAAGGCCTTTCCTTCAGTCTCTGCCCCACACTTTATTTCCAGGTTTTGCTCCTGTGATTGTTTTTGTTACCCCATCTAAGAAGGACCAAAGTATCCACACTTTAGTCTTCCTACTCCTTGAAGTCCATGTGGTCTGTGAATTGCATCTTGGGTATTCTGAGCTTCTGAGCTAATATCCACTTATCAGTGAGTGCACACCATGTGTGTTCTTTTGTGACTGGGTTACCTTAGTCCAGATGATAGTTCCATCCTTTTGCCTAAGAATTTCATGAATTTGTTGTTTTTCTGTATTTTTAAATATATTTTTATTAGATATTTTCTTTATTTACACTTCAAAGGCTATGTCCTTTCCTAGTTTCCCCTCTGAAACCCCCCTAACTCCTCCCTTCCTCTCCTGCTCCCCAACTCACCCATTCCCTCTTCCTGGCCTTGGCATTCCCTATACTAGGGCATACAATCTTTGAAATACCAAGGGCCTCTCCTCCCATTGATGACTGACTAAGCCATCCTCTGTTACATATGCAGCTAGAGACATGAGTCCCACCATGATTTTCTTTGATTGGTTTTCTTTGATTGGTGGTTTAGTCCAAGGGAGCTCTGGGGGTACTGGTTAGTTCATATTGCTGCTCCTCCTGTGGGGCTGCAAACCCCTTCAGCTCCTTGGATACTTTCCCTAGCTCCTTCATTGTGGACCCTGTGCTCCATCCAATAGATGATTGTGAGCATCCACTTCTGTATTTTCCAGGCACTGGCATAGCCTCACAAGAGACAGCTATATCAGGGACCTTTCAGCAAAATCTTGTTGGCATCTGCAATAGTGACCCAGAAGATGTTCCAACTTGTAATAAGGACACATGCTCCACTATGTTCATAGCAGCCTTATTTATAATAGCCAAAAGCTGAAAAGAACCCAGAAGTTCCTCAAAAGAGGAATGGATACAGAAAATGTGATACATTTACACAATGGAGTACTACTCAGATAGTAAAAACAATGAATATATGAAATTCTTAGGCAAATGGATGGATCTGAAGGATATCATCTTGAGTGAAGTAGCCCAATCACTAAACAGCACACATGATATGCACTCACTGATAAGTGGATATTAGCTCATAATCTCAGAATACCCAAGATACAATTTTCAAAACACATAAAACTCAAGAATAAGGGAAACCAAAGTGTGGATACTTTGATCCTTCTTAGAAGGGGGAAAAATACACATGGAAGGATTTACAAAGTTCAGAGCTGAGACTGAAAGAAGGACCATTCAGAGACTGCCCCACCTGGTGATCTTTCCCATAAACAACTACCATACCCAGAATTTGTTGTTTTTCATTTGATGTTGGATATTATAAATAAGTCTGCTATGAACATAATGGTGCATGTGTCCTTGTTATATGTTGGAACATCTTTTGGATATATGACTAAGAGTGATATTGCTGCCTCCTCAGTTAAGACTATGTCCAATTTTCTCAGGAACTTTCAGACTGATTTGCAGGGTGGTTGTACCAGCTTACAATCCCACCAACAATGTAGGAGTATTCCTCTTTCTCCACATTCTCGTCAGCATCTGCTGTCACCTGAGTTTTTTATCTTAACCATTCTGACTGGTGTGAGGTGAAATCTCAGGGTGGTTTTGATTTGCATTTCCCTGATGATTAAAGATGTTGAACATTTCTTTAGGTGCTTCTCGATCATTCAAATTTCCTCAGGTGAGAATGCTTTGTTTGTACAGTACCCCATTTTTAATAGGGTTATTTGATTGCCTGGAGTCTAGTTTCTTGATTTTTTTTTGTATATATTAGATATTAGCCCTCTATTGGACTTGGATTTGTAAAGATATTTTCCCAATCTGTTGATGGCCATTTTGTCCTATTGACAAGTGTCCTTTCTTTTGGAATTTTATGAGGTCCCATTTGTCAATTCTTGATCTAAGAGCATAAGCCATTTCCCCTGTGCCCATGTATGTGAGGCTCTTCTCCAATTTCTCTTCTATTAGTTTCAGTGTGTCTGGTTTCCTGTGGAGGTACTTGATCCACAAGGCTGCACCCTCTCTCCCTACCTATTCAATACAAGACTTGAAGACCTAGCCAGAGCAACTGGACAACAAAAGGAGGCTAAAAATTGGAAAGAAAAAAGTCAAAATATCGCTATTTGCAGATGATATGATAGAATACTTAAGTGACCCCCAAAATTCAGAGAACTCTTTATGTTATGTTATGTTATGTTATGTTATGTTTTGTTTTGTTTTGTTTTGTTTTGTTTTAGTTTGGTTTGGTTTGGTTTGGTTTGGTTTGGTTTGGCTTGGTTTGGTTTGTTTAAAAAGTATCTCAGAAGATGGGAAAATCTCCCATGCTCATGGATTGGCAGGATTAATATAGTAAAACTGGTCATCTTGCTGAAAGCAAACTACAGATTCAATGCAATTCCCATCAAAATTCCAAATCAATTCTTCATAGGGTTATAAAGAACAATTTTCAAATTCATTTGGAATAACAAAAAAGCCAGGATAGTCAAAACTATTATCAACAATAAAAGAAAACAATAATAAAAAAAAAACTTCTAGGGAAATCACCAATCCTAACCTGAGTACTACAGAGCAATTGTGATAAAAACTGCATGGTACTGGTGCAGTGACAGACAGGTAGATCAGTGGAATAGAATTGATTACCCAGAAATGAACCCACACACCTATGGTCACTTGATCTTTCACAAAGGAGCTAAAACCACCTAGTAGTTAAAAGACAGTATTTTTGACAAATGGCTCTGTTTCAACTGGTGGTCAGTATGTAGAAGAATGCAAATCGTTCCATTCTTATCTCCTTGTACAAACCTGATGAAAATTTAATAGTAGAAAGTAAGATTCATGTTTTAATTTTCTTTCCTACATACAGTCCTTTATTGGCTATAGCTGCTTACATTCTAACACATGTGGAAGGTAAAGTTCATATTATCCATTAAAAATAAAAATCTCTGAATTTAGTATGAGACCAAGTCATACTCCCTCTACAGTATTTGAAACATGGTTTGATTTGGAAAGGCTGTGTATTTGAGCCAATTTATACTTATTCCCATCTACCTTACAAGTGAATGAGACTCAGCACATAGTTATTCTATTTGACAATTACTGAGGGATAACCCCAAATCTACCATTCTAATTGCTGGCCTGCCTACTTCCCCAGTGTTTCCCAGATACTTGCCCCAGTTCTCCTGGTCACGTGCTCATGGTCCATCTCCTCTCAGAGCAGCTTTCTTTTCCTTTCTTGTCCTTTCCTCTTCTTCCACTACCTGAAACTCCCAACCAGGTAACCCAAAACTCACCTAACTCTATCCCTCCTGATAATTGACTGTAGCCATTTTTATTGAACCAAGAATTTAAAATTTAGAAGCAAGTTTTCCACCAAAAAAAGCTGGTATACATGAGAATTCACAAAATCTGCTCATCTTGAGGCCACTAGATCTCAGGATACAGAATATAGCATTACAATACATAGCAACAAGCCAAACCTCAACAAGGCTGAGAGCCACCACATTTTGATTGATTTTACATTATTTATCTACTTCGCAGAAAATTACCACTTAGATATTTACATAATAAAGAACAGTAAATACAGTAATATGATATCATTATCATAGGTGAAAGTCTCTTGCTTCATTCAAAATTGTGCCTTGTTCCCAGTGGTATGACCACCAATGACTTCTATTGTACCAGTGAACCGTAAGAAACTCTATTATATAAACAAAATGAAAGACAAGCTCAGTTTCCAGTATGTGGGAGATGAGAAAACCACAGAGAAGGCACACGCACAGGTAAACATCAATTTTAAAATATGTCATAAATTTAGGTTTTTCTATTGATTGTGGGTGAGTGGGTAGAGGAGCACCTTCATAGAGGCAAAGGGGAAGGGGAATGGAATGAGGCAGTTTATGGAGGGGAAACTGAGAAGGGGATATCATTTGAAATGTAAATTAATAAAATGATTAATATATATAAATTTTAAAAATTGTTTGAACAGGGATCATACAGTTTAGGATCTCAGGAGTTGATGTTTATTGTTGACTTAAATGTGAAGATTAGAAAAGTGGGAGGTGGAGGTGGCTTCTCAGTGGTGTGTTTTTGTTGTTGTTGTTTCTGTTTTTTGCTTGTTTGTTTTTTGTGTTTTTTTTTTTTCTCGAGACAGGGTTTCTCTGTGTAGCCCTGGCTGTCCTGGAACTCACTCTATAGACTCAGGCTGCCTCTGCTTCCCAAATGCTGGGATTAAAGGCCACCACGCCCAGTGAAATTGGTGGTTTTTATGTCTGTAAGAATGTTGGTGTAATTAAAGCATCAAGAGATCTGCTTGGTCATGATAATGCAGAGAGAGCTGACAAGCTGTTGAGTGTAAGGAAACACCATGCAGGAGAAAGCAGTGTTGAAGCTCCTGAGATTTATATTCAAATTATCAGTATATGAATAAATCTTAAAGTAGGGAAAAAGGTATGATACTTTAAGGAAAAAATATTAAAAGAAATCGAAGGATAAAAGAGTGAGGTCAGAGTTCAAAGCTCTCCAGCATTGATAGGGGAGAAGATTCATTTTTTCCCATGGGTAATTTATGGTCACAAAAATTATTTACATGCTTTTAGATTAAAAGAATGGCTATTCAAACACTTATTAATATTTAAATCAGAGTTGTTTGTAAGTACAACCTGTAATCCTATAATTGAAAATGCTTAAACAACTGTTAAAGTGTGAGACACCATAATGAACTTTACTTGAAATGAATAAATATATCATCATGACTTTATATAAATATTAACAGAAAAACAATCTGAAGGAATAAAATATTAACAGTTGTCTCTCTAGGACATAAATATAACATTTTTGTTACTTTCCTCTCTCTGTGCTAAATATGTATGAATATGTGTGAACACATTTCTGTAAATGCATGTTCATATATATTAATATACATATATTGAAATTGTAAAACTTTCACTGCTTGAAAATATGCATGCAAATCCATACCTTTTATACATATTACATAATGTAATTCTCAGGTCTTTACACGAAATTGCATTTTTGTATATTTATTTAGGTAGGGAAAGTGGACACAGAATAATGAAAACCAAGCATAAGTTGGTAAACTAAAGAATTTAAGCAAAATAATGGCTCTCAAATGTATACCTTACAACCTTGGAAACAATGCATGCATGTTAATTTGAAAAATGGGGAAAAAACACAACTTGAAAATTTCAATATTTCCTGTCATAAAAATAACAGAATAATGTCAACACCATAAAATATGAGCTTAAACATGATATGGATAATAATTAAAAATATTCAGCAAACTTTCATGAATCTAGTGATTTAATTTTTATGTGAAAGAGATGGGATTAATCTCAAATGAATTTCAAGAATAAATAGTTGAAAACAGGTAAAGCATTTTTATGAAGGGGAAAACCTTTTATGTCACTTAACCATTCTGAAAATTACTAGATACACTTATGAAACAAAATGAACTTTAGAAGAATTGGCTTTTAGCTTCTCAGTAAGGTTATACTCCTGTAAGTTAGGTATTGTTAAGCAATTTTAATGCAATGAAAATTATTGCCTTGTCAAAAGAAGACCCTTTTGCTGAGAAAGCATTTCATTGCACCATTTCCTTTGATGCGTAAACAGTGCAAACGACCTTAACGCCTATCTTATTTTTTATGTCTGCATAAAGCTCTGAAGTGTGCCCACAATTAAGAGGATAGAGGAAGGGGAAAATAATAAAAGTAAGGGGCTGGTGAATGTGACATTAAATGACTATGAGGTGTGGAAGTTATACTTCACACCTTCAACGTGTCAAATTCCAGGTCATTCATATTTGCATATTTAGAAAATAGCATGGCAACAGGTATGTAGTATAAAACCTTCCATTAATGTACTTCTATGCTCTACTCCTTTCCTGCATTTGCTGATGTTACGTCATCCACTTTTCAATGAAATTACTCCCATTACACCCATAGAGTTCAAATCAATGACTCTGGGATCTTCTGTACATTAATGGAGCTCTCTCTGATGCTGCCTCCATTTATTCAGTATTCTGCCCAACAAATCTTGTTCCCTTGGTGTCCTCTATTATAGCCACAATCTCCCCAATTCAGGAAAGCTTGAGAAGGGATCCTTGGGGTTTTCTTTTTAATACTGCATCCTAAAATTTGATCTGGGTCATAAACTCATACAATTTTAGGGCATATGATTTGATTGCACCCTCTTTAGGAGCACAATTCTTAGTTTTTGTTTAGTATATTCATCTTTGGAGAATAATTCTGTTAATAATTAGTGATTTGTGTATGGAGAACTTTACTTCTTTCTCCACAGTCTGATTTATGAGCTCTGCAATGTATTCATTGCTTAGATATCACTGTGATTTATCTATGCTTCAAGGAGTTGTACCAGAAGCACGACTACACAGAGTCACTGACACATGTAAGTGAAATGTAGCCAAGTGACTTGCATAGACAGTTTCCCAATACTAGACGAACAGAGGAAAATGTAAAGTTGTCAGATTAAGCACATCAAATTATATTAACCATCAGAAGCCATTGTGTGGAAGAAAGATACCTTTGTATGCTTATTTGAATCAGCAGAATCCACAGTTCTGATGATGCAATGCTTGCTAGGATACAGAGCACTGACACTCACCTTGGTTGATAATGGATTAATTGTTGTGGTCCCATCAGCAGACCATTTGTTTGTGTCTTTTATTATATATATATACAGACATAGTGCTTTTATATGATTGAGAAATATTACTGCCTAGTAGTTTCTGAAGTGAAATGAAAAGCATACATTCAAAAAACAGCAAAGATATATTTATTGATACACTACTCATAAACCCCAGAACTTAGAAGAAACAAAGTATTCCTCAGAAAATGACTATTGAAGACAACATCCAGATAACGAAACATTATTCAGTACTAGAAATGAAATGATCGATTAAGATATGAAAATATCATATGTGTTCTTTTGTGATAGAGTTACCTCACTCAGGATGATATCCTCCAGATCTATCCATTTGCCTAAGAATTTCATAAATTCGTTGTTTCTAATAGCTGAGTAGTACTCCATTGTGTAAATGTATCACATTTTCTATATCCATTCCTCTTTTGAGAGACATCTGGGTTCTTTCCAGCTTCTGGATATTATAAATAATGCTTCTATGAACATAGTGGAGCATGTGTCCTTATTACATGTTGGAACATCTTCTGGGTATATGCCAAGGAGTGGTATGGCTGAATCTTACAGTAGTACTATGTCCAATTTTCTCAGGAACCACCAAACTGATTTCCAGAGTGGTTGTACAAGCTTGCAATCCCACCAGCAATAGAAGAGTGCTTCTCTTTCTCCATATCCTCACCAGCATCTACTGTCATCTGAATTTTTGATCTTAGTCATTCTGACTGGTATGACATGGAATCTCAGGGTTGTTTTGATTTGCCTTTCCCTGATGATTAAGGATGTTGAACATTTTTTAAGGTGCTTCTCAGCCATTTGGTATTCCTCAATTGAGAATTCTTTGTTTAGCTCTGGACCCATTTTTAATAGGGTTATTTGGTTTTCTGGAGTCCAACTTCTTGAGTTCTTTATATATATTGGATATTAGTTCCCTATCAGATTTAGGATTGGTAAAGATCTTTTCCCAATCTGTTGGTGGCCTTTTCGTCTTATTGACAGTGTCCTTTACCGTATAGAAGCTTTACAATTTTATGAGATCCCATGATATGTACTCTCTGGTAAGTGGATATTCATCCAGAAACTTAGATTACCCAAGATACAATTTGCAAAACTCATGAAAATCAAGAAGGAAGACCTAAGTGTGGATACTTCTTAGAAAGGGGAACAAAATAATGATGGAAGGAGTTATAGAGACAACGTTCAGAGGTGAGACCGAAGGAAAGACCATCCAGAGACTGGATGACCCGGGAATCCATCCCATAAACAACCACCAAACCGAGACACTACTGTATATACCAACAAGATTTTGCTGACAGGACCCTGATATAGCTGTCTCTTGTGAGGCTATGCCAGTGCCTGGCAAATACAGAAGTGGATGCTTACAGTCATTTATTGGATGAAACACAGGGTCCCCAATGAAGGAGCTAGAGAAAGTACCCAAGGAGCTGAAGGGGTCTGCAGCCCTAGAGGAGGAACAACAATATGAACTAACCAGTACCCCCAGAGCTCATGTCTCTAGCTGCATGTGTAGCAGAGAATGGCCTAGTCGGCCATCAATGGCAGGAGAGGCCCTTGGTCTTGGGAAGATTCTATGATCCAGTATAGGGGAATGCCAGTGCCAGGAAGTGGGAGTGGGTAGCAGGAGGAGGTGATTTTTGGAAAGGAAACTAGGAAAGCATTTGAAATGTAAATGAAGAAAACATATATTCAAAAAAGAATAGAAAAATATTAAACAATATGGAAATATATAACAAACAAATGAGCATTTAACTAAGTCTGAAAGAACTCAATCTTTAAAAAGGTCTACTCTAAAACTATAGCATTCGACGAAAAGCTAGCATGAAAAGAGGCCCCAAATTAATCCATTTCATGGGGGTTAGGATAAGGAAGAATTAATAGGAAGAACTCAGAATGTATGTTAGGAAAATGATAACAGAATGGTGGATACATATGTCATCCCAAATCCAGAGGGTATATATAGTTATAAATTAAAAAAAAAATATATATATATATAGTTATATATATATAGTTATATATATATAGTTATAGTTATAAATTATGGGAATTGGTTAAAAATGTGTCAGTGTCAGTATGAATCAGAAAATGTACATCTCTGTTTCAACAGGTGGCTAGGGGGAGCTTTAATGTGAATTTAGAAACAGGGTGTCAATGTTCACACTTTACCCCCTGCTTGGATGCACTGTGACCTTAATGCTAAAATAAAATGATTAATTTTTTAAAGGATATATTTTAGTGTGTTGGAGTTCTCAAAATAAAATTG
Source organism: Mus caroli (assembly GCF_978045245.1). Lineage (NCBI taxonomy): Eukaryota > Metazoa > Chordata > Mammalia > Rodentia > Muridae > Mus > Mus caroli. The sequence goes on from NW_028227269.1 coordinate 12,566,592, forward strand.
AGGGTCCAAATTGAAGTCTTAACATTCCACCACAGAATGGATACAGAAAATGTGGTATATTTACACAATATTTATTCAACTTTTGAAAACAAGGACATCATGGATTTCTCAGGGAAATAGATGGAACTAGAAAATATCATCAGAGTAGGGAAACCCAGTTCCAAAAGAACATGTATTATCTGTACTTACTGATAAGTGAATATTAGCCAAAAACGTTCAGAATATCCATGTTATCCCCCACAAACCCAAAGAAGTTAAACAAGAAGAAAGGTCCAAGTGAGGATGCTCAAATCCCACTTAGAAGGGAAAATAAAATAGCCAAGGGAGGCAGAAGGAGGGAGGGACGAAGATGGGTGAAAGGATAGCTAGGCAAATAGGTGGGCAGGATCAGGCATGGAGAAAGACAATAGAGAGTTCCAAAGGGCCAGGAAAATAAAAGGAAATATGTAGTTGCCAGGGGTCTGTGATGGGGGGATTCTTTAGGAAGTCCCAGAGACCCTGGATGAGGGAGACTTCCAGGACTCAATGCAGGTAACCTTAGCAGAAATGCCCAATAGTTGGGATATAGAATCTGAAGAGACCACCTCCAGTAACCAGATAGGACACCCAAAATTCGTCCTGTCTAAAATAAATGCAGGGACAAAGATGGAGCAGAGACTGAAAGAATGGCCAACCAGTGACCAGTGCATTTTGAGACCCATCCCATAGGCAGGCACTAATCTTCCATACTGTTAATGATCCTATGTTTTCCTTACAGACAGAAGCCTAGCATGGCATCCTTCTGATGGGATATACCCAGCAGCCTACAGAGACAGATGCAAATACCTACAGTTAACATTGGACAGAGATTGAGGACCACTTTAGGAGAGTTGGGGGAAGGATTGAAAGTCCTCAAGGAGATGGAAACCCCACTGGAAGACCAATAGTGTCAACTAACCTGGACCCCTGGGAGCTCTTAGATACTAAGCCAAAGAGCATATACCAGCTGGCCTGAGGCTCCCAACACGTATGTAGTAGAGGGCTGCCTTGTCTAGCCTCAGTGGGAGAATCTGTCCCTTTTCCTGCAGTGACTTGAAACACCAGGTAGGGGGATGTAGGGAGGAATGCCCACTCAGAGGCAAAGGGAAAGGGAGATGGGGGGAGGAACTGTGAGAAAGACTGGGAGTGGAGCAATATTTGGGATGTAAATAAATAAATATTTAAAAAGTGAACTTGGAATTGGATCAGTAGTTAAAGTATAGCCAACTGAGGAAGAATTCTAATGTGAACATAGATTTTAGTGTGCTGACTCTGTCAAAGACTGGATCGAGGCTAGCCTGACAGAAATCAATTTTCTCAGACTTGACATGATATTATATAACAGCCTCATCCACCAAGAGAAGGAACAGAATACATTATGGGAAATGTCGGGATTTCTAATGTTTGCCTCAGCACATCTTTCACCAATGTGACACTACATATTTCATATATAAGGCCACAGTCAGTGTTACAAACTTCCGGTAACGAAATGACAGGTATGATTTTAATAAATCTGGCATAATCATACTACTGATTGTATTTAACTGAAGGCCAATGTTTTATTACTTAGTGATATGTGTTTCTCTTAGTAAGTTTGGATACTATTCTTTGTGGCTCTGAGATAAAAATCTCACTGCATTCAGAAACTCACTTATTTAAAATGACTACATAGTGCTGCTCTAGATAATACTGTAAATTTCATGTGCCTAAAAAATATGCCTTTCTGCTCTGATGGGAGCCATCATGAATGGAGGTTCCATATGTCATTATAAAGGCTTGGGTCTGCTTTGGAGGAATCACTGAATGTCTTTTAAGGTGACTCTTCATCTTTGCCCATTTAACAATTCACAAAGACTTGTATATCCCCCATGAGTAACTTTATGTTTCAGTTCACTGCATTGCATCTTTGAGAGATCACTATTCCCTATAAACCTGACATGAAGTTTGCTGACCTCTGAAGAAGCCTTGTAGAGTTACCCAACTCATGTCATTAAAACTTCTGGCCAGGCTGTGGTGGCGCATGCCTTTAATCCCAGCACTCGGAAGGCAGAGGCAGGTGGATTTCTGAGTTCGAGGCCAGCCTGGTCTACAAAGTGAGTTCCAGGACAGCCAGGGCTACACAGAGAAACCCTGCCTTGAAAAACCAAAAGAAAAAAAAAAGGAAAGAAAACCAACTGCCTTCTCCATTACTATCTGGGGCTGCATATGGATGCTTTAGGAACAAACCTAATGCTTAGCAAACATCACATATCTGAAGATGGATTAATCAACATGCTTACCTTTAAAAAAAAAAAAGAAGTGTTTTTTTTTTCAAACTACACCACAGTCTTGTTTCATGTGAGCTGAAGGAACATTTAGTCTTTTCCAAAATTATTTATAATTGATAAATTAATTAAGCACATATAATTAATGATTTTATCTCCCTAGTACAACTGTGTAGCGCCTAGGAAGGTACAGCACAATTTATTCTTTTTTTCCTTTGATATCAAGAGTTTAAAGGGGAATAAAAAGATAACCTGGCAAAATGGCAAAGGCCTTGTAAAAACCAGAAAGGTCCTGGTATACCAGCGCTTAGGAAGCAGAGTCAGGGACATCAAAAACCAAGGGCAGTTTTGGCTACACAATGAGTTTGAAGCTAGCCTATGCTACAATGGGACACTTTCAAGAGTCCCAAAGAAATATAAGACAGGTCAGAGTGATGAAAGGAGGAAAGCACTTCAAAAATATTTTACTGATGTTTCATGGGTTTGTGAAGACATTCTGGGTATCATTTGTGTGCTAGCCACTGTGTGCCAAACTTAGGATCAGGTGTAGGATGTATTCAGTGTGTCCTCCAGAACGCTGTGATATATTGAGGAATAGAATCTTATAGATGATGGCTATACAGCAAGTATCTATGCAAGATGATCCTGGGGGAAAAAATGATAATCTTCCCAGAGCTGCAGCCAAAAATACTGTCAAATTAAAGACACTTAAGAATATCTGAAGAATAAACGTTTATAATGAGCACATGAGAGAAACTCTCTCTCTCACACACACACACACACACACAAACACACACACACACACACACACACACAGAGGGGGCAGGAGGGAGAGAGAGAGAGAGAGAGAGAGAGAGAGAGAGAGAGAGAGAGAGAGAGAGAGAGAGAGAGATTCTAGGCAAAGAACAGGAATACCAGCAAAGAGGTAATGTGTAAGATTCAGAGACAGGGTGAACTTCAGAGGAACCAATAGACTCATGAAGTAAGTGAACAGGGCTTTGAAGGATGACAGAAAGAGTCAATGTCACTATTCCATGCAATGCAAATGAACTTGCACTTTGGTTCACAGGCCCTTGAAATTCACTAAAATCTTTCAACAAAGACCTGGCATTACAGTTGCATGCTTTAGGAAAAGGCTGAGTGACTTTGCTCGAAGCCATTAAACTAATTCAATGAACACATTTGAAAGAGTGAGAAACCAAATTTCTAATACTATAGATGAAAAGTCAACCCAAGGTAGAGGTCAATAATCTCTATGAAGAAGAATTAGTGAGTTGAATGATTACTGGAGGCTGAAAAGTCTTCACATTTTATAGTTAGTCGAAGAGACAGAACAGAGGAGCTTCTTCTCTTTCTCTGACTTGTGTGGCTGATTAGAAGGTGGTTCCAGACAGTGGAGTGGAAAGGAAAGTACAGGAAATCCTGCTTGGAAAGAAATTGTTGAGAAGGTTTGCACAGTTTACCTTTGACATGTGGGGGTTAACCAGTGGCAGCAGGACAACAAGCAGTTAGATACATGACTCTCAAGCAAAATACTTGATGTGATGAAAGACGCTTGTCAAAACAGAAGATGACGAAGACAACAGTGTGGTTAGAAGGCATGCAGAGCCCTTTAAATAATAACACTAGAAAAGTCCAGCTGCAAAAGGACAAGGAACTTGCTCCAGATCACAGAACTAATGCAGGCTGATTTACACTGTCAATAAACATCTGTCTGCTCCCAAGAGATTGCATTTCCTTGCTATAGTTTCCTTGATATACTTTATTAATTATTCTTTAAGAATTGAATACCACCTGTGAAAAGCCATTGCATGCCTGCAGTTTGTATTAATTATGCTTTGATTCTACATCTGTTTAGCAGTGTGATTTCACTATTGTATAATTTGGCCCTTATTTGCCTCTCTAATAAGTATAACACAATTTGCCAACTTTTGGGTTGAATTTAAAATAGAGCATTTTGAAGGCCCTGTACTGATTAATACTGATACTTCTAGACATTGACTCTTTATAAATAAAGTTGCAATAAACTGCATATTCACACTAATGTCAGTTCTTCATGTCATCTCCCAGAAGATATGCTGTTAACATGGTTTTTGAGGTGTGGCAATGGTGATGATGATGGTAATGTTGGTAGTGGTAGTGTGTATGTGTAAACCTCCATACTGAAAATATGAGCTTTTAGAATATAAATCCCTTATTGGTGTTATTGAAAAGTAAGGTTTAACACAAAATCATTGTATTCCCTCTCAAAAATGTGATCTTGTATTCATTGTCATTATGTTGATGAACTACACACAGTAGTGCAATAGTGTATGAGGATGTAGTTGCAGGAAGACAATGGAAGAGGACATTCAGAGAACCCAAACTACAAAATCACGTGGAAAACTCTGTTTCTGCTAAATATACAATGACATGGACTACTTTTAATAAGTTCCCTAGCCACACTGCTTCTCCTTCCTGAGAGCAGCAGTTTTAGAATACAGTCCGGATCTTTTCTTAGCAAAAGAGGTAATACTCACAAAGGAGATGCTAGACACCACTCTGTTAGAAATTATACTTTTTCCTAATTCTGTTGTTACAAAACTTGTGACATTCCTCTCCATAAATTCTAATGTAAAATGGAGGTGAAACATGAAAAAAAGGTCAAAGATAAAGTACTTTACTTCAACCATGGAAATATAGGAGAAATGATTTACAATGTTCTTTAAAAAAAATGAAAAATAAGCAAACAAATGAAAAATGAAACACAACAACAAAAAAACCAGTGAACAGACAATTGTTCCTAGAAGACAAAATACAAAATAACTAGAAGAAAATGGAAATTCTATTTCTTCTGAATAATCAGTCTGCAGACTATGTGGGGAGACTGTTATGTGGTAATTTGCTCCAACTTGAGATGATACGTTCTGGAAGGTGGCTTCTTGAATCTCAGGAAGTAATTAGAATTTGCAAGGAAGAAGTATACAATTATGAATCTTAGGAAATTCCTGATTTTAAGACTAACAAAGCCCAGCCCCAAGGTCATATGGGCTGTGAAAATTACAATTGTTTCCAAACTGTCCAATTGCGTCCTGGAAGTCACTGAAGGAATTCCAATGTTACAGATTCTTTGCATTGTCATCTTTGCTGGAATGGGCTCTTTGGTGCTGCAGCTACCTCTAAGTTATCTATATTCTGTAGGTAAACTGTCACCTACTTCCTGTAGGCAACCCAATAATAAATTCACTGGTTTGTCAATGGCCTTTGCTACTTCTGATTTCACTGCTCAGCTGAAATATCCTATATTAAGAATATAGACAGTAGGGAAAAGCCTCGAAGATATGGGTACAGGGGAAAAATTCCTGAATAGAACAGCAATGACTTATGCTGTAAGATCGAGAATCGATAAATTGGACCTCATAAAGTTGCAAAGCTTCTGCAAGGCAAAAGACACCGTCAATAAGACAAAAAGACCACCAACAGATTGGGAAAAGATCTTTACCTATCCTAAATCAGATAGGGGACTAATATCCAATATATATAAAGAATTCAAGAAGGTGGACTCCAGAAAATCAAATAACCCCATTAAAAAATGGGGCTCAGAACTGAACAAAGAATTCTCACCTGAGGAATACCGAATGGCAGAGAAGCACCTGAAAAAATGTTCAACATCCTTAATCATCAGGGAAATGCAACTCAAAACAACCCTGAGATTCCACCTCACACCAGTCAGAATGGCTAAGATCAAAAACTCAGGTGACAGCAGATGCTGGCGAGGATGTGGAGAAAGAGGAACACTCCTCCATTGTTGGTGGGATTGCAAGCTTGGACAACCACTCTGGAAATCAGTTTGGTGGTTCCTCAGAAAATTGGACATAATACTACCAGAGGATCCCGCAATACCTATCCTGGGCATATATCCAGAAGATGTTCCAACCGGTAAGAAGGACACATGCTCCAATATGTTCATAGCAGCCTTATTTATAATAGCCAGAAGCTGGAAAGAACCCAGATGCCCCTCAACAGAGGAATGGATACAGAAAATGTGGTACATTTACACAATGGAGTACTACTCAGCTATTAAAAGGAATGAATTTATGAAATTCCTAGGCAAATGGATGGATCTGGAGGGCATCATTCTGAGTGAGGTAACATATTCACAAAGGAACTCACACAATATCTACTCACTGATAAGTGGATATTAGCCCAAAAACTTAGGATACCCAAGATATAAGATACAACTTGTTAAACACATGAAACTCAAGAAGAACGAAGACCAAAGTGTGGACACTGTGCCCCTTCTTAGAATTGGGAACAAAACACCCATGGAAGGAGTTACAAAGATAAAGTTTGGAGCTATGACGAAAGGATGGACCATCTAAAGACTGCCATATCCAGGGATCCATCCCATAATAAGCTTCCAAACACTGACACCATTGCATACACTAGCAAGATTTTGCTGAAAGGACCCTGATATAGCTGTCTCTTGTGAGACTATGCCGGGGCCTAGCAAACACAGAAGTGTATGCTCACAGTCAGCTATTGGATGGATCACAGGGCTCCCAATGGAGGAGCTAGAGAAAGTACCCAAGGAGCTAAAGGGAACTGCAACCCCATAGGTGGATCATTATTATGAACTAACCAGTACCCCAGAGCTCCTGACTCTAGCTGCATATGTATCAAAAGATGGCCTAGCTGGCCATCACTGGAAAGAGAGGCCCATTGGACTTGCAAACTATATATGCCCCATTACAGGGGAACTTCAGGGCCAAAAAGTGGGAGTGGGTGGTAGGGGAGTCGGGGGGGAGTGTATTGGGGACTTTTTGGATAGCATTGGAAATGTAAATGAGGAAAATACCTAATAAAAATATATTAAAAAAAAGAATATAGACATTTGTTAATATCTCACCCAACAATTCTCATGTAATAGTGAGCATATGATTATATATATGTATATATATATGTGTGTGTGTGTGTATACAAATTTACAAAAATATTTAAGGGATAGATGTGCTATCTCTTATTTGGTAATTTGATATTGTATACACATATTAAATTTTCACAATGCCCCCACAATAAATATGCAGAGTTTAAAAATAATGAGAAAATAAGTTATCTAGAGATAGACTCCTTTTATGAAAACAAACCAGCAAACTAAGCATGTGATGATATTGCCAAGGCTACAGTGAATACAATCAAGTACACTGAATCTCTGGTAGATGGAATTACTATATTAGTCTATCTCCAATTCATCATAAGTCTAATACATGATAGTTACTCCTAAATACAGTGATCTCAGCTCTCAAAGGATGAGGATAAAACAGAATGAGTTTATTCTGGTGCATGAATTGCTAGGGCGATGGAAATATTTCTTAAGGTGTATGATTTTGAAACTGTATAATGTTTTAGTTTCAAGGGTCTTTATGGTTATTTTGTTCTCTCTTTGGGATTATTCAGGAAAAATAGCAATCTCAGGAAGCATGGAGGACTAACAGTAGGAAGGTGAAGCCTCTGCAATTTGAGTTTTAGACTGTTTATGTGAAAGTGTTGTAGAACAGTGAATTCTGTCTGATCTGTCTTTTGGGGCATAGTACAAACATCACTTTTCCTGTCACAGCTTTTCTCTTTGCTAACTAAAATAGCATCAAGAGCTTTGTTATAATACATAGTCCCAGAACCTGAATTCATATTTTACACTATGTATTTAGGTCCTCTTGGGTTTATTTGTTTTGTTTTATTTGGTTCGGTTTGTTTGTTTTCCATTTTTTATTAGGTATTTTCTTCAAATACATTTCAAGTGCTATCCCAAAAGTCACCAAAACCCTCCCCACCCCCCACCCCCCTACACACCCACTCCCATTTCTTGGCCCTGGCATTCCCCTGTACTGGAGTATATAAAGTTTGCAAGACCAAGGGGCCTCTCTTCCCAATGATGGCCAACTAGGCCATCTTCTGCTACATATGCAGCTAGAGACAGGAGCTCTGAGGGTACTGGTTAGTTCATATTGTTCCACCTATGGGGTTGCAGACCCTGTCAGCTTCTTGGGTACTTTCTCTAGCTCCTCCATTGGGGTCCCTGTGTTCCATCCAATAGCTGACTGTGAGCATACACCTCTGTGTTTGCCAGGCACTGGTATAGACTCACAAGAGACAACTATATCAGGGTCCTTTCAGCAAAATCTTGCTAGTGTATGCAATAGTGTCTGCATTTGGTGGCTGATTATGGGATGGATCCCTGGGTGGGGTAGTCTCTAGATGGTCCACCCTTTCATCTTAGTTCCAAACTTTGTATCTGTAACTCCTTCCAGGGGTGTTTTGTTCCCAATTCTAAGAAGGGGCAAAGTGTCCACACTTTGGTATTCGTCTTCTTGAGTTTCATGTGTTTTGCAAATTGTATCTTGGGTATTCTAAGTTTTTGGGCTAATTTCCACTTATCAATGAATGCATATCATGTAAGTTCTTTTATGATTGGGTTACCACACTCAGGATGATATTCTCTAGATCCATCCATTTGCCTAGGAATTTCACAAATTCATTGATTTAATAGTTGAGTAGTATTCCAATGTGTAAATGTACCACATTTTCTGTATCCATTCCTCTGTTGAGGGACATCTGGGTTCTTTCCAGCTTCTAGATATTATAAAATAAGGCTGATATGAACATAGTGGAGCATGTGTTCTTATTACCAGTTGGAACATATTCTGGGTATATGCCCAGGAGAGGTATTGCTGGATCCTCTGGTAGTACTATGCCAAATTTTCTGAGAAACCACCAGACTCATTTCCAGAATAGTTGTATAAGTTTGCAATCCCACCAACAATGGAGGAGTGTTCCTCTTTCTCCACATCCTCAACAACATCTGCTGTCACATGATTTTTTTTTAATCTTAGCCATTCTGACTAGAGTGATGTGGAATCTCAGAGTTGTTTTAATTTGCATTTCCCTGATGATTGAGAATGTTGAATATTTTATTAGGTGCTTCTCAGCCATTCACTATTCCTGAGCTGAGAATTTTTTGTTTAGCTCTGTGCCCATTTTTTAATGGGGTTATTTGATTTTCTGGAGTCTATCTTCTTGAGTTCTCTCTCTCTCTCTCTCTCTCTCTCTCTCTCTCTCTCTCTCTCTCTCTCTCTCTCTCTCTCCATATATATATATATATATATATATATATATATATATATGATATTAGTCCCCTATCTGATTTAGAATTGGTAAATATCCTTTCCCATTCTGTTAGTGGCATTTTTGTCTTATTGACAGTGTCTTTTGTCTTACAGAAGCTTTGCAATTTTATGAGGTCCCATTTGTAAATACTCGATCATACAGCACAAGCCATTGCTGTTCTATTCAGGAATTTACCCCTGTGCCCATATCTTTGAGGACTTTCCCCAATTTCTCCTCTATAAATTTCAGTGTCTCTAGTTTTATGTGGAGTTCCTTGATCCACTTAGACTTTAGCTTTGTACAAGGAGATAAGAATGGTTAAATTCACATTCTTCTACCTGATAACATCCAGTTGTGCCAGCACCATATGTTGAAAATGCTGTCTTTTTCCACTGGATGGTTTTAGCTCCCTTGTCAAAGATCAAGTGACCATAGGTGTGTGGGATCGTTTCTGGGTCTTCAATTCTATTCCATTGATCTACCTGTCTGTCACTACACCAGTGCCATGCAGTTTTTATTACAATTGCTCTGTAGTACAGCTTTAGGTCAGGCATGGTGATTCCACCAGAGATTCTTTTATCATTGATAAGAGGATTTGCTATCCTAGGTTGTTTTATTATCCCAGATGAATTTAGAAATTGCCCTTTCTAATTCCTTGAAGAATATAGTTGGAATTTTGATGAGGATTACATTGAATCTGTAGATTGCTTTTGGCAAGATAGCCATTATTGCTATATTGATCCTGCCAATCCATGAGCATGGGAGATCTTTTCATCTTCTGAGATCTTCTTTGATTTCTTTCTTCAGAGACTTGAAGGTTTTATCATACAGATCTTTCACTTCTTTAGTTAGAGTCACACCAACGTATTTTATATTATTTGTGACTATTGTAAAGTGTGTTGCTTCCCTAATTTCTTTTTCAACTTGTTTATCATTTGTGTGGAGAAAGTCCATTGATTTGTTTGAGTTAATTTTATATCTAGCTACTTCACTGAAGCTGTTTATCAGGTTTAGGAGTTCTCTGGTAGAATTTTTAGGGTCACTTATATATACTATCATATCACCTGAAAATAGTGATATTTTGACTTCTTCCTTTCCAATTTGTATCCCCTTGACCTCCTTTTGTTGCCTATTGCTCTGGCTAGGACTTCAAATACTATATTGAATAGGTAGGGAGAAAGTGGGGAGCCTTGTCTACGCCCTGATTTTAGTAGGATTGCTTCCAGCTTCTCTCCATTTAATTTGATGTTGGCTACTGGTTTGATGTATATTGCTTTTATTATGTTTAGGTATGATCCTTGAAATAATGATCTTTCGTACACTTTTATTATAAATGGGTGTTGGATTTTGTCAAATGCTTTCTCAGCATCTAAGGAGATGATCATGTGGTTTTTGTTTTTGAGTTTGTTTATATAGTGGCTTACGTTGATGGATTTCCATATATTAAACCATCTTTGCATCTCTGGAATGAAACCTACTTGATCATGATGGAAGATTGTTTTGATGTGTTCTTGGATTCAGTTAGTGGAAATTTTATTGAGTATGTTTGCATCTGTATTCATAAGGGAAACTGGTCTGAAGTTCTCTATCTTTCTTAGTTCTTTATGTGGTTTAGGTATCAGAGTTATTGTGGCTTTGATGAATGAATTGGGGAAAGGACCTTCTGTTTCTATTTTGTGCAATGGTTTGAGAAGAACTGGAAGTAGGTCTTCGTTGAAGGTCTGATAGAACTCTACACTAAACCCATCTGGTTCTGGTTTTTGGTTGGGAGACGATTAATGACTGTTTCTATTTCTTTAGGGGATATAGGATTGTTTAGATAATTAACCTGATCCTGATTTAACTTTGGTACCTGGTATCTGTCTAGAAATTTGTCCAAATCATTCCTGTTTTCCAGTTTTGTTGAGGATAGCCTTTTGTAGAAGGATCGGATGGTGGTTTGGATTTCCTCAGGATCTTTTGTTATATCTCCCTTTTCATTTCTGTTTTTGTTAATTAGTATGCTGTCCTGTGCCCTCTAGTTAATCTGGCTGTTTATCTATCTTTTTTATTTTCTCAAAGAACCAGCTCCTGGTTTGGTTCATTCTTTGAATAGTTCTTTTTGTTTCTGCCCCCCCCCCCCAAGAGTTATTATTTCCTGCTGTCTACTCCTCTTGGGTGAATTTGCTTCCTTTTGTTCTAGAGCTTTTAGGCGTTCTGTCAAGTTGCTAGTGTATGCTCTCTCTAAGTTCTTTTTGGAGGCACTCAGAGCTATGAGTTTTCCTCTTAGGAATGTTTTCATTCTGCCCCATAAGTTTGGGTATGTTGTGGCTTCATTTTCATTAAACTCCAAAAAGTCTTTAATTTCTTTCTTTATTTGTTCCTTGACCAAGTTATTATTGAGGAGAGTGTTGTTCATTTTCAGCGTGAATGTTGGCTTTCCATTATTTATGTTTTTATTGAAGATCAGCCTTAGTCTGTGGTGATCTGTTCAGATGCATGGGACAATTTCTAAATTTTTGTATCTGTTGAGGCCTGTTTTGTGATCAATTATAAGGTCAATTTTAGAAAAGGTACCATGAGGTGCTGAGAAGAAGGTATATCCTTTTGTTTTAAGATAAAACGTTCTGTAGATATCTGTTAAATCCATTTGTTTCATAACTTCTGTTAGTTTCACTGTGTCTCTGTTTAATTTCTGTTTCCAGGATTTGTCCATTGAGTTGGGTGTGGAAGTCTCCCACTATCATTGTGTGAGGTGCAATGTGTGCCTTGAACTTTAGTAAAGCTTCTTTAATGAATGTGGCTGCCCTTGCATTTGGAGCATAGATATGCAGAACTGAGAGTTCCTCTTGGAGGATTTTACCTTTGATGAGTATGAAGTGCCCTCCTTGTCTTTTTTGATAACTTTGTGTTGGAAGTCAATTTTATTCGATATTAGAATGGCTACTCCAGCTTGTTTCTTCAGACCGTTTGCTTGGAAAATTGTTTTCCAGCTTTCTACTCTGAGGTATTATCTGTCTTTTTCCCTGAGATGTGTTTCCTATAAGCAGCAAAATGTTGGGTCCTGTTTGTGTAGCCAGTCTGTTAGTCTATGTCTTTTTATTGGGGAATTGAGTCCATTGATATTAAGAGATATTAAGGAAAAGTAATTGCTGTTTCCTGTTATTTTTGTTGTTGAGTTGGCATTCTGTTCTTGTGGCTGTCTTCTTTTAGGTTTGTTGAAGGATTACTTTCTTGCTTTTTCTAGGGTGTAGTTTCAGTCCTTGTATTGGTGTTTTTCTGTTATTATCCTTTGAAGGGCTGGATTCATGGAAAGATATTATGTGAATTTGGTTTTGTCATAGAATACTTTGGTTTCTCCATCTATGGTAATTAAGAGTTTTGCTGGATATAGTAGCCTGGGCTGACATTTGTGTTCTCTTAGTGTCTGTATAACATCTTCCAGGATCTTCTGGCTTTCATAGTCTCTGGTGAGAAATCTGGAGTAATTCTAATAGGCTTGCCTTTATATGTTACTTGACCTTTTTCCCTTACTGCTTTTAATATTCTGCCTTTATTTAGTGCATTTGTTGTTCTGATTATTATGTGTTGGGAAGAATTTCTTTTCTAGTCCAGTCTATTTGGAGTTCTGTAGGCTTCTTGTATGTTCATGAGCATCTCTTTCTTTAGATTAGGGAAGTTTTCTTCCATAATTTTTTTGAAGATATTTGCTGGCCCTTTAAGTTGAAAGTCTTCATTCTCTGTGGAGAGCCGTGAGCAATCACCATTACAAGATGGCGCTGGCTTCTGCTGTGCCTAACTAGTAAACAAGCCTTGTGCGCTGGTGTGAGAGTGAATTCAAGCCAAGTCACTGCCCATCTCGGGGTGTAGTAATGAGGTGATGGGCGAGCAACAAATCAGGTGCTGATATGCCACACTGAGGGCTATATAAGCAGCACCATTTTCTGGGTTCTGGGTCTTCCCTCCTGAAGAAGCAATAAAGCTTTTGCTGCAGAAGAATCCGTCCTAGTGTGTTCTTGCCAGCGAGAACAATAGCTCGGGATAATTCTCATCTACTCCTATTATCTGTAGGTTTGGTCTTCTCATTTTGTCCTGGATTTCCTGGATGTTTTGAGTTAGGATCTTTTTGCATTTTGCATTTTCTTTGATTGTTCTGTCCATGTTCCCTATGGAATTGTCTGCACCTGAGATTCTCTCTTCCATCTCTTGCATTCTGTTGCAGATGCTCTCATCTATGTTCCTGATTTCTATCTTAGGATTTCTATCTCCAGAGTTGTCTACCTTTGGGTTTTCTTTATTGTTTCTACTTCCACTTTTAGATCCTGGATGGTTTTGTTTAATTCCATTACCTGTTTGGTAGTGTTTTCCTGTAACTCTCAGAGGGATTTTTGTGTTTCCTCTTTAAAGGCTTCTAGCTGTTTACCTGTGATTTTCTGTATTTCCTTCTTAAAGTCCTCCATCATCATCATGAGAAGTGATGTTAGATCCATTTCTTGCTTTTCTGGTGTGATGGTGTATCCAGGACTTGCTATGGTGGGAGAGTTTGATTCTGATGATGCCAAGTAACCTTGGGTTCTGTTGCTTCTCTTCTTACCCTTGCCTCCTGCCATCTGATTATCTCAAGTGCTAGCTGACCTCAATATATCTGCTTGGAGCCTGTCCTTCCTATAATCCCAGTTGATTCAGGACTCCTCTGAGTCCAGCTTTCTCTGTGATCTCTTGATTGTGGGCTCCTGTGAACCTGAGATTCTGGGTGTCTTAGAGTTCTTGGCAGTCAAACTCCTTTGAGACCCTGAAATACTGGTTTGACCCAGATCCTGTTATCCTGGTATCCTGTTGTCCTAAGATTCTGGGCGTGCTACAGTACCTGGAAGTGGTGTTTCCTTTGAGGACCATGGAGCTCTCTGGTTTGTTTGAAACCAATGTAAACCAGAACTGATCAAAAGAAACCCAAGCCTCTGGTCAGGAAGTGCTCTGGTGTCATTGTTCCTGCTGTCAAAGGCCTGTCACAATTGGATTGGAACTGATATTGTGTTCCACTCATCAGTGATCCTAAGATCACGTGGAGAGTTCCTCTTGGGACTGTGGGGGTGTCCGCTGATTCTGTGCCCAAGGTGACCCGGCACTGGTGCCAACCAGAAGGGACTTGTGCCCCTGGTCAGGCTGGTTTTCTGCTTCCCTACTGCTATCTCAGGTCCCGTGTGATTGGATTGGAACCGATGTTGTGCTCCACTCACCAGTGATCCTAAGATCACGTGGAGAGTCCTCTGGGGACTGAGGGGACATCTGCCCACTCCATGCCCTAGGAGACCTGACCCTGGTGCTGATCTGAAGGGCCCTCTTGGGTTTTTGACCTCAAAGCCTTAAATCATCTGAAAGCTAGTATTGTGCATAAAAATCATAATTTTCATATGCCATAGTAATGATGAAAAGAGTACAAAATCTACACTTTCTATTTCAATTTTCTAATATCTATTAGAAAACATTGTATATCTGTGCTGGTGATTGGTTCTAATACTTTGAATTAATTATTCAAAAGCACCCTCCCCCCAAATTAGGACTTTATGAGTCCAAACACTGAAGGTTGGTCCTTGTTCCCAGTTGGTTGATCACTCAATGAAGAGCCAACAGCCAATGGTTGGGCAGGTAGACTGAGGCGGAACCTTTGGATTTACACCAGCTAGTAACTAGAGAATGGAAGAAAGGAGCATCACGATGATTTGGAGTGATCAGATTTAGAGCTGCAGAAGGAAAATCATCCAAAATGTAGGTGAGAAGTAATGAAGCCCCCGAAGGGCTGCCCAGAGTTTCTTAGGCACCAAAGACTGGGGATCCGCCCAGAAGGAGCCAGGGCAGCAAAGATAAAATATAGAATTACAGGGAGTTAAGCCAGGATTACAGAAGGGAAATGTGTGCTAGCCATGGGAAGGATTAGAACTGCCCAGACTTTTAGCTAGTCAAGATATTTAAAATTAATTGACGTGTGTGTGTGTGTGTGTGTGTGTGTGTGTGTGTGTGTGTGTGTGTCTTTCATTTGTGAAGCCAGAGGGTTCTGTAAAGTGGCCAGGAGGACAAAGTGATATAGCAAATTTGCCACTACATATCTGCTGTTTATATGTGCAATGTTGTATATGAGTGTGCATATGGTGTGATTTTCCCCTAAGTCAGTTAGCTATATTGCCATTTCAAATAGTCCTCAAGATAAAATGACAAAAAAATAAATAAATAAAACAACTCAAGGTTCTTTTTTCACTTTTGATATAACAATCTAGATCATGGATAAAAATTCTGTTCTATAAGGTCAAAGGGATCAGCCTCACTTAGAAACTCTGCTAGTCTCAGTAGGCACCTCTCACTTCTGCATATGAGGAAGCTCAAGGCAGTTTCACTTTCCATTAGGATGTAGGAGACAGAGACAGAGAGTTCAGAAGAAACAGCGTTGGTTTGAAGGACATTGTCTCATCAAAGTGAATTTTACTTCCTCACAGAAATATTTGCTCCTAAATTAGTCTCACAGTCTCATTACTGACTGGCCAGCCTGAGAAGTCTGGTATCTATCTGAGTACTTGATAGCAACCTGCAACTCAGGGCTTAAGGCCAAGATGAATAAATTGGGTACAGATTTTGGAAAAGGAAAAATCAATGTCCCTGCCTTGGTAAGCAAAACGGAATAAAAGCAGAAGGTGACAGAGTCAGAACCTTTGAAGCTTGCTGTGTGGATCAGCAATGCCTTTCACCTTGCTGGGTATTTCCAGGAACAGAGTTCCTATGAACGATGCCTGAGGCAGTGTGACTCCTCTTGTTGCTCAGTGTCTCCCCCACAAAAGAATATTTCAGAGAGGAGTTGCTGTCCTCTGGGTCTCTTCTAAATGTGTAAAAAGCTGAAGGCAAACTTACTATGCATTGAATAACATTTGATGTTTTAAGACTTCAAAAAGTTGAAACGTACAATAAAATTTAGAGGGTTTTCTTTCTTTCTTTTTTTTTTCTCTTAACCATGATGTCAAAATGACATTCTTTCAGTAGACTTCAAAATATATATTTTGAATTTTGAGGTGTTGTTGCCTAGTAATAAACAGTAAAAATAAAGCAACAACAACAAAACTGTAATGTGATGATGGAGAGTTACAGAGTACCACAGTGCCTATTTAGCCATAGGGCTATTCTGATGATCAATGCTCAACCTAGGGTACACTGTGTTGCCAAGCTGAGCTATTCTCTAGGTTAGGAATTCATGTTCATAATAGGTTTACATGTTTTTCTACTTTCAGTGGATTTATTGTCGGGTGCTTCAGATAAAAGTTAAAGGACAGGCATAATGGTGGGTTTTGTTAACTTGGCCCCATCAACAATTACAGGGAAGAAAATCTCAGTAAATGGTTCTCTAGATAAGGTTGGCTTGTGGACATATCTGTAGGGGATTATCTTGATTATTCTAGTTGATTCTTGAATATCTGTGTTGGGTGGCCATTTCCAGGATTTGGAGGTCCTGGACTATGGAACTATGGAAAACAGACTAAGCAGAAGTAGCATCCATGTATTAATTTCTCAGTGCTCTAGTGTGGAAGTGATACAATGATTTGTCTTAAGTCCCTGCTGGCTTGACTATCCCACTGTGATAGGCTTTAATCTGGAATCCTGAACCAAAATAAATATAACTCCTGTAAGTTATTTTTTTATCAAATTATTTTAGCACACAGAGCAACAGAAATGAGTCTAGGACAATGTAGTGGTTTGAATACATTTGGCCCAGGAAGTCGCACTATTAGGAGGTATGGCCTTGTTGGAGGAAGTGTGTTACTATGGGGTGGGCTTTGAAACCATCCTCCTAGCTGCCTAGAAGAGCCGGTCTTCTCCTAGTGGCCTACAGATAAAGAAGTAGAGCTCTCAGCTCCTCCAGCACCATTACTGCCTGGACTCTGCCATGCTTCCTGCCGTGATGATAATGTAGTGAACCTCAGAACCAGTAAGCCAGCCCCAATTAAATGTTGTCCTTTATAAGAGTTATGGTGCATCTTCACAGGAATGGAAACCCTAAGAAAGACAGACAAGGAGTATTGTGGGAAACTGGTTTTGACAAAAGAGTCAGGAAGAAGTTGTACAACCACTATGCACAGAAAACCAATTAAAGTAATTGAGAAAATACATTTTCAAAAACATCTTAGATGTAGGAAAGTGAGCAACTGATATGAATAGTATGTAAATATTATCCTTATAAACTATTTTGCATCAGTTCAGCATGGCAGCAGCTTGGTACTCAGGCTGTCTCACTCTCACTGATGAGGAAGCCACAATTCACCTGGCTGTAAAGTGAGAAAGCAGCTTTCCTGAAAAGGCACAGGTTTTCTGAGTGAAGCACAAGGAAAACTTAGAACCAGGTCCAACACATCTGAATAAATTCTTTGCCAAAGAATACAAAATGTTAAATGACCACAAATACACTCATTATTATTTGTTAAGTAACATTTAAATACAAAGAGACATGAACATGTACTGTTAGAATGATAAAAATTTAAATTGTTTTTATATTTTTTCTGGAATACGTATATAAGTGAAGGGATGAATATGAGTTTTGTGTGTGCAAGAGGCTCCTTGTACAGAAGCTATTAGCAGTTATGAGGCATTCCTCATGGATGTTGAGAAACTGATTCAAATCCTCTGCCAGAGAAGCAAGAACTCCAGCACCTGGCAACACTTTTATACTGAAAATGGCACCTTTAGAAAACAACCTGGCAGTCTCTTCAAATGTAAATGATATCTCAGGATGGATAAAGGCTATTCCACTGGCAAGTGTTTACCTGAAACAAATGAAAACATATGTCCACACTATGCTTGCATGCTGCAGTCTATGGCAATTTCATCCAATAATAAGTGAAACCCAAATTGGCTTTAAAAAAGTGTTTTACAGACATTCAGCACAATACTGCTGAGCAATAAGGAAACAGTGTAAGAAGCAACCCGCTGAGGTAACACACAACGGGGAGCAAGAAGCTGCAAGCACAAGGATAAATGTGAGCAAGAACAAGAGTCTACTAGCTTAAATCTTCATTTACACATTTCCTTTTGAAAATTGAAAGTATTGCAAAGCCTTTCATTATTCCCATCAACCCACAGACTAGAGGAAAGCTTCCAGAAGGGCAAGAAGAAACATCTGTGAGTGTTCACGTTGTAAAACTACCTTGCAACATGACTGCTGTCACAGAAGGTCCTTAAACCACTGGGATGTAAATTTTAAAAAGTTTTGGGCTAAAAAGAAGGCTCTGACCATTTCTGCAGAGGGCCTGAGTTCAACTCCCAGCACCTACATGGTGGCTCCCCACTGTCAACCCTCTTCTGACTTCTGTACACATGCAGCTCCCATACATATATGCAGAAAAAACACATACATATGAAACGAAATAAATAACGTTTGTAAGGGAAAGCATTAAAGTATTCATACATACCTCAAGTTAAAATTGTAAAATAGTCGTAGGATTTACACCAAAAATGACCAAATCAAATTTGATGTCAGTATGTATATCCTAATAAAGAAAAGAAATTTTAGAAATCAAGTGAAGAAAAACATTCTCTTTAGAAAATTGAAGCACAAATCAGGATGTAACTTGTTGGTAGTGTGCTTTCCTAGAAGTCATGCTGCCCTGGGACCCTGCCAGGTCCAGCATGGCTGGGTAAGGGGAGGTGTAATACAGTTCCTGCCCCTGGAGCATCACCAGGCCTTTGATCCTCACTATCTCCATATGTGCTGATGACTGCTGGTGCACTGAAACGGATCCTCTTCTCTTCTATTTTACTTTCAATCTTTCTTTATGGGGAATATACTTCCCCCATTACTGAGAGCTAATCAGTCCATAAAAAATGAAAAGGATACAGTTTTCAGGAATGAGGAATTGAGGTGGTCAGGAGGCTGTGGAGGACAAGGAATAGGTCTTCTACTTGGCCTTTAGGGCCATGCAAAAGGATCTAGAAAACCCAACCACAGAGGCCATAAAAGTCTACCTGGTCATTTATAGAAATATTTCATTGCCAGATTTGGCTTTGAATTTAGAATTATGAGGAAATGCATGTACCCTTCAATGCAGACCAATGACTGCTGCAATAATTAGCTAGGGTGAACTTGGGGACACTGAGGATAGAGAATTAATGTGATCTCTAGAAGAAAAGGTCAACAAGCTGAAGTGCCCAAGTGAGGACGCCTCAGTCCCACTTAGGAGAGAGAAGAAAGTTATCAGAAGTAGGGAGGAAGGGAGGGAAGGAGGGAGGGAGGGAGAGACCTTGGAGGGAAAGTGGACAGAGGGAGGGGTGAGTGGGGAGGAGAGGGGAACCTGATCTGGTATTGGGTTAGGGAAAAGGACTGAAGCCCTGAGTGGCAGCAGAAAGAATGTAAATAGGCATCCTTGGGAGATAGGAGGTTGGGAGGATCCTCCAGAATGCACCAGAGACCTGGGAGGTGAAAGACTCAGGACTCAAAGGGAGGGACCTTAGAGGAACTCCAAGACTGTAGGGAGTGGGAACTTATACAGCCCACCTCCCGCAGGAAGACAGGACATCAAGTGAGGTTTGGGGTTGCCATCCTACAGTCACAACTCTGATCCATAATTGTTCCTTTCTGAAAGAATTACAGGAATGGAAATGGAAAAGAGCCCGAGGAAAAGAAGGTCCAGTGACAGGCCCAAAAGTGGGATCTAGCTCAAGGGGAGGTCCCAAGGCCTGACACTACTACTGAGGCTATAGAGTGCTCACAAAAAGAGCCCTATCATGACTGCCCTCTGAAAGACTCAGCAAGCAGCTGAAAGAGTCAGATGCAGATATTTTCACACAACCAATGGACAGAAGCAGCTGATCCCTGTTGTTGAATTAGGAAAAGCTGAAAGAAGCTGAGGAGAAAGGCGATCCTGTAGGAGGACCAGCAGTCTCAATTAATCTGGACCCCTGAGATCTGTCCAACACTGGACTACGAAACAGGCAGTAAACACCAGCTGATATGAGGCTCCCAACACACATATAGTAGAGAACTTCAGGGTCTGGGTTCATTCAGAGATGATGCACCTAACCCTCAAGAGATTAAAGGCCCCAGGGAGTTCAGAGGTCAGGTGAGGTGGGTGGTAGGGACATTCATGTGGAGACAGGTGGGTGAGGAGTAGGTATGGGATGTGGAAAAGTTGGAGAGTGGATAGGGGAGAGTGTGGGGGTAATAAAATATGGAGTGTAGTAAAATAAATTAACTAATAAAATAAGGAAAAGCCATGGATAGGAAAAGAATCTATAGAAAGCAAGCAAATGATAAATGGGTTTATTTTATATGAGAAAGACTTGTGTGTGGTTTAGAAACAAATAGTATTGGAAGGAGAGTACACAAGGCCAGGAAGAGGAAATAAAGGCTAGAGAATTAAACGATGACGCATGAGTATATGTTGAGTTAGCGCTTCATTCTCCTAGTTATGTGGAAAATTGGAGATGATGATGCCTAGAGAGATATTAGAGAGAGCTAGCTGCTTTACTAGAATACATTTTAAAACTTTGTAAGAAATCATTTTACCTCAGTAGTCTGTCATCTTTCTACTCTTACTTGAAAATAGCTACTAAAGACTTCTGTCTGCTGTACCAGGAAACCACAAGAGCTGTGCCCAAGCTACCTGTTAAAAGGCTGTGTAAAAACTATAAGGACATATGTTTTTGCTTTGTGTTTAGCTTCTGTTTTAAGGAAGCAGAGGTTGCAACTAATGGTCTGGGATTCATAGAATTTATGTAAATGTAAGGATTTCTAGGATAATTATTAATGATGCTCAAAGCCTTGATGTAACTTTAATCAATAAAACGATGGTTCAGGCTCTCTGGTTGGAAGAAGGGAAAAAACGAGAAGGGGGAAGGCAAAAGAATGAGAAGGAAACAGAAAGGAGAGGCATGAATGATGAGAGTCTTTGGGCAAAGAGAGAGCACATGACAGATTGCATCCACTGACTCTGAGTCATTATTAGATTAGTGCTGCTCCCGTTCCAGCCTTTCTGAGGACCCTCCTCAGGCTGAGGCTAGACCTCAGTAGGACTCCATTCGCAGCACTGCTTAATACCAGGTGTGCTAGTGTATACTTGTAAATCCAGCACTCAGAAGACAGCAGTAAATCCAGCACTCGGAAGATAGCAGCAAGAGTTTTAGAAAAGTTCAGGTCATCAGCAAATTTGAGGATAGTCTGTGACACATGAGACCCTATCTAAAAATAAACAACCAAAAAAAAAAAAACGCTAAAGCAAAATCGTGGGAATAAAGGAAACTACCAAAAGCACAAAGGCGAAGCTCTGTAGAAAGACAGAGGAAGAAACAACTTGTTCTCAGCCCAGCATCCACAGGGAAATCACAGTGCTCAACATCCATAACAGTAAAACCAAGCATCTCCATAGAGTCAAAGAAACTCATTATTTGTATATTTATGTGGCATCACTGGGTAGCAGAATGAGTGTTAGTCTATTAAAGATGGAGACACTTGAATTCTATGGGGAGTGAAAGTGGCACTTTTCACTTACATTGCATTTGTAGGATTCAAAATGATTTGTAGGGCTCTGCACTGAGCAGGGACAGGGGAATATCAAGATGTCAGGTTGCAAAGCGCTGTAAGGTGCCTGTTTGCTGTCTGAGCCAATGCTTGCCTTCAGATAGAGATGGAAATGTCTTCAGCTTAGCGGGAGTTCAACAAGGATAACTTGTTTCTTTATATGACAAGGCTGATGTGTCTTAGGAACATGAAAGTCCAAGCACCATCTAAAATAGAAATGTAGTTGTGGGGCAGTGGGAAGTGTGAAAAAGTCACCATGGTTCTAGACACTCACTATGCTTTTCTCTAATATGCCAAGAGTGATGTCAGTTATTTGAGTTGTGTTTCTCACTCTCTATTATACTAACTACATTTTCTATATAGGAATCTGTAGACTCAGTGTGAATTATGCAGAAAAACAAAAGGTAGTGAAGAGCCGAGATTTTTGATCACACATCTGGAGTCAGAAACCAGATCACGACGCTCACTGTGTTATAGTCTTCCAAAGGGGTTGAACTTACCTGTCATAGATATAAGGTTTTATATTTACCTCTTGATATTAGAAAAAAATCAGAGAAACAATATTTTGCAATGTATCAAAATAAAGCACTCTTAAAATCTGAGATTGTAGTGTATTGCATAGGGCTATATGTCAGATATTTTCACTGAACAGATACCAACATAAGTATGAAGGAAATTGTCAGCCCTACATTTTTCACTAGCTGGGCAAAATACAAATCATTGAGATAATTAGCATGCGTGCTTCAGGAACATGGGAGACATTTGGTCACAGACTGAATAGATAAGAGAAATTTATTTATAAATAAATCTTGAGTAGTGTTTATCAACAGTTGAGTTGGGAGGGTCAACATGACACCAAAATGCCTGGTAGGCCAGTTTGTCTGTTTGTTTGCTTCCTGGCTGCTACAAATATGAGAATAACATTTAATTAGAAACCACAAAATCCCCTGGCTATGATGACCAAGACAAGTTGTCCTTTGAAACATTTAAGATAGATTCTCTATTACTCAAGGTTTCTAAGCTGGAAGGGTCTGCTTCTTGGATACTGAACACCTGAATTATAATCATTTTACAAACAAATTTGTGACATAAACATGCTTCCTGATATTTATCTTGCATTCATCCACTATTGAAGCACTCTCAAGAACCCTGAAAATAGAGAAATGCAGATGCACATGATGCATCAATATGTATAATTAGCACAAAATAACACGAATCCATCCATTCATGACTATAACAATTACAATATTTTCCTACCAAAAGGAAGATAATGAATATTGAAAATTTTATTTTTGAAATTGTAATATAACTGGAGCATTTCCCCCTTTCCCTTTCCTTCATCTAAATCATCATATATAATCCGTCCTTTATGTCTTTCAAAACATGGTCTTATTTTTCTTTTTACCAACTGCTGCTACGTGTGTGTGTGTGTGTGTGTGTGTGTGTGTGTGTGTGTGTGTAAATATTGGAGACGTTAAAGTCTCTGACATTCTTTGTTATATACTTCTTCCAGCACAGCTTGGTCCAGGAAGCCTGATTGGAGCAGGGAGGGAATGAAAAGACAGACAACACAGAAAACCTGCGAACTGGTGAATTGGTTGTGAACAACCTGATAGAGTAGTCATAACTATGCAGCAACCCAGATCCACAGAACCTAAGCTTGTTTATTGGGTTTAGGCCATGGAAAGGAGTTAGCTAGTGTCAGTATGAGGTTTTTTTTTGGATTAAATCTACACCAAAAACCTCCTGGAGAAGAAAACTACAGTTGCTAGTTTTTGCACACATTCATCAATCCTTTGTAAACACTCATGTTTGTTGTACACATTGTCAACATTTGCGCTTGAGCCAGAGAAATGCCTTACCAATTCTGCGTCTGATCTGTATAGGAAAGGCTTTATCATTCTGATGGGTCTGAGGACATGGGTACTAGACATGACTCTACCCATTTCAACAACACACATTAAGAAGACATCTGCTCGGTATGCTTTCATTCAGGGATATCTTGGCATCTCACAGTTAGAATTACACACTTCTGTTGTTAGACTCTAAACGTAGCCAGCTTTGTGCAAGATGGTGAAAGCAAGCTGCTTCTTTAAATTATCGACAATGAAATCAGTATTGGCTATTATGTAAATATTATTCATGAAGGAGCAAGCCACAGAAGACTGTGTCCTGAAGCCATAGCTGCTGAGGAGAGAAGACACTCTAGGTGGCTGTGTACTGCAAGTTGTTCAGAAAGTTCCAGGATTCAGGTTTATGAGGCTTCATTCATCTTGAGCTTAGCTTTACTGCCTTTGAGTCATGCATGCTCCTGGAAGTAACCCCAATAAACTCACTGGCTCACTAGTCTAAACTTTGGTAGACTGCTTGCTTCATCTCTTGTTGAGGCCCTACTGGGAAGAATAAATGTTTCTAAATGTCCCCACAAGAAAAGTCACACAGCTGCCACTTATACAACCTCCACCTGTCCAAATGTCTTAGCTCTACACTTCATCAAATACTATCGTAAGGATTCTTGCTTGGTGATCTGAGTGCTACTGTCTCCCGACTGATGCCTCTGAAGCTTTTTCTCCTTTAGAACTGTAAAGACCACAGGTAAAAGAATTGTGACTGTTATATGCTAGAGTGAAAAGATGGCGAACACCTTGGAGATAGAAAGTTCTCTCTCTTGTGTTTCAAGGCCCTTTCTTTATTCTTTCAAGATATTTTCCTGCATACACTTTTTCAATTGGACAGGAAGCTAAACTCATGTATTTCCCAGATATATTGTACACAATGCTATGCTAATTAATGAAATATATAGGGCAATGGGAGATCAGGGTAAAAGGGAGATATGGGGAGGAACAATTAGCATGAAAGGCCCTTTGAAAAATGTTATGTGAACCTTCCAGATACACCAGGACTGGTGCACAACTGAACTCACAGAGACTGGCAGCATGGAAAACAGTCTGCAAAGGTCCAAGCCAGATGAGGTCTCAGTACCTAAATGCCAAAGTGTTCACAAAGCCCATTGCCTAACCAAGATCTTTACAAACAATACCTGCCTAAAAAGGAAAAGTCAGTTTCCTCCAGTGGAATGGCACTATGTCAGCCATATTCCAGGGCAGGTCCTGTGCTCAGAAGTAGTTGGCCAACACAAAATAGATGCCATAGTTTGTTTATTTGCTTCCTTGATTGTTTGTTTGTCTTTTGAGCCTGGGTGCTTTAGTTTCATCATGATTGGCATTTTTCATCATATTTCTTTGTTTTTTGGGGGGTGGGGTTATTATTGTGTTTGGATTTTCACTCTTGAGAAAGAACAAATATGAAGTTGAGTAGGGAGGGAAGTTAGAAGCATATGGGGAAAGTATAGGGAAGGAAAAGCATGATCAAAATACATTATATAAAAAATGTTTAAATAAAAGCTAGGGTATCTAAAGAAAAAAAAACGTGTGTTTGGGAAAGTGCATGTCAATAAACATAAGAATAAATATTTTAAAACAAGAAGAGGTAAAATCTTGCTTCATTGCTATTTTGGTTATTGCCTGTTTCCCAATTCATGAGGATAGCTATCAATCTGCTTTTTAAATCACTTGCATTATACTAAAGTCCTCTGTCTCCACAATATCGTACCTACTGACCTGTTAAGTGTTAGAGGAAAACTGTGAAAAAATATATATCATGACTATATGCTTGAAAATGTCATGCTTTAGTGAGACTTACAGCTTTCCCCTTCAACTTAAGTGCAAAGAATGACTGGGTAGCACTTTTGCAAGAACCTCGTCTAAAATCTATGTGGTACGTACAGTGGAATGAGGCCTAAATGTGATTATAAACTTACTGGAAAGTACATCTCGGTGCCTGCACAGGTCATCCATCACACAATCAAGCAGTTATTGGAGATTCTGACACTCATCTCCTTAGGCAGAAAACCTTGAAACTCCATTTTAAAAGCAGAGTAACATCAATGATTTTGCAAAAGGATAAAAATGTCTTTCAGTAGTACCTAAACTAGTGAAAATTTATAATTACATGTCAACAATCATTCTGTAAGTATTATATATTATCTCATTTTATGTCTATCTACTTCATCATTGTCTACTACCTATTCATTTCACATATCAAAGGAATCTTTAAAGAAAGTCCCAAAGTATTAAAAGTACTCAAAGTAGGAGAGGTTTGAAAGAATGTAAATTAAATCCTGAAATGCCCATTTATTTATAATTCTGAAAGGAAAAAAAAACCTCTATTTAGTATCTAAACCTTAATTTTCGCATTTTGAACGTGATATTGTTTCCAGACTTATGGAGAAATATAAAAGGTAAACACTATGTGTTCCATGTGTGCTCAACACCACAATGAATACAGTAACATGTTAAGCATAGTTACCTTCAAATGATTACATCATCCTCTACACCAAAAACATGCCCATAGAACATAGAGCTGCAGAATTCCCTGCAGGCATCTTTTAACCATCTCCTTGCTTAACTTAGATGCAGAAAATTGTAATCAGAGCAAGGGAGTCTCTGTTCTGATGATATCTTAGAAACCA
The DNA here is from genome assembly GCF_978045245.1 of Mus caroli. NCBI lineage: Eukaryota > Metazoa > Chordata > Mammalia > Rodentia > Muridae > Mus > Mus caroli. The sequence continues at coordinate 12,593,074 of NW_028227269.1, forward strand.
GGTTCAGTGTGCCAAAAGGGTTTTCATACTTAAAAATAAAAAAATATAGTAAGTCTTGTAATATTTGACTTTCTGAAGCTTGAAAAGACATAATTCCATTTTCATTTATTTCTATTATTTGTGTCATACAATATTTGGGACATGCATAAACTAAATATACCACATGTATTATATCTAAAATATAATATACTAAATATATTCTAAAATGTATTGTACCTTCCTGATATTTAGAATTAGCTGCATAAGCTCTATTTTCTACATGGTCCAGTTGAATACGAAAGGGTGTTGAGAACACAAAGCAGAAAAATGAAGTCTGAATCTTGTGAAAACCTTGGTCTTAAACCTTATACTTAATGTACAATCAAATGAGACCCAGCTTTGTGTGGCTGATGGACCAGAAATTCTGGACTTCTTCCAGTGTTTGAAAGAAAGTTTTCTTAGCTTCAGTTTTTGTCACACTATGCACTTCATGCTCAATACACACATGCCAGTGTCTCTTAAGTTTGTTTGCTCCTAGATAATTTATATGTATCTTTTTTAAAGTTTTATGTCAGTAAATTAGTGTAGTTACCTCCATGGCTTAAAACATGTTTCCCAATTAATTGAAAATAGATTCTTTTCTCAAATAATATATTCTGATTATGTTTTTTCCTTTCTCTATTCCTCTCCAATCTTCCCCATCTTCACTCCCATCTGGATCCATTTTTGTTTGTTTGTTTGTTTGTGTATGAAAAGATCAGGCTACTAAGAGATACTATAAAAATATAACAAAATGAAATAAACAGAAACTATGACATCAAAGTTGAACAGGACAAACTAATAAAAAGAAAGGAACCCAAAAGACAAGAATCAGAGACTCACTCATTCACAACCACTTGAATCTCATAAAAGCACTTAACTGGAAGCCATAACACACAGAGGACATGGTGCAGACCTGTCCACCCCCTGTAAATGCTACTTCATAGAGTACCACATAAAAGTGAGGTTTCCCTTGGCGATGGTTCCAGGGCCACACCAAAATGTTCTCTGCTCACTCCATAAAGTCACCTTTGCTATATCTCCACTATCACTACCTCTGCTCACTCCATATAGTCAGCTTTGCTATATCTTCACCATCACTACCATCAAGAAACCAATAGTTCACTGCCAGACTCTTACACTAGCAGAACTGTGTTGGTCTTTACACTCAGAGTTCACAATAACAGTCTTCCCAGTAGATCAAAAGGAATTTTACAGATGTTTCTTATGAAAGAACTGTTCCCCCAAATTTTTTTTCACAAAAATACTTTTTAAAGCTAATTTACAATCACAATAAAACATATCTGGGTTTGGAACAAAATGATTCTATCTTTATTTTCTGAATATAGAAAGATAATATTCTTCTATGTATCTTAATATAATTTTTATATTCATACTTCTACTATATGGCAAAAATTACCATTGATAATATGCAGCCTCTTAGAATAGATATGCATTCTCTTATAATAGATGAGGATATAGAGGTCTAGCACAGAAAATCAGTTATCATCAATGCAATGAAAAATCACTCATGAGTCAGCATAAACAAAGAATGCCCAGAATGCTTAAAACATGTTGTACCAACCTTTGCTAATTATTAATAGAAGGAATTTCAATTAACCGCATAACCTTTATTTTCCCTTCAGTCCAATTTAGAATAAAAAGGTGGATCAGGTACACAAATCTGAAATATAAAGTTTCAAAATTATTCAAACCTTACCCAATAAACATGACAACAGGGGAAAGTACTGTCTATACATAAATCACTCTGTCCCAGAACTGGGTAGCTGAAGCAATAGGGATTTCCTTTTCTTTTTCCTGGGTGTTCTCGGGACTCAGCAAAGGCAATGTGCAACTGACTTGGAGTATAATATACTCCTTCCTCAGGAGCAGGCCATTCCCTACTGTGTTTGGCTTTGCTGCTACTTTGTCCCAGAGTATACCATCATTGTGTTACTGGCAACAAGAAAATATTTCTTAGAAAATGAACTTGGTCTTCTACCCAGAAAGATCATTGGAAAACCAAAGACATTGCTTTCTTCTGGTGCTCAGAATCAGGACTGGACATCAAATTTAAAATCCCTTGGTGCATATTGGATTTTCTTTCCAGTACACACTTCAGTACTGCTATTTTGAAGGCTATACATCAGGCCATCAAGACAGAATGGATGTGTCTGAACTGAGTGAGTCCAGTCATTTTAAAATCCAGAAAGTAGCATTGTGTTTAAGCAATCAAGATTTCCAGGGGAGAAGATAAAGGAGAGTGGACAAAAGTTGCATCAATGCAGATTCAGAAATAGGTTGGAAGTCAAGCTGTTGTTGATTTCAATTATGTGTAAAATTAAAATAACACACAAAAATCATTATTGTTCATCATGTTAATGGTAAGGAATGTTCAATAGTGTGAAAGAAGTTCTTCCTGTGAAGGATTTACAAGGACAAATGGTAATGGCATCATGCTTAATTATGTATTTAATTAAAGCTGTAAAATACAGTACCTTAAATAGTTCTCCTTAACTAAATTTAAACTGGCATTTGAAGCAAAGTCTTATACATCCTTCATCTCAACTCTGAGAAAGTAATGCTGAGCTCACTTCCCATGCTTCAGAGCATGGCTCTAAAAATATGTTACTCAGGAGAATGAAATGCATACTAGGTATCTCTGGCAACTATTAAGTACTAATTATATATAATTCCTATTCAATAAATCCAAATGAACAAATTCAAGTTTACTGGTCACTTAATACTTTAAAAATCATTTAGATTCACTTAGTATTCTCTATTACAGATATTACAGGTTTTCAAATGTTTCCCAGTGATTGTTCTAAGGAATCATGGGGAATATCTATTCTTCTATGTCTACAGCACTGTAAGTGTTCATGTTTCAGGGCAGTCTATGCAATGATGAAGATTTCTGCTGCAGAGGACTGTAATAGGAAATATCACATGCTTGGGAACTTTAGGAAAATATTTGTTCAGCAAATATTGGTGTTAGCACTTTTATGGCTTACTAGATATTGATGTACATTAATTTGGTAACTTATCTATTCCAAACTAAATGTAAGAAAAATTTTTTGAATTCGTAATTATTTGTGAGATTAGGAAAAAGTCTTGAAAATTGCAAAAGTTAGTGACAGAGAAATGCAAATGTATCCATGATGGTCTGACACCCAATTTAAACACCACAAGGTTACCTCTGAAACATCTGCTAGATGAAGTACTAGAGCTTATTTTAATGAGACTTAGCAGGGCTGTTAGCCAACTTTCATTTTTAATTACTGTGATAAAATACCCTACAAAAGCAACTTTAGGGAGAAAATATTTATTCAAATTGATTCCAATGTTATATTCTATCACTAGATTATACTCTAGTGATATCTATATCACATGATTATATTCTATCACTGCAGGAAAGTCAAGACTAAAACTTGAAACAACTAATCACGCACACGATCAAGAACAGATAAATAAATATTAAGTACACGCACACCTATCCATGTTCAGTACCATTTCCATACATACACATTTCTGAAGCTCCTGCCTAGGAATTGGTGATACCCACTGTAGGTTGATCTTACCACACCATACAATTATATTTGAAAATAAAATTAAGCTATTGTATAGCCCCTGTTTTAGAAAGCAGTTTATGTTATACAAAACTCAGGAAGATAATTGATGTCCTAGAAGGAAAAGAGAACCAGTGTTCATCCTCTTACTACCTAATGCATTGCCTGCCAAGAATGTGATCCCAGATACCGGGAACTTAAAGATGTTAAATCTCTGTACTATTTTAAATTCTCTCTCTCTCTCTCTCTCTCTCTATATATATATATATATATATATATATATATATATATATATAAGTTTTGAGAATTCCTGCAAATTCATGAAAAAAAAAAAGATTCTTTACTTTGATCCTCCAATTTCTGATTCACTGCTCGAAGATGTGTCAGCCCCAGTCAATACCGTCTTTGTTCACTGGCCCTACTGGGCAGTGGCTAGTGAGGTAGACCCTCTGAGTGTCCAGCTGTTTTCTTATGTAAACAGATGCTGTCAATGTGCACACAGTGACTGGTATTCAGTACCTTAATGATGACAACTGGCCAAGGACCAGCCTCAGCCTGGAGAGGAGTTCTGAGAAAAGGGGTGTCTGGGAGCAGTGAAAAGAATTACTCGAAGTCAAATTGTGGATCCAGGTTGAACTTCTGCTTGATACAGCTTTTCCAGTCTGCTTCTCTCTATTTCTGCTTTCTTTCTGGAGATTTCTCTATCTATATTCTGCTTTGTTATTCTTTATTTTAATTTAAATTATACTTATTTACATTCCAATCTTTGCTTCCCTTCAGTCCTCCTTCCCACAGTTTCTCATCCCATCCCTTCTTCCCCTTGCCTCCGACAGGGTGCTCTCCCCACATAAAACCTACCCCTTCCCTGGGTTCTCAAATCTCTTGAAGATTAAGCACATCTTCTCCCATTGAGACCAGGTAGAGCTCTGGGAAGAATGTGCAGGGGCCTTGGACCAGCCCATGTATGATCCTAGGAAGTCAGTGGCTCAGCTCTGGAAGCTTCCTGGGGTCTGGATTTTTTGAGACTGCTCCGTCTTCCTATAGGCTCGCTCTCCCTTTCAGCTTCTTCAGTCCTTTCCCAATTCAACCATAGGGATCTCCGACTTCAGTCCAATGGTTGAGTGTAGGAATCTGCTTCTGTCTCAGTCATCTGCTGGTTGGACCCCTCTGAGAACATCCATGCCAAGTTCCCATCTGTAAGCATATCATAGCATAGTAGTGTCAGGCCTTGGTGCCCCCACCCCCACCCCATGAGATGGATCCCAGGTTGGGTCAGTCATTACACCTCCTTTCCTTCAGTCTCTTCTCCATTTTTATCCCTACAGTTCTTTTAGACAGGAACAATTCTGGATCAGGAATTTTGACTGCAGGTTAGTAAACCTGTCCCTCTACTTATGGCCACCAGCTTACTGGAGGTGGATTCTTTAAGTTCTCTTTCCCCAATGTTGGGCATTTTGGCTAAGGTCACCTGAAATGAATCCTGAGAATGACTCTCCTCCATGGTACTCTCTAGAGGGTACCCCCACCTCCCATTGCCCGAGGATGCTTATTTCCATTTATTCTCTTGGTTCTCTGGGCTTCTTTCCTGTTCCCTCCCTGCCCCCATATCTAATCTTGTTCCCCCTTTTCCCTCTCCCTCCTCTCTCCCACCCAGGTCCCTCCTTTTCTCTGCCTCCTGTGATTATTTCCTTATCCCTTCTAAGTAGTGTTAATACCTCCTCATTTGGGCATTTCTTCTTATTACACTTCTTATGGTCTGTATGTGCTTGCTTGCTATTCTAATAGATCTCTCTTTCCATGTCCTGTTTGCTTGTGTGTGTATGTCTATTCTCCAAACAATTCTCTCTTTTTATCCTAGAATATTCTCTGGATAGCTCATCTCCTGCAGAACACAGATCCAGTCTTTTATTTTACCCTTCAATCTAGTTATTTATTTCAGGTTTTCCTTTTGATTATCTTATGAATAAGATCCTATCATCCCAGCCTTTTAATTCTTAGGGGACACCAAGTACACATGTTCTCATAACATTGCAAATGAATTCAGAGACCTGTCTGTTTTTGTTAGACACAGAAGATAAACTAGTTGAGTGAGACCTTGCCACTTCCACCACCTGAATCTAACCTTGCTCTCTCCTAGGCTGATCCTGAACTCAGGAATCTATCTGCATTTGGAAGCATTAAAAAAAATCTCTTTATCTCCTTTCTTAGTAATTTTCTAACATGATGGCTCTGAGCAACTGCTTTTCTTTCCTTAGATTTATGAAGCCCCTCATATAAATCATATTGCATTCTTGTTTTTTACATAGTTGAGAAATTATATATTTTTGAACTCATGTATTTAGAGCATTTTCCCATAGCTCTAAGGGCTGTTCTGAAAGTCCCAAAGTTTACCATTTGGCTGAGACATAGCCACACTCTGAACTTCTCTACTCATTCTGTTTCTAATTATCATGGAGTCACTTACTTTAACAGTGGGGCATTCCTCAGAAGGAAAAAGTCCTCAACTGCTAGTGGATCCAGAAAATAAGTACAGTATTATACAAACAGGTCTTATGCATATAGTAGCCATCAACACTCATGGATGGAGGCTCACACCAGGGCCTTGTCCAGAGACAGTAACTATGTCACTCTGTCCCCAACAGGGCCACACCAGGCTCAGTGTCTCTCTCTTTCTGTTTTAATTTAAGACTGTGAACCTCAATCATGATTGTAGTTACTTAATGCTCTACTTGCTTGATGCTGACTGGAAGGAGGAACAAAACCAGTAAGAATAAACCAAGGGTGATTCCTCCATTTATTAGCAAAATTGTTCAGGAAGACAAAGAAGTGAACTTGTGCACAGCAGAGGAAAAGCTGCAGATACTTCCTCAGTAGACGTGAACTCTACTCTAGAATTACTAATAGCCATGATCTTAGGATGTAGGGGATATATATCCAAGTCTGTGGGAAGCCACATACGCCATTATGTGCAGTAGAGTTTTTTGCAGAGTCACTGCCTGGCCCGAGGCATGCAAATGAGGTACTGAAAGCATAACCAATCGGGTGTAGACATGCCTCTCCTAGGCCTATATAAGCAGCGCCAGTTCTGGGGCTTGGGGTCTTTTCGCTTCTGCAATCAAGCTCTCCCAATAAATGTGTGCAGAAGGATCCTGTTGTGGCGTCTTTCTTGCTGGCGAGTCGGGGGCTCACACAAGTCCAAATTAGAATTGCTGCAAAGCCCCTTTCAATGAAACTGATGTTTAGATCAGTCATGTTCAGAGGTATTATATTCCAAGGGAGTAACACAAACCCAGTGGAACAATGAATGGCATTGTACTTAAACCCTGACTTAGCATGTTGAATTTGATTCCCCATAAATACGACTGCTTCCTCTAAAGCATTAAGTCTATCCTGAAGTTCCCTGTCAATATTTTCCTGGATCCTGAGTGCTATTGACACATTTTTTTTTTTTGATAACTGATCTACATGATGTGCTGAGTGACTTTCTTTAACTAAGGGTGGAGTGGAGAAGGCAAAAGTAGTAATCACACCTATTAAGGCTGTGCTTCCCAATATCAAGTCTGCACCAAATCTTTTAGATCTTTTGAGAGCTAAGGTATCCCTATGCAATGCCTCTGTAGTGTGGAGAATGCCTCAACACTCACAGAGGCTCACACCCGGGCCCACCCCAGAGGCTGAACCAAGTCACTCTGTCACTACCAAGGCCATACCTGGCTCAGCAACAACCTATAAAGTCAGATAATAAGAATCATACCAATAAGGTTAAATGAATCTACATATGATTATTTACAGTAACAGACAATATATTGACCACTTAAAAAGGTAATACAACAGTTTCAAAACCATTGATATTTGTGTCAAAAAGGTTGACACAGACATAAATGCATAATAGCTGTCTGTTCATCTCCTACAAACCTCTGAATGGAGGATGGAAATTATTCTTTCTGTTGTCAGATTAGAACACAAGCTTTGTATATTTAAAAATATTTTCTCTTGCTAAAGTTTTAAGATTGGTATTATGAATTTTTCAAAATTGCAGAGTAAGTATTCATTAAAGAAAATGTACATAGTCACTATTTGAGTTGTTTCTCCAATAAACAATGTACAGCTATGACTGGACAAGTGAACACCAAGGTTACAGAGGTTATACGCTCAAATAAACTTTATTTTCAACAAATTCTTCTCTAAAAGAAAACAAATTTGAAAAGCAAATTAGAGATTGTTTCTAGTTCCTTGAAACATAAAATTGTCTTTTCTCTTTAGTTTCTGTCATGGGAACTTACAGAGACAATCCTGCTGAGCTAGTATCTATTGGGTTCTTCATAGCAGACAGCTACACAAGCATCAGCTACTGGCACCAGTGGTGAGAAACATGGGATTAAGAACCCATAGCAATGTGCACACACAGCTGCCATTCTATGTGTCATGACCCAGAGTTATCTGTGCAACAGATGGCATCATGGAAAAAGAAATTCATTCACCAATGGGCAGTAATAGGCTCTCCTGCTAGCCTCTTTCTGCACCATCTTATCAACCTGGCATAGGCAAAACTAATGCTGTTGGACAAGCCAAACTTTAGAGACCTTCATCAATCTTTGGAACTCCTATAACCTAATATAGGAATGACAGCATAATTAATGACACAATGGTAGTTATACCAAGTGGTGACTCCAGAGTATAAACATTTCCTGAGAAATGTTAAGGTTTCTTTAGAAGTATTTACATCAATATTTTTAAACTGTCTCTTTCTTTCAAAGTCCCTTTAGGTCCTCTCTCACATGATCTCCATTACTAAAATTTTAAATTCAGATGTCAAATTCAGATCTCCTTGTTCCACTCACATCCAGTCAATAATTAAATATGCATTTCAACCTTTCTCCAAATTATCTCTAATACTCAGACTAAAATAAATTTAATAATACCAAGACTGGCCATGGTATGATTTTCCACTCTTCCATTTAGGTAAAAATATGAACGGATGGAAAAGACAGTTTTTCTTGTGTTTTATATCTACCATTCTAAAGAGTTTATGTGGCTTTCTGGTGTCACATGCATGAACATAGATGCTATAGCTTTTTGTATGTGTGTGTGATATAAATTTTGAGATAATTTGAATCCGGAAGTACATGGCTTTAAAAAGACTGAGAGAGACTGGCTGTGAATTCAGAAAAGCCAAATAAAATGTGTGCTTGGAGACACAGGTTTATGGAAAACACATCAGATATTGTGAAGTGGCAGAGCCTTTGCATTGAAAGAAATGTCTTCATCTTCTTCCTTGGTAGTCTCACCCAGATCTCTTCAGTCAGAAGTTTAAAATCCATTTCATATCCTTATGATAATGTTATCTTCATCTCTTCATGCTCTCATGAAATTTAATCAGACCTTTAAAAATCTAATTTTACAATTCTTAACACACTGCATTAATTTTGTTATTGAATGTATAATTATAAAAAGAAAAATCCAGCCTGATATCAGCCCAACTCAAATGTTCATAGACGAAATGTTACCACCTCCTTCCATCATCTGTATTCTTGCTATGGAAATGAGGGCAGAGAATTTGGATTTCAAAGACTGGACAATGATGATAATGTTGTTTTAGGGTGTGTGTGTGTGTGTGTGTGTGTGTGTGTGTGTGTGTGTGTGTGTTTGAAGTCCTGAATGGTAGTTAATGGATTGGTTTCCCAACAGCACCTGGATCCAATTCTTTCCATATAAAAAGGCTGATAAGAAGATAGCATAAAATATTTGATTTGTAGAAATTCTAGGGCAAACGAAAAGCTGAAAAGCTTTTGATTTAGAAACATGATTCAGCAAGTAAATTAATTGCCTTACAAATTCATAACTAAAATTAAGAGCTCCAAAACACTCAAGGAAAAAAAAAATCGAGTGAGTTTGTCTACAGTCAGTAGTTTTAAGACTGAAGAGATGAAGACAAAAAGGGAGGTGGGGGAGGGGCATTTTTCCCTGAGCAAGTTGATTAGCCAGATCAGTAAAAAAGTAAAAAAATAAAAATAAAAATGAGGTTTGAGTTTGGCAAAAGACAGTTTCTATGTATAAGTTGCAGACTAGTCAAGAAATACAACCTCAAGCTGGAGAGATGGCTCAGCAGTTAAGAGCACTGACTGCTCTTCCAGAGGTCCTGATTTCAATTCCCAGGTACCATCTGGTGGCTCACAACCATCTGTAATAGAATTGGAGGCCCTCTTCTGGTGTGTCTGAAGACAGCTACAGTGTACTTACATATAATAAATAAATAAATAAATAAATAAATAAATAAATAAATAAATATTTTTTTAAAGAAATACAACCTCAGGCCTCCACATGCATATACACACATGGCCACACACAGGTGAAGATGCATACACACAAAATCACACACAAAATTGTAGTAGTATTTGAACCAATGTTAGAGTTATATTACTCACTATAACTCTATGCAGTATGACCGAGTTTTAGCTTTCAGTAATTACTATTTGCATTAGGAAATACTGCTGATACTTGATAGAAAGTGTTTTTTTCTGGCTTGAATGAAATCATCTACACATTTCCTTATCCCATATGATAACTTCAGAATTGACTATGAAGAACATATTATCTACAACATTATTGTTTGCTGCTTTTTAATTGTATTTCCAACTAGAATATGGTAGGAACACCTCCTGAGTTATCAATTTATCTTTGGTTATACATGGCAGACTACTTTTCTTGGAGTGATAACTTATTAAATTAAATATTTCTCTATCGAGTTAAAGAGTTCACACTACTAATGATTGCCATTACTTTTTTTGTGCTACCTTACATTGAGTTGGGAATTGCTTATGATATATTTGAGTAATTAGCAGAATGAGATTTATTCTTTATTCATAGTTAAGTACTTGTAGAACTTTTTTAAAACCCAGATTCCTAGGACCTATGGTGTCAGAATGAAGACAGAGCCATCTGTTATAGAACATGAGCATATGACCATCAAATAATTAATAATTACTGAATGTACTTCAAAAATGATACTTTTAAAATTATTCAAACTTATAACAAGGTAATTATTTCCATTAAAATTCCAGTAGGTAATCATATAATTATGTATAATCCCATGTGTATTTCAGCCACATGTGGACATTTGACCATGGGGAGAGAAGTACATATTCTTTAGTCATTGGTTGATGCTTACTACAAATTTTAAAGGTCAATTTTCTTTTGTCCATTTTTCAGATGAAAGAAAATGAAAAAAGTTCATGACTATTTGAATTCTTGAGGAAGTTTAAAATGCAGGCCTGGGATCCACACCTAGTTCTTACAAATGTCTCCAATATATATCTCTTACATTTTGACTGTTGTTGCTTTTAAAATTAGTGTAAACTACTGACAATCTGACTTTAAATTAATTGGTCAAGTTAACATCAACCACACAAATGAATGGCATCAGTCCATACACTTAAAAGAATTATAAAATCAAATGGTGAAATGGGCACCAGATACAAACTATCACCTCCATCCCCTGCTACAAGTCTGAGTAATAAAAGCTCCATTTCTGATAAATTAAAACATAGTACTCATTAAGACTGTGATACTTGCTAAATACATATTAGAGAAATGAGGGATTCTCTGAGCTTGAGTAAAAGGAGAAAGAAGTCTATGATGAGCAGCCAAGTAGCTGCTGATTTGCTGTGTACTTTCTTTCCTCAAAAAGTTGCTGCAAAGGTTGCTGAGTCCTCACGGCTTTCAAGACCATATCTAGGGCAGGATACTTTCGGAGAATAACAAATTCCAAATCTTTCACATATATTACTTTGAAACAAACAGCCAAAACTAAAGAGTCGGCAAAATTTTAAACAGAGTCTAAGAATAATTGTGACAATTTTTCTTAATGAATAGGAAAATTAAGTGCATTATTTAACCTTTGTAGTCAGCATTCAAAAAGGAAACCTGGCAGAGCCAAGAATGGGAGTAGAGCAGAGTGTCTGAGCAGCACACCCATCTCCTCTCCGCTCTTCGCCTCGCTCTCGTGGCCTGTTCACCCATCCATCATGCGGCCGGCCACCGCTCTGAACACCTTCCACCATGGCCACCTCAGCAAGTTCCCACTTGAACAAAGGCATCAAGCAAATGTACATGTCCCTGCCCCAGGGTGAGAAAACCCAAGCCATGTATATCTGGGTTGATGGCACCGGAGAAGGACTGCACTGCAAGACCCGTACCCTGGACTGTGAGCCCAAGTGTGTCGAAGAGTTACCTGAGTGGAACTTTGATGGCTCTAGCACCTTTCAGTCTGAAGGCTCCAACAGCGACATGTATCTCCATCCTGTTGCCATGTTTCGAGACCCCTTCCGCAAAGACCCCAACAAGCTGGTGCTATGTGAAGTTTTCAAGTATAACCGGAAGCCTGCAGAGACCAACTTGAGGCACATCTGTAAACGGATAATGGACATGGTGAGCAACCAGCACCCCTGGTTTGGAATGGAGCAGAAATATACTCTTATGGGAACAGACGGCCACCCGTTTGGTTGGCCTTCCAATGGCTTCCCTGGACCCCAAGGCCCGTATTACTGCGGTGTGGGAGCAGACAAGGCCTATGGCAGGGACATCGTGGAGGCTCACTACCGGGCCTGCTTGTATGCCGGAGTCAAGATCACGGGGACAAATGCGGAGGTTATGCCTGCCCAGTGGGAATTCCAGATAGGACCCTGTGAGGGGATCCGAATGGGAGATCATCTTTGGATAGCCCGTTTTATCTTGCATCCGGTGTGCGAAGACTTTGGGGTGATAGCAACCTTTGACCCCAAGCCCATTCCAGGGAACTGGAATGGTGCAGGCTGCCATACCAACTTCAGCACCAAGGCCATGCGGGAGGAGAATGGTCTGAAGTGCATTGAGGAGGCCATTGACAAACTGAGCAAGAGGCACCAGTACCACATCGGCGCCTACGATCCCAAGGGGGCCTGGACAACACCCGGCGTCTGACTGGATTCCACGAAACCTCCAACATCAACGACTTTTCTGCCGGTGTTGCCAACCGCAGTGCCAGTATCCGCATTCCCCGGACTGTCGGCCAGGAGAAGAAGGGCTACTTTGAAGACCGTCGGCCTTCTGCCAATTGTGACCCCTATGCGGTGACAGAAGCCATCGTCCGCACGTGTCTCCTCAACGAAACAGGTGACGAACCCTTCCAATGCAAGAACTAAGCGGACTAGACTTCCAGTGATCTTCCCTCTCCCAGTTGTCCCCACTGTAACTCAAAGGATGGAATACCAAGGTCTTTTTATTCCTCGTGCCCAGTTAATCTTGCTTTTGTTGGTCAGAATAGAGGGGTCAAGTTCTTAATCTCTACACACCAACCCTTTCTTTCCTATCTAGCTTTCTAGTGGGGGGAGGGGGAGGGTAACCCACTGCTTCATCTCATCGGGTATGCATGTCCGGTAGGCATAGCTGTCACAAAGCGGGTGTACTTATGGTGAAAGAGGACATTTTTTTTTTTCTTCAGGATAGTTGAAAGGGCAGGCCCAACGGCTTGGATTGACATTTCCACTGTTGGTAGAGAGCTGTTATTTCTAAAGGGGAAACCAGCTTTCTGTTCCAAATGGAAGTCAGGTGAGGAGTTGAAGGTTGGTTGCTTGTGCTGTGCTTCCTTGGCTTGGGGTAGGGGCGTCCATCCCCTCTGCGAACACAGCTCAGTGCGTCACCTGATGGATGGCCCTACTGTGAAGGAAGAAAAAAGTTGGCATTTCTTGGTCCTCCGTTTATAACACAAAGCAGAGTAGTATTTTTATATTTAAATGTTAAAAACAAAAAGTTATATATATGGATGTGTGGATATATGTCTTTCTAATTGAGAGAACCATCCTATTCACTGGGTGCCAAGTTTGAGTGATGAGGGGCTTGGTTTAGAAGTGAGGCTCTCTTGAGGTAGGGGTGAGGATGCAGTACCGGGAAAGTTGGTTATCTTGGGGTCTCAGCTTCATTACTGCTTAGGGTTTCCCTGCCCACTCTTCAGGAGCAGATGTTGGACAGGTAGCCGGTGGGATGCCACTACTTGCCACCACTGTCCCCAGGCTTAGGTTTAGGGGATGTGTATACTTAATCCACACACGAGTTAGAAGTATGAGTTGGCTGGTCAACTTGAACACTGTTACTGATGGGTGGGTGGGTGGGGGTTTACTGGGGTTATTTTTTTGGTGGGATTAGCATGTCACTAAAGCGGGCCTTTTGATATATTAAATTTTTTAAAAGCAAAACAAGTTTAGATTTTAATCAGATTTGTAGGGTTTCTAACTTTACAGAATTGCCTGTTTGTTTCAATGTCTCCCTCCACTTGACTCTTAGGGGAACTAAGGACAGGCCTAGAGTTAAAACACTTGTCTCCTAGTGTCCCCTCCGCCAGCAGACTGTTCCTTTCCTTCTGAAAAAGCCGATAGAATTTTTTTTTCTTTTATAATAAACACACCCCACCTCCACCCCAGCCTGTTGCCCTTGAGTTTTCTGGTTGTTTGTGTCGGCAGCAGGCCAGCTGTGGTTTTTCTCTTGCCATGATGACTTCTAATTGCCATGTATAGTATGTTCGGTTAGATAACTCACTGTAAACAGACTGTAACTGCCAGCGCAGCGCTTATAAATCAACCTAACATTTATAAGATTTCCTCTGACTTGTTTCTTTGTGGTTCCAAAAAAAAAAAACCCTCAAAAATTAAAAAAAAAAAAAGGAAACCTAAGCAGCTTCTGATGTGTGACTCATTTAATGTAGTTAATCACAATAAATGTGATGTGATGTGTGTGAATATATATATACATATATATATATATACATATACATATACATATACATATATATTCCACATAATTCACAGGCATGGCAAAGCTGGTTTGGCAACATTCAAAGCTACTTTTTGCCATTGTTCTCAATACTACAGGCCCAGGCCCTGTTGTAAGGGGCATTTTTTTCCTCAGCCCAAGATTACTTAAACAGGTGCTATGCAAACAGAAACTGTCATTCTGCATCCTGATAGGGGTTATTGTTAAAGAACACAAAGACAGCAGTTTGCCTGAGTCCTTGGTTTTCTCCTCTCACATGTGTTTATATTTTGGAAAGACAATTTACATAGCTTTTGAAAAGTGTTCTTTGAATATTTATGCATACAGTTCTGTAGTAAGCATTTTTTTTTTTGAAACACGATTGAATGAAGATGCTGAATTCTCTTTAGAAGCATCAGTCAGAGGGATTGTGACACCATTAATTGCAAACTCTTTATATTGGAAATTTAGGGAGATGTGAGTTCCTTAAAATTGCATTTACTTTAACACGTGTTTCTGTTAAATGAAGAAATTTTCATAAGAGAAAGATGATGATGGTGCCATAAATTAGTGAATATTCTCAAAATTTCCAGAGGACTTTTTACATGTGTGCAGTTAATGGACTTACAAAATACTATAATGTAAAATTATTGTCTACACATTACAAAGTTAATTCACTAAGTTGAAGCAAAACCTTGAAGTTGTATATGCTTATGTGACAAAGATGCCATTATATTTTATATGGGCTTCTAACATACAACTCCAGGTCCTTCACACCATAGCATATGTAAATGGCACCATGGACAGTTCTTTATAAAGGTCTAGAACAGTGTGGGTGGGTGGGTGAGGAGGCAATGTAAGGTAGTGTTTACTTCCTCATCAAAGATCACATGATTGACTTTTAATGAAGACAAATAAATCCCTCCTGGTTCCTTCTCTGCTTTCCCATTAGTCCTTTGACTCAGGGTTTTAATTCCCAAGAATCTAGTGAGAAGAGGTGCTTCTGACAAAATCTCTTAACTCCCTAGATGCTTAAAAGCTCTCATCAGTCTTTTGACTACTTATTGCCTTCCATGTCAACATTTTATTAAATACCCATTCAACACTAAAGTTTGAAGTTTGGGTTTGAGTTCAATGACTGAATTTCCAAATGGAGAAGATGTTCCCCAAAACATGATTCATGCTAGACTAACCAAAATACTGAAAATAAGCTGCAGTGTATTCTAAAACAAAGCCCTCTGGAGTGTATTCAACAAGTCAGCAACACAACATTGGACAAGTGACCTCTGTAGGAATCATAAAACATAATAAATATACATAGTGGAATTCAGCATTTTGATGGCATCCATGAATGGATGCTTGTCATCCCCATGGCCCCTTTAGTATAAGAGGCTCATAGGGTAAAGTGTCATTTGCCCTCTCAGTCAACAGTTATATCTATTAATTCATTTATTCCTCAGAGCCAAGCAATCAATTACATACTGACATTATCATTCACACACCTCTAGATAAGGTAATTAAGACAAATAGATTAAATGACATCCCAAAGTCACAGAGATTGTAAGAAACCCAATTGGCCAACTATTCAGATTGTCTGGCTCTGGAGCCTTTCATGATTAATTGTTCTTCCTTGGTGCTACTCAAAGACCAATGTAGAACTAGCTGGTGTGTCAGAATAGGTACTTAGAAATATAAAGTTTAATTTCATATAAATTGAGGTTTTAAACAATTGTAAAGCTTTGCAATCATGTTTGAAACACATTTTTGTGCTTTTTATGTAATACATATGAATGCAACTTTTCTTCCCCATAAGTTTATAAAGCACTTGGAGTGTGTGTGTGTGTGTGTGTGTGTGTGTGTGTGTGTGTGTATGTGTGAGACTGAGGTATAAGGGAGATAAGAGAATTTTACAGGCAAATGAATTGTTTGGATTGGTAATGAAATAGATTTATTCAATTGCAATTTTAAAAGTCTTTTTCTATTCAAGTAACTTAATGCAAAATTTAACTTCCTTGTCACTTTGGGTACAGAGATTTTGAAAAAAAAAAAAGAAAGAAAAAGAGAATGTAAACTTTCCAGTTCAATTTGTGGATAAAAATGGAGAACAGAATTGTGGTTGGCATTTGGCGTTCATCTGCACATACTCAGCGAAGATGCCTGTGATGCCTCACTGGGGCACTGACTCCAATAGGCCTGTGCAGAGCCTCCATCCATGCTACTGAAAACTGCGTTCCAGCAGCCTACTGTTCCTGAACAGGCTGACATTTTATGAGGACTATTAGAAATGCATGAATTCTGCACATGAAATGTCAACTGATATATTAAGAAAGAGCAACTCATTCTAGTCAGTAGCAGTAAAAATTTCCTACCTTTAACCCCAGTCCGCCTCACGGATATGCTGTTTTTGTGCTCCTACCATTTTGGGTGAGATTCATTTGACATCCAAAATATACAAGCAAGTAAAATTTCACAATAATTGAATAAAACCTCTGGCAATGGTATCATAGTCTGGAGTTTAAAATCTAAGGTCATAGATTCAAATTTTAAATAGGCAGTATATCACTCAAAATCATTCTTGATAGAAAGATGAATCAAATTATTCAAGTTATTCAAATTGATGATTATTTAAAGTATGTCCTCAATATTTTTCAAGTGGATAACTTTTTAAAACTGGATACTAGACAAAAAAGTTAACTCTCATCACAAAGTGACTAGATGGGAGAATTTTCACATTGAATATTAGAATCAGTGATGCATTCTTCCACGTTCTACAAAAAAATAAAAATAAAATGAAAGCTGTGAAGTAAAATACAATGTATATTTGTAAACCTTTCAGTCTGAAATGATGAGAAGTATTTTCCTCTGGAAATTGAGATACGCCACAAAATTAGGCCTTGTAATGCCAAAACTGTCATACAGGCAACTTGTGGCCCAGCAGCAGGCATGATCTACTGAGAGTTACCCTGGCCAGTGACTTAGCATATTTGCTCTGGGACAGATGCCGAAGTTTATTCTTAATTTCAGTGTGTAATATGCAAAGCACTATAAGATTCCTTGTCACACATATGATATGGACATGTTCAAGTGACCTCACGAAAAGTTCCTAAAGCTCTTTTATTGTAAATGTATGACTAATGGCATCTATGATAGGGTATCTACAGATAACATTCCATTCTGCCTATCCTTCAAGTAATAAATAAGATGATAATAGCTTTCTAAATTGAGATTTTGAAAATTCTACACATGTATACATTGTATCTTGTTTGTATTCACCTCGACCCCCCTCCCCAGCTAGCCCTGAGTCTCTCACAACACATCTCCACTACTTCATGTTAATGAGTGCTGACCAGATGTCCATGGGTGTGAGATCATCCACTGAGGTGTGTGCAACCTCACGGTGGCCACCCACCAAAGAAACGTGACTCTCTTCGCCAGTAAAAATCAACTACCTATAATTCCTCCGTTATGGAGCAGAATCTCTTTATACTAGAATTTTAGCTAGTTTTATCTTCCATTCGTCTTGTTCAGGTAAATTCATCTTTGGTGAGTTCTCAGGTACAGCAATTGTGTCAGGACCAGAAGACAATGGTGAACAGTCCTCCTCATCCTTTGCCTTTTACTTTCTTTCTGCCTCCTTCTCCAAAATGTTCCCTAACATTTTAACAAAGGAAGGTTGTTGATTGAACTCTCCCTTTTATAGCTGGATGCTTGCTGGCACTCATTTTCAGCACTTTGAACAGCTGTGAGTATCTACATAGCCATTCTCCACTAAAATGAGAAGAAATATCTTCAACCAAGATAGAGAACAGAGCAAATCTATGAATATAAGCATAAATAGTGAGAAGGAAGTTTAATAAAAGTGGTCATTAAGCAAAATATTATTAGGTTCTTTGTCTTGGGTGTATGACTTCCTTAACTGTGAGTTTTGATGATGGTTTTAGAATTTCTTCCTGGAGAGAAGGCTTCAAATCCAATCAAGAGAGGAGCTAGTTCCCCCATTAGCAGTCATAACCACTATTTTACAAGTGGGCACATCATGCCTAGCAGATTGGTATTGCAGTCTACAAAAGATAACATATAAAATCACTGATATCTTTTTCTACTCTAACCTCAGCACAATACCTTCCAGAACTAAGAAAGTGATCCATCTAGGAGATCATTGCCTGGTCAGCACAAGATTGATTTCTTTATGTCTTGACACCAAAATGTTTTCTGAGAGCAGCATTGTTCACCCATGTTGGATATAAGAAGTAAACTATTAACATGAATTTACATGTCATAAAAATCAGTTTCATTTAGTTGATAAGTTTAATTTTTTTTACAGTTAAATGTACAAGAATTATAATTTTTCTTTAAAGATACATCATGTTACATGCAGAAAACTCGAGACAGCTGAAAGTGATTTAAGCTGAAAACCATAAAAGACTGGTGTTACCTTAAAATACTGTTTGTGCTAATACCCATGAAGGATAAAATTGTCATTTGTAAGCCATTCAAATTTGAATGCTGCATTAACTATAATACCTATAATGCTATCCAAGTTATATTTGGATGATACCTTACTATGTCAATTTGAGTTTTTAATATATTTAATTTTATAACATAGATCTCTAGTTATCCTCTAGAAGGAACTTGCTGCTGGAAAGGAAAAGGGAAAATAGACAATTATATGACAGTATACAGTAGATTGTAAAGTGAAAATCAGAGACTACCTGTGGCAGCAACCACCAAGGATATAGCGGCTAGAACGAATGATATTTCATCTTTAAGTCATGTAGACAAATTAAATGATTGTATTTTGTTCCTTTCAAAATGGTAGATAGGGTGTCATTAGCCCTTGCACTTGGTATGCATGCTGTTGTGTATTAAGTTAGAGAGCAAACAAGAAGAAGTGGAGTGCTTCAGAACATAAGACTTAGAAGTTTGTATTTAACACTTCCTTTATACATGCAACTGGGTGATTATAGGTGGGAGATTTAATCCACACATGTATCATATGCTCATTCAAAAATGTTCATGGACAACATTATGAACTAACCAGTACCCCAGAGCTCTTGACTCTAGCTGCATATGTATCAAAAGATGGCCTAGTCGGCCATCACTGGAAAGAGAGGCCCATTGGACTTGCAAACTTTATATGTACAGGGGAACGCCAGGGCCAAAAAGTGGGAGTGGGTGGGTAGGGGAGTTGGGGGGAGGGTATGGGGGGGACTTTTGGGATAGCATTGGAAATGTAAATGAGGAAAATACCTAATAAAAATTAAAAAACAAAAAAAAATGTTCATGGAAATAGATGATGAACAAAGAGAGAGTTTGGGAGTAATAAATACATACAGCATGTGTAGTTGTCTGTATAGCTATGTGTAGTGGGTCACCATATTTTAATATTATTAAATGAATTTTTAACTTTATCATCATTTTTTACTATTAACTTTATATCCTACTAACTGCCCATCCCAGTCACTTCTCCCACAATCCTTCCCTGATTCCCCTGTCCTTCTCCTTTGAACACATAGAAGCCCCAAGGGTATCCCTTTACCCTGCTACATCAAGTCACTGTGAGGGTAAGAGTATACTCTACCACTAAGGCCAGACAAGGCAGCCCAGCTGGAAGAACATCCCAAGTACAAGACCTCACTCCAGTTGTCTGGGATCCACATGAAGACCCAGCTGCACATCTGTTATACATGTGTGGGAAACCTAGGTTCAGCCCATGTATGCTGTTTGGTTGGTGGTCCAGTTTCTGATAAGCCCAAGGGTCCAGGTTAGTTGAATCTGTTGGCCTTTCTGTGAAGTTCCTGTCCCCTTTTAGGCTCACAATCCTTCCTGCTATTCTTCCATGAGAGACTCTAAGCTCCATCCATTGCTTGGCTGTGAGTGGCTGCACCTGTCTGATTCAGGTGCTCAGTAAAACCTCGCATAGGACAGCCTTGCTAGACTCCTCTCTTCAAGCATAACAGAATATCATTAATAGTGTCCCGTACTACTGCTTACCCATGGGATGGGTCTCAACTGGTGGGAAATGGGGACTTCAGTGTCAGTTCTGTGGAGCTACTGGAGAGATAGCCAAGCTCCCATGAAAATTAATGGAAATGTGTGTGCAACTGACATGGATGGGGAGGTGGGTGTCATCTTCAGTACAACACAGAGACCTACGATAAGAGAGGCACCCAAGTGTGGTCTCCCTTCCCCCACCTGCTTGAACCTGCTTGCTCAAGGGTGGAGCTTCCTGCTCATTCGTCCTGCCACGCCTACTGCTGGACCCTGCCTTTGCTGCTTGGAGGCACACACGTGTTCGTCCTGCTACTGGACCCCGAGATTGTTTGGCGGGGAATCGGGTTCCCTCCCCCTTCCTTTAAAATTGAGTGTCTGGAAATAGTAAAATTGAGCTTTGATCAGAATATTCTCTTAGCTTCATTCCCTTCTCTCGCCGCCTAGCCCCTCTTCTCTTCCAGGTTTCCAAAATGCCTTTCCAGGCTAGAACCCAGGCTGTGATCTGCTGGCCGGACACAACACCCAAGAATCAATGGATATATGGAACCTGAAGCTACCTCCTGTAGCCAGTCAGGAACCCCAGTGAAGCCATAGGCACACCAACACACCCATAAAACTTTCAACCCAAAATTAATCGTGTCTACATGAAATGTGGGAACAGAGGATAGAACAGAGACTGGGGGAATTGTCAACCATCACCAATTTATATTCTTGAAAAAAAATAGACTCTAGCTCTACAAAAGAGCACTGTAAGTAAAAAATTATCCTTAGTGGAACCATTGTTATATAATGAAACTCACCAGAATACAAATTAATCTTGAATATGGATATATTGAAAAGTATTAAAATGCCATAAATTATCCTATTTGAATACTGAAATTAATTTCCTAAATAATAAGTTAGTTTCACTTTTGGTGAAATGGGAATTAAAATTTTAGTTAAATATTTTTTATCACCTAGCAATAACAAAAGATATAGACATAGCAAGAAATTATAGGGAGAAATGACCATCCCCTATAATCTTAAAATGATCATACTTAATAATATCATGCATTTTCCTTCAGTCTTTATGATGTAGTTTTTTATATTCTTGATATTCTATTGTACATAAAGTTTTATGTCTGCTTTTAATGTTGCACACTATAGCTAAGAATTCACCACAACTTTGAAACTTTTTATTAGTATCATTATTAACTAATCCCACATAGTTTGCATTTTATTGTCAAATAGACTATAAATACAAATAGAATAGTAAATGTTATAAAACCAGTCTGTATTTTGACTGGAATTAATGAATATAAACAAACACAAGCTCATAATTATAATGCCAAAACAAACACATCTGAAAACAGGCTAAATGTTTAAAGAAACATTTCTTTGAATTGAAAGAAATTAATTGTAATATTTTGGGGCATTTATTGAAAGGTTGACAGGACGTGATAAATAATGATGTTTTATCATTAAGTAATAATAAAAACATTACAGTTTGTAAGAAAAGGCAATCTCATGAGGAAAAATAAGACGAAATCAATTCAGAGATGGATGTAGTCAGGCTGGCAAGATGGCTTATCAGATAAAGGAACTTTCTGAGAAAAACTGATCAGAATTTGATACCAGTACTCATGTAAGGGTAAAGGGGAAGTTCTACCTCCAAGTGTTATTCACTGACCTCCATACATACCCCATACCATGCCATGCATGCTCACATGTGCACAACGTACATACAGAATAATAAATAAAGTTTGAAAATTCTGTAAAGTGATGGCAGTAGTTGTAAGACCATCTTGGGTATTAATGTTCTTAAAATGTTGCAAAATAAATTTAGTTATGTTGACGATGGAAGATTGAATGACACAACTTGACTTTTAAAATTATATTTATTACCACATCCACCTGCTTTTCTTTGTGCATGATGAAGAATGAAGACAATGTGAACATAATAATCCTAGTGATGAGTTTGCTGAAAGGTAAATAACCTGCCTACAAAACAGGGAGGTGACTTAATTTGTTATTTAACACTTCGTGCAAAGTAATCATGAGAAAATTGCTGGGAAAGTGAAATACTTTTCTTTGTTACACGATTGAATCTCAGACACACTTTGGGCTAAAATCTGGTGTTTCCCTTTATTTTGCATTTAACATAGAAATATGTTAAGAATAAAATATCTAGGGAATTCATGCTGGCCCTAAAAATTGTGAAGACATCGATTTTTCCCCCATACTAAAGTTCATTATACTAGAGTCTAAGAAGATCCAGGGATGTTTGAAATAAAACATGTTAAACAGGGTGCCAGTAATGATGAATGGGTGAATAAATTATACTGTATGGAACTTTCATAACATCCATGAGTTTTCTGTTTTAGAAAATCAGACAGAAGGCTGCGGAGGTGAGCTGTCTTTTGTGTGCAATGCCCTGGTCTGGGCTTGGGCTTTAAAGGTATCTGCAGCCATTATCTAGAAGCTCATTCAGTCCTACTGCTGCTGGCTTTTGTCTGGGATTGCCTCAAAGGCTAGAGGTTTGACTGAAGTAGTTAGATTTTCTTTCCTGCCCCCAAATCCCTCTCTCCCCTTTCTCCTTTCTTCTTTCTTCTTATGTGATGATCTTTCTGCTATATTTCATGAATTGTGGCCATATGTGATGACTCATTGATTCAGAGGCAGATACTTTAATAAAAACAAAGGGTAGGAGGAAAGGGGAATTCTGCTCATTGTGACCTGGCCCTGCATCCCCACTTCAGATGTTTGTTCCACGTCCTGTGTTACTTCTCTAAGTGATGGAAGACCAGCAGGATGATTTACCCAGATCAAAAGGGAAAGAACGTAGACACTCTTGCCTGGACAGTGTCACCATGACTCTGTAGTCGGGGTGTGGAAGACACTACATCTATGTCAATCTTGGGAACTGAAGTTTGTCTTAGACAGAGCAACTACTGGTGAACATTTTAATTCTAACTCTCCAATTCAAAAAAAAAAAAAAGCTCCCAATGGAGGAGCTAGAGAAAGTACCCAAGGAGCTAAAGGGATCTGCAACCCTACAGGTGGAACAACATGATGAACTAACCAGTACCCTGGAGCTCTTGTATCAAAAGATGGCCTAGTCGGCTCTCACTAGAAAGAGGGGCCCATTGGACATGCAAACTTTATATGCCCCAGTACAGGGGAACGCCAGGGCCAAAAAAAATGGGAATGGTGGGTAGGGAAGTGGGGGGGGAGGGTATAGGGGACTTTTGGGATAGCATTGGAAATGTAATTGAGGAAAATATGTAATAAAAAATATTAAAAATTTTTAAAAATTAAGCAATTCTTGTGTACCTCTCTTGAGATATGTCTTTTTTTCTCTACTTTCCCCATGTCTCTGCTATTTTTTTGTATAGTTATTGTATATTTTTTGTATGCTTCATGTGTTTTCACATCTGTGAAAGTTAGATGTGTGTGTGTGTGTGTGTGTGTGTGTGTGTGTGTGTGTGTGTGTGTGTGCAGATCTGGGTCTCACATCTTCATGCTGAATAGATTCTGCAGGTTCCTTTGTTTTCATTGGCTTATACTCTTACTGTGCATTCACTGGGTATATATATTTTTCTACAAATAGTCTCTTTTGTTGTCAATAAAGCTCAGTTGCTCCTTGTGGCTCTCTGATGTATTTCATGATTCCCTATATGGATGTGTCTTATCTTATGTTCCCTCTTCTTGATGTACTTAAATAGTATTAAGTGTATGCCAACCCGAGTTTGCTTTTATCCTCTTATTTCAACTACTATCATAATTGTTTAATCTTGAACTATTCTAATTCAATCTTCTCCTATAAAATTTGGAATTAAATTTCCAGTCTGAGGGTTTGAGATATGGTTCCGTAGTTATGAGTGCTTAACTGCTTTTGCAGGGGGCCAGAGTTTACTGCATCGAGCAGCACAGATCCACATGTAACTCTAGTTCCAGGATATTTGATGCAATCTTTTTGTCTTCATGTGCATCTTCATACAGTTGGTAGATACATAGACATAAAAAGATGCACATATGCATATAAATACAATAAAATTATAATAGAAATTCCAGTTTGATATAAAAACCAGACTTTATTGGTGTGGCATTTAATCCTGGCTTTCTCTCCACAGACTTTTCTCAGTAGAATTTCTCTATCATAATGAATGTCTTTTGTTTGGTTTGCTAGTTTTTGTTTGTCTGTTTGTTCTTATACAGCTTAGAAAAATTTCTCTTGCCATTAATCACTCTAGGTTTGTTTACCAAGAAACACAGTATGTCCAATATGTAAGGCATTTTATAATTGAAGCTTGTTTTAGGGATTGTGTGTTTAAATAGAAACACTACTTTATATTATTTTCTTTTAAGGACTGTATTTCTGATATGGATCTAATCTCTTTCCCCCTTTCAAATGGTATTAACCTCAGCAATGTTTTTTGGGAGCAGGTGGAGGTGGGCTCATGATCAAAGAACATCTGGAGTCAGTTCTGGCCTTGCACATTCTTCCTGGTCACTGATGTGTTTAACAGAATAGTGGGGCTGAAGCTTCCCATCTAAGCCTTCCATCTTCCTGTGAACACAATGAAATTGCAGATGTACGCCCTATTGCATCTGCTTACTGCAATGTTTTTGATTTGCTTTATTCCCTTGTCCATGTCAAAGCTGCTACCCTTGATATAGAAAAATCCCTAATCTTCAAGTTGCCAAGAGAGACGTATGGTTATAATTGAATCTCATGGCCTTCATAGAATAGAGAAGTTTCCTGGGATACAAGGATTTTCAAAATAGAGAGCATTCCAGCACAGTGGAGCAAACAATCAACAAACACAAATCAAATGGTTACAATTATAAGTACAGCGGATACAGAATTATTCCTACAATTGCCATGGCATTTGAGTGGAAAATTCATACATATTCAAAAATTCATTGAAATAATCTCACAAAGAATGATGAGACATAAAGTTTCACTCAACAAACAGGTAAGAAATTATTTTATCTACACTCTATAGAATGAAAAACAGTAAAGGGAAAGAGGGGGGAATAAAAAAGAGGGTGATGGAGGGAGGGGTCAAGGAAGGAAAAGTATTTATTTGGCTAATTTTTCCAAAGTTATAACAGTGGCTATTTTTTGTAAAATATAATGGAAGCATTACAGAAAAGGGAAGCCACAAGCCAAAGGAAAATCAGAGTATCTGAATGAATGCAAAATAATCTACATATGACATCAAATTCCCACTCCTAATTGAAAATAAGGGACATTAGATGTTAATGGGAAACAAAAAACAGAAGTGAAGAGGAGGCAGCACTGTAATATGGAGATGTTGGACACTTGTCCCTGGTGTCAAGAAGAAGGAAAGAATGCCTACAGCACTAACAAAAGACTTACACATTACCTACTCTGTGCTTTAAAATTCTTCATATTTTACTTTTGTGCCCAATTATATCTGACAACTAGACCCAGGGTAGCTCATAAACAGTAGATATTTATTTCTGTTTGTGAAGAAGACTGAGAAGTCCATCATCAGAGAAGCAGTGGATTTGGAGTCCTCTGAGAACCCATTTCACATGCATAATGGTGCCTTTTCTTTGTGTTCTCACATGGGAGAAAGGATAAATTAAGGGGCCATATCTGCCAGTGGGGTATTACAAGTGTTTACTCTGATATCAGGAATAAGAGAAAGAAAACACTATTCACTTTTACTAAATATCTGTCTGAGACTTTCTCACAAGACCATTAGGAAAAAAGCAAACAATAAGCATACTGAAGCAAAGCTCCCTTATTATTTGTAAACACTGTCAGTTTACAGTTCATACATACATACATGCATACTTGTGCATTGTGTAGTATCTAAAATTTCTGTGGATAATTATCAAAACAAGTGAAATGCTCAGTTATTCAATGCATAATTTGTTTTAGCACTATCTAACATTACAGCTGGAAACAAGGCTATCAGTATAGGACTTTAACAAAATATATGCATTTAAACCATAGTATTTATATCAAAATTATTTTATGTTTCTGCATTTTCCTCTCAATTGTTATTCATTTCTCATTTGGGTGACACACCCTTCTTTTTCAACAGAGATACAAATTAATGACTTTATCATTTTTATACAGTGCAAGAACCATGGAAATCTCTTGGAAAATTGACTCTTCATAGAGACACATTTGTCCATGCAAAGCATTGAATTGTTATTTATTTTATTTTTTAATTAGATATTTTCTTCATTTACATTTCAAATGCTATCCCAACAGTCCCCTATACCCTTCCCCTGCTCTGCTCCCCTACCCATTCACTCCCACTTTTTGGCCCTGGCTTTTCCCTGTACTGAGGCATATAAAGTTTGCTAGACCAAGGTGCCTCTCTTTCCAACGATGGCCAACTAGGCCATCTTCTGCTACATATGTAGCTAGAGACACAAGTTCTGGGGGTACTGATTAGTTCATATTGTTGTTCCACCTATAGGGTTGCAGACCTCTTCAGCTCTTGGGTACTTTCTCTAGCTCCTACATTGGGGACCCTGTGTTCCATCCAATAGCTGACTGTGAGCATCCACTTCTGTATTTGCCAGGCACTGGCAAAGCCTCACAGGAGACAGCTATATCAGGGTCCTTTCAGCAAAATCTTGCTGGCATATGCAGTAGTGTCTGTATTTGGTGGCTGATTATGGGATGGACCCCCGGGTTGGGTAGTCTCTGGATGGTCCATCCTTTCATCTTAGCTCCAAACTTTGTCTCTGCAACTCCTTCCATGGATATTTTATTCCCTATTCTAGGGAGGAATGCAGTATCCACGAGTTGGTCTTCCTTCTTGATTCTCTTTTGTTTTGGAAGTTGTACCTTGGGTATTCTAGGTTTCTGGGCTAATATCCACTTATCAGTGAGTGCATATCAAGTGAATTCTTTTGTGATTGGGTTACCTCACTCAGGATGATATCCTCCAGATACATCCATTTGCCCAAGAATTTCATAAATTCATTGTTTTTAATAGCTAGGTAGTACTAGCTCAGCATGTAAAAGCATTTGTCACCAAGTCTGACAGACTAATGACTTGAGTTCTGTCTCAGGACCTACATGGTGTGAGAAAAAAAGAGGGAAGATTCCTGCAAAATGTCCTTGACATTCAGTATGGCATATCTGTGTGTCCACACACATACATACTCACACGTGTGTGCATACACAAGCATACACAAGCATACACACATATCATAAAGAGATAAATGTATCTTAATAGTTGAAAAAATACTAAGTCAATCTATTTGTTCTATTTTTTAAGTTTTGTGCATGTGTATATCATATGTTCAGCATCTCCAGTCTCTTACCCTACTGTCTTAGTTAGGGTTTCCATTGCTGGAAAGAGATACCATGACCAAAGCAACTCTTATTAAGACAAACATTTAATTGGGGCTGACTTACAGTTTCAGAGGTTTGGGAATTACCATTATATCAGGAAGCATAACATCATTCAAGCAGACATGGTTCTGGAGAAGGATCTGACAGTATTGCATTTTGATCCAAAGGAAACCAAGAGAGACTGGCATCTCCAGGCAGCTAGGAGGGAGCTTTCTTCTACAAAGGGTGAAGTCTGAGCATTGGAGACTTCTAAAGCCCACTCCTACAGTGACATATTTCCTCCAACAAGGCCACACATACTCTAACATTGTCACACCTCCTTATAGTGCCACTCTCTCAGCCAAGTATATTCAAACCACTGCACTCACCCTCCTCTTTCTCACCAATGAGTCCCTTTTTTCTCAATAGACAGTTTTCCTACTTCCATGGCACATGTACATATGTGTGTTTATCTGGATATCTTAGAACTTCTAGGATTCACAAATGAGAACAAATGTTACATTTTTATACCTAAATAAACTTACTTCATTTAATACAATGTTTTCCCAATCTCATTCATCTTCCCGCAAAAATGATATAACACTTCTATATTGTGGCTTCAAATTTTTCCATAGTGGTTATACACCATGTTTCCTCTTCCATGCCTCTGTGTGGAACACTTGAATTTGTTGCACCATTTTGCAATTGTGAACAGTGCTTTAATGAACTCTGATGCACAGGTGTCTTTGTGATATTTTGACTTGGAGTCCTTGTATATGTTATTAAATATAACTATTTATCAATTAATTTTTATTGTCTAGAGATCATTGTCTAATAGTCCATATCTACATTTTTAAGGAGTATTATTTTCTACTATTTTTCTATTCAGGACTATAAGCCAACATTTGGGATATTTTCATTATCACATTTCATGTCTTCAAATGTGAGAAAGAGCAAGGCTACAATTACTTGCAGTTCTGTTGTTCTCAAAACACATCTGTTTTGAAGCAACACACATTTTCATCTCTGCAGTTCTCAGGTTCTGTATATTTATTTTAATAAATTCTGTTGTGTACACATAAGGGCTATAATGTAATGGTATAGGATACAGGTCAACAGAAACAAGGTTACAGAAACTGTGAAGTAATGAGCACCGGCATCCGTCTCTCCTATAGTAACCCTGTATTATTTTTGTGAGAAAAGAAACTGAAACTCATTCATTTAATATGGGGTCCATATACAGTGCATTGCTATGTAACACTAGCTTCCCCAGTAACTAGTGGTTTTGCAGCAGTTATTGTGATGCTGATAGAAGATCTAGCATACAACTGAAACAGAATTTTAAGAAAAATGTGAAAGATACTTTATATTCTGGTCACTTTATATTCTGGTTATATTTACTTTATATTCTGGTTAATGGTACTCTAAGTGCAACATTGCCACACATCATATCTTCTCTTGGACTTTGTGTGTATATGTTTGTGTGTGTGTGTGTGTGTGTGTGTGTGTGTGTGTGTGTGTGTGTGTGTGTGGTATATAACTGTGCATAGCTTTGCGTATTTATATATGTGTTTGCATTTGTGTGTGTATTGTGTAGGAAGAAGGTCAGTACCTAGTGACTTCCTACAGTGTGTTTTACTCTATTTTTGATACAATGTCTTTTATTAATTCCCATAGTTAACTGGCTACCTAGACAGACTAATTAGTGAACTCCAGGGAGTTGTGCCTGTCTAGTTACCCTGGGCTAGTGTTACTAATATAGGGCATTATGCCCAACTCTTTAGATGTGTGCTGAGTTTGAGCTCCAGTCCTTATATCTGCATATCAGATGATTTATCCACTGAGGGATCCCCTCAGTGCTAGCTCAACTCTTTAGACTATATCACTAAGTTACTAATAGGAACATAAACTTTCTCAGTGTTGACCACATTCTTGTCTTTTAGTGTGAGAATAAATGGGAACTCTACAGGCAAAGAAAAAAAATGACCAAACAAACAAACAAACAAACAAACAAAAAACCACAAGGAACTGTTGTTTGTAGGCCTCTCATGGTATGAATGGACCAGCAGCACCTGGGTCCATCTTCTCTAGTCTATGAAGACTAAGATATTCTATAGAAAAATAGTTAATCTTTCTCTTGATAGCATATACTAAAAAATTCATAATGCTTCCTATATAGGGAAATTATTCAAATACAAAAGTCAGACTTGCTGGTGCACACATATAATCCAGATCTTGGGAACAAGAGGCCAAAACCAGACATGTAGAATGCTTAACATAATTCTCATAATTCTCTCTCTCTCTCTCTCTCTCTCTCTCTCTCTCTCTCTCTCCCCTATATAGATGATGAATAGATATATAGAATGATAGATAGATGGAGAGATATATACGTACATGCATAACGCATACAAACATATGTACACAGATACATGCATGCATACATACATACACTGATACATACATACATACATACATACATACATACATACATACATACATACATTGGTAAATACTAAACAAATACTCTCAGGTTCTTCATTCTGTGCCCTATGTGCCTTTTTACTCTATTCTGTATATTATACTGTTTTATGCTTTTTGGTTGTTATGTTTTTTGTTAGTTAACAAATGTTCCTTTTCATCTCTGTATATTATTATGTTGAAGTTCTTTTTTAATAGTCTTAATCATGTATGGTTTATCTCATATTTTACATTTTCATCTTAAACTCTCAATCTCTTCTGAAATTTTAAGTATTTTAAAATGATTATGGTTATAATTTCTGTGTAGAAATGGGCATCTTTTGGTATCATTTGGACATGTTTATATTTACTTTTTGGTTATTTTACTTTTCAGCTTTTATAAATGATCTTTATTTCAATTCAGACACTATGTAAATTTATAAAATGCCAGTTAGAAACACTGGATAGTGATATATTCCTCAAGAGAGAACCTTCTGGAAGTTAAGGGCACTAGGATTAAAAACCTTAGTCTTGTCCTGTCAGGAGGCACAATTTCTGGTTCTCTTTTCTTTCCTAACATACTCCTCTTTCCAATTATATGTTTAACATATGACTTTTTCTTTTTGTTACTTTTCAGTTACTTTTTCTTTTATCTTTTACTGTTCCTCCTTCCTTCCTGTCTGTCTTTCTGTCTTTCTTTCCCATGTATTTAGTTTTTGGGTTTGTTTCTTTGTTTGTTTGTTGTAATAGGAACTCACCACTTAGCTCTAGCTATTCTGGAACTGACTGACTATGGAGATAGGCTGACTTTCAAGTCACAGGGTCTATTCTTTCTGTTGTTGCTGTTTGAGTGTTTTGCTTCTGTTTTTGTTTTGAGAGGTTGAACTTCCTTTTTCTCTTTTATTGAAAATGTTTTTTTGTTGTTGTTATTTTGTTGTTGTTTTTGTCTCACATAGTAAATCCTGGTTATGTTTTTCCCCTCGCTCTACTTCTCTCACCTCCTCCCCACCTCTCCTTCCATCTAGATCCATTCCTGTTCTGTCTCTCATTAGAAAACAAACAGACTTCTAAAGGATAATAAGATAAACTATAGTATACCATTCTGCTTTAAGGTTTAGAAGAAACCTTAAAAGAAAATGAAACCCTTGCCTGTCTTCACCAATCAACTTCATTTTCAAAACAGAAATTGCATCTGCATCCTGGAAAAATGTCCCAAATCCCTGGCTTACTCTCTTGCCCTCTTCCGGGATCCTGCATAGAGAATTTTGTGTTTACAGCTCTCCAGTGCCTTCCATTTCTTCATCAGTATTATCTAAACATTTCCAATGTTTTAGTGAGAGAATGAATCATTAGAAGCAAACCAGATATCAACAAGACCAGAACTGTCATGTTGCTCTCAATTTACTGTAATTCCTCTAATTCTTTCATTAGTATTATTACTAACTTTATTGATAACAGTCAGTGGTTTGGATTGTGAACATTCTGGGATAAATTGTCTACTAACTACAAAAGTGTAGTGTGGAACAACAATAGAAAACGGCAAAACATTAACTGTCAGAATCTTTAGGGATGTACTGAGAAACTTTAATGTGAGCACTTAGATGTAAGTAAATATTCCATAAGGGTAACAAGAAACAATATTAAACTACATTCAGATTTCACCTGATGTGAGTAGAATGAGCCATCAAATAAATACTAACCGTTTATAAAACACTTTCAATTACTCATTTCATCTTTGTGTGTGTCTGAGACCAAGAATATGTATATGTAGCATATATGTGCCAGTTCCCATGGCACATAGAGGAGGGAATTGAATACACTGCAATTAGAGTTTCAAGATGGTTGTAAATTATCATGTGGATGCTGGGAACTGAACCTGGATCCTCTGCAAGAGCAGAACTGGTCTTAACCATTGTGTTTTCTCCCCAGGGCCGTACTAGCCAATTTTAACAATGGCTATAAAAATATCAAAGGTTTTTTTTTTTTTAATTTGTTGTTTTTTTCCCCCTCTATGAGAACTTGCAAACCTAGGAGTGCAGGCCTGTAATCCCAGTTACTCAGGAGGCTATGGCAAATTCAACGCTAGCTTTGTCCACAGATGATGTTCAAGACCACCATCAGCAATTTACAGAGACCATCCCAAAATAAAGGTTAAAAGAGAAGTTATGATCTTTTTATTTACTTTTTTACACTTCAATCATTGCCCTAACTCACTCCCCCCCCCCCCCCGCACGGTTCTTCATTACATTCTTCCTTCCCCTTGCCTCTGGGAGGGTGCTCTCCCCACCAGACTGCCCCCTTCCCTGGGGTCTCAAGTCTCTCTAGAATTAAGCACATCTTCTACCACTGAGGCCTGACCATGCCAACCTCTGCTATATTTGTGCCAGTGGCCTCAGATTACCCATGTATCCTCCTGGTTGGTGGCTCAGTCTCTGCGAGCTCCCCCTCACAAAGAGAGAGAGAGAGAGAGAGAGAGAGAGAGAGAGAGAGAGAGAGAGAGAGAGAGAGAGAGAGAGAGAGAGAGAGAGAGAGAGAGAGAGAAATCACATTTAGTTCAGGTGTAAAAATGAGTGCAGGTCCCAAACTTTATTCACCAGTGCTGTAAAAAGAGAGGAAGACAGAGGAAATTGAAGGAGGGAGAAGACAAATGAAGTTCATACAGCCTCTTCTTCATTAACTCTTAGTTAGATGATGTCATACTGAAGAGGTGAGCATGTCTTTAAACAAAATGTGTGTGTGTGTGTGTGTGTGTGTGTGTGTGTGCCACATATGCATGTTCCTAAAATCGTGTTCATTCCATTCTAATTTGGATACATGTATTCAGAGTGACTGCCTACTCTAATCTCCTCTTGGGGGCCTAGTAAGGTACTATTTTGTCTCTTGGCACTATGTGTTACAGAATATAAGTAAGCATGCAGAGAAAATTGCCTGCCCTCAATTACTCTGATTCCTCAAGCACACATTATTAATTACCCCAGCTTCTCCCCTTGCTCTGCAGACACAATGGACTGCTTCTCTTCCTATCTTTTCATACAGGTCATGTATTAAATCGCCTCACTCCTGGGCCATTCCCGAGTCAATGAAAATTGCATGGTTTGCGACTCAGCTTAAGCTCATGTTTGCAGATCAGTTTCTTTCTGTGCACTGCCGTCAAGTCCGAAATAATTATTTTTTCTCTCTAACTTTAGAGAGAGAAACTAATAGATGTGTCACAGTAGAAAGCGAATTCATTAACTCTTAATCAATGCAAATTACTCAAAACTACTGATAATTCTGCAAGTCTGATTGGAAGGGCTTCAGATTCCCCTTACTCGGATGTCTTTGTAATAATTGTAACAGTTGTAAATGATCAATTATCAGCCTGTAGATTTAAGAATCAGGATTTATTAAAATTATACTGTGTAATATAAGGAAATAAACATGGGGGTTTATGACTATGGCCACTTTTATACATCATTATCTCTTCTATAATATCAAATATATAACATTATAATGGTTATAAGAATAGTTTCCATTATTAAGCTAAGGGTGGTAGATTTTCTTTGTCTCCTGAGACTTAGGTCTAGGGATCTAAATTATTTTAGGATACACACACATTAAACAGTTTCTTAAATGTTAAGCAGCATTGTTCATTATTGTTTGCCACTGATTTCTATGGTGGTATATCTTTTATGTTCATAAATTTATACGGATATTGTGTATGTAAATAGCACCGATAATTATATTTCTTGAAATCTATTTCCAGAGAGCATTTCTTTAAGGAAAATATTGAAGTAAGTTAGTTTAATCTTGGCTAACACTCTATGCATCCTTGGATATTCATAAAGATTCCTGAATACTATTTATTTTCCATAGTTATTCTCTCTCTCTCTCTCTCTCTCTCTCTCTCTCTCTCTCTCTCTCTCTCTCTCTCTCTCTCCCAGTGCAAGCTTTGAAGGTGATAATGCCAACAATTTCAGATAATGAATTTTAGCTTTCTCAGGACTCTAAATACACATAGGGAGTTATGGAGTTATTAACTCTCCAGTTCTTCATGTTTTAGGTTACATGTCCTACATAGCAATGTCAGTTAACAATCCAGTCATTTTGTTAAAAAACAATATAAATAATCTTCCTTAGTGAGTGCATATGACAATTTAGTTGAAAGCATATTATCATATATTTCATAGGTATGCATCTATGGTTTTATATTCATATATTTTCTTTTAAAAAGTAAGTTGAGTTACTTACACCCACTCCCACTTCTTGGCCCTGGCATTCCCCTGTACTGGGATATATAAAGTTTGCAAGACCAAGGGGCCTCTCTTCCCAATGGTGGCCAACTAGGCCATCTTCTGCTATATGTACAGCTAGAGACATGAGCTCTGAGGGTACTGGTTAGTTCATCAACCAAGTGGAAACCACTTCATTTTTAATAAATTAAAAAATATATACAAATTGGCCAATGTGTGTCACTGCCCTCTTAAATATTCATCACCAGGGCATTTCTTATAAACTGGACAATTATATATATATATGTATGTATGTATGTATGTATGTATATATATATATATATATATATATATATATTACTACATAAACAAATGAAAACAAATGACCATTTCATTTTTTATTAGATATTTTCTTTATTTGCATTTCAAATGCTATCCCGAAAGTTCCCTATACCCTCCCCCGCCCTGCTCCCCTACCCACCCACTCCCACTTCTTGGCCCTGGCATTCCCCTGTACTGGGACATATAAAGTTTGCAAGACCAAGGGGCCTCTCTTCCCAATGGTGGCCAACTAGGCCATCTTCTGCTATATGTACAGCTAGAGACATGAGCTCTGAGGGTACTTGTTAGTTCATCAACCAAGTATAAACCACTTCATTTTTAATAAGTTGAAAAATATATACAAATTGGCCAATGTGTGTCACTGCCCTCTTAAATATTCATCACCAGGGCATTTCTTATAAACTGGACAATTCTTGGAATAGTCTTTACTTCTACTTACCACAGATTTCCTTTCAAAGCCTTTAAAACAATATTTAGCAGAATTCCCTCTACAGTGTTCTCCAGGTAGCTAATCACCACGTTGATTTGATTGTTTTCAAGTTTGCCCTCATGCTGCAATTATTCGGTTACTAAAAATCCTTTGATAATATTTTCATGTACAAATGTCTGACTTAATTTTTCTTAAAAGTTATACATATGGATACATCTTCCATGAATGCTATGAGACAAAAGAAGGGAAAGTGTGGGTTAGAGACAACCAGCATGAGTCTCCATCCTCATGACACTGAAATAATGCATCAAACAAAAATCTGAAGGGAGTGATGGGAAATGAGGTACATGCACACAGGAATTCAAAAGGAAATAGGGGAGACAGAAACCATGGCTTGTAGATTAGGAAATGAAACAAAAATATAACACCAGGCACTAAGCAACATGATAGGGAAAAGGACTTACTTGCCCAGTAGGACTACTAAAACAGAGAAGAAAATACCTCAGCCAGCTCCAAGTCACACAGGCTGGTACTCTAGAAAACAATTTATGATAAAGGATCTGTCACCCTTGTAGAATGTGGGTGTGATGGAGGTCAGGCTTCTGTCACCAGAACTCACTGGTATGGGTACTTGGTGAGGAACCATCTTCAAAAACTATCTTACCAGCAACCATTTTACGTTAAGGTCTGAGAAGTCTCTGTATTTTTCTATTTTCAAAGCCCTAAGACCTCCACCCTTCAGTGTCTGAAAGAATAACCAGCAGATCAGCCATGTTGGAGAGTCATCTGGTTCTAACTTGAACCCATGAACACAGATCTAGGTGGTGATAAGTAATGACCTCACTGAAGTGGAAGAGAAAGAGTGAGTTTCATATAAGAACAGAACTTCTTGAAAGAAGACCAGCTGTGTCTGGATATGAACAGGAGACTGGGACAAGGACAGGTATGCTCAGCACCTGCCTGCAGCTCACACTGTATAGATTGCTCTCAGAGCATTGGGGATATCTTTGTGGAACAGCATTTGATCAGCCTTTTCCAAGCTTGTGCCTGCTGGCAGAGTACCTCCATGAGTGTATGAAGATACACCCAAGTAGATGGTCCCATGGCACAGCCACTGAAGCACCTTGACAGAAGGTCCTATACTTACCAGGTTTCCAGATCTGGGTAAAGAAAAACTGAGGGAAATTCTACCCAGCAGAGGCTAAAGCAGCTTGTGAACACCAAGAAAAGGCAAAAGAAGAGCTCAATCTACAAATGTGGAATTTTAGCTTCCCCTGTTTAGATCTCAGGGAGACCATGGTCCACATTGTCATATGAGTCAAATAAACTGGAAAATGAGAAGTCTAGAAGAGAACCAAACCATATCCACTGTTCCTATTCTCAGAAAAGGGGAAACACTGATCCACATTGTTATTAATTACAATAGTGGCTTTCTTTTACCTCTATTATCATGTTTTTCTTTTTCACCGTCCACACATAGAGTTTTTTTTTTATTATTATTTGATGATCAATATTTTCAGATGTGTTCATCTGATAAATTTTAGTGTATCCTATGCATAGTTTCACTCTTTGTTTTCTTTCCCAATTGGTATTGTAGTTGTTATTTTAGAGGTACTTTATGTAAATATCTGGTTTGCTTTTGCATTGTTCTTACCAGTGTTTTCTTTCTCTCTAGTAAGTGGTTGTAGAGGTAGACAGCTAAAGAGGAGGGAGGGTGTTTATAATGAAAGTCCACCTCTAAGAATGAAAGACAGATCCACCTCAAACAAAGCATAAATCTCAGTAGAAACACAAGAAATATGAGTAACCAAAAAATGTGACTCTCTGAAAAGTTTATAGCTCAAAAATAGTGAAATAAATGTGTTGAAAGTTTTTAATCATCGAACACAAAATTAAACAGTATAATTTTAAAAATGGTCAATGACCTCAAAGAAGATATAAATTGAGCATCTGAGGAAAATAAGAAGTTGGTTGAGAATGAGACAAGTTTGTATCCAAACAGAAATTCTGATGGTGGTTGCAGAGTGGGGTTCTAATTAAAAAATTGAAATTGGAGAATTCTATAAAACTTTAATATTTTAGGGGAATCACCAATACTCTGGAACAATATGTTGTTTCAACAGTGGTTGAAGACAAATGCAGCGTGGTGGTTTGCCATGGCCCCAATAGCCCCATAGGCTTATGTATTTGAATGCTTGGTCATCAAGGAGTGGCCCTACTTGACAGGGATTAGATGTGGCCTTGCTGGAGGAAGTGTGTTACTCAGTTTGAGCCCAGTTTCAAGAGCCCAAGCCAGGCCCAGGTTTCTTCTCTACTTGCAGATTCATTTGTAAAACTCTCAGCTACTTTCCATCACTGTGTCTGCCTACATGCAACCATGCTTCCTGCTGTGATAATGGACTCAACTTATGAACCTGTAACGCATTCCCAATTAAATGCTTTGTTTTATAAGAGTTGCCATGGTCATGGAATCTTTAAAGCAACAGAACACTGACTGAGAGAAACTGAGTAATTATTATGTTAAGATATCAGTAAGAAAAATAATAAGCCATTATGGCCATAACTTCATGAATGCTAGGGCAATATTAATAGATTTTTAAAAATGGAGATACAAAATAACATCATATAACACATATTCTAACAAAAGTTCCCAAAATCCATGGAAAGAATGTATTTTCAAGTAAAAGAAACTGAAATACAGATGCCCAGAAAGGAATTTCTCCATGTCACATTATAGTTTAACTGGTAAGAGAACAGAACTAAGAACTAAAAACGTAATGAAAGTTTAAGGCAGAAGCATCATGCTCCTTACAAGGAAAATTCAGAACTGCATAAAAATACCCAGCAGAAACTAAAAGTTCTACTGTGATGGAGAAATAAAGACCCAAGGACAAAATAAACCACCTCATGATCATGAAGATGTCATTATTGGAGGTGAAGAAGTCTCCCTCTCAATCTCTCTCTGAATCTCTCTCTCTCTCTCTCTCTCTCTCTCACACACACACACACACACACACACACACACATACACACACACACACTCACACACACACACTCACACTCACACACACACACACATACTCACACACACACACACTCACACACACACTCACACACACACACACTCACACACACACACTCACACACACACACTCACACTCACACACACACACACTCACACACACACACACTCACACACACACACTCACACACACACACTCACACACACTCACACACACACTCACACACACACACTCACACACACACACACACACACACACTCACACACACACACTCACACACACACCAGGCAGACACACGTGAGTGAATATCTCCTGATTTTCTCTCTTATGTAGGGGTCAGAGAGCCTGGGAAGGGATTGTCAGGAAGCTAAATAGGAGGCTATGTGAGGTATAAAGAAAAAGGGAGGGGAGTAAGAAAAATTAAGAAATTGGATATGAGAGGGTACTGTCACACACATAAATAAGATAAATAGACAGAGGAAGAAAAATGATAGATAGATAGATAGATAGATAGATAGATAGATAGATAGATAGATAGAATGGATAATAAATAGATGATAGAAATAAATACAGAAATAGATTGATAGACAAATAGACAGGATTAAAATAATGTTCTATACCTACCAGTGTCCCTAAATTTTAGTGACATCTAACATGTAATTGAGCAGCTATTCCAATGCTCAAAAGGCTGAGAAGAAATTAAAAATCTGGCTCACTGAAACAAAGAACCACAGGCTTTATACGCAAATTGACTTCAGTGTAATTCAGGGGATATCACTGAAACTTATGACCCAATTATCTGTAAAATAACAATTAGCAATAGTCCCCTGTCTTCCTTTAAAAAAATGGTTGCATTTATTTTTCCCATTTCTCTGCTCTTTGAATTGCTTCAATGCAAGGATTGCTTTACAGTTATTACATCCCCCATTAGTACATTGACTCTCTCTCTCTCTCTCTCTCTCTCTCTCTCTCTCTCTCTCTCTCACACACACACACACACACACACACACACACACATCACTCCACAGACAGACTGAATAAACAGATGGTAATGGAATTATTAATGCTTATGAGAGGGAAGAATTAATTCTTATGGCTGATACATTTTTTAAAAAAATTCCCAAAGAGGAAAGCTGAGCTTGACACCAAAGGGCATATGAGGCAGTTAAAAAAAGAAGTACTTCCAGGCATGTAAAAAGTTTTTGTGGCATCCATGAACCTTTCAAGTACTCACAGAACATGCCTCTGCATATAAACCCATATAAAGTGTGTATAGATCTGTATACGTCTGAGAATTTTCCTGAGTGTCTCACATCTTTGCAGGGCTTCTGTTTATCAAGTCTAGTGAGAGGAAGTACTTTACATTTCAGATCATCTGCCTGTAATGTCAGAAGTAAAAATAGTTGGAATTTAATTACATAAACGTTATCTCCTTCTCCTCTCTCTTTGCCATATCTCCCACTTCAAGTCAATTTGAAAAGAAAAAAAAAAATAAAAAATAAAAAAGCAAATCACCAGAAAAGAATGTTTTGTGGGTTATTGCGCCCCCTCGTGGTAATTCTAGGTAGGTGAACAAATGTCAAATCAATTCTTACAAAAAGTTGGCTTGCAGCCTTGAAGGTAATGTTCTATTTAATAAAAGAAACAATTGTGTGGAACTAAAATCAGATCAGCTGGACCCACTCCTTCATAATCATTCATCTTTTAGAAACAACATGACCTCACACTAGTTATTAAATAATCTGTTTTTAAAATGTGAATATTTCCCCATATAAATGGTTTTATAAAAGTGCTTCTTTTATAAAGAAGCCATGGGATCATTTATATTACAGTACTCAAGCTTAGAAAGTTACATTATTGCTTCATTTTATAGGACAGTTCAAACATGATGTATTTAATCATAACCAACAATGGCAGAAATAAAGTTGCTTTTAGCAAGGAGTAAAGAAAACA
Source organism: Mus caroli (assembly GCF_978045245.1). Taxonomy (NCBI): domain Eukaryota; kingdom Metazoa; phylum Chordata; class Mammalia; order Rodentia; family Muridae; genus Mus; species Mus caroli. The sequence goes on from NW_028227269.1 coordinate 12,633,162, forward strand.
ATTGCTAAAGTTAAACAACTCTGTTTTCTATTTTAAAATGTTTCTATTTACACTAAATTTTAGATTGATTTACAAGATATTTTTTATCCCACTGCACATGTTGTAAAAGTACTCCAGCACTAATCTACACCACACCTCAAGTTTATTTTACTTATCGATTATTGAATGTATATGTTTTGATTATATCCACCATTCATTTTGTTCCATACAACTCAGTCATTCTCCCACCTTTTCTTCTTCTTCTTCTTCTTCTTCTTCTTCTTCTTCTTCTTCTTCTTCTTCTTTTTCTTCTTCTTCTTCTTCTTCTTCTTCTTCTTCTTCTTCTTCTCCTTCTCCTTCTCCTTCTCCTTCTCCTTCTCCTTCTCCTTCTCCTTCTCCTTCTCCTTCTCCTTCTCCTTCTCCTCCTCCTCCTCCTCCTCCTCCTCCTCCTCCTCCTCCTCCTCCTCCTCTTCTCCTTCTTCTCTTTTTTCCTCCTCCTTCTCTGTTTTCTTCTTCTTCCTTTTTTTCCTCATATCTTTATAACCTATGGAGTCTAATTAGTGTTTCCAATATGCACATGGGTATAGGGTCTTCCAGTAGAACGTTGCCCGCCTAGTAGAGGCCACACCAACCTTTCATTGCCAACAGTTCTAAGCTATCCGTTGGAGCTGTGGTCTTGGGAGCTTCTTTCTCCCTGATCCTTGTTAGGCTGTTTACTGGATTGATCTTGTTCAGATCAGGTACAACAGCTTCTCTGCTTTTGTGGGTGCAATGGCCCTGTCAGAGTCAGAAGACAACATTTGCTACAATCCTCCTCCCACCTCTGGTCTTTGGCAATGGGCAGTTCAGGAATGGAGGGCCACTCATCGTCAGGAGGGACTGGATAGCTTCTCCCTTAAACACTGGCAGGCAGTGGACAGGCAGGAGAAGTGTGTCAAACAGAGATTTTCCTCTTGCTTTATCCTCATCAAAGTATGGTGTGACTATATCTATGGTTTTACAAGCTGTAACTAGTTCAAATTAGTCTGTTATTATAGGCTGAGGGCTGGAAATAGTTTAGAAAGAATTCTGCAAGTTGGGCTTTTTTGTGCATATATGGATTTTATTTTAAATTTTATAGATATTTTCTTTATTTACATTTCAAATGCTATCCTGAAAGTTCCCTATACCCTTCCTCTGCCCTGCTCCCCTACCCACCCACTCCCACTTCTTGGCCCTGGCATTCCCCTGTACTGGGGCATATAAAGTTTGCAAGACCTAGGGGCCTCTCTTCCCAATGATGGCCAACTAGGTCATCTTCTGCTATATATGCAGTTAGAGACGCGAGCTCTGGGGGTACTGGTTATAGGGCTGCAGACCCCTTCAGCTCCTTGGGTACTTTCTCTAGCTCCTCCAGAAGATGTTCCAACCGGTAAAAAGGACACATGCTCTACTATGTTCATAGCAGCCTTATTTATAATAGCCAGAAGTGGGAAAGAACCCAGATGTCCCGCAACAGAGGAATGGATACCAAAAATGTGGTACATTTGCACAATGGAGTACTTCTCAGCTATTAAAAACAATGAATTTATGAAATTCTTGGTCTTTCTTTTGTTTATTTACTAAGTTGGGCTCAATTCAGGGTATACATTCAAGATGCAAAGGCTGACCAAAAGCTGAATGCAACTTAACATTATGCTGCTTCTCCTGCATCACAGACCTCGAAAGCAATCAACTAGGCATTCATCAGCTCAGACAGTGAAGAAAGGTTTTATTCTTCATTCACAGAATTGCTATTTTAAAAATAACTGTATGAAATATGGAATCAAAAGACATGTTAACCTAGATTAGTGGAGGTGGATTTCAAAAGGTCTCTCACCCTTAGACAAAGAACTACAAGCAATTAATGACTGCTAGGCAAAGAAACACTAGTCTCTCCCAAGTGTGAGCCCCTTTATTGGATGTATAATGAAGAGTGGTCAGCCTTGAACTCAGAAATACACAAACAACAAAACTGTACTCAACAGATTGTGTGTGTGTGTGTGTGTGTGTGTTTGTGTTTATTTATGTAAAAATAGTACTCAAAGAAAAAGAGGCTACTAGGTAGAGAATGGGAGTACACGGGAGGGATTGAGGGGTGATAGTTGGAGGCTGGAGGAAGAAAAATAAAAGAAGAAAGGTTTTTAGAAGGGATAAAAGTAAAAAATACACAGAAGTTGTATTTGATTTTGAGAATTCCATACAATGTATTTTGATCATATTCACACCTTCTTCCACACTCCCAAGGTCCATGACCTCTTCCTTAAACACCACCCAATTTTGTGTCCTCTTAAAAAAACTATTAAGTATACTTTGTACTACCCTTATACTCTTGAATGCGTGACTTCACTGGAGCATTGTTTATCTCCCAGGGGTCACACCTTCACGAAAACCAACTTTCCCTCTTCTAGCAACTATCTATTGCTGTTAGCCCAATTTTTAGGAGTAGGACTTTTTGCCCACCTGCCAGAATTATATTTGCCTTGAGCTTGCACAGATCTGTATACTGCCTGAAATGCTCTATACAGAAATCTAACTCAACCTGTGTCCTTGTAGTCACCCACCACCTCTGTGTCTAAGAATCTTTCTAGCCCCTCTGCCACAACGATTCCTCAGCTAAAGAAGCAGAGGTCCTGTGATAGATATCGCACACAGGACTGAGCAGTCCACGGCCTCTGATTGCCTGAACCCTTACCAGTTTTGTCTCTGTATTAATCACCTTCTTCAGAAGAAAAAAGTAGCTCCGCCCATGAGTATGTACAGATGGTGGACCTTCAAAATAGCTTTAAAAGCAAGCCAAGACTCAGAGGATGAGGCTGTAGTTCAGTGACACAATGCAGCTTGTGTCCTGGTCCTGAGAGAAGGGGAAGAAAAAGGGGAAAAGAGGAGGTAGAAAAATTCACTCAAAATAACTAACTAAAAAAAGATAAAAGACTGGTAAGGAAAATGAAAACATCTTCTCTAGTGATATTGTGTCATGGGCAGATGGAACTGGTATTATGTAGGAATAAAACTAATATATAAGATGATTTAAATGGTATTTCCAGTTTATTTAAGGGTCTTAATGACTACATACACTTAAAAACCTTCCATGCAATGAATTGTCTGTAAATAACACAGGCAAAGCCTTTCAAGGTGCCCAGAGCACAAAATACAAGGTATATTCAATGCCCATTGCCTTACAAGAGCCAAATATCTAAGAATCCATCACACTGAAGATGTTCTGTGTGCTCTTGCATTAAAAAAGAGGAGTTTGGTTAATGGCATCAATAGTTTTAATGAGTGTTTGAATCATAGAAGTGCTGTCCTGGGCAGCATAGGCATACATTTCATTGTTAATACAGCGGCAGTGTTTCTAGTTCTCATCTGAGAGGTTGCACGATGCTTCTAAGCTAGGCTTCGATTCCAGCCCTCTTCATTTTTCTATCAAATGTGCAGTGTTTACCTCATGGAATCTATAAAGAGTGCTCAGAGAGTGACAAAAAGTAAAACGATGAAACCTACTCATTTCTGCAAAGACTGTATGTAATTGTGCTTACAGCTCGATTTCTGGTCCAGCTACAGTTATTTCTTTGTGTTACAGTGTCCTGCATTTTAGGACACAGAGAAGAAAATATTTTTCCTGTTCTGTCTTCTACTTATTTAGTAATGAGGTCATCCATTTATAGCATGGAACTTTACCAGGGAATCAGAAAACTTGAAATGTGGTATCTAAGAACTTTTCCTCTGTTAATCATTTTTATTAATTTGTATTAAGAATTTTCTATAGGTGCAAACTGTGCTTTGATCCACTTCCACATCCTTCCATACACACCACTTTTCTCTCCCAAATTCATGTGCTCTTATTTTTCAAAACTTCTGAGGTCCTTGGGCTCCCTATGCATCCATGGTTGTGAGACCATCTCCTGGAGGATAGCCAGCCTCTCAAGGAGGCATTCCTGAAGAAAACTGGCTCTCCTTCCCCAGCATCCATTAATTGTCAATAGCTTCCAGGGCAGGACTTTGTGAGCCATTCCCTACCCATGCTGGCATTATTTCCCCTTGAGCTTGCAAAGGACTTATGCGTGCAACTCCAGGCTCTGCCATGTCTAACAAACAATGCTTTGCTGCAGGTGTTCACTATCTCTAGCTATTCCAGTCTTTCTACTTCTCCTTCCAGGATGATCCACGAGCCTTGCTGGGAGAGGACGTGATATGATATTTTTATGGACAATTATATTAAGGAAGTACAACTGCCAAACTCTTCTTGTCATACCCATAGCTAACTGAACACAACTGTGTCTTACACATATCAGTTTATGATTTCTTAAAACAATGTAAACTTTGTATTCTTGAATTAAGACAGCCTATTCTGTTAAAAGAATAACCATTACTTCAATTTTTATTTACACCTTTCTTTAAAGTGCATTTTTCCACAAAATTGATATTGCTAACATCAAACAATAATCATCATGAAATTATTATAAAACCTGAGTATGTACTCAGAAGTCAACATGTTTGGAAATTGGACCCAGTTACCATCTTTTCACAAATTATTCAAAAGTTTATGTTACCAGAGAGGTAAATAAATGCTATTCATTACAAGGCATGGGAAGGTTAATTAGAACAACTGGAATGACTATTATTACTTTTGCCAAATGTTTCTGCTTTGGATCAGTTGTGACATCTGTGAATCTTAAGGATTTACTCTTTAAATGTCAAATGAAGAAAGTATACATGGCTTATTCACCTTCTAACAAATACTGGAATGCAAGGAGGGTCAGAGAGAGTGCTTGATAACAAGAGTACCCTGGAATGCTTACGCCACCCTACGATGCTACTGGGTAAGTGCTCCAGAGCCCATTAGTTAGGACTGAGCTTCACTCTCAGCCCTGACAACTGAATATGGGATTTTCATTTGTGTGATGTGCAAACCCTTTTCTAAATGCATCACAATCTGTTTAATGACAAGAATTGTTTTGTTGAATTAAATTCTGTAATTATTTGGATTAATTTTATATCAAGTATTTTTAGACTCCATTTCAACAAACATACATTTTTTTCTTGGTTTCACTCATATGTTGTTTAATACAATTATGCTTTCAAACAAACCTACAGTAAAGATTTACCACAAGCTTCTCTTCACTTAAATGTTTCTTTTTCTGATTGAGTTTGGCACAGAATTTTTCTCTAGGTATAAATACATTTAGAAGGCAACGTTAAGATGTTAGGTCATCATTGATACACAACTTTAGAACTTCTCTAAACTTAAACCGCAGCCTTGGGATATTCATAGACATAAACATACATAGGCAGAATTGAATTAAATACAAAATTAAAATAGGTAAGGTGTCTGGAAAATTTCCTAACAGATAGAAATTGAGGGTCACAGTTTTAAATAAACCAAATAAGACATCATATAAGAAATTAGAAAATGATCTAATTTAAGAAAATATTTCAAAAAGCACCAAAAAGTAAAACAGTAGTCTTATCTAAAAACAACAACAAACAAACAAATGTTTATTCTATATCATAGTGGATGTTTTATATAATTAACTAAACTCTACCTTAGGAAACAATTATTTTTAAAAAGTCAAATTAAAACTGAAGTAAAATCATTTTATATTACAAATTATAATTGAAATAAAATTTCAACATTAAGCTGTAAATGTTTACCATATACAAGGGACATAAGCTGTTAATCTCATTAATGTGTGCACACCTCATAAAATTTGCACAGTTAACTTGCAAAAAGGTAGATATTAATATTCACGTGTAAGAAATTCTTCAAAATTAAAACTATATTGAGATACAATTCCTTGGTTTTATGATTCTGTTGTTTACTTATTCTTGTCATTTATAAAATGGCAAAGAAGTCACAGTGATCCCCATATTCTACATGTGTCTGATGAACACCATGTCAATGTGAATCTTAAGACAAAAGATCCTAGCAATTTTACAGATGATTATTTAACTAGGATTAATTCAAAATATGCACAATACATACCAAATTCAGAATACGACACAAGAATTCACATTTCACGCCAATTTCTTTAACCAATCCACTGCAGTAGTAAACAAGAAGGGGCGTGGAAAACTCATTAAGAGGGGCATGGGAAGGGTGAGTATTGGTTAATGAAAGCCAAGGATGCATACAAACATGATTTGATTTGGAAACTTTCCATTTTGGAAGTTAGCTAAATTATATATATATATGTTTATTCTATATCATAGTGGATGATATAGATATTTCCCTGAAATATTACCTGTTCTTGCTAGTTCATAGAAATATTCTGTCTCTGGTGCTAGATCAAATTGTCCAAGGGAAAAAACACAGCACAAATACATGCAGTGGTAAAGTCTCATAGTTCAATTATCCTGCCTACCATTTCATATCAGACTATCAGTGTGGGGCACTATCTGCAGTTTGGAGACACAATCCAGGCCATCATTCAGGAATGGACCATTTGTTTAAGAATTTCTAAAGTAAAATGTAAAAAATAAATACCACTTTGTACTTAGGTAACTAAATCACCTTATCAGAACAATATCTAAAGGGATTACTGAGACCTTGACCCATACCGTATTTGATAGCATAAGTTCATAGATTGCAGCAGTGGCCAAACTTGATTTTTCATTTTAATTTCAGGACTAATTTTACTTCTCATGTTTACTGCATATATGTACTTAAGTATTCAAAATCCTCTTCTCTCTAAAGCACACAAGAAAATGATTCCTCAGACCTTCAATATAGACTAATATACATATATAAATATTTATAAACATTGGAATGATGAGCCGTAATAGACATTAACTAACTTAATTTACAGAACACACCTTCCTTAAAATGAAGGCATTTCAGTCCGGAGGAGGTGGAATTGTGGTGATACCTGTAGAAGAATTCAAAGAAATGAGAATTCAAAGAAGTACACATACAAATAAAAACGGATCTACGTTCCTTTAATCTCACGGACTGGGTTGGAAGGATCACCCATAAAAGCAACAGGTTAGACAATCAAACTGTCCTGGTTAGCTTTCTGTTGTTAGAATGAAGCACTGACATAAAGCAAGCTATGATTTTTTTTTTTTTAAGGAATTAATTTGACTTACAGGTTATAATCCATCATCAGGGGAAGCCCAAGGCAAGAGTTCGAGGCAGGAAACTGGAGGCAGAAAGGAAAGCAGAGACCATGGAGAAATATTACTTATCAGTTTGCCAGCTTATTTTCTTATAACTTAGACTCCCACTCCCAGGTGTAGCACTACCCATAGTATGCTGGACCTTCCAATAGCCGTCATGAGTAAGAAAATATCTACAGGCCAATCTGATGAAGGAAGCTTCTCTATTGAACTTCTCTCTCCCTAGGCCTGTCTGGATTTGTATTAACTTGGCAAAACCTAACCACACATAGACCTGTGATCAAACCCAAACTTGAAACTACATAAGAATTTTCTAGAAGTTTAGACAAGTTACCTTTATCATTTTGTAAGAGATTTTGAGTGGAAGAAAGGGAAGACACAATCAAGATCTGCTCAATAACAAGTAGTTTTGCTCTTTTATTTTTATTTATTTATTAAAAATTAATTTATTTTTTACACTCCATATTCCATTCCCTGCCCCCCATCCACCCTCTGGCTGCTCCACATCCCATACCTCCTCCCCCCACCTCCTTCCCTACCTGACCTTTAAACTCCCTGAGGCCTCCAGCCTCTTGAGGGTTAGGTGAATCGGTGAATCATCTGTGAATGAACACAGACCCCCTAAGTCCTCTACTGTATGTGTGTTGAGAGCCTCATATCAGCTGGTGTATGCTGCCTGTTTTGTGGTCTAGTGTTTGAGAGATCTTGGGGGTCCAGATTAATTGAGACTGCTGGTCCTCCCACAGGATTGCCCTTCTCCTCAGCTTCTTCCAGCTTTTCCTTAATTCAACAACAAGGGTCAGCAACTTCTGTCCATTGGTTGTGTGTAAATATCTGCATCTGACTCTTTCATTTGCTTGTTGGGTCTTTCAGAGGGCAGTCATGATAGGGGTCTTTTTGTGAGTGCTCTATAGCCTCAGTAATAGTGTCAGGCCTTGGGACCTCCCCTTGACCTGGATCCCACTTTGGGCCTGTTGCTGGATCTTCTTTTTCTCAGGCTCCTCTCCATTTCCATCCCTGTAATTCTTTCAGACAGGAACAACTATGGGTCAGAGATGTGACTGTGGCTTGATACCCTGTCTTTCTGCTGAAGGTGGGCTCTATAAGTTCCCTATCACTACTGTCAGGCATTTCATCTAAGGTCCCTCCTTTTGATTCCTGAAAGTCTCTTACCTCCCAGGTCCCTCTCTAAAGGACCTGGTGACCAAGAGTGAAGTCTAAAGGTAGGAGAGGATAGGTGCACAGTCTAAGAAAGCAACCTTCATTCTTTTGCTTGTCTCTTTGGTTGCACAGTTTGTACCACATCAACAGGAATGATTCTTTTTGTATTCAGTCTGCTAAATTCTTCCAGAATATAGCACCCACAAAACCAAAGCATATTGTGACATCAGCAACCTGAGCATTCCTGGGTCCAATGAGGTTGACACATAAAATTAACCAGTACGGAATTGAAGGTGTAAGTCTTCATATTCGATTAAACCTAATCCCAAATCATCACCTTGTCACAAACCATACTGAAGATGATGGTGAATCACCTTGGTTTATCAACCAAAGCTAAGCACTGCCATGTCTTATTACTATCAAGGGACATTATAAATTAAAGAAAAAAAAAAAAACATGGAAATGCCAGCATTTGTTCTGCCTGGGAACACAGGAGAGAATTCTCTAATAAGATCACAGACATTACTGATAACTGTGAGGTCTCTTCAGTTAGGGCAGAAAAAGAAATGAAGAGGCTTCACACAGGGCTATTTTCAGAATTTGTTGCCAAAAATCTAAAAGAAAAGTAAGTATATAGGATTTAAAGAAAAGTAGATGTATAGGATTGGCCAGTTTGTTGTTCTGTATATCTTGGATGGACAATTATAGAGCTGAACATGAATCCTCCTGTTCTGTGACGGGGGTTATCTAAGAGAGAGTTCCATTATAGCAGATGAAGCAAATACACACCCCATAAAGGTGTTCACAAGTATTCAAAAATGGGGTTTGATGAAAAACAAGAACAACAGCAAAATACTTAAAATATAATTTTCGTGTGTCTCAGTTTTTTTCTAAACCTCCCACACCAGTGATGACTCAATAGTTGCAGAAACCTTTTCTCTGACAAACCAACATCTGGATATTTCTTCCAGGGTGTAAAGGAACCAGAAATGTGACACCAAGGCTGAGCTCCCAATTAGAGGCCCTGAGCAGTCTGAAGAGGCCTGTCTATTGCTGTGCCCTGAAGTCCTGAATCCATTCTAAGGACATACTTGTCAGCCCTTCTAAATGCTCTTGGTTCTACAGATAGAGTTCTTGCCCACAGGAGGCACTTACTCCATTCCTTTTTAGAGCTTCCCTACAAGCTAACCTTCACACCTGCTCTACTCTGAAAGCCTGCCCCGTGTAGTTTCAGTTACTACATTTGCTTCACTCTTTCATTTTCCATTTGGATCAGTAATTAGGTAAAAGTTAGATCATGTGCCACTCATGTCATTCCACTTAATGCTTTTTAATATTTTGGTTATTCATTTGTTGTCTGTTTACTTTATCTAAGTGTATCCACTCTTTCCACTTGTGTGGATTTGATTTATCATTTCATGTAGCTTACTTCTTGTTGCTAGAATTCCCACCAGGTCCTTATTTTATAATTTTCCTCTGAAAGGGCTCTCTTCCTCTTTTTTTTATTTTCCCCATTGTGATCCATCATTCCTTACATCTCTGTTGAACTCCTATAACATCTGGTTCATCTTTGGATATGTTCTCTTCACTGCCTTTCTCTTTATTTTGTAATCACAACCAGGGTACACTGCAGCATCTGCCTGATACAATGCCGGGTTTTATCTCCATAGGTAGTTGTTCACTGACCTGCGCTTTGATATTAGCAGGTTTGTTTCTATTTTATTCTACAATGGGTTTTCTTCATTTCTCCTTAGTTCTAAGATTGAGAAGGCTAAGCTGACTCCATGACAGGCTTCAAATTGGTAATTCAGGAGATGGGGCCTAAATCTCTGTTTCCAAGAACTGGGCAAGTCCAAGCATATCCAGGCCTCAGAGGCTGCCCTAGCACCCGGCCTGAGGCAAGGACTATGGATCATCAACAGTTTCCAAACTGCCTCAGCAACAGTTTCCAGCCCCCACTCCCTGGTAATGGACTGTCCCTAGAGATAGAGCAAGATAACGGTCACCTACTCCAGAATTCTCCTAACATGCTTTTAATCTGGCCTGTGAGCTCACTTGGTTGTCTCTTTATCTTGGTAATGGGAATCCCAGAATGTTGGACTTCTACAGAACAAAACACTCTATGCGTTTACATACTATTTGAGTCTGGGGTATCCTTCTTAGGTGAATCATGAACCCTTACATTATGTGTCACTAACTGGGCAGCACAGTCCTTATTTATAACTCAGTCATGGTGGTGTCCCAACATAATGGTTGAAGGTCCCAAACTGATCACTTTTAAGTCTGGTAGCACTACATATCTTTCAATATTTCTGCTTATCTCTTAACCCTATATCTGACACTGGCTTCTTAGAGCTTCAAACAATCCATGCATAACCTATGACAAAACTAGGCAAATCTCACTCCCCAGCCTATACTCCCTTCAAGAGTTCTTGAATGTTATAGACTTCCACTTATCCCCTGTGTAGCCCTCTACCTCTCAAGTTTCATGCTCATCAATCTGCCTAGCCCTGTCTCTTCCCTCGGAGTTGACTTCTCTGCAAATCTTCAATTGGATAATCTTGGCCAATGTGGTCCTCCACCTAGTGGTCCCGTGTTACTAATGATCACTTAGGCATGGTACCTGTTATCAAGTTTGTGAATATAACTGTCTCTTATATTTTACCTGGTATAAGAAATTTCATGCTCCATACACAAGTACAACATTTATTTCACTAAAACTGCATATTATAGTTGCCCCATTTCCCTTACACACATTGACTCTTAATTTCTTTACATGTAACTAAATTTATTTTCTTTACAACTTCTAGCAAAAGTAATGATTTGATAAGCATAATTTGATAAGTCATAATTCCACAATAAATTATTAAATTATAAAATGCCAGACATCCTCTTTATTATGCTTGTGAATTTTTCATTATTAACCAGAATTTTAGGAATTTATAAGGCAAGGTACTCTCCTCATTTTAATTGTGAGAGAAAGAAAATGCAATAAATTGGCTTTCAAACTCTCATCCACAATTCTATATCCAGGAAGAAAACTAGGGCTGTTCATCATCAAAGTCTTCACTGTACTCCACTCAAGACCACTGAAATCCAGAAAGGACACCAGAGTGATTAGCACTCAGAAAAGAGGTTTTAGGAAGAGATTTTTGTGAATGTCATATAACAGAAGCATAGCATTAATTAATATTACAAGCAGAACAAAATGAGAAGAAAATAAATGTTCTCAGGAATATTCACAGTTAAGAAGCTACCAGGAAATAGAATAAGCTTAGCAATTCATGCAGAGAAGAGGAAAATTAATGACTATAAATAACTAAAAGCTAAAGTGAATTTATTATTTGGTTTTTGAAGGAAGAAACAGGGAACACAAATCCCTAAAATTGGATGCTAGTAAAGAACTGGTGTGAGATTTCCTGCTTATGAAATATTTGTAAGTCAGCAAGGGACTGAACTATGGTTATTTAAAATTCTTAGAGGATTAACTATCACCCTAGGGATTAAGGTGGATTTGGAAAAAATCAGTCATTTCTGGAAGCATCTTTGGAGAAAAAGGAGCCATACGTCATGGAGAGGCTCTGAGCCCTATAACCAAATGGCAAACAGTCTAACCTGGGCCAGACCATTTCTCCTCTTGGGCCTTCTGCTCTTCCATGAGGCCAACAAGGACCCTGATTTAATGACACTTCAAATATTTCCTAAATCTGTGTACTTAAACTTACTTTGGAAACTTTGAGATAAATTCAATGTAAATTAAATCAACCAGGTGTGTATTACTTACCTAAATTACATTGCATTACATTAAAGTTTGTTATGAGTTATTGTTTTAAATGTGTCTCCTCAAATTCATATGTGAGGGGTATTTGAAGGTGGGATCTTGAGAGATCATTGAGTCATATGAAAACTATCCTTATGGGTATCAAGATCTATCCATGACTTAATAAGTAAACTAACTAATAGTTTATCGATAGTGGCTTTGTTATATGAGAGCTGCCAAGTTTACTCTGTGTGCCCTCATAGATTTCAGCTCTGTGTTTTTGGACTTCACAGCCTCCAGACACCTAGTAAGGATACTTTTATTTTTCAATTTTAGAAGATAAAGACACAAATAAATTATGAAAAATCAACTCCTTTAGGTCTTAAAGCAACCATATAGCTAATATACAGATAGCTGGTGATGGGTTCACAATACCAATGGTATGCATTGAAAAATACCTTTAATTGTACTTGATTGAAATTTTGAACTCAGTATTGTCAAAAGTAAGCCAAGTAGCAATATGAAATAATCTTTATAGAAAATATGGGAAATCCTAACCAACAGGAGACCAAATATAGTATGGTGTAGAGGAATTTTAATCCATAGCATGGCGTCTCTGACAAAGGATCATATCCAAAGACCTTCTAGTCTATGTAATCAGGCTGAAATGCAAACACACCCTGGATTACAGTATGATCTGGCTGAAATTCTGCCACATCCATCCTGGGTACACACCTTTAATTCCAAACAATGTCTATAAACTTAATTTGTGGAAGGAACTAGTCACGTTTGAAAGTGAGGTCTAATTAAGAGTCAGACAAAGCGACAGGATCAGATAAAGATTGGACAGAATGAATCAGAGATAAGATATGCACAGCTCTCAGGAGAAAAGCTCTTTAAATGCAGCACAGGGAGAGTCAGTTCAGTTGAATGGAGTTGAGTTGGATGCAGTGGAGTTCAGTTTGAAGTCAGTGCAGTGAGAGTACAGTCAGATGGGAGTTGATACAGTGAGTGCCGTGAAGGTGAGTTCCTTCCTGAGTTCAGGCAGTGCAGTGCAGAGCAGCGGAGGGAGGTGAATCCAGAGAAGAAATCAGAAGACTAGAACAAATTGCTAGAGTTTGCTTGACACCAAGTAAAGCAATTCAGTGAGAAATTGAGAAAAGCCAGATTGAATCAGTCAGAAGGGAGAGGAATTTGAGTATGAACAGATGAGTTGAAGCAAGCCAGAATTCAGAAAGAACTACAAAGGCTGAGCTTATTCAGAAGTAAGCCTCTGAGATGACAATTACAGCTGGCAAAGGAAAGGATTGGACTCTTGGTTATCATCAGTTTGCTTTTTAAAAGGGGTGTGTGTGTGTGTGTGTGTGTGTGTGTGTGTGTGTGTGTGTGGCATTATTTGGAGGTGTGGCCTTGTTGGAATAGATGTGGCCTTCTTGGAAGAAGTGTGTCACTGTGGGTCTGGGCTTTGAAACCCTCCTCCTAGCTTCCTGTAAGTCAGTTTTCTCCTGCTTGTTTTTGGAACAAGAAGCAGGATGCTGAATTCTCAGTTCCTCCCACATCATGCCTTTCTGGACTCTCCTATGCTCCTGCCTCAGTGATAATGTATTGAACCTCTGAACCTGTAATCTAGCCCCAATTAAATGTTGTCCTTCATAACTCTACTAGGATAGTGTGTGTGTGTGTGTGTGTGTGTGTGTGTGTTTTCATATAAGAACCACATTGCTTTAGTTAAATTATTTTGTGGAGTTTCAGAAGCTGCGTTTCACAGGTAGATTGTCATCACTATTTAATATAGTATATGTACTGGCTAGTTTTGTGTCAACTTGACACAGCTGGAGTTATCACAGAGAAAGGAGCTTCAGTTGAGGAAATCCCTACACGAGATCCAACTGTAAGGCATTTTCTCAATTAGTGATCAAGGGGGAAAGGGCCCTTGTGGGTGGGACCATCTCTGGGCTGGTAGTCTTGGGTTCTATAAGATAGCAGGGTGAGCAAGCCAGGAGAGGCAAGCCAGTAAAGAACATCCCTCCATGGTTCTGCTTGCTTTTCTTTATTAGCATGAAAATACCAATATTATATTTTCTACACTTTTTTTCTTTCCAAATATCCTTTGAGTCAAACAGAAATAAAAACTGGAGACATGAATGACAGCAATGCACTTAATCAGATAATTATAAAATATTTATAAATTGTCAATGCTTAAGCAGATATCTATATATGGAAACAAAATCTTATAAGAGTATAACAGACAGTAGCAGACTTGGTATCAATGTTTCTCTTTTATTAAAACATATATGAAAATTTGTACATATTAAAACTTTCCTAAATAACCTACCAAATTATAGCCATTAAGGCAAATTTGTTATTTGTGCATGTGCAGGATCAAGTGCACATGGTTGACAATCTTGGCTGCTAGGCCTTATATGCTGTCCACATTGTTTTGATTGTTTCCTTTTAAAATCAGTTGTTACATTTATTTATTTATTTATTTATTTATTTATTTATTTATTTATTTATTTATGTGCATGTGTGTCAGATCAGATGAGTATGTGCCACAGCAAATTGGTCTCAGCACATATACCATAGTGTGCATGTCACAACATGTGTGTGAAAATCAGAGAACACCGTCCAGGGAGTCAGTTTCCTCATTTCACAGTGGAGGCTCCAGATCAAGCTCAGGCTCTCTGTCTTGGCCTGTAGTACCTTCTCCATGCATGTGGCTGCACACTTCCACTCCCTTTTTGTTAGTTACCTGGAAGTTAACAAGAAGGCCAGCAGAACCAGTGAAGCCAGGGAACTTCTTTTCTTGTTCTCTTTCTTGAGTTCTAGGATTGCAAATTCATACTAGCGTTCTTGTTTTCTTTTTTCTTTTTCTTTTCTTTTTTCTCTTTTCTTTTCTTTTTTTTTTTTTTTTTTTTTTTCTGTAAATGTGATTTTCATGTATTGAACTCAGACAGTCAATGCTTGGAAAATGAATACTTTACCTACAGATTTTTAAACCGGTTCCATGTTTTTATTTCTTTTGATTTAAAATTTAGAAGAAAGCAGTATTGTCACCTTAGATTCAATTCTTTCTTTTTTTTTTTTATAATATGTCCATTCCTTGAAGGAACTTTTAATTGCTAAATATGACCGTAAGAGAGGAAAATAGCATCCTTAGGGTGTGGAGGAAATATCCTTTGAGGATGAGAAGTAACATTCCAGAGGATTCATCTTTAATTAGATTTAAAGGAAAAACTGGGGAACTGGGAGCCATATAGTCCAGAGATGTAGGAAGCTTTTGGATTCACCTTGGAACCCACCCCTGCACTGAAAACCCACATACACATGGAAGCTTAACAACACTCTACACAATGATAACGTGGTCAAGAAAGAGAGAGAGAGAGAGACAGAGAGAGAGAGAGAGAGAGAGAGAGAGAGAGAGAGAGAGAGAGAGAGAGAGAGAGAGAGAGAGAGAGAGAAAGAAACTAAAGCCTTTTTAGAGTTAAATGAAAATGAAGCCACAATATACCCAAACTTATGGGACACAATGAAAGCAGTCTTAGAGGAAACCTCATAGCTCTGAGAGCCTCCATAAAGAAACTAGAGAGAACATACACTAGCAGCTTGACAGCACACCTAGAAGCTCTAGAACAAAAGGAAGCAAATTCACCCAAGAGGAGTAGACTGCTTAAAATTTCAAATGAGATGTGAGAAATCCTTTCTTTTCTCTCTCTCTCTCTCTCTCTCTCTCTCTCTCTCTCTCTCTCTCTCTCTCTCTCTCTCTCTGTCCGTCCCTCCCTTCCTTCCTTCCTTCCTTCCTTCCTTCCTTTCATTCTTTATATCATAAAGGAAGTTTAATTCTGGATTAAAGACTTAATAGTGCTCACTTCAAAAAACCACGTATAACTGCTGACATGTTCCAATGCATCAAGAGATGTCAACTGAATGGTTTCAAAGAAAAACAACAGCAATACAACCACCAAAGTTCATTAGTTTTAAGAGGAAAGATTTGTAGCATTCAGGAAAGGATGGAGAGCACTAAGGATACATAAGTCATTAGTAAACCAAAGTTTTCACTGAGATGTAGTGGGAAATGGGTGTGCTCTTTCTGTGTGAGTTCCTTCTGTTGGGCCTGGCAAGCTGTGCAGGCTACCAGCCATAGTCTGCAGACTCCAGACAATCCTGAATGGCTGTCTCCATCCTCTTCCTTTCATTGTCTTAGTGGTCCCCTGGGCTACTTTTTTTTGGTCTCACTTGCCTCTAGTGCTTTCTCAGATCTCTGATTTCTTTTTTCTCTTTTGAGTTCAGGCTAGACCTCTACTATCTCCTGAATTCTAGTTTCCAGATCAGGCATTATGTGTCCAAAGTTCTGTTTGTGATGTCAAAACCCACCAAAGTTGACCAATTCAATTTCAGAAATATCCTTATTGCAAAAGACAAGCCTTCAGATATACACACAGACATATCCTTTGGTACCGAGAATTTTGTGAAATATGATCGTTTTTCTCAAATACAATAATCTTGAAAAATCTCTAACTTCCTACTCAGAATGTTCACAGCCTACTCAACTCTGGACTTCAAAACATCCATAAAATGTTATATCTTTTTTTCTCTTCCCTTGAACACTAGTTAGAATATTTGATTTGCTAGTCTATATACCTCATTATATTAAACTTTTTCTATAACTCCTTCCCAATCCCAAAGAAAGTTTAAGTCCACAAAGAGAAAAACATTTTTATTCTGTTTGACATACATAAGAGAAGTTCAAGAAATGTGAATAAAGTGAAAGCCAGTCCTATAATAAAGGATTGAAAGACTCTGAGAGGAGCCCCTCGCTCAGGCCTCAGGACAATAGCAGACACCCAAGAACTCATGATAGACCAAGCTTGATGCAAAACACATGAGGCTTTATTGGGGAAAGCCAGAGCTCTGGGGACTACTCATATCCCACACAGGGGTAGAGGAGTTAACCTCGAGGGGAAAGAGGACCCAGTTTTTATAGGTCCTCAGGGGGGGGAGGAGAAGGGGGGAGTAGGGGATTTCCAGATCTAAACAATGTCTATTCTAAAATGATTGATTCCTCAAGAAATGTG
Organism: Mus caroli; assembly: GCF_978045245.1. Taxonomy (NCBI): domain Eukaryota; kingdom Metazoa; phylum Chordata; class Mammalia; order Rodentia; family Muridae; genus Mus; species Mus caroli. Next base: position 12,650,274 of record NW_028227269.1, read on the forward strand.
TATGAGAGGGAACCAAGGAAAGAGTCTAATGAAGGTGTAGCACTTCGGATTGACCCCGACTATGGTTGCTGGGGAGATTTCCCGACTCTTCCCCAGCAACCAATATCACAAACACCTGGCAGTGGGGTGCAGCAATGAGCACACACCTGGTCAGAACATTGGCAGACACACAGGTTCGAGGAGCAGCCAGAGCATTGTGCACCTCTATTTCTCTAAATCAGTGAATCTAGTTCTACTAACAATGAAATCTATTTTGCCATTTTCAGGGCTTCTGTGACCTTTTACATTCTGTCAGGATCTTTCAGGATCTAGTGAGTCATGTACCCATGTTTTACCAGCTTGCTTTACTTATTTAATTTTTCTTTTTTAATATGAGTCTCACTGTGTAGTGCACCTTGGACTTAGACATTATAGTCCTTATATCTCCACTTCCCCAGTGCTGAAGCCATAGGCCTGCATCACTGTCCATTGCTGTAGCGTATTAATGAACACTTTGTGTGGCTCATTCAGGAAACCACAAGCAGGCAAATGCTAGTATATCCAAGTTAAACTAAGGAAAGAATGTATTGCTGGGTGTGGTGGTACATGCCTTTAATCCCAGCACTTGGGAGGCAGAGGCAGGCAGATTTCTGAGTTCGAGGCCAGCCTGGTCTACAAAGTGAGTTCAGGACAGCCAGGACTACAGAGAAACCCTGTCTGGAAAACAAACAAACAACAAACAAACAAAAAAGGAAAGAATGTATTTAGGCTAAATGGGTGTTCCCCATGCATGCAGGGAGCAAGGCTCACTTCATCTTTGCATATGCTGGCAACGGTTCAGTTGTAGGAGCTCAGAATGCCACAGACTAACCACTTCTGGGTCTCCTATCTGCGCTTAACGGGTTCTGGTTGTAGGAGGGCAAAGGAGTCGGTGAGAGTGACAAACAGATGTGACACAAGGGAGTGTGGATCTGAATGTAATTTGTCAAATTGAGCATCAAAGGTTTTCTACAAAAGAAAATAGAGAAGTTAGGTGACACACTGGCAAGGTTCAATAAGGTTACCAGATTCTTACATAAAACAGAGGAATGCAAACACGGAAGGACTGGCAGGAGCCAACTAGGATAAAATTCAACGTTAACAACTGGTATCAAAAGCAGCTCCACCTAAGGTCCGCTTAATCTTAGAAGTCAGAGGCAAGGCCTTCTTGTCCTTGCCATAGTTCCTATTCTAGTCTATTGGATAGTCCACCTCCCCCCTAGGCCATTGTAAATTCCTGCGTATGGGTGTAACTCAGCTATTTATAGTTCTAAGTATCTATTCTGGTTCCTCCTTAGATCACAAACTTCCTTCTTCCTAGATAATGGTAAATTCTGTATAGGTCAGTGACTTAGCTATCCATGGCCAGGGTCAGCTCAAGGACTGACTGCCCAGGACTGGTGAAGAATCTAACTTAGCTATATGTCAAAAAATTCAAGCCGTAGAAGCACTTATAATAAAGTAATATTAAGGGAAAGCACAAAGATCCATTTACCAACTAAAGCAAGGACATTGGAGCATTCATTATACAGGATGCATGGTTCCGGGAGTCTGAGTTTCTGTGAACTTTTTGCCTTAGGCCGCAACCCAAGCTTTTCGGCCTGTCAGTCGGGTCACTACTGGAGTGGATGTAGCATCAGAAAACAGGGCTGATACTTTCTTTAAGAGCACACCCCTAATGACTTCATTTCCTTCTGCTAAGGTCCAGGTTGGTTTCTACCACATCCCACTTTGGCAGTATTGCTAGGTGACAGAAATCTAACACAAGGGCTTTTAATTACACTCCACCATGAGACAGCAGCAGCTCTGCTGGGTGGATATTAGAGACAACAGCAAAGATGAACACACCCTCTCGAAAAGACTTCACCAGAAAGGGACACACCACTGAAGATCTTGCTTTCAACCCAAGTCCTACTTCTACAGGACAATGGAAGATAACTTTGTACAGATTTCAGCCACAGCCTTCATGATGCTTTTGCTTTGCAAAATCCACAGGAGATAGAGTCCTGTGAGTGAATGAGTGAGGTAGGGAAGGCAAACATCTTCTCTGTGAGCTGGGGGTGGGGGTGGGGTGGGATCAGATGTTGCTTCCTGAAGAGCCCTGGTACCATCCAGTTCACACTAGATTCAGTTTCAGACAAAGCTATTCAGAACATTTGGGAAAACCTTTCGAGATTCTTGGAAACAAGAATGTTTATGTTACTTGTTGTTAAATAGAAAAACTATAGACTGAAAATAAATTACAACGTAGATTTTGAATCTGACTCTTGCTGTTCTTACAGATATTCTCTTTAGCTGCTTTTTTTCTAGAAAGATCTGTGAAAAGAAGAGCCATATGTGAAAACAGCATGAAAGACAATTTGTTAAGAGGTATTCCCCAAAATGATAATAATAAAAATAAATAAATAAAGCCTTTATTAAATACTCCATCTTAGGAGGATGTTCAGGTAAACCTCAAGAACTTCCAAGAGAGTATTCTAAAGACACTAATTAATGTGCAGTGTAATTTGAGATTATTATTTTTCCTCATTAGGAGTAAATCATTAGTGTGTTAAAGAAAGAATAATGTTCTGTAATAGCTCATTCCCAAAATCCTTGTGTGATAGTTTGAATGAGAAATAACCTTACCCTATAGGAATACATATTTGACCATGTTCCCTCATAGTGGCTTTTTATGCAACTTTAGAAGGTGCATAATTGATGCCTTGCTGAAGAAAGTACATCACTGTGGTTGTGCTTTGAAGGTTTATAATTTTTTTCTAAGGCCATACATCCTGAACATGCAGTTTTTCCTGAGAGTTCAGTCTTGCCCCACTCTTAGTTCACACTCTCTCTGCATGTTTGTGGTTGAAGATGTGATCTCTTGGTTTTCTGTCTTGATCTCCTGCTGCTATGTTTCCTTCCATTAGGGACTTTCCCTATATAGCTTTAAGCCAAATAAATGTTTACTCCCATAAGTCAATTTTGGTCAAGGTGTTTTATCTCAACAATTTGGATATCCATTTTAGATAGGCTGAAGCAGGAGTTCAATGGGTTCACATGAGTTCAAGACAACTCTGAGCTTCCTAGCATTTTTGAAGCTAGACTTGACTAAATAGCAAGTTATCTCAAAAATAAAAATGAAGAAAAAAAAAGAACAAACAAAGGAAAGACAGAAGGAATAAAGGAAGGAGGGAGGGAGGGAGGGAGGGAGGGAGGAAGGAAGGAAGGAAGGAAGGAAGGAAGGAAGGAAGGAAGGAAGGAAGGAAGGAAGGAAGGAAAGGGATAAGAAGAGGGAAAGAAAAGTAGAGTGAATTGAATGTATACTAATTAAAACTATGATAATGTTGCTGATGTAGTCTCTGGCTAGGTGTAGGTTACACACTCACCACCTTCAGAATTTAAAGGATTCCAAAACTACAAATTGTATGTGATAGCATAACATCCCATCCTCCTGAATGCAGTGCATTGGCCATAAATGTAAAATATATAATTGAAATTAGATAACACATAGATATGAAAAGTAGCTTACACAAAACTTAAGAAAGAAGAAGCAGTTATGTGGTGCAGGATGGGAATTCAAGCCCATGGGCAGTGGAGGCAAGAGATTAGCATTTTATAATAATCTTGATTTCATAATGATTTTGAGGATGGCCTAGACTACATGAGACCTTGTTTAAGAAAAGTTGTTACAGAAATCAAGATTACAACAAGGACTATGAAAGTGAATGAAGGGGCTGGTGAGATGGCTCAGTGGGTAAGAGCAGCCGACTGTTCTTTCGAAGGTCCAGAGTTTAAATCCCAGCAACCATATGGTGGCTCACAACCATCTGTAGCAAGATCTGACTCCCTCTTCTGGAGTGTCTGAAGACAACTACAGTGTACTTACATATAATAAATAAATAAATCTTTAAGAAAGAAAGAAAGAAAGAAAGAAAGAAAGAAAGAAAAAAAGAAAGAAAGAAAGAAAGAAAGAAAGTGAATGAATAATACCAAAGATTATACCTGGAGCAAAAATTATAGGAAAGAACGCATTTTTAAAATAAAACCTTCAATGAAAAAAAATAGTAAAAATGATACAAGTGACAGATCTAGGAGAGAAAAATAGTGCATGAATAAATTCTAGACACGTAAAATCAATTGAGAAGAAATAAATAGGGTTCTCATTATAAATAAAAAATTAACATTTTCGAAAACAAAAGATAATTAAACTTGAGCATTACAAATGTGCAGCAGATTTTTAAATAAGACTATTGGCCATTAAAAATTAATAAAGAGATCAGAACATTTTATGTTTTCAAAAACAAGGGTTATATGGGAACAAAAATCAAATTGACCTCAGGATTTCTAAAGGCAACCTGCATAAAATGAAAAGTTAGTTATCCTAATAGGAAAATCTTTGTAAAGAAAATAAATGTGCCCAACCACCTGGTAGAAAAATGTTCACAAAATAGGAACAGCTGTCTAGGGGTATGACTCAGAATAAAATAATTATCCCCAAAACTTAAGACTTAGAGTTCAAGTCCCCAGCATGCAGCAAAAGCTAAACAAGCAAACCAACCTGCTACCAATCCTAGTAATGGGGGTGGAGATACAAAGGATCCCTAAGATAAACTGACTGGTGGGGCTAGCAGTATTGGTGAACTTGAAAGAACCTAGTGGGAAAACCCCCACTCAACTCCCGATTCAGCATGCACCCAAGAATCACGAACAAACAGACCATCTTGATGTAAATACACGAGGTAGTTTAATGACAGAGCTCCACAGGAGACAGTGGATTCAAGGACGAGGCTTGGAAGCTAGGGGGGTTTATAGAAAAGGGGCTGGGTTCTTTATATATATTGGATATTAGTCCCCTATCTGATTTAGGATAGGTAAAGATCCTTTCCCAATCTGTTGGTGGTCTTTTTGTCTTATTGATGGTGTCTTCTGCCTTGCAGAAACTTTGCAGTTTCATGAGGTCCCATTTGTCAATTCTCGATCTTACAGCGCAAGCCATTGCTGTTCTATTCAGGAATTTTTCCCCTGTGCCCATATCTTCAAGGCTTTTTCCCACTTTCTCCTCTATAAGTTTCAGTGTCTCTGGTTTTATGTGAAGTTCCTTGATCCACTTAGATTTGACCTTACCTGAGTTAGGTAACACAATCACAAAGGAACTCACACAATATGTACTCACCGATAAGTGGATATTAGCCCAAAACTTAGGATACCCAAGATATAAGATACAATTTGATAAACGCATGAAACTCAAGAAGAATGAAGACCAAAGTGTAGACACTGTGTCCCTTCTTAGAATTGAGAACAAAACACCCATGGAAGGAGTTACAGAGACAAAGTTTGGAGCTGTGACGAAAGGATGGACCATTTAGAGACTGCCATATCCAGGGACCCACCCCATAATCAGCTTCCAAATGCTGACACCATTGCATACACTAGCAAGATTTTGCTGAAAGGACCCAGATATAGGTGTCTCTTGTGAGACTATGCTGGGGCCTAGCAAACACAGAAGTGGATGCTCACAGTCAGCTAGTGGATGGATCGCAGGGCTCCCAATGGAGGAGCTAGAGAAAGTACCCAAGGAGCTAAAGGGATCTGCAACCCTATATGTGGAACATCATTATGAACTAACCAGTACCCCGAAGCTCTTGACTCTAGCTGCATATGTATCAAAAGATGGCCTAATCGGCCATCACTGGAAAGAGAGGCCCATTGGACACACAAACTTTATATGCCCCAGTACAGGGGAACGCCAGGGCCAAAAAAATGGGAATGGGTGGGTAGGGAAGTGGGGGGGAGGGTATGGGGGACTTTTGGGATAGCATTGGAAATGTAATTGATAAAAATACGTAATAAAAAATATTAAAAATTAAAAAAAAAAAAAGGGCTGGGGCTGGGGGAGGAATTGTGTCAGTTTCACATGATTGGTTCATTTAAACATCAGCAGACTGTACATGCAGATAACATTTAACTTGGGTCAGAAGGGTGGGAGATAGTGATGCAACTGGCCAGTCCGGACACGTCATTCTCTTTATCTTTATGGCCAAGCAGCCTCAGGAATGTCTTAACGACAGGCCTGCCTGGGCATGTCCTGGCCTGTTCTGCTATGATCTCAGCCCCAGGTTTCAAAGCTCGCAAACAACTCTATGGGCTATTTGACATAAATTACAAGAATTACAGGTCTCAAGTTTTATTTTCTTTCACACTCTGGTTCACTAAGAGCCCCAGGGTTCAGTAACAATAGACAGCAATCTCAACTGACAACAGTACCTCAAGCTTTAGCCTCCACATACATGTGCACATATGTGCATAGGAACGTGCACACATAAATGTGAGCATCATGTACACATGCATCTCCTACACAAATATATATGTAAAGAAATAGAAAAATCCAGTTCACCTTTTGAAGAAGGTTTTGAAGAATTGTATAGAAATGTAAGAAATAAGAACGAAGCCTCAGGAGCAATAAAAGATGACATTGAAATGACTTCTTTCTCAACCCTTTCATTGTTAAAAATTCAAGGTTGTCTGCATACCCTTTTGGCAATACTATAAGGAAGCAGATTTCTCTTTCTTTGCCCCAGGTTTGCCAAAGGCTATGAGTCTAAAGGAGAGGGACTTGGCCACATTTGACAAGATTAGATATGCAATTCTTCCCTAATCCAACAATGTTGCTGGCAGTGCTAGATATCCTAGAGACAGCTGCCATGTCTATGAAAAAGATATATGCACAAAGCTATTTTCTGAAACTCAACTTAAAATAGCAAAAGAGCTGTAGCCTTAATCTTCAATATAAGATAGTATTGTATATATATAAAATGGTGTTTGTGGAAAGCCCCATATTTCTACCTGCAAAAAAGCAGGTCAAAATTGTATATTTAGTTATCTAATGATTTTCTAAAAAAAAAAAAAAAAAAGCCATTTTTGTAAATGTGGTAGCAAATAAGACTTTAACTTAGCATGTGAAATTGAATAAGAGGAGGAAAAAAGGAAGAAGATGAAGGAGAAGAAAGAAGAAAGAAGAAAGGAGAAAGAAGAAAGAAGAAAGAAGAGGAAGAAGGAGAAGAAGAAGAAGAAGAAGAAGAAGAAGAAGAAGAAGAAGAAGAAGAAGAAGAAGAGGAAGAGGAAGAGGAAGAGGAAGAGGAAGAGGAAGAGGAAGAGGAAGAGGAAGAGGAAGAGGAAGAGGAAGAGGAAGAGGAAGAGGAAGAAGAGGAGGAAGAAGAGGAGGAAGAAGAGGAGGAAGAAGAATAAGAAGAAAATCCATAGTGAAATGTACCTAAGGAGCGTGAAAGATAGCTGGGTGGGTAAAGTGCTTTTTGCTCAAACCTAATCACCTAAGTTTAAATCCTATATACCCATATACAAGCAAGCAAGGTAGTGCATATGTGTAACAGCAGTATTAGGAGTAGGATTCAGGACAGACAAATGCAAGGGACTTGATGGTAAACCCATCTATCTAAACTCAAATTTCAGAGAAAGCTCTTGCCTCGGAAAATACAGTAGAGAACAAGAGAGAAAGACAGCCAACATTGACTTTTAATCTACACAAATCTGCATGGACATACACACACACACACACACACACACACACACACACACACACACACACTACAGATAATATATAGGAATGAATAAATTTCCATTTATATAAAATAAAAGCCCTTTTAGAAAACTCTGATATAGCTGACTTTAAAAAAAAAGTCTAATATCTGTCCTATTTTCAAGTTCAATTGAATATTAGAATAACCAAATAGTTTTTAAGAAGTGTTTTTTCTTTGTAGATACATTGCATATAATTTATAACTGAATGATGATGTGACTCTAATATTAACGTATTAATTACAGCTTTTGCTCAATAATTGCCTAAGGTAGCATTCAATGATGTCTGGTCAGCATCTAAAATATCAAGTTATTAAATAGTACACAAGTTCATGTGGAAATATATCAGATGTTAAATAGTCAGGACATAAAATTTAGCCTCACCTTAATGAAGATCCACATGTAAGTTCAAATTGGAAAGAAATACAAAGAGAAGAGAATGTGATAAAGCACACTATATAGACACAATTATTCAAATTCACACTGTGAGAATCTGTGAGTAAATGTGGATTTTTATGCGAAACAGAAATCAAAAAGACGTTGAAGGAAGGAGATCCATGGTGCTTTCTAAGGCAGAGAAAAATGTTGATTTCCTGAAACATCTAAATTTTATTTTTTTCCTAAGTCAAACAATGGAAGATATCGTATTCCAGTTTGCTTTCTGTTGCTGTGATAAAACACTTGGAAAGGGTGTGTTAGACCCTTTCTGTTACAATCCATCTCTGGGGGAAGCGAGGACAGGAGCTTCTCTAGCAGAACTATAGACAGGAACCAAAGTACAGACCATAAAGGAAGACTGACTAATGATCTGTGTGCCCAGACTTGCTCATCCTCATCTACCTTTCTAGTACAGTCCAAGCCCACTCAAAGTAGGCTGGGTCTTTCTATAATTAAAATCAATAAAGTATCTGCACAAATGTATTCTTAAGCTAGTTAGAGGGAATTAATTCCAATGGAGAATCTATCTTCCTAGATATGTCTAGATTTGTGTCAAACTGACAAAATCTAATCAGCACACACCAAGTGAGAGAGAATGGAGGAAAGGGCACTCATGAGACATTTTATGGTGTCAAAGAAGCACAATCATAATTGATTGCCTGTTCTCTCAGGGTCACATTTTATAGATGTACAGGAGAAAGATAACAAAGGGTAACATCTGAGTTTGCTTCAATTCAATCTGGAGGAGGAAGAATCTGGATGAGTGAGTTCATGTCACTGAAACCAGACCAGTTATAGGACAATGTTGGTTAGATAATAAGATTGGTAATTGATGGTGATGATAACCATGGCAATGACAACAAAAACAATAATAGTGACATGAAGCCAAAAAAGGGACATGTTGGGGAATTCAGCAGAAGACAGAGGAAAGTAGTGGAAGGTAGATATGATTAAAATACAATTATATCCATATGTGATGTTTTTAAAGAATAAATACAAATTACTATTTAAAAAGAAAACCTAATTAAATCAGGAAAGAAAATACTTGATAAAAATTGGAAGATTTTCAAACTGTTCTCCATGCTCACTACAGCTATCCTGTGGAGGACACCTGGCCTGGTACCCTAGTGTAAATTTGACACAAGAGAAAAGCAAGAACCACACAAGGCCTTTTCTGTGCTCAGTTCTCATTGGTTAGAATTAGTCACATGACTATCTCTGCTCTACTGAAAAGCCTTGAATAATACAAGACTCTATGCAACAAGAACAGCAGCAGCAGCAACAACAACAACAACAGAAACAGGGGTATTGGAAACCCTGTGGATCACTAGTGGTAATTCACCCTTTCTAGATAGTTCCAAATACACTGCCTCACATAGTGTGTTAATTTAGTCTTGTGTTTCCAAAGTACAAGTTGCTCCCACTCAAACCTGAAGAAAAAAAAATTCCAAGTTTCCTAAGCTCAATAGTGAAACAAACACAGTCAAAACTTCTGACCTAATATTTCAATAAATGTTTTTATAACAGCTAAAAATATTTATAGATTAAGAATGACTCTGGATTCTACAAGACATGAAGAGAGGTGGTATTTACTTTCTTCTTTCCTTCCTTCTCTCCCTCCCTCAGTTCTTCCTTCCTTCCTTCTTTCCTTCCTTCCTTCCTTCCTTCCTTCCTTCCTTCCTTCCTTCCTTCCTTCCTTCCCTCTTTCATTCCTTTCTTTCAATGATCTTTGGTACAACTATGAGTGACTACACAAGAAAGTTCGGGATGACACACAATTTATTTTATATACAACTTTTAGAGCAGTAGCATGGTCATTTATAGTGAGCAGCAAGGGGAATCCCCTGTATCACGTGGCAGGCAGGAGATAGAAGGCAGAGGGCCAGGAGTGAGAGTTTGCAGACCACAGGCTTTAAGGTAATCTGAGGACAATGCAGGACAGGAAACCATAAAAGGTTAGCTAGCTTGAACTCTGAGCTACAGATATTGTGCTCAGTTGCCTTGTGTTTGCCCCAGGATGACAAAAGCTGAGGATTGCAGTCGCTAAAGAGTATACATACCAGACAGAGCAGGCATGCTCTGGTAGGTCTGTACACCAGCACCTACACCAGTTGTATGCTTACTCCTGTAAGAACCTGTTAAGCCCTACTTCCAGTAGAAAAAAATCCACCATCCACAGTCATGGATGTTTATAATAGAAATACAAATCTAGAACCACAATGCAAACAAATTTTAATGTGCACCAAATGTGCAGGTAGCTTTGTACTTTGGAGAAACAAAGCAATAAAGACTTGACTTAACTGTAGTTATGGGCTAGCTTCTGCCATTAGAATCATAGCTGGTGACTGAATTGAGATGTAAATGCACCAGTTGAATTAGCATAAAATTACTGTCCATGGTATGGTCAATAGCCACAAACCAATCAATCTTCCATAGGTGTAAACCCACAGTCATTTCCCTAAATTTAAAGTACATTGCAGCCTCCCTTGTTAGCTTGAAGAAGAAGCTAAAGAAATTTGTTTAGATTACTTTTAAAAAGCTATTTCTATACAAATGAAACAAAAAATAAATAAAAGGACCACTGAAATATAGTCACTGTAAATTTGTAAATTCCCTTTATTTAATGAAGAGCTTTGAAATCCCAGTCTTTCTCAAAGCTGCTCTCTCTCTCTCTCTCTCTCTCTCTCTCTCTCTCTCTCTCTCTCTCTCTCTCTCTCTCTCTCTCTCTCTCTCCTCTCTCCTCTCTTTCTGCCAGAAGCTGTCAAGTTTTCCAGCCCTCAAATACTGGATTCTACTCCCTGTATTGATATTTAGAAGTTCAGTATGTTTACACTAATTTGATCAACGTTTTAATGCCTTTCACAGGTACCTTAATAGGGAAAATGCTCTAATTTCCCTGTTCCTTAGTACGTTGAATCCAATTACTGTTAACTAGGAAGTATTTGACTACAGGTAGCTCTTGATGTAGCTATGTTGTTACAAGTATCCTTACTGAGAAAGAGGATGGACATTCTTTTTCTGTCTATACTCTATGCCATGTTTTTGAGAACTACTGTGGACCAGAAAGTCTCCATAGACTGAAGAGTGTTATGTTAAAGGTGAATTATAAAATGATTCATTCCATTGATCTACTTGCCTGTCACTGTACCCATACCATGCAGTTTTTATCACAATTGCTCTGTTATACAGCTTGAGGTCAGAGATGGTGATTCTGCTAGAAATGCTTTTATTGTTGAGAATATATCTATAGTTTTCATTATCCTGGGTTTTTTGTTATTCCAGATGAATTTGGAAATTGCTCTTCCTAACACTATGAAGAATTGATTTGGAATTTTGATGGGAATTGCATTGAATCTGTAGAATGCTTTCTGCAATATGGCCATTTGTAACTATATTAATCCTGCCAATCCATGAGCATGGGAGATCTTTTCATCTTTAGAGATCTTCTTTGATTTCTTTCTTCAGAGACTTGAAGTTCTTGTCATTCAGATTTTTCACTTGCAAAGTGTTGATAATTTGTTCCATCTTAGAAGGGGGAACAAAATACTCATGGGAGGAGACACAAAGACAAAATATGTAGCAGGGACTGAAGGGAAGGCCATCCAGAGACTGCCCCACCTGGAGATCCATCCCATATACAATAGTGTCTGGGTTTGGTCACACACAGAGACTGCCCCACCTGGAGATCCATCCCATATACAATAGTGTGACCAAACCCAGACACTATTGTGGATGCTAAGAAGTGCAGGCTAACAGGAGCCTGATATAGCTGTTTCCAGAGAGGCTCTGTCTCTACCTAAGAAATACAAAGATGGATGCTTTCAGCCAACCATAGAACTGAGCATAATCCCCAATGGAGGAGCTAGAGAAAGGACCAAAGGAACTGAAGGGGTTTGCAACCCCATAGGAGGAACAACAATATGAAGCAACCAGTACCTCCCAGAGCTGTCAGGGACTAAACCACCAACCAAAGAGTACACATGGGGGGACCCATGGCTCCATCGGCTTATGTAGCAGAGGATGGCCTTGTGGGACATCAATGATAGGAGAATCCCTTGGTCCTGTGAAGGCTGCATGCCCCAGTGTAGGGAAATGTCAGGACAGGGAAGCAGGAGTGGGTGGGTTGGTGACCAAGGGGAGGAGGATGATATAGGGGGTTTTCGGAGGAGAAACCAGGAAAGGGGATAACATTTGAAATGTAAATAAAGAAAATATCTAATAAAAATGTAAAATAATGATTCATTAGAGATGATAGTACATCTTAGTCAGTAGAGTGCTTGCCTAGCAGGTGGAAAGCCCTGAGTTCATTTGCAGCACCTCATGTACTGGAAATTGTGGCATATATCTGTAACCCCAGCACTTGGGACAGAAGTAGAGGCAGGGGAATCAGAATTAAAAGTAATTTTCAATTAGCAACATAGACACTTTGAAGCAACCCAGGACATAACAGACCCTGTCTCTAATTAATTAATTTTTAAATTGGAAAGCAAAATGCACAACTCTCTTGGAATTAAACTCAAAATTTCACCTTTGCAAAATGAAAAATTTTACATATGTCTCCCTAACTGAGAAATTTTGTAAGAACTAGCTTCTAAGAACTCAAAAGACTTACTGTCATTCCCACTTATTATAAAGGGAAAGAGAAAAACATAGATTTTAAAAAAAAAAATGCTGATTTCACATTCCTTAAAATACTCCACACTTTAGCACAAAAGTCTAACTGTTTAAAACTGTCTTCTGTTGCAATATATCTTAGCTGTGGAAAATTAAGACAGTCAGTTCTCTACTCAATAGAAAAGCATCCCACAGTCAGATTGGAGACAACCTGACTGATATTCAGCTGGTGATATTCAGCAAGTGGTGGGGTGAGGGGCATCCTCTCTGAGTCTGTAGACCACTTATGTAACAAGAGTTATGATTGGGTATGCTTCCCCTGTCTAATATATAGCATCTTCAGAATGCTAATTAAATTTTCATGTCAACATATAAAGAGTTTTCTGCAAATGGTTCAGCTCAGAAGGGTGTGGGCTATGGCTCATATTTCTTCCCAAATTGTCCCAGAAACAACAACAATAATAAATGATTTTTATATTGCCATTGATCAGTAAGTATTCACTAATAAAATGATGAATTAAGGGCTAAGCACTGGGTGGGGATTAACTGTAAAGCATTATCTCTAAACAGTCTATGTTTATGTAAACAAAGCAGGTGTGACCAATAAGGGAAATTTTTTCACTTAAACCTGTTAAGGAAGTTTGAAAACAAAAATTTTTTTTAATTATTAGATTGGATTTAAAACACTTTGCTTGATAAATAAAATATACAAATATTTAAATAGATAGATATATATGATGCTATTTATTATCCTGTTAACACAATAAAATACCCTGAACAATACAACTCTGGGGAAAAAAAAGCATTTCTTTTGGTTCCCATTTGAAGGTTACAGATCATCACGGCTCAAAGTCAAGGCAGCTGAAACCTGAAGCAGCTCCTCACATTGTGATCCCCATGAGCAACAAAGGGGTAACGTAAGTCTGTGCTCACCAAACTTTCTTTTTCTTATGAAGTTCAAGACCAAAGCCCACATTAAGACAGCTCTTCCCACTGCAATAAATCAATATAATCTCTCACAAGCAAACCCAGCATCTAACTAAATGTAAGCAGTTTCTCCCATGCATATGTGGAGGCTTGTCTCCCAAGTAAATCTAGACCCTGAGCGTGATAGTCAACACATACCATTCCACTTACTGTTTACACTTTGTAGCATAGTGCATCTGAATAGAGCAATATGAACAAAGGTATCCCAAGCTACGGTTCTCACCAGCAAGAACACACTCGGGACAACAGGAATCTTCTGCAGCAAAAAGCTTTATTGCTTCTTCAAGAGGGAAGACCCCGACCCTGGAAAATGGGGTCGCTTATATAGCCCTCAGCCATGGCGTTTCAGCACCTGATGTGGCGTGTCAGCTCCTGATTCGTTGCTCGCCCATCACCCCATTACTACTCCCCGAGATAGGCAGTGACTAGGTGTGAGTTCACTCTCGCACCTGCGTACAAGGCTTGTTTACTAGTTAGGCACAGTGGAGGCCAGCACCATTTTATAATGGTGATTGCTCGTGGCTCGCGATTGCTCGTGGCATGGCTCTCCACACAAAGGCATGGGAGTGATGCATTATTTTAGACACTGCATCACTAGGCCAAGGGAGTTCTTCAGATTACTCATACTCTTAGCTTGGTCTGTAGTTGACTTAAATATTCTCTGCAGCATGTGACACAAAAGCAATGCCATCCTTAGTCTAGTAAAGGAGAGTTCTGCCTTTCATGACATGGATAATGACTAACTGGTCCAACTGTGATGGAGACTCTCCCAGTACGAAACATGAAACATCCCATTCCTATCCTACTCCCAGTTCTACACAAACTCTTAAAGCAAGGGACCCTGAGGTTGTGTGCTTGGCAACTGTGGGGACTGAAGAGATATTTGTACTAAGTGTGCTGATTTAAAACTGACTTAGAGATAAAAAGAAAAGGAAAGGAGAAACATACCCCAGGATAAAATAATATCTAAAAACAGGAATGAGATAGAGATGGAACTACTAATGTACACAATAAAATAATAAATGTAAACAATTAGATTTTACTTAAAGATATGATCTCAGGCCATGTTTCTAAAATTATAAAATGGCTTACATCAATATAAAAGCACATTTTGCTTGGAAAAAAACAAGCCCAAAATGATTAGTAAAGAGAAATTATTAGCCAAATTATTCAATTAAAGAGGGAAAAGTAGACCTCCCCTAAGGAAACATGACTGGGATCTAAAAAGTAACATAACACTTAACACAACTTCAATCATTTCAATTATTTTTTTATTTCAATTGACAAGTAAACTGTATATTTTACAGAGAAAACCATCAGGGAATGCTTGACTGGATTCTGTTTTTGGCATCTGCTGTCTCTCAAGTTGTCATGACCCTGCTCCCTTTGGGGGGCTGGTAATCATCACTGGGAATCAGGACTATGGCTCAATCTTCCTCCACATCAGTCTACTCCCTAAGACCACAGGATACTGGAGCTCTCCGCAACTGCCAGCTCACAGATCCACAGCATTACTTTTCTACGCTTGTCTATCTGCAGAGTATAGGTGCCAATGTGCTTCAGTATGAAACCTGAGGCATATTAGCTGTGAGGAAGTAACTTGTTTTCCCATCATTTCCAGGTTAGGCAGACTAGCCTATTCTTAGATAGCCATTTCTAACCATGCCACCACTCCTGTGAAACCTCAAACTTACAGACAGTTTCTTCTCTTCCATAGATGAAACCCTGGAGCTCTTACAGTTACCACCTCTTAGTACTGTGAATTTGCAGAACTTTAGCTTTACCCTATATAAATTGATCCTATGTAAAACCCTTCTACAGCAAAGCAAACTGTAGCAAAAACTGCTGTAGATTTGAAGGCTTTCATTGTCCTGTGACAGATGCAAAGATGGTCAAACCTGCCATGGACTTGACTCAGTCAGTCTCCCAACCTGAAGGGAACCAGGATATTGGCAATCATGTGGACAAAGAGTTGGTAGGATGACAAACAAACACTGACACAGAGAGAGTGCTGTATCTGAATGTAATTTCTCAACGCGAGCATCAGATTTTTAAAACAGAAGAAAATAAGGAAGTTAGGTGACACATCAGCCAAGGTACATTGAGGTTACTGGATGCTTAATAACTCTTACACAAAACAGAGGAATGCGTACATAAAAACTGGCAGGAACTAGGCAATATAATAACTGAGACAAAGTCAGCTCTCTCTAAGGCCAGCTATATTCTTAGAAGCCAGATATGATGTCATAACGCTCCCAGAGCACGGGCTTTCATGACCAAGCCATAGTTCTAATTAGGGAGTTCTGCTCTAGCTAACCTTCTCATGAATAATGCAATACTATAGTTTCTGTTTAAATCACAGCCAGATCTACTTCCTAAACCATTGTAAATTCCTATATATGGGAGTGACTTGGCTGTTATTCTAAGTGATTGTGTGGGGGAATTTCTTCTATTAAGTAATATAGTCTGCCATACATAATAAGTATAATAAGAATTCTAAACTTACTTTGCTATGCTTGCCCTGAGATTTCTAATTCTATGTAGTAGATAGTAATGTCTGATTTCTTTCACTATCTCTCTTACAATACTAGAGGTAATTCTGAATGTTACTTATAGGTAACATTCTTACTGAATTCCAAGCCCAGGGTAGGTTCAAGGATTGCCTAGGACATTAGTGAAAGCCAGGAAGCAAAGTTCAATTTTGCTTAGGTATTTGACAAATCATTGCTTGGAGGCACCTATAATAAAACAATACTGAAAGAAAGCACACAGATCCATTCACCAACTAACACAAGGACAGGTTTGGAGCATCCATGCTACAGATTGCCAACACTCTAGGAGATGAAGTTTCCGTGAAACTTTTGCCTCAAGACTGCAGCCACGCTTTTGGGCCTGCCATGCAGTTTTTACTGGAGTGGGTGTGGCACAAACCCAGAGCTGTGGGTAGTCTTGGCAAGCATTCTACCACTGAACAAAACCCTCAGTCCCTGAAGCAAACCTCTTTAGCTCTACTTTTGGTCTTTTAGTCAACTCTGCTCTAATCACAATATCTAACTTCTCTAGTTATCTAACTAAATGTTCCAGTTCCCTCCAGGGTTTTAACCTTGTCTCTCCATTTGATGTCTTTATTCAAATGACAGTCCTTCAAAGTAGACACTCTGGAATGACTCATTTACAAGCACTTTAATCCTGTCTCCTTTGTTCTGTTTTAATGGTTCTTTGCACTTTTACTATAACTTACTAACATTGCACAAGTTCACTTATTTTGAGTTTTGTCTATTCCACTAGATTTGTTGTTGCCCAACAAAATCTTCATTTTACCATCCAGGATAGTCCTACAAAAAGCCACATGTTCCACATGTAACAGAACTTTAATATACATGCACTTAAAATTAACCAGCCAATCAATGAATTAATTCTCTAAAATTCATATGATTTACTGTTATCTGTGTTCATACTTACCTTTTCAACATCTTAGAAAAATTATCTTCAATGTGATTAATCAAAAGTTACTTTCCAAAAACTTGGTTTTAGTTGGTAATTTTTATCACCTGTGTAGCCTTGAAGCAGCCTGAGCCAGACCTTGACTTTGCTGCCACTAAGGAGATTACCTAGGGTGGAGCCTTCCTCCCGAGATCACTCTATTGTTCAGCCACTGCTACCTGCTGAGAGGCTGCTGAGCTATTCCAGAGACCACACCCTCTCCGGCACATTGTCTCCTGCAGCTGGGCTCCAAGAATGAACTGGCGGGAATGAGCCTCCCCTCTTTATAAGTGCATTTGCCATTAAACATTTGAGCTTTGATCAGGAATCTTGATTTAGCTCCATTTTCTCAATCTTGACTTAGCTCCATTTTCTCTCTACTGCCTAGTTTTCCCTCTCTTTTCAGCCCCAGTTTGCCTCCCAGGGGCTGCGAGCCAGCTTCCAACACACCTGCATGACCATTGATTATGCCCAGACTTCTTCATCATTGCAAAACCAAGGGCTATAAAATCACATGCATCCGTGACTTTTTTCACTGCTTTTCTCTGGCCCCTATGAAGTTGAATACGCGTAATTTGTTTCCTAGTCATTGACTGTCTCACTCTCATGAATTAGCTACATATGTTTTCAAAGTAGTTCAATGTTTATATTCCTCTAGCCATTTAAGAGGCTTATACTCAGACAAGGAATTAGGTATTAGTAGACTAGGTTCACTTATCTTATGCAAGTGTCATCATTATCATTCAATATATACAGTTTTTGTAGCAAGTCTATGAAAAATCTTATTTTCCTTTAAACCTGAAAAGATTTATTTGTTATATTTAAAATATTATTATGAGACTTCATTTTAGGACACAAACTAAAGTTGAAGTGTAGCAATACAGTCATACATGCCAATATCATTATTTAATATCCCATGCTTGGCTTGTGATATCATTTCTAATGTGTAAAATCTGTTATGTATGTAATTACCATATACTGAAAGAACCTAGTGGGGAAACCCCCACTCAACTCCCGATTCGGTGTGCACCCAAGAATCACAAACAGAACAGAACGCCTTGCTGTAAAAACATGAGGTAGTTTAATGGTGGAGCTCCGGGTCGAAATGTATCTCATGAAGGAGACAGTGGATTCGACCCCAAGGCTTGGAAGCTAGGGGTTTTTATAGAAAAGGGGCTGGGGCTGGGGCTGGGGCTGGGGCTGGGGCTGGGGCTGGGGCTGGGGCTGGGGCTGGGGCTGGGGCTGGGGCTGGGGCTGGGGGAGGAATTGGCACGGTTTCACATGATTGGTCCATTTAAACATCAGCAGCCTGTTTAACATTCAACTTAGGTCAGAAGGGCGGGATATAGGGAGGCACCGGGCCAGTCCGGCATGTCATTCTCTTTATCTTTATGGACAAGTAGCCTCAGGAATGTCTTAACGACAGGCCTGCCCGGGCATGTCCTGACCTGTTCTGCTATGTTCTCACCCCAGGTTTCAAAGCTCACAAACAACTCTTTGGGCTATTTGACATAAATTACATGAATCACAGGTCTCAAGTTTTATTTTCTTTCAATACTATTCAGTCTAATTTCAGGCTCCTTTTTGTGTTTCTATGAACTATGTCTCCATTGTGTTGATAGACTACTTTGTTATTGATTACTTTACATGAGTATGTTATAGTAGAAGAGAATAACCCTTCCTTATTTATTTATTTTTGCTGTTCTTTAATAGAACTCAGAGACTTGTGCATGCAAGGGATATTAGCTAATTTTCTTTTTATTGTGACCAAACTCTTGACTGAACCAAATTAAGGAAGAAAGGATGTATCTGGGGGTGATAATTCAGAAACTATAATCATGTTGTGATGGTTTATTTATGTTTGACTGAGGGAGTGGCACTATTAGAAGGTGTACCCTTGTTGGAATAAGTATGTCATTGTGGGTGTGGGCTTTAAAACCCTACTACTAGCTGCCTGGAATTAGCCTTCTTCTAGTTGCCTTCAGATGAAAATATAGAACTCTCAGATCCTCCTGTACCATGCCTGCCTGGATGCTGCCAAGCACCCACCTTGATAATAATGGGCTGAACCTCTGAACTTGTAAGCCAGCCCCAATTAAATGTCCTTAAGGAAATGCAGGGACAAAAAAAAATGTAGCAGAGACTGAAGGTAGAGTCACCCAGATACTGCTCCACCTTGGGACACCAAACCCCAACAATATTACTGATGCCATGTTGTGATTGCAGACAGGAGCCTGGCATGGCTGTGTGACAGAACCTTCCCCTTCTGAATAAAGATTTCAGGAGACCAACCACTGGTTGAGGAATAGGTGGGACTTCTGGGTCAGGGAAAAGAAGAGGGGAGGCAGGAGAGATAACGGGCTTCTGGTTGGGGACAACTTAGAGGATAATATGTAGCTAACAAGTGGCCCCCAGTTTAGATGGCAAATGTGCCAAGATTCTCCACCAGACGATTTATATTCAATATGGCTTACAAGATTAGGATGCTAGATGTTGCCCCCAGCAATTGAGTTACCCGTTTCTAAACTGAGTTTGTGTGATATTTTCCTTCACACAGCAACTCAACTGGGTTCCAGAGAGTAAGATACCACAGCAAAGCATGGGTTTACAAGAAGTACACCCCAAAAGGCTGTGGGAATTTGGAAGGGTGGGGCTAGCATGGTAGTGACCTGCCAGTAGGAACTTAGCCAGTTGGGTGGAGAGATTTCATAGCTCCCGGTCAGAGAGTTCCTACAGGCCGGTACCTTGCTGGTGATAACTTAGATTGTCACTTTTATATTTCACGCTACATGGCTGTCCTCTGAGAGGCTCTGCCAGCACCTGACTGAACCAGATGCAGATACTTACAGCTAATCATTGAACTGAGCCTGGGGACCTCAATGGAAGAGTTTGGGGAAGTGCTGACGGAGCTGAAAGGGAATGCAACCCTTTAGGAAAACAACAGTATCAATTAATCGAACCCCTCAGAGCTTCCAGGGGCTAAGCCACAAACCAAGGAACATACATGGGCTGGTCCTTGGCCCCAGCTATGTATGTAGCAGAGGACTGTATTATACAGCTTCAAGGAGGGGATGTGCTTGGTCCTGTAGAGGTTTGATGCCCCAGAGAACAGGATGCTAGAAAGGTCAAGTAGGAGTAGGTGAGTTGGTGGGGGGGAGGACCCTCTGAGAGATGAAGAAGAGAGGGGATGGGGTAGGAGGCTCATGGAGGAAGAACCAGGAGGTTGGACAACATTTGAAATTAAGTAAGTAAATTTAAATAATTTATAATAATTTAATTTAAATGATTAATAAAAAAGAGAAAGAAAGAAAGAGAGAGAGAGGGAGACAGAGAGGGAGGGAGGGAAGGAAAGAAGATAGATAGATAGATAGATAGATAGATAGATAGATAGATAGATAGATATAGTTGTGTTGGTCATGATATCTGTTCACAGCAGGAAAACACTAATTAAGACACATGGCAAGGAATGCATGGTGACTGCCATAAAAGCAGCTTAGACCATGGAGGATCTGGAGCCAGAGGGAGAGAACTAAGCCAGAATCAGACATGTTTTATAACATTCAAATACTGGCATGCACAAGAGTCTGTCTGCCAACTTCTGCTAGGTTTCACATTTCCAGAGCAGCACTGCGACCTGGGGACCAAGGGTTTAAACACTTGAACTGGTTGGAACCACTTCATTTCCAAACCATAAGACAAGGCAAGTGTTCTGCTGCCGAGTGACATTGTCATCCCCTGGTACTTTAAGTCAGACTCTTATGTAGCTCAAGTTGACTGTTCTCAAGATTCTCCTCCACCTACACAATGCTAGAAGTGCTAATGTGTACCAGCTATGCTCAGCACATTTGGTTTGCTATAAAAATCTACTTTATCCACATTCATATTAGGACCAATATGAAAATGCTATGAAAAGTCTTCTTGGGGTTTTGATTAGGTGTTTATTTTACACAATGCTAAGCTAGGTAAGAATTGACATTATTAAACTAGAACATATTGCATTTAAAAATAGTGCAGATGGTCTTTGACACTGAGATCTATAAATAAACTTGAACTATACACTGGCAAGGCCTCTGTGGCAGACAGAAATATTAATTTTTAAGGCTGAATTGGACCCTAATTTATCTGCCCTTCAAGCTACATTCATGAGCATATTTCTCTTAATGTATATTAAGGCAGAAAGTCACAGACAAATTTACCCACATCCTTCAACAGCTACGTGGGATGTTTATAAAAAGAGACTAGAGAGAAGTATCCAATTATCTTAAGCCTGGAGTATAAATGAAGCTAAGTAAGCAGTTAATTCCTGGGGGAGCTGGGCAATAAGCCAGATATTTCCTTTATACCATCCATTAACAATCCATAGCTAATGACACAAAGGCTTTCTGAATTTCTCTGTTTAAAGCTTTAACTTCAAGCTCAAAAACATGGTTTGGTTTTCTGGGATTCTTTCTTTCTTCCTTTCTTTCTTTCTTTCTTTCTTTCTTTCTTTCTTTCTTTCTTTGGGGGTTGTCTGTTTGTTTTGTTCTGAGACCTACTTCCATTTATTTATGAGATAGAGCTGTGTCTCTGTCCTTTAACTTTGTTGGTAGAATGCAAGAAGGAACAGGCTTGCTGTTACCTAGTCTGTAAATGACTCAAGGGAACCAAGTTAACCTGCGGTCTTAGAGTCAAATTAAAATGTAACAATGCAATAATCATAAATCCTATAACTGTGAGTTGTAGGTTTATGAAGGATTCCATCCTGAGCAATTAGGGGGCATATTAATTGTCTTGATTCTTTGTGTTCTGTATAGCACATGTGTGCATATACATCAATGTATTTGTACACACATGTGTGATGAAAAGAGCTCCATATCTGTTTCTTCCAGAATCATCTTCCACCTTCTCCTTGAGACAGAGCCACTCACTGAACCTGAAGCCCCTCAACAATTTAGCTGGAGTGGTTGGTCATCAACCGCCCTAGGTCCTCTTGAACCACTTATCCCATTGCTGGGTTTACAAGCACACACCAGGCTTTTTAGGTGGATTCTGAGATGTGAATTTAGATCTTCATCCTTGTGTGACAAGCACCAACACTATGCCATATAGGTCCTGTCCCCATCCCTACAATTGTATTTTCTTGGTGGATACTATTATCAAATAAAGTCCCTCCCTAACAGCATGCTCCCACCACTGCAGGAGAATCATAAAAATGTCATTAAAGAATCTCTGGAAATTTATTTCATTTCTGTAGAGGGAGGAGAGGTTTCATATTTCATCTTTTGAAATAAATTGGTTCCTTTAATTTTCTTTTCTGGTGGTAGTGACAGATTATTACAAACTTGATCACACCTACTCTCCACTGATTTTACATTATAACATTGCAAGGAAAACAGAAATGATTTTTCCCATCTCCCAAGGCAATTTAAGAAGACAAATCCTTGGAAGGAGTTCACTCATTTTTTGAGGGAAATGCCAACATCTTTTCATTTAAATTACAGCAATCTGTATGTTTTTTAATCTTAATAAACATTTAAAGCTATGTCTCAGAATAACATGGTAATACAACACAGACAAAGAACTCAAGGGCCTGAATGAGAGAGAGATTTTTCTCTGACCCTGAACAGCTAGCAAGCAAATGAAAATGTAATAAAATGCAAAAAGAAATTATGACCCAGAGGAATGCTTAATATTCTGTTCTAGGTTATTGATATTCAGGTCCTTAGATTTGCTTTCACGATATGAATATAGCCCAGTTGTTACTGGGAAAATTTAAAGACTGGAGGAAAAAGATTGTAGGTTAAAAATTTTTAAGGCTCCTGCCTTCCCACTACCACTTTGCTCCTCTTGTCTATTAAATTGATGGGTTTGCTTTTCTTTAATAACTATATTATAGGCAGGCAGAAAAGCCTAAGACCCTTACCCTGGAAGAAAGACATGAAATCAATGTTGGGAAACACCAGGATAGATGTAATGAGATACTTCGTTGCTTTACATCTTCACATTCTGCTAAGAGTCACACAGAGGAGCTTCAGACTTAAGGATAAGGCTCAGAAGATTCTGGTGTATACCAGACCCACTATTTATCTCTGTTCCCCCTTCTCCAGATCCTGGCCTCACAGACTCCAAGACTAAGGCGAAACTCTGCATTCTCATCCCTATTTTTCCACTGGGAAGATGCCCAGGAGAGACATGGCTGAGTAATGTTATGATTCTAGTTTCAGATTTTTGAAAAATTTATTTCAACAATGACTACACCAATTTACACTCCCACGAGCAGTGAGTAGGTAAGGGTCCTTACTTCCAGACATCCAGTGTTTGATGTCATGTGAGGTTTTTGTTTTGGTTTGGTTTAGACTGCCATTCTGATGGGATAGGATGTCCTCATTCAGATGAGACAAATTTACAAAGCAGTTTGAGCTGCATTTTCCCAATCCCTAGATGTTGCACACTTTCTAAAGTATTTACTACTTGCTAGTATTTCTTCCTCTGAGAACTGTCATTTCTACCTGTTCCAAATGCTCTTTCTCTCAGATCTTTTTAAGAAGTTGAGGCTGCATACTTACCAGATTATCTGAATAGAAATAACTGCAAATGGATGGGAGGATGTTAGTTCTGTCTATCACACTGAAAACCACTGACACACCTCATGATTGGAAATCTCTCCCATCAGTGGTTAGGATCTACTTGTGTATTTGACGACCTGAACATGTCTTTACCTGTTCCTCATTGACTCATCCAATTCATTCTTTCCATTTTTAAATTACTGCCATCTAACTCACTTAATTAATTTTCCTCCCTTTTTTTTTCCCTAGAGAAAACAGGCAATCCATTAGGACCACCACTAAGGAACCATGAAGAGCTGCACACCATCTTTACCCTGGAGAAATTCTGCCTGCAAGAATGTTGGATATTTACAGATACCTTCAGTACTATGTTGTAATGATTCAGGCAAAGAGTGATGTCCACTCAATTCTCAATTGCTCAGGCAATTCTCTCAGAATACCTGGGACAGGCATAGTGAGTTATCCACGCTTGCTTTCTACATTGCTTCCTGCCTGTCTTAGTCAGTGTTTCTATTCCTGCACAAACATCATGACCAAGAAGCAGTTGGGGAGGAAAGTGTTTATTCAGCTTACATTACCACATTGCTGTTCATCACTGAAAGAAGTCAGGACTGGAACTCAAGCAGGTCAGGGAGCAGGAGCTGATGCAGAGGCCATGGAGGGTTGTTCTTTACTGGCTTGCTTCCCCTGGCTTGCTCAGCCTGCTCTCTTATAGAACCCAGGACAACCAGCCCAGAGATGGCACCACCCACAAGGGGCCTTTCCCCCTTGATCACTAATTGAGAAAATGCCTTACAGTTGGATCTCATGAAGGCATTTCCTCAACTGATAACTCCAGCTGTGTCAAGTTGACACAAAACCATCCAGTACAGTGCGCATCCCATGCCTGTAGTGAATTACTCTTCCCATCATCTGTGGATGTGTCTGTCCTTTCCCCATGACCAGAATTGTCACTAATTGTGAATATAAGTAATAATGAGATGTTATTGAGAGTAATAGGTTTAAAGGAGAGTACTTTCATAAGAATTAATTTTATTTCTTTTTATTTAATTTTGTATACCATATATATGTATAGCATATGATTTAAATAAACACATAGGAATCCAGTGGTTTCTACAGTCTGACTTTTTCACTCTATAACTTTATTTGTTATGTCATCTCATTCTTAGGAGATATTTTAGAATAGAAAAGAAGACCTTAGATCTATAAGCTAACTCTTTTGGCAATCAGGCTCTTACCTTTTGCTGTACCTGTTACGTTTTCAGGAAGTATCCACTGTTCTAACTCTTAATACCTGAGGATCTGGGCTTGATTTGTGTGTGTGTGTGTGTGTGTGTGTGTGTGTGTGTGTGTGTTCACAGATGGTGAAGGCTAAACGTGGTCAATTTCAGAAATCCAACATCTGATCTATTTTTTTTTCTAGTGAAATGATCAGTTTTGATGATTAAAAAACAGGAAAGATCTGTGCCCTGTACCTAACTCTGTGTCACAGCTCTCCACACCCAAATGCCACCCAGAGAGAACTGGTCTCCCAGGAGTGCTGACACAGCTCAGATCACAGGCTCACAGGCTCATAGGAGGGACAAGTTGCAGTCAGAGACAGCAAGATCAACTAACAACAGAGATAACCAGATGACAAGAAGCAAGTGCAAGAATCTAAGCAACACAAACCAAGGCTACTTGGCATCATTAGAACCCAGTTCTCCCACACAGTAGGCCCTAGATACCCCCATCAAACTAGGAAAGCAGGAGTCTAATTAAAACTCATATCTCATGATGATGATATGATGATAGAGGACTTTAAGAAGGACATAAATAACTTATTTAAAGAAGTACAGGAGAACACAGGCAAACATGTAGAAGCCTTTAAGAGAAAACACATAAGTCCCTTCAAGAAATACAGGAAAATACAACCAAACACATGGGGGAATTGAACAAAACTATCTAGGATCTAAAAGTAGAAATAGAAACAATAAAAAAATCACAATGGGAGACAACCCTGGAGAGAGAAAACCTAGGAAAGAGATTAGGAGTAATAAATGCAAGCATCGCCAACAGAGTACAAAAGATAGAAGAGAGAATCTCCAGTGCAGAAGACACCATAGAAAACACTGACACAACCATCAAGGAAAATGCAAAATGTAAAAAGGTCCTAACACAAAAATCCAGAAAATTCAGGACACAATGAGAAGACCAAATCTAAGGATAATAGGTATAGAAGAGAGTGAAGATTCCCAACTCAAAGGGCCACTAAATATCTTCAACAAAATTACAGAAGAAAAGTTTCCTAACTTAAAGAAAGAAATGCCTATAAACATACTGAAGCCTACAGAACTCCAAACAGTTTTGACCAGAAAAGAAATCCCTCCTATCACAAAATAATCAAAACACCAAATTGACAAAATAAAGAAAAAATATTAAAACCAGTAAGGGGAAATCCTCAAGCAACATATAAAGGCAGATCTATCAGAATTACCACAGACTTCTCAATAGAGACTTAATAAGTCAGAAGGTCCTGGGCAGATGTCATACAGACCCTAAATGCCAGACCAGGCTATTACACCCAGTAAACTTTCAATTAACATAGATGGAGAAACCAAGATATCCTATGACGAAAACAAGTTTACACAATATCTTTCCAGAAATCCAGTCCTACAAAGGACAATACAAGGAAAACTCCAATACAAGGTGGGAAACTGCACCCTAGAAAAGGCAAGAAAGTAATCTTTTAATAACCCCCAAAGAAGATAGCTACACAAACATAATTCTAACTTTAACAACAAAAATAACAGGAAGCAACAATTACTGGTCCTCAATGTCTCTTAACATCAATTGATTCAATTCCACAATAGAAAGACATAGACTAATACACTTTAAATGTAAACAGGACCCAGCATTTTGCTGCATGCAGGAAACACACCTCAGTGACAAAGACAGACAGTACCTCTGAGTAAAAGGCTGGATGTGGGGATGGTTCAATATATGGAAATCCACCAACACAATCCACTATGTAAACAAACTCAAATAAAAAAAGTGCATGATCATCTCATTAGATGCTGAGAAAGCATCTGACAAAATTCAACACCCCTTCATGGTAAAAGTCTCAGAAAGATAAGAAATTCAAGGCTCATATTAGACATAGTAAAAAATTGGGGACTAGACAAGGCTGCCCATTCTCTCATTGCCTACTAAGTATAGTACTCAAAGTCCTAGACAGAGAAATTAGATAACAAAAGGAGGTCAAAGAGATTCAAATTGGAAAGGAAGAAGTCAAAATATCACTATTTGCAGATGATATGATACCACTCTTAAGTGACCCCAAAATTTCCACCAGAGAACTGATACAACTGATAAACAACTGCCACAAAGTGACTGGATATAAAATTAACTCAAACAAATCAGTAGCCTGCCTCTACTCAATGGATAAACAGGATGAGAAAGAAATTAGGAAATGACACCTTTCGAATAGTCACAAGTAATATAAAATACCTTGATGTGACTTTAACCAAGCAAGTGAAAGATCTGTATGTCAAGAACTTCAGGCCCTGAAGAAATTTATTCAAAGAAAATCTCAGAAGATTGAAAGATCTCCCATGTGAATAGATTGGTAGGATTAATATAGTAAAAGTAACCATCTTGCCAAAAGCAATCTACAGATTCATGCAGTCAGTCCCCAACAACATTCCAACTCAATTCTTCACAGAGTTAGAAAGAGCAAATTGCAAATTCATTTGCAATATCCAAAAACACAGGAGGGTGAAATCTATTCTCAATAATGAAATAACTTCTGGGAAAACCATCATCTCTGACCTCAAACTGTATTACAGAGCAATCATGCTAAAAACTGCATGGTATTGGTACAGTGACAGACAGGTAGATCAATGGAATAGAAGTGAAGACCCAGAAATGAACCCACACACCTATGGTCACTTGATCTTTGACAAAGGAGATAAAACAATTCAGTGGAAAAAGGACAGCATTTTCAACAAATGGTGCTGGTTGAACTGGAGGTCAGCATGTAGAAGAATGCAAATTGATCCAGTCTTATCTCCTTGTACAAAGCTCAAGTCCAAGTGGATCAAGGATCTCCACATAAAACCAGATACACTGTAACTTATAGAGGAGAAAGTGGGAAGAGCCTCTAACTTATGGGCACAGGGAAAAAATTCCTGAACATAACACAAATGGCTTGTGCTGTATGTTCAAGAATTGACAAATGGGACCTCATAAAATTGCAAAGCTTCTGTAATGCAAAGGACACTGTCAATAACACAAAACAGCAACCAACAGATTAGGAAAAGATCTTTACCAATCCTAAATCTGATAAAGGGCTAATATCCAATATATACAAAGAACTCAAGAAGATAGACTCCAGAGAAACAAATAACCCTATTTTAAAAATGAGGTACAGAGCTAAACAAAGAATTCTCAACTGAGGAACACCAAATGGCTGAGGAGTACCTAAAGAAATCCTCAACATCCTTACTCATCAGGGAAATTCAAATAAAAACAACCCTGAGATTCCACCTCACACCAGTCAGAATGGTTAAGATAAAAAAACTCAGGTGACAGCATATGCTGTCAAGGATATGGAGAAAGAGCAACACTCCTCCATTGTTGGTGGGATTGCAAGCTGGTACAACCACTCTGGAAATCAGTCTGTCACTTCCTCAGAAAATTGGACATAGAATTATCTGAGGACCCAGCTATACCACCTCTGGGCATATACACAAAAGATGCTTCAACATATAACAAGAATGCATGTCCCAGTATTTTCATAGCAACCTTACTTATAATAGCCAGAAGCTGGAAAGAATCCAGATGTCCCTCAACAGATGAATGGAAACAGAAAATGTGGAATATTTACACAATGGAATACTACTCAACTATTTAAAACAATGACATCATGAAATTCTTAAGCAATTAGATAGAACTATAAAATATCATCCTGAGTGAGGTAACCCAGTCACAAAAGAACACACATGGTATGAACTTACTGATAAGTGAATATTAGCCCGTGATACAATTCACAGACCATATGAAGCTCAAGAAGGAAGACGAAAGTATGGATGCTTCAGTCCTTTTTTGAAGGGGGAACAAAATACTCACAGGAAGTAGAGGGTGGGAGGGACTTGGGAGGAAGAGAGGAGGGGGAGAGGTGAAAGGGGGTATGATCAGGTATGGGAGGAGGTGGGGATGATAGACAGTGGGGAATGGGGAACTGAGAGTAGCCACCAGAAATCCCCAGATGCCAGGAAACAAAAGGCTCCCAGAACCCAACCAGGATGAGATTAGCTGAAATGCCCTGCAAAGGGGAGGGAGAACCTGTAGAGACAATATCCAGAGGTTAGACTAGGCTCCAGGTTGGAGATGGGGCCACCCAGTCATTTCCAAATTTTTAACCTAGAATTTTTCCTGTCTAAAAGAAATACAGGGACAAAGTGTGGAGCAGAAACTGCAGGAAAGGCCAACCGGAGACGGCCTCACCTGGGGTTCCATCACATATCCAGACACCATTGCAGATGCCAAGAAGTACTTGCAAACAAGAGCCTGATATAGCTGTCTCCTGAGAGGCTCTGCCAGAGCCTGAAAAATACAGAGGTGGATGCTCATAGCCAACTGAGTATGGAGACTCCCAATGAGGGAGTTCAAGTACTAAAGGAGCTGAAGGGGTTTGCAACCCCATAGGAAGAACAATTTTATCAACCAACCAGACCCCCACCTACCCCGCAGAGCTCCCATAGACTAAACCACCAACCAAAGAGTACACATGGAAGGACTCATGACTTCAGCTACATATATAGCAGAGAATGGCCTTATCTGGCATCAATGAGAGGAGAGGCCCTTGGTCCTATGATTAATGCCCCAGTGTAGGGGAATGCCAGGGCAGTGAGGTGGAAGTAGGTGGGTTGATGAAGGGGGCACCCTCATAGAAGCAGGGAAAGGGAGGATGGTTTAGGGGCTTGGTGGAGAGGAAATTGGGAAAGAGGATAACATTTGACACTAAATAAATAAAATGTCCAATAAAAGAATAGTTAAAAATTTAAAATGCTTTAAACACACACACATACAAAGAACAAGATAGACATGCTGGATGGATGGAATTGTCCCATGAGTACTGAAACTACTAGGAACATGTGCCTTTCCATACCAATGGAAACACTGTCAGTGTGAGAGATGAAAGCTGTAAGAGCATCAGAACCATCCCACATGCACATCAGTCACATGACTACAGCTTATATTTCACTTTTTCTGGAAGTCCAAGTGAACAGAGAAGATCAATGGGATGAATCTTAAGATGCCAATCAGACCCTGAGATCTGAGTAGTCTTTGCCAAGTTCAGTACAATGGTAGGGACTCAAGAAGAGACAGGAAGCTACACTGGGCTTATAGCATTTGAGACTAGTGTGGTGGTTTGAATATGTTTGGCCCTGGGAGTGGCATTATTAGGAAGTATGGCCTTGCTGGAGTAGGTGTGGCTTTGTTTGAGAAAGTTTGTCACTGTGGTTGTGGGCTTTGAGAGCTTCTCCTAGCTTCCTGAGTAAACCAGTCTTCTCTTGTTTGCCTTTAAAACAAGTTATTCAATTCTCAGCTTCTCCAGTAACATGCCTGCCTGGATGTTGCCAGGCTCCCACCTTGATGATAATGGACTAAACCTCTGAACTTGTAAGCCAGTCCCAATTAAATGTTGTCCTTATAAAAGTTGCCTTGGTCATGAAGTTTGTTCACAGCAGTAAAACCATAGGACCAATAACTGGGCCTATATGAATCCTGAACTCAGGAGAGAGAAGTGCAGAAAGGAAGAAAAAGAGGATAGGAGAGGAGAGGGGAAGGGAGGGAAAGGGAAAGGGGAGGGGAATGAAGGGGAAGGGAGTCAAAGGGAGGGGAGTAAAAGGGAGGGACGGGGAGAGGAGGGGAGGGGAAGAGAGAAGAGGAGAAATAAGAGAGAAAGGAATCTATCTCTCCAGAGGCTGTTGCAGGTTCACAGATAGTGTTACCTTTCTGTGTCTTCACTTACCAAAGCTTTCCTCTTTCCAGGGAACTGTGAGTTATGTCAAGTTAATCATACAAACTAGTTAGGACAATCCATCCCTTCTCAAATTGACACACAATTGTATATCTATGTTAAAGCATAGCCTATCTGTTCTTGTTGATCACCCAAGAACTCATGATAATATTATAAAATATGCATTACAACTTTTGTCAGTAATAATACATATGTATATATCATGTATGTATATAACAACAATTAATGAAAAAAGAGGCCATGTGTTTGAAAAAGAGCAAAGACTAGTGTATAGGAGGGTTTGGAAGGAGAAAAGATATGGGTGATGGGATAATTATACTATAATCTTTAAAAAGATAATGATAGCAAGTTGGAACAAGTTCTCAGCACAAACTGAAGACTTTAAGCATGCATCTTCTTAAGTATCAGTATGAAAGAGTAAAATGGTCCCAGGAGATTTTTAATACAACATAGAGACAGAGTATATGACCCCAGTCAGTTAAAGACGTAACATTTGTGAGCTCCAGTAGAGCTAGCACAAGGGAACTAGAATTAGCTCTTTGTAAGACAAATATTTAGTAGGTAAGAGGAGCATAGAGGCTACTTAAGATAAAAATTCATTTACTTTTATTCATGCCATATGTGTTAATTATGCATATAATTCATTTTGGGCAAATGGAAATCTCCAGAGGCAAGAAGATGAATAAGATACTATTTCAACACACCACACACACACACACACACACACATACACACAAAGCATTTACTACCAACAGGAGAATCAGACTCATGAGCCTGCTGTGTGTGAGTCAAAATAGGCAAGAGTAATCCGGGGATCCTTTCCAGGAAGATAACAGCCTTCCTGGCCTCATTAGGCCTTGCCTAATAATAATTCATCTAGAATAATTCAACAATAGAGAAAATGAGAGTTCCCTAGATGTCCTCACAAGCCAAGGTCATCAGCAGGGACAAACAGCAAGAAAAGTAAACTAAAAAAGTAAAAGCTAGCAGTGGGTGACAATTAGTAAAAGGTGATATTAAGCAAAAGGATTAAACACTGACAATGTGTTTATAAATGATGTAGAAGTCTAAAGGTAGCTACCATAGACCATATCTATGGCCACAAGTTAAGAGTTAGGAAAGACTATGCAGAAGGTAACGGTCTCTGAAGGACCTGGTCAGTATCAGTGATTGGGCATAACGGTGTCAATAGAAGAAATGGCTCATATATTGGTCCTTAAAAACTGCACTGTCAATTTGTATCCACTTGATCTCTTTTTATTGTCTTATTATTCTAGCGAGCACTTCAAGAACTATATTGAATAGATATGGGGAGAGTGGGCATCTTTGTCTTGTCCCCAAAAATTCTACCAGAGAACTTCTCCAGCTGATAAACAACTTCAGCAAAGTTGCTGGATAGAAAATTAACACAAATCAGTAGCCTCCCTTTATACAAAGGATAAACAGGCTGAGAAAGAAATTAGGGAAACAAATCCCTTCACAATAGCCACAAATAATATAAAATATCTTTGGGTAATTCTAACCAAACAAGTGAAAGATCTGTATGACAATAACTTCAAGTCTCTCAAGAAAGAAATCGAAGATCGCAGAAAATGGAGCGATCTCCCATGTTCATGTATTGGCAGAATTAACATAGTAAAAATGGCTGGCCTACCAAAGGCAATCTATAGATTCAATGCAATCCCCATCAAAATCCCAAATCAGTTCTTCAAAGACATGGAAAGAAGTCTCAAATTCATCTGGAAAGGGAAAAAACCCAGAATAGTGAAAGCAATTCTTAACAATAAAAGAATGGCTGGGGGATCACCATCCCTGACCTCAAGCTTTACTATAGAGCAATTGTGATAAATACTGCATGGTATTGGTATAGAGACAGACATGTTGATCAATGGAATAGAATTGAAGACTCAGAAATAAAACCACACACTTATGGGCACTTGATCTTTGACAAAGAAGCCAAAAATATACAATGGAAAAAAGAAAGCATTTTCAATAAATGGTGTTGGTCTAACTCCCTGTCTGTATGTAGAAGAATGAAACTAGACCCATATTTGCCACCTTGCACAAAGCTCAAGTAAGTTTAAGTGGATCAAGGACCTCAGCATAATACCAGATACACTGAATCTAATAGAAGACAAAGTGGGAAAGAGCCTTGAACTCATTGGCACAGGGGGAAAGTTCTTAAACAGAACTCCAATGGCTCATGCTCTAAGATCAAGAATTAATAAATGGGACCTGATGAAACTGGCAATTAGACAAATTGACAACCTACAGATTGGGAAAAATATCTTCACTAACTCCACATCTGATAGAGGGCTAATATCCAAAATATGTAAAGAACTCAAGAAACTAATCTCTAATAAACCAAACAATCCAATAAAAAAAAATGGGGTATAGAAGTAACTGAGATTTCACAACTGAGGAATCTCGGATGGCTGAGAAGCAGCTAAAGAAATGTTCAAAGTCCTTAGTGATCAGAGAAATGCAAATCAAAACGACCCTGGGATTCCACCTTACACCATTTAAAAGGGCTAAGATCAAAACCACAGGTGACAACACATGTTATAGAGGATGTGGAGAAAGAGGAATACTCCTAATTGCTGGTGGGATTGCAAACTACTACAAACACTCTGGAAATCAATCTAGATGTTCCTCAGAAAATTGAAAATAGATCTACCTGAAGACCCAGCTATATCACTCTTGGAAATATACCCAAAAGATGCCCCAGCATGCCACAGGGGCATGTGTCCCACTATGTTCATAGTGGCCTTACCTGTGATAGCCAGAAGCTGGAAACAACTCAGATTTCCCACAACAGAAGAATGGATACAGAAAATGTGGTTCATTTACACAATAGAATACTACTCAGCCATTAAGAATGAGGACATCCTACGTTTTGCAGGCAAATAGATGGAACTAGAAAATATCATCCTGAGTGAGGTAACTGGGACCCAAAAAATGCAAACACGTTATGTTCTCACTAATAAGTGGATGTCAGCCGAAATATAAATAAATAAAATACAGAATACCCAAGATACAGTCCATAGAACTCAAAAAGGTCAACAAGCTGAAGAACCCAAGTGAGGGCACCTCAGTACCACTTGGGATGGAGAAGAAAGCAATCTCAAGTGGGGAGGGAGGAAGGGAGGGAGGGAGGAAGGGAGGAAGGGAGGGAGGGACTTGGGAAGGAAAGTGGACTGTGGGGAGGGAGTCCGGGTGAGAGGGGAACCTGCTCTGGTACTGGATGAGGGAAAAGAACTGAAGCCCTGAGGGCCAGCAGAAAGAATGGAAACAGGAAACTTCAGGAGATAGGAGGTTGAGGGAACCCTTCAGAATGCACCAGAGACCTGTCAGGACTCAAAGGGAGGGATCTTAGATGAAATACCCAACAGCAGGGACTGGGAACTTAAAGAGCCCACCTCCAGTAGGAAAGCAAGGCATCAAATAACGGAGAGGGGGGCAATCCCACAGTCACAACTTTGACCCATAATTGTTCCTGTCTAAAAGAATTACAGGGATAGAAATGGAGAGGAGCCTGAGAAAAAGAAAGTCCAGCGACAGGCCCAAAGTGGGATCCAGCTCAAGGGGAGGTCCCAAGGCCTGACACTATTACTGAGGCTATGGAGTGCTCACATGACTGCACTCTGGAAGGCCAAACAAACAGCTGAAAGAGTCAGATGCAGATATTTGCACCCACCCAACCAATGTACAGAAGCAGCTGACCCTTGTTGTTGAATTAGGGAAGTCTGAAAGAAGCTGAGGAGAAGGGTGATCCTATAGGAGCACCAGCAGTCTCAATTAATCTGGACTTCCAAGATCTCTCAAACACTGGACCACCAAACAGACAGCATATACCACCTGATATGAGGCCCCCAACACACATAGAGTAGAGGACTGCTGGTCTGTGTTCATTCAGAGATGCACCTAACCCTCAAGAGACTGGAGACCCCAGTGTATTTAGAGGTGGGTGGGGACCTTGACATAGAGAGAGGGTGTTGGCCAGAGGTATGTGATGTGGAACATTTGGAAGTTTGACAGGGAGGGGAAATAAAATATGGAGTATAAAAAACTTAATTAATTAATTTAAAAATATTGCATTGTATAGTAATTGGCTTTTTGGTGCTATGCTGAATACCATGAGCAAAAGCATATTTGAGATGTAAAAAAATTATTTCTCCTGTGGCTTCAGAGACAAAGTTTATAATGGTAGAGGAGGTATGAGAAGCTGAGTCTGGAGAAGGAAGCTGAGAGATCACATTTCATCCACACCCAGAAGCAGGAAGAGCAAGCAGGAAGTAGAGAGGGGTTATAGATCCTGACAGTATATGGTGGGTGCCATACTTTTGCTAGCAGGGTTCCACTTTCTAATGGTTCCATAATCTCCCCCAAAGAATGCCATCAAGTGAGAACAGAGTGTTCAAATCTATGAACCTATAAGGAGCTTCACTCATCTAAACCACCGCAGGTGGCTTTCCTTCATGTGCAGTATGGGGGCCAGAGAGGTATGCAGAGTACAGAGCAATCAACATCCCGGGGCAAGCGAGTACGTGGCTGTATGGGGGCTTCAGGGAATAAAATGTACTGGCATTTTTAGCATATTGCATGTGTGGGAAGGAACAGTGGGATATGATGTTGTGGCAATTTTAAGGACTCTAATTAGATATGAAGGAGGAAAGAGAAATTTGCTGCAGAAATAGTGTGGGCTTTTTCCCCCCTTTAAATTTTCAAGTTATATCTTTTCATCTTTAAATCTAACTAGGAAAACTAGTTTTTTCAAAAGAAAGTTTTTTTTTTTGACTGCTGAGATGATTAATTTTCTGTTTTCTACTGCTGCTCTGGCTTCAAAAAAGTATGCTAGGTCTCATGGCTTATAAATAACAAGATTAGATTTCTATGGAGGTTAGAAAGTCTAGATCAAGGTTCAGAAAAACACTGTGTCTGGTGAGGGATCAATTTCTGATAAATGGTGCCTGCTAACCATGTCATCACATGGTAGAAATGAATGTCAAAAGAGAACTGTTGAAGCACCTACCTCCTTGGAAGCTTTATCTCTTAGTATTATAATATTCTTAATATAATATTGAGAGTTACTGTTTCAATGATAAGATTTCCTGGCTTACAAATATTCAGACTGTAGCCTTGGCCATAAAGCACCCATATATCTGATGCTCCTGTGGGAAGGATTGAGGGTGAATCTAGCACTTAAAGTGGTAAAGTGAGCAAACTGGGTTTTTTTGTTTGTTTGTTTGTTTGTTTGTTTGTTTGTTTGTTTCTATTCACGTAGATGAGCCCTATCTACTCAGGTTGGGCCTCAGGAATGCAGAGATCCATCTGCTTCCAAGTGAAAGGTAAGTCCCCAAACCTGTGGACTCTTGAATTGTGTCATCAACAATCTAGTCCTTGGCACACTTCCAGGTGTGGTGTGTGTCTCTGTGTGTGTGTGTGTGTGTGTGTGTGTGTGTGTGTGTGTACATGTGTTAGGTTAGCAAGCATCTTTCTGACACAACCTAAGATCTTAGAATCTGCTAGACTCCATAAACATAACAATTCCTAATAAGAACTCTCTTTCTACTCTTCTCACTCCATTGCTCTTTATACCCACATCATATCTGCATCTACTGGTCTGTCTAGAGCAAGTCCATAAATGTTGCTTCTCTATAGAGCTCTAATAGAAACACCTAGATCCTGCTTCTTAACCTATTACACAAGTAGTGTTTAAGTGTTTTTTTCTGATTTAATACTCAGACTTTTAAACAATCGATAATATCTCTCTGTCTCTGTCTCTCTCTCATGATTACACACACACACACACATGCACAGAGAGAGAGAGAGAGAGAGAGACAGAGAGAGAGACAGAGAGACAGAGAGAGAGAGAGAGACAGAGAGAGAAAGAGAGAGAGATAGAGACAGAGACCAGAGACGCAGAGAGACAGAAAGAGAGAGAGAGCACATGAAGCAGAAAGGAAAGTACTCGGGATTTTGAGTCTATTAATATCAACTCAAATCCTTGATTCATTGCACTTCACATCACTTGTGTTCTCAGAGACAAAGGGCCTTACTTACTTCAGCAGTGTTGATTAATTCTTCCATAAAATAGAAACAATAAGGCTCGGATGAGATGACATATACAAGGTACACATCCTTTAAAAGTTCCTGAGAACATCAGTGTGTTCTCCTACCTCTGGTAATGGTCTCTTTTCTCTTCTTTTATTAACATACCCTCCTCAAAAAAAGAAAAAAGCAAAATAAAAAAAAAGCAAAAAAAAAAATCGTAATTGGAATGAAATTCGTATTGTGAACCATTGGCTTTCATTTGTTTTCTGAATATACGCAAGATATGGTTTAGTCATATGAACAATTTGTACTAAGTAATTTAGATAATGAAATCTAAGAAAGAAGAAATGGAAGTCATCAAGTAAAACTGTTTCTGTAGACCTGGCTCTCTCTCCCACTCCACCCTCTATCTTTCTCTTTTCTCCCCCCTCCCTCTACTGTGAACAGCCCCCCCCATACACACACACACACACACACACACACACTAACAGCCACCCACAAACATGCTTTATGAGCTTTCATTAAAATCCTTCTTGGGGATTTTTTAAAGCCACCTGGTTAATCTCTAAATTAATCTCTGTGTAAACAAAAGTACTTTAAGCTGCTCAGCGGCTAACCTCAGGAACCATATGAGCCTCTGGCAGTATATTATGGACTTAATGTATATGAAAGCATTTCTCATAGATACATTGCATGCTTTAACCTTCACACATTTAACCCTGTTGTCTGTCTGTGTCTCTCTGTGTGTCTCAGTATTTCCCCTATTCTTTTTCTTCTTTTTTCTCTATTAATTTACTCATTTTACAGCCCCATCAAAGACCTCCTACCTTCTCTCTTTTCAGTCTCCTCTTATACCCATTCCCCCACCCTATTTCCCCTTCTCCTCAAGGAAGGGAGGCCCACCTGCCCTGGTACATCAAGTCACAGCAGGATGAATCTCATCCTGTACCACTGAGATCAGACAAGGCAGCACAACTATGGAAAAAGGATCCAAAGGCCTACAAGAGTGTCAGAGACACCTCATGCTCCAATTGTTAGGAGCCGAATGTAAAGAAGGTATACAACTGTTACATATGGTAAGGTGTCTAGGTCAAGCCCCATGCATAGTGTTTGGTTGGTGGTTCAGTCTCTATGAGCCCCCATGGGCCCAGGTTAATTTACTCTGTAAGTCTTCTTGTGGTGTCTTTGACCACTCTAGTTCATTCAATCCTATGTTCCACCCTCCACAAGACTCCCTCAGCTCTGCCTTTTGGCTGCAGGCCTATGTATCTGTTTCCATCAGCTGTTGGATAAAACCTCTCAGAAAACACCAAAGTATTATTAATATTGTCAGGAATTGAATGTCTTCCATGGGATAGTTCTCAAGTTGGGCCAGTCATTGATTAACCATTCCCTCAATCTCTGCTCCATGTTTATCCCTGCACTTCTTGTAGGCAGGACAAATTTTGGGTTGAAGGTTTTGTGGGTGGTTTGGTGTCCCCCCCCCCAATCTGGGAGTCTTGCCTGGCTATAGGAGGTGGCCTCTCCAGACTCCATATCTCCTGCTTCTGAGAGTCTTAGGTTCACCCCAAAGACTCTTGAGAGTCTCCCCAGTCCCAGAGATGTCCCTGCCAATTTCTATTCTCTCTCCTATCGCTCCCCCTCCCTGTACCTGATTTCCATCCCATTCCCCTCCAACACCTTGTCCCACCTAGTTCCCCTTCCTCCACCTACTTCAGCTATCTATTTTATTTCTCCTTCTGATTGGTGGTTCCCTTGCGTCTTAGCTTCCTTGTGTTTGTGGACTGTAGTAAGGTTATCCTGTTCTTTGTGACTAATATCCACTTATAAGTGAGTATATACAATACATGTCTTCTGGGTCTGGGTTATTTCTCTCAGGATGATATTCTCAATTTCCATCTATTTGCCTGCAAATTTCTTGATGCCCTTGTTTTTAATTCCTAAGTAGTATTCCATTGTGTAAAGATACTACATTTTCCTTATCCATTCTTTGGTTGAGGGGCATCCAGTTTGGTTGAGGGTTGTATCCAGTTTCTGGCTATTACAAATAATGTTATAATATGATGCTGTTATAAACATAATTGGACAAGTATTCTTGTGGTATGATGGAACATCTTTTGGATATAAACCAATGAGCGGTATAGTTGGGTCATGAGATAGAAGTATTCCCAATTTTTTGAGAAACAGACAGACTTATTTCTAAAGTGGTTGTGTAAGTTTGCACTCCCACTAGCAATGAAGGTGTGTTCCCCTTGTACCAATCCTTCATAACATAGGCTTTCTTTTTTTTTCCTTTTTTTCCATTTTTATTCGATATTTAGCTCATTTACATTTCCAATGCTATCCCAAAAGTCCCCCATACAGGCCCCCCACTCCCCTACCCACCCACTCCCCCTTTTTGGCCCTGGCATTCCCCTGTACTGGGGCATATAAAGTTTGCAAGTCCAATGGGCCTCTCTTTCAAGTGATGGACTATTAGGCCATCTTTTGATACATATGCAGCTAGAGACAAGAGCTCAGGGGTACTGGTTAGTTCATATTGTTGTTCCACCTATAGGGTTGCAGTTCCCTTTAGTTCTTGGGTACTTTCTCTAGCTCCTCCATTGGAGGCCCTGTGATCCATTCAATAGCTGACTGTGAGCATCCACTTCTGTGTTTGCTAGGCCCCGGCATAGTCTCACAAGAGACAGCTATATCTGGGTCCTTTCAGCAAAATCTTGCTAGTGTATGCAATGGTGTCAGCATTTGGAAGCTGATCATGGGATGGATTTCTGGATATGACAGTCACTAGATGGTCCATCCTTTCGTCACACTCCCAAATTTTGTCTCTGTAACTCATTCCATGGGTGTTTTGTTCCCTATTCTAAGAAGGGGCAAAGTGTCCACACTATGGTCTTCGTTCTCTTGAGTTAAATGCGTTTAGCAAATTGTATCTTATATCTTGGGTATCCTAAGTTTCTGGGCTAATATCCACTTATCAGTGAGTACATACTGTGAGAGTTCCTTTGTGATTGTGTTACCTCACTCAGGATGATACCCTCCAGGTCCATCCATTTGCCTAGGAATTTCATAAATTCATTTTTTTAATAGCTGAGAGGCACTCCATTGTGTAAATGTACCACATTTTCTGTATCCATTCCTCTGTTGAGGGGCATCTGGGTTCTTCCCAGCTTCTGGCTATTATAAATAAGGCTGCTATGAACATAGTGGAGCATGTGTCCTTCTTAACGGTTGGGACATCTTCTGGATATATGCCCAGGAGAGGTATTGCTGGATCCTCCTGTAGTACTATGTCCAATTTTCTGAGGAACCGCCAGACTGATTATCAGAGTGGTTGTACAAGCTTGCAATCCCACCAACAATGGAGGAGCATTCCTCTTTCTCTGCATCCTAGCCAGCATCTGCTGTCACCTGAATTTTTTATCTTAGCCATTCTGACTGGTGTGAGGTGGAATCTCAGGGTTGTTTTGATTTGCATTTCCCTGATGATTAAGGATGTTGAACATTTTTTCAGGTGCTTCTTTGCCATTCGGTATTCCTCAGGTGAGAATTCTTTGTTCAGTTCTGAGCCCCATTTTTTAATGGGGTTATTTGATTTTATGGAGTCCACCTTCTTGAGTTCTTTGTATATATTGGCTATTAGTCCCCTATCCGATTTGGGATAGGTAAAGATCCTTTTCCAATCTATTAGTGGTCTTTTTGTCTTATTGATGGTGTCTTTTGCCTTGCAGAAGCTTTGCAATTTTATGAGGTCCCATTTATGGATTCTCGAACAGCCATTGCTGTTCTATTCAGGAATTTGTCCCCTGTACCCATATCTTCCAGGCTTTTCCCTACTTTCTCCTCTATAAGTTTCAGTGTGTCTGGTTTTATGTGGAGTTCCTTAATCCACTTAGATTTGACCTTAGTACAAGGAGATAGTAATGGATCAATTCGCAATCTTCTACATGGTAACAGCCAGTTGTGCCAGCACCATTTATTGAAAATGCTGTCTTTTTTCCACTGGATGGTTTTAGCTCCCTTGTCAAAGATCAAGTGACCATA
This sequence comes from Mus caroli, assembly GCF_978045245.1. Taxonomy (NCBI): domain Eukaryota; kingdom Metazoa; phylum Chordata; class Mammalia; order Rodentia; family Muridae; genus Mus; species Mus caroli. The sequence continues at coordinate 12,691,059 of NW_028227269.1, forward strand.
GGTGTGTGGTTCATCTCTGGGTCTTCAATTCTGTTTCATTGGTCTACTTGTCTGTCACTATACCAGTACCATGCAGTTTTATCACAATTGCTCTGTAGTACAGCTTTAGGTCAGGCATGGTGATTCCACCAGAGGTTCTTTTACCCTTGAGAAGAGTTTTTGCTATCCTAGGTTTTTTGTTATTCCAGATGAATCTGCCGATTGCCCTTTCTAATTCATTGAAGAATTGAGTTGGAATTTTGATGGGGATTGCATTGAATCTGTAGATTGCTTTTGGCAAGATAGCCATTTTTACTATAATGATCCTGCCAATCCATGAGCATGGGAGATCTTTCCATCTTCTGAGATCTTCTTTAATATCTTTATTCAGAGACATGAAGTTCTTGTCATACAGATCTTTCACTTCCTTAGTTAGAGTCACGCCTAGGTCTTTTATAGTATTTGTGGCTATTGAGAAGGGTGTTGTTTCCCTAATTTCTTTCTCAGCCTGTTTGTCCTTTGTGTAGAGAAAGTTAATTTTATATCCAGATACTTCACTGAAGCTGTTTATCAGGCTTATGGATTCTCTGGTGGAATTTTTAGGATCACGTACATATACTATCATATCATCAGCAAAAAGTGATATATTGACTTCTTCCTTTCCAATTTGTATCCCCTTGATCTCCTTTTGTTGTCTAATTGCTCTGGCTAGGACTTCAAGTACAATGTTGAATACGTAGGGAGAGAGTGGACAGCCATGTCTAGTCCCTGATTTTAGTGGGATTGCTTCAAGCTTCTCACAATTTACTTTGATGCTGGCTACTGGTTTGCTGTACATTGCTTTTATCATGTTTAGGTATGGGCCTTGAATTCCTGATCTTTCCAAGACTTTTATAATGAATGGGTGTTGGATTTTGTCAAATGCTTTCTCAGCATCTAACGAGATGGTTTTTGTCTTTGAGTTTCTTTATATACTAGATTACGTTGATGGATTTCAGTATATTGAACCATCCCTGCATCCCTAGGATGAAACCTACTTGGTCAGGATGAATGATTGTTTTGATGTGTTCTTGGATTCCTTTAGCAAGAACTTTATTGAGGATTTTTGCATCAATATTCATAAGGGATATTTATCTGAAGTTCTCTATCTTTGTGGGGTCTTTTTGTGGTTTAGGTATCAGAGTAATTGTGGCTTCATAGAATGAGTTGAGTAGAGTACCTTCTGTTTCTATTTTGTAGAATAGTTTGTGAAGAACTGGGATTAGATCTTCTTTGAAGGTCTGATAGAACTCTGCACTAAACCCATCTGGTCCTGGGCTTTTTTTGGTTGGGAAACTATTAATAACTGCTTCTATTTCTTTGGGGGATATAGGGCTGTTTAGATCATTAACCTGATCTTGATTCAACTTTGGTACCTGGTGTCTGTCTAGAAACTTCTCCATTTCATCCAGGTTCTCCAATTTTGTTGAGTATAGCCTTTGGTAGAAGGATCTGATGGTGTTTTTGGATTTCTTCAGGATCTGTTGTTATGTCTCCCTTTTTATTTCTGATTTTGTTAATTAGAATGCTTTCCCTGTGCCCTCTAGTGAGTCTGGCTAAGGGTTTATCTATCTTGTTGATTTTCTCAAAGAACCAGCTCCTCAATTGGTTGATTCTTTGAATAGTTCTTCTTGTTTCCACTTGGTAGATTTGGACCCTGAGTTTGAATATTTCCTGCCATCTACTCCTCTTGGGTGAATTGGCTTCCTTTTGTTCTAGAGCTTTTAGGTGTGTTGTCAAGCTGCTAATGTGTGCTCTCTCTAGTTTCTTTTTGGAGGCACTCAGAGCTATGTGTCTTTCTCTTAGAAATGCTTTCAATGTGTCCCATAAGTTTGGGTATGTTGTGACTTCATTTTCATTGAACTCTAAGTAAAGTCCTTAATTTCTTTCTTTATTCTTTCCTTGACCAAGGTATCATTGAGAAGAGTGTTGTTCAGTTTCCACATGAATGTTGGCTTTCTATTATTTATTTTGTTATTGAAGATCAGCCTTAGTCCATGGTGATCTGATAGGATGCATGGGACAATTTCAATATTTTTGTATCTGTTGAGGCCTGTTTTGTGACCAATTATATGGTCAATTTTGGAGAAGGTCCCGTGAGGTGCTGAGAAGAAGGTATATCCTTTTGTTTTAGGATAAAATGTTCTGTAGATATCTGTCAGACCCATTTGTTTCATAACTTCTGTTAGTTTCACAGTGTCCCTGTTTAGTTTCTGTTTCCAAGATCTGTCCATTGGTGAAAGTGGTGTGTTGAAGTCTCCCACTATTATCGTGTGAGGTGCAATGTGTGCTTTGAGCTTTACTAAAGTTTCTTTAATGAATGTGGCTGCCCTTGTATTTGGAGCATAGATATTCAGAATTGATTGTTCCTCTTGGAGGATTTTACCTTTGATGAGAATGAAGTGCCCCTCCTTGTCTTTTTTGATGACTTTGGGTTGGAAGTCAATCTTATCAGATATTAGAATGGCTACTCCAGATTGTTTCTTCATACTATTTGCGTGGAAAATTGTTTTCCAGCCTTTCATTCTGAGGTAGTGTCTATTTTTTCTCTGAGATGAGTTTCCTGTAAGCAGCAAAATGTTGGGTCTTGTTTGTGTAGCCAGTTTTAGTCTATGTCTTTTATTGGGGAGTTGAGACCATTGATATTAAGAGATATTAAGAAAAAGTAATTGTTGGTTCCTGTTATTTTTTGTTGTTAAAGTTGGCATTCTGTTCTTGTGGCTGTCTTCTTTTAGGTTTGTTGAGGGATTACCTTCTTGTTTTTTCTAGGGCATGGTTCCCGTCCTTGTATTGTTTTTTTTCTGTTATTATCCTTTGAAGGGCTGGATTCGTGGAAAGATAATGTGTGAATTTGGTTTTGTCGTGGAATACTTTGGTTTCTCCATCTATGGTAATTGGGAGTTTGGCTGAGTATAGTAGCCTTGGCTGGAATTTGTGTTCTCTTAGTGTCTGTATAACATCTGTCCAGGCTCTTCTGGCTTTCATAGTCTCTGGTGGAAAATCTGGTGTAATTCTCAAAGGCTTCCCTTTATATGTTACTTGACCTTTTTCCCTTACTGCTTTTAGTATTCTATCTTTATTTAGTGCATTTGTTGTCCTGATTATTATGTGTCGGGAGGAATTTCTTTTCTGGTCCAGTCTATTTGGAGTTCTGTAGGCTTTTTGTATGTTCATGGGCACCTCTTTCTTTAGATTTGGGAAGTTTTCTTCTATAATTTTGTTGAAGATATTTGCGGGTCCTTTGAGTTGAAAATCTTCATTCTCATGTACTCCTATTATCCACAGGTTTGGTCTTCTCATTTTGTCCTGGATTTCCTGGATGTTTTGAGTTAGGATCTTTTTGCATTTTACATTTTCTTTGATTGTTGTGCCGATGTTCTCTATGGAATCTTCTGCACCTGAGATTCTCTCTTCCATCTCTTGTATTCTGTTGCTGATGCTCGAATCTATGGTTCCAGATTTCTTTCCCAGGATTTCTATCTCCAGCGTTGACTCACTTTGAGTTTTCTTTATTGTGTCTACTTCCCTTTTTAGGTCTAGTATGATTTTGTTCATTTCCATCACCTGTTTGGATGTGTTTTCCTCTTTTTCTGTAAGGACTTCTACCTGTTTGGTTGTGTTTTCCTGTTTTTCTTTAAGGACTTGTAACTCTTTAGCAGTGTTCTCCTATATTTCTTTAAGTGAATTTTTAAAGTCCTTCTTGATGTCCTCTACCATCATCATGAGATATGCTTTTAAATCCGGGTCTAGCTTGTTGGGTGTGTTGGGGTGCCCTGGACTGGGCGAAGTGGGAGTGCTGGGTTCTGATGATGGTGAGTGGTCTTGGTTCCTGTTAGTAAGATTCTTACATTTACCTTTCACCATCTGGTAATCTCTGGACTTAGTTGTTATAGTTGACTCTGTTTAGAGATTGTTCTGGTGATTCTGTTACCATCTATCAGCAGACCTGGGAGACAGGCTCTCTCCTCTGAGCTTCAGTGGTCATGAAGGAGGAAAATTACTGGACACCTGAACTCTTCAACTCAGAGTCCTCTTACCCCTCCCATCTAGAGACTGTTCCCGGAACACTCCTGAACTTTTTACCCCAGAGTACATTCCTGAACTCTTCACCCCAGAGTCCGACCCCCTCCCAATTGAAAACTGTTCCAAGAACATTTTTTAGATAAGGGTCTCCTGGAACAAACCTAGTCCTACCCCTCCTAACTGAGGACTGTTCCAAGAACATTTTTGAGATAAGGGCCTCCTGGTACTACCCCAGAATGTTCCAATAGATCGGGTACATTGCCAAAATATAGGACAAGACCCCTTGGTTACGTAAAGCCCCTTGGAAAGCCCCTTGGAAAAACCCTTGGCAAAAACCCCTTAGTGACGCAAAACTTGTACTTTTCCCCTGGCTTTTTCCTATATAAGCCTGTGAAAAATTTGGGTCGTCGTCAAATCTCCTCTACACCATGCCTGGTGTATGAGTTTCGACCCCAGAGCTCTGGTTTATGTGCTTTTTATGTGCTTTCTTGTTGTTGCTTTATTAAATCTTACTCTCTACATCTTAAGTTCGGTCTCAGTGTCTTCTTGGGTACGCGGCTGTCCCGAGGCTTGAGTAAGGGTCTGCCCTCCGGGGGTCTTTCAGTCAGAGTACTCTCTGCTGGCAAGTTCTCCTCTTACAGGGAAGGTGCACAGATATCTTGCGTTTGGACCCCCTCCTGGCCAAAGAAGAAGGCCCAAAACAGGACCTTTCCCAGAAGCTGTGTTGCTTTGGCAGGTCACAGAAGCTGTCAGCTTCTGTGTTGCACACTCTCACCTGTGCAGACTAAGTTCCTAAGTTCGGCGGAGTCCCAGACCCAAGCTGGCGCCCGCTGCTCCTGATGCAGAGGGCTCTCGGGCCGGGTGGACACCTGTCCTCTGGCCTGGAGGGTGGTCGGATGTCTGTGTCCCGAAAAGGGTGCTGCCTCAGAGGCTCTGTGGTTCCTGCCTGTCCCAGAAGCTGTCAGTTTCTGTGGTGCACACTCTCACTTGTGCAGACTAAGTTCCTAAGTTTGGCGGAGTCCAGGAACCAAGATGGCGCCCGCTCAGCATAGGCTTTCAATTGAGGTTTTTGATCTTAGCAATTCTAATGAGTGTAGGATGGAATCTCAGAGTCGTTTTTACTTGTAATTCCCTGATACCGAAAGGCACTGAACATTTCTTCTAAGTGTTTCTCTTCCATTAGAGAGTCTTCCATTGAGAATTCTCTGTTTAGGTCTATACCCCATTTTTAAATTGGGTTATTTATTTTGTTGATACTTAAGTTCCACTCCTACAACAAGACCTTGACATACACTTGGTAAGGTATCTTCCCTTTTCCATTAGACCTGACTATTTTTCTCATTACTCAAGTTCCAGCATATCAATTCCCTTTCTTACTGTTGCTAGTAAAGATTTGAGAGAAATGTTTGAAAGGAATTTGTTCTAGCTCATATTCTTGTGGATGTATTCCATCATGGTAGAATACATGACAGCAGAAGCCATAGCCCCACTAATCATAGAGGACCTACAGTCAAGAAGAAGAAAGCCATAAATTCCTGTGCTAAGCTTGCTTCACATTCTTATTCAGCCAGGAACTGCAGCCTATATAAAGATCAGCAAATGATTAGAGTGGATCTTCTTAACTTCAGTTCATCTAGTTTAGACAACCCCTTATCCATTCAGGGATTCTTGAGGCTTATCCATTCAGGGATTTGAGAGCCCTTCAATGTGACCGCCAGTATTTGCTCACACCTGGCAAGAGCATTTCATCTCTAAGGACATCTCACACGGACACAGTGTTTTGATCATTAATGGTATTTCACAAATTGTTGGACCTTGATTGAAGTATTTTTTTCACTGAGCTGATAAACCACATTAAACCATGACCAATTTGAAGACATGAAACCAGACAGGACAGTGTAATAGTGGAAATGGAGGAGACAATAGTTCCCGCAAAGCAAAGGCAAATGACACTGTTATCCTCATAAGCTTAGGGTTAAAGGTCATCTGCCTCATCTATCCATCATCTAGTTGCTCATTATTGATAAAAGCCTTTTACAGGCTTTTATCAATAATTGATACAGTTTAACTTTCCTTCCCCTACCGTTTTTCACTCTGAGACACTTCTAAAATAATTATTCTTACTTTAGGCAGATCCCTTATCAAATCCCCATCAAAGATTAGTGAATATGACTAGCTTTAGTGGAGTTGATGATGACTGAAGTTCAAATACATCTGCTGTCAGTCAAACCTCACTCTAACTTTAAGGACCAGGAACAGATCCCAGCCAAACCATATGAACCAATTTCAGGAAAGAATAAGTGAGAACAACAGTTAGACAGACCCTAGGTTGTGTGTAGAGTAGCTCCAGACTGAGTCAGCAATAATGCAGCACAAGGTAACAGAAGATAAAGGATCCATGGAAAGTCAAGTTACCATTACTTTTGTGGTCTTTCTCAAGATCTTGCAAGGGCATATAAATAGTTTAAACAGCTGCCCAAATTTAGAAGATTCTAGAAGCACTAGAGTGCAGGAAGGATTCCATGTTAGCTTCTAGAGTCCATTCTAACAATAAATTAATAAAACAGCAAAAAACAATGAAAGCAGGAATTTCATGCACTGAAACATTATAGTTTAATATTTGACTTAAATATATCTTCTAAGAGTAAGAACATAGATGCCATCATATGGTTACTCTTAGTCTGTTAGATTATTTGTTTAGTAACAAGGCAAACAATATCAAAAATTCATATAAAGTTCAGTGTTTATTTTACTAAACTGCTATTTTGAGACACACCTTCAACTTCTGTTCCTTCTTATTGGTATTTTAAATACACCCCACAGGCTTCCACATACTTCTAAATTTTAAGTATAGGTATTATTTGGCAAAATAAGACACAATGAATCTAATGACCTCCAAGATTTCAACTTCACATGCACTTTGAACATTTTTTTCCCCACAAGCTTTAACTCTGCTGCTCAAAGAAAGATTATTTTTTTCCTTCACATTATATTTCCACCTCTTTTTCTCTATCTATCACTTATGATATTTCTAAGTTTTGGCATGAAGAGAGAAAGAAATAGGAATACCATCTTCTGGTTTTCATGCATCCCCTAAAAACCTCATGCTGGATGTGTGATCTTGACTTGGTGGTTTAAAGATGTTGCCCCTAATGGGAGGAGTGAAGACTATGGAAAGCATAGTGGGCTCACCTTAATGAACTGACTTGCACCAACACTACAGTGAGGAGATTCTTTTGTTTCTTCTTCTTCTTCTTTTTTTTTTAATTAGGTATTTTCCTCAATTACATTTCCAATCCTATCCAAAAAGTCCCCAATACACTCTCCCCCCAGTCCCCCCCACCCCCCCCCCCACCCCTTGGCCCTGGCATTCCCCTGTACTGGGGCATATAAAGTTGGCATGTTCAATGGGCCTCTCTTTCCAGTGATGGCTGACTAGGCCATCTTTTGATACATATGCAGCTAGAGACAAGAGCTCTGGGGTACTGGTTAGTTCATAATAATGTTCCACCTATAGGGTTGCAGATCCCTTTAGCTCCTTGGGTACTTTCTCTAGCTCCTCCATTGGGGGCCCTGTGATCCATCCAATAGCTGACTGTGAGCATCCACTTCTGTGTTTGCTAGGCCCGCCATTGTCTCACAAGAGACAGCTATATCTGGGTCCTTTCAGCAAAATCTTGCTAGTGTATGCAATGGTGTCAGCGTTTGGAAGCTGATTATGGGATGGATCCCTGGATATGGCAGTCTTTAGATGGTCCATCCTTTCTTCACAGCTCCAAACTTTATCTCTGTAACTCTTTCCATGGGTGTTTTGTTCCCAATTCCAAGAAGGGGCACAGTGTCCACACTTTGGTCTTCGTTCTTGAGTTTCATGTGTTTAACAAGTTGTATCATATCTTGGGTATCCTAAGTTTTTGGGCTAATATCCACTTATCAGTGAGTACATATTGTGTGAGTTCCTTTGTGAATATGTTACCTCACTCAGGATGATGCCCTCCAGATCCATCCATATGCCTAGGAATTTCATAAATTCATTCCTTTTAATAGCTGAGTAGTACTCCATTGTGTAAATGTACCACATTTTCTGTATCCATTCCTCTGTTGAGGGGCATCTGGGTTCTTTCCAGCTTCTGGCTATTATAAATAAGGCTGCTATGAACATAGTGGAGCATGTGTCCTTCTTCCCAGTTGGAACATCTTCTGGATATATGCCCAGGAGAGGTATTGCTGGATCCTCTGGTAGTATTATGTTCAATTTTCTGAGGAACCGCCAAACTGATTTCCAGAGTGGTTGTACCAGCTTGCAATCCCACCAACAAAGAAGGAGTGTTCCTCTTTCTCCACATCCTCGCCAGCATCTGCTGTCACCTTAATTTTTGATCTTAGACATTCTGACTGGTGTGAGGTGGAATCTCAGGGTTGTTTTGAGTTGCATTTCCCTGATGAATAAGGATGTTGAACATTTTTTCAGGTGCTTCTCTGCCATTCGGTATTCCTCAGGTGAGAATTTGTTCAGTTCTGAGCCCAATTTTTTAACTGGGTTATTTGATTTTCTGGAGTCGACCTTCTTGAGTTCTTTATATATATTGGATATTAGTCCCCTATCTGATTTAGGATAGGTAAAGATCCTTTCCCAATATGTTGGTGGTCTTTTTGTCTTATTGACGGTGTCTTTTGCCTTGCAGAAGCTTTGCAACTTTATGAGGTCCCATTTATCAATTCTTGATCTTACAGCACAAGCCTTTGCTGTTCTATTCAGGAATTTTTCCCCTGTACACATATCTTCAAGGCTTTCCCCTACTTTCTCCTCTATAAGTTTCAGTGTCTCTGGTTTTATGTGGAGTTCCTTATCCACTTAGATTTGACCTAGTACAAGGAGATAGGAATGGATCAATTCGCATTCTTCTACATGATAACCGCCAGTTGTGCCAGCACCATTTGTTGAAAATGCTGTCTTTGCTCCCTTGTCAAAGATCAAGTGACCATAGGTATGTGGGTTGACCTCAGGGTCTTCAATTCTGTTCCATTGGTCTACTTGTCTGTCATTATACCAGTACCATGCAGTTTTTATCACAATTGCTTTGTAGTACAGCTTTAGGTCAGGCATGGTGATTCCACCAGAGGTTCTTTTATCCTTGAGAAGACTTTTTGCTATCCTAGGTTTTTTGTTGTTCCAGATGAATTTGCAGATTGCCCTTTCTAATTCGTTGAAGAATTGAGTTGGAATTTTGATGGGGATTGCATTGAATCTGTAGATTGCTTTTGGTAAGATAGCCATTTTTACAATGTTGATCCTGCCAATCCATGAGCATGGGAGGTCTTTACATCTTCTGAGATCTTCTTTAATTTCTTTCTTCAGGGACTTGAAGTTCTTGTCATACAGATCTTTCACTTCCTTAGTTAGAGTCACGCCAAGGTATTTTATATTGTTTGTGACTATTGAGAAGGGTGTTGTTTCCCTAATTTCCTTCTCTACCTGTTTACCTTTGTGTACAGAAAGGCCATTGACTTGCTTGAGTTAATTTTATATCCAGCTACTTCACCGAAGCTATTTATCAGGCTTAAGAGTTCTCTGGTGGAATTTTTAGGGTCACTTATGTATACTATCATATCATCTGCAAAAAGCGATATTTTGACTTCTTCTTTTCCGATTTGTATCCCCTTGATCTCCTTTTGTTGTCTAATTTCTCTGGCTAGGACTTCAAGTACAATGTTGAATAGGTAGAGAGAGAGTGGGCATCCTTGTCTAGTCGCTGATTTTAGTGGGATTTCTTCTAGCTTCTCACCATTTACTTTGATGTTGGCTACTGGTTTGCTGTATATTGCTTTTATCATGGTTAGGTATGGGCCTTGTATTCCTGATCTTTCCAAGACTTTTATCATGAATGGGTGTTAGATTTTGTCAAATGCTTTTTCAGGATCTAACGAGAACATCATGTGGTTTTTTTTTTTTTTGTCTTTGAGTTTGTTTATATAATGGATTACATTGATGGATTTTCGTATATTGAACCATCCTTACATCCCTGGGATGAAACCTACTTGGTCAGGATGGATGATTGTTTGGTGTGTTCTTGAATTCGGTTAGCAAGAACTTTATTGAGATTTTTGCATCAATATTCATAAGGGAAATTGGTCTGAAGTTCTCTATCTTTGTTGGGTCTTTATGTGGTTTAGGTATCAGAGTAATTGTGGCTTCATGGAATGAGTTGGGTAGAGTACCTTCTGATTCTATTTTGTGGAATAGTTTGTGAAGAACTGGGATTAGATCTTCTTTGAAGGTTTGATAGAACTCTGCACTAAACCCATCTGGTCCTGGGCTTTTTTTGGTTGGGAGACTATTAATGACTGCTTCTATTTCTTTAGGGGATATGGGACTGTTTATATCATTAACCTGATCTTGATTTAACTTTGGTACCTGGTATCTGTCTAGAAACTTCTCCATTTCATCCAGGTTCTCCAGTTTTGTTGAGTATAGCCTTTTGTAGAAGGATCTGATGGTGTTTTGGATTTCTTCAGGGTCTGTTGTTATGTCTCCCTTTTCATTTCTAATTTTGTTAATTAGAATACTTTCCCTATGCCCTCTAGTGAGTCTGGCTAAGGGTTTATCTATCTTGTTGATTTTCTCAAAGAACCAGCTCCTCGATTGGGTGATTCTTTGAATTGTTCTTCTTGTTTCCACTTGGTTGATTTCACCCCTGAGTTTGATTATTTCTTGCCGTCTACTCCTCTTGGGTGAATTGGCTTCCTTTCATTCTAGAGCTTTTAGGTGTGTTGTCAAGCTGCTAATGTGTGCTCTCTCTAGTTTCTTTTTGGAGGCACTCAGAGCCATGAGTTTTCCTCTTAGAAATGCTTTCAATGTGTCCCATAAGTTTGGGTATGTTGTGGCTTCATTTTCATTAAACTCCAGAAAGTCCTTAATTTCTTTCTTTATTCCTTCCTTGACCAAGGTATCATTGAGAAGAGTGTTGTTTAGTTTCCACGTGTGTGTTGGCTTTCTATTATTTATTTTGTTATTGAAGATCAGTCTTAGTCCATGGTGATCTGATAGGAGGCATGGGACAATTTCAATATTTTTGTATATGTTGAGGCTTGTTTTGTGACCAATTATGTGTTCAATTTTGGAGAAGGTACTGTGAGTTGCTGAGAAGAAGGTATATCCTTTTGTTTTAGCACAAAATGTTCTGTAGATATCTGTCAGATCCATTTGTTTCATAACCTCTGTTAGTTTCACTGTGTCCCTGTTTAGTTTCTGCTTCCATGATCTGTCCATTGGTGAAAGTGGTGTGTTGAAGTCTCCCACTATTATCGAGTGAGGTGCAATGTGTGCTTTGAGCTTTACTAAAGTATCTTTAATGAATGTGGCTGCCCTTGTATTTGGAGCATAGATATTCAGATTTGATAGTTCCTCTTGGAGGATTTTAGCTTTGATGATAATGAAGTGCCCTTCCTTGTCTTTTTTGATGACTTTGGGTTGGAAGTCAATCTTATCAGATATTAGAATGGCTACTCCAGATTGTTTCTTCCTACCATTTGCTTGGAAAATTGTTTTCCAGCCTTTCATTCTGAGGTAGTGTCTATCTTTTTATCTGAGATGAGTTTTCTGTAAGCAGCAAAATGTTGGGTCCTGTTTCTGTAGCCAGTCTGTTAGTCTATGTCTTTTTATTGGGGAGTTGAGTCCATTGATATTAAGAGATATTAGGGAGAAGTAATTGTTGCTTCCTTTTATTTTTGTTGTTAGAGTTGGCATTCTGTTCTTGTGGCAGTCTTCTTTTAGGTTTGTTGAGGGATTACCTTCTTGCTTTTTCTAGGACGTGGTTTCTGTCTTTGTATTGTTTTTTTTTTTTTTTTTTCTGTTATTATCCTTTGAAGGGCTGGATTCGTCGAAAGATAATGTGTGAATTTGGTTTTGTCGTGGAATACTTTGGTTTCTCCATCTATGGTAATTGAGAGTTTGGCTGGGTATAGTAGCCTGGGCTGGAAATTGTGTTCTCTTAGTTTCTGTATAACATCTGTCCAGGCCCTTCTGGCTTTCATAGTCTCTGGTGAAAAATCCGGTGTAATTCTGATAGGCTTGCCTTTATATGTTACTTGACTTTTTTCCCTTACAGCTTTTAGTAGTCTATCTTTATTTAGTGCATTTGTTGTTCTGATTATTATGTGTCAGAAAGAATTTCTTTTCTGGTCCAGTCTATTTGGAGTTCTGTAAGCTTCTTGTATGTTCATGGGCATCTCTTTCTTTAGGTTTGGGAAGTTTTCTTCTATAATTTTGTTGAATATATTTGCTGGTCCTTTGAGTTGAAAATCTTCATTCTCATCTACTCCTATTATCCGTAGGTTTGGACTTCTCATTTTGTCCTGGATTTCCTGGATGTTTTGAGTTAGGATCTTTTTGGATTTTGTATTTTCTTTGATTGTCGTGCCAATGTTCTCTATGGAGTCTTCTGCACCTGAGATTCTCTCTTCCATCTCTTGTATTCTGTTGCTGATGCTCGCATCTATGGTTCCAGATTTCTTTCCTAGGGTTTCTATCTCCAGCGTTGCCTCAATTTGGGTTTTCTTCATTGTCTCTACTTCCCTTTTTAGGTCTTGGATGGTTTTATTCAATTCCATCACCTGTTTGGTCTGGTTTTCCTGCAATTCTTTAAGGGATTTTTGTGCTTCCTCTTTAATGTCTTCTACCTGTTTAGCAGTGTTCTCCTGCAATTCTTTAAGGGATCTTTGTGCTTCCTCTTTAATGTCTTCTACCTGTTTAGCAGTGTTCTCCTGTATTTCTTTAAGTGTGTTATTAAAGTCCTTCTTGATATCCTCTACCATCATCATGAGATATGCTTTTAGATCCGGGTATAGCTTCTCCGGTGTGTTGGGGTGCCCTGGACTGGGCGAAGTGGGAGTGCTGGGTTCTGATGATGGTGAGTGGTCTTGGTTTCTGTTAGTAAGATTATTACGTTTACCTTTTGCCATCTGGTAATCTCTGGGGTTAGTTGTTATTGTTGTCACTGTTTAAAGATTGGAGCACACGCTGTGTTCCACTCACCAGAAGTCTTAAGATCCTGTGGCGGGTGTCGTGGGTAGCTGGCGAGTGTCAGCTGACCCTGCGCCCTAGCTACCCCGGTGCTAGTCAGACAGGAAGAGGCTTGTGGCCCTACTCAGGCCGGTTTTCTGCCTCCCCAACCAAAGCAGTCTCAGGTCCCATGCGATTGGACTGGAACAGAAGCTGTGTTCCACTCACCAGAAGTCTCAAGATCCTGTGGCGGGTGTCGTGGGTAGCTGGCGGGTGTCAGCCGACCCTGCGCCCTAGCTACCCCATTGCTGGTCAGACCGGAAGAGGCTTGTGGAGCAGAAGCTGTGTTCCACTCACCAGAAGTCTTAAGATCCTGTGGCGGGTGTTGTGGGTAGAGGGCGAGTGTCAGCCGACCCTGTGCCCTAGCTACTCCGGTGCTGGTCAGACCCGAAGAGGCTTTTGGCCCTACTCAGGCCAGTTTTCTGCCTCCCCAACCAAAGCAGTCTCAGGTCCCGAGCGATTGGATTGGAGCTGGCGAGTGTCAGCCGACCCTGCGCCCTAGCTACCCCGGTGCTAGTCAGACAGGAAGAAGAGGAGTTTCTTATAAAGATATATGTTTATATCTTTATACGATTTTCTCATACTGTCTTACATTTCAACTTTCTAACAAAAGATGACTTAATACAAACACCATTACAGATACCAGCCCCTTGATCTTTGGTTTCCCAAGTTCCACAAATGTGAGACATACTTTTTCCTTTATTGGTAAAGATATTTTATCTCATAGAAACCACAAATTATATGACACCACAAATTAAGTCCAATATCCCAAATGAACCTTCACATGAGAATATATTCATGGATATAAAATAAGCCCTCCATGAAAGAAAAGATGTGATGTTCTTCCAGTTATGATTTAACTAAATGAAATGTCAGCTTTGACATGAACAGTACATAAATTCAATTCAGAACTAATAAGTACTTTCAACCTAGCATTTTATTGTGAATTTTTACTGAAAAGAATGACTGCCTCAAAATAGACAAGAGATTGTTGATAGGGACTATTACAAAGAGAGGAATTGATTTAGCAAGAAGTAGAACTGTTTTTTACCAACACTGAGGTCGCATCACTGATTATACCAGGGTACATGTAGAACTCACACAGGGAAAATAGATAATTGAAAGTTAAACCTCAGTATTTATGAGAAGACAATGCAGCAAAGGTATGGTTCTTCTGTCAAGTGAAAACTGTAATAAAAAATAACATACTGCCATTCCATATGAAAATAACACTGCATTACAGCTTCTAGCATTTAAAAATAAATTTAATAAATGCAACTAAAAAATAAAACACTTTGAAAACCTAAATAGTTATGTCTCAGAAGTCAGTATACAAAATGCCAACAGGTGCATTAAAAAAAGTTCAGTAAAATCAAGAACTTGTGAAGAACAAATGCAAACCACAATGAGATGTTGACTAGCCTCAGTGAAGACTGTAGTAAGACAGAAAGAGGAAATAAAAGTGGGGGGTTACAGCACTCGGGAGGCAGAGGCAGGTGGATTTCTGAGTTTGAGGCCAGCCTGGTCTACAAAGTGAGTTCCAGGACAGCCAGGGATATACAGAGAAATCCTGTCCCAAAAAAACAAAACAAAACACACAAACAAAAAAAAACAGTGATCCTTATGTACTCTTGATAGTAATACAAATGAGCATATCTGTTGTGCCCTGTTACATGGAATAATATCCTCAAGAAACTAAAAGTGGGCTGGGCAGTCTTGGAACACACATTTAACACATTTAATCCCATTTATCACATTTAATCCTAGCACTTGGGAGGCAGAGGCAGGCAGATTTCTGAGTTTGAGACCAGCCTGGTCTACAGACTGACTTCCAGGACAGTCAGGACTATACAGAGAAACCCTGTCTCAAAAAAAAAAAAAAACAAAAAAACAAAAACAAAAACAAACAAACAAACAAAAAAAACTAACTAAAAATGGGTCTTACCTTAAAATCACCATGTAAGAAAGATAGCTACACTCTCATATTATTCAAGGACTAGCAACAAAGAGGATTAGTGTTGTCAATGCCTATCCATAGAAAAATGGGTAAATGAATTTTCCTATATATGCACAGCCATACAAGAAGTGGAATCCTGGCACTTGTGACAGCTGACATGGTGCTGGAGGATATCATGTTTAGTAAAACACTAAACATAAAAGGACAAGTACCACATGATCCTAGTACTCATTCCTAGAGTACAAAAAGGTGATCTACAGAATATTGTTGGGTAAACAAGACATATGTAATGACACTAGTTAATGTGCCAATATGGATTGGGGAACTTTACAAGATACCACACCTAAATGAAGAGCTACAGGCAATCACTGGCTACTGAGAGAGAGAGAGTAAGTTTTCTCCAAGGATGAGCCAACTAACAGGTTATCCAACCCTAGTAGTCAGCCTAAATACATGTACATATAAACAATATTAAATGAATTTAATGTGACATATACACTCACACATACACACACACATACATACACAAACACACACACATACATACACAAACACACACACACACACACACACACACACACATATATATATATATATATATATTCACACATACACACACAAACATATATATAAACATATAAACACATATATATATGTTTGTGTGTGTGACTATGTGTTAAATAATTATTATAAAAAAGAGGAAGAGGTCATAAAATTGACAGGAATAAAGAGACACAGAAGAAGCTGGAGAGAGTGGAGAGAGAAGTGAAAGTATGTAAATTCAGTGATGTATGTAACTCTTTAAAAAAAGTTAATTTGTAGAAAGGATGTGAGATCAGAAAGTTATCCTGCAGAGATGGGAGAAATGAGTAGGGCAGGACTAGAGGAGGCCAACAAGAAATACAAGAACATTACTTAAAAGAAAGAAAACCTTCTGGTGACCTGCCTTGGAACAAGATGAGCATAATTAACAGTAATTCATTATATACTTGAAAATAGTTGATGATGCAAACTTAAGATGATGGATGATGGATAGTTTAATTTCTGTGAGTTGATCCCTAGCAACTATAAATGAGACTCAGCATCTCACATTCTAACTTATATGTATTATTTATATATATATATATATATATATATATATATATATATATATGACATATATATGCATACAAATAGATTATCAGTCAAAAATAAAAACACAAATTAAAGTGTTTCATCTTGAAAAATGAATTATTTATTATTATTCATTATTATTACTATTATTAATTAACCAAATAAGAAACTCAAAAGTGAAGAAAGTTAATATATAGTTTAATTCATAAAACTAGGAAATATTTTAATGATATATCCTAATAAAAATTGTCACCTTCTGGTCAGCACCAGCACTGAGTTATCTTGGGCACTGAGTCAGCCAACACCCCTAAGATCCCTAGAGGACTCTCCATGCGATCTTAGGAGCACTGGTGAGTGGAACACAACTTCTGTTCCATTCCAATCGTGTGCAACCTGAGACAGCATTAGGGAAGCACCTTGAGCACAGAGTCGGTGGACACCCCCCATGAGACTGCATTAATTAGGGAAGCAGAAAACCCGGCCTGATCAGGGGCACAAGTCCCTTCCAGTCCACACCAGCACCAGGGTACTTTGGGCGCGGTGTCTCTGGACACCCGCAAGGTACCCACAGGACCCTCCACGGGATCTTAAGACCTCTGGTGAGTGGAACATAGCTTCTGCTCCAATCCAATTGTGTGGGACCTGAGACTGCATTAATTAGGGAAGCAGAAAACTCGGCCTGACCAGGGTAAAAAGTCCCTTCCGGTCCATGCCAGCAACGGGTCAACTGGGCGAGGAGTCAGAGGATACCCCCAAGGTCCCTAGAGGACAGCTTCTGAGGCAGACCCCATTTCAGGCTCCAGACATCCGGGCACCTTCCTTGCCAGAGGATAGGTGTCCTCCCCGCAAGGAGGGTTTTGCCTGAGCACCTGGGGAAGCCATCTTGGTTCCCGGATCCCTTTGAGACTAGTCTGCACAAATGAGAGTGTGGACTACAGAAGCTAACAGCTTCTGGGACAGGACCTGTTTCAGGCCTTCATCTTCTGCCAGGAGGCAGGTCTGAACACCAGATATCTGTGCACATTCTCTGCAAGAGGAGAGCTTGCCTGTAGAGAGTGCTCAGAATACTGAAACTCAGGAGAGAGCTAGTCTCCCAGGTCTGCTGATAGAGTTTAACAGAATCACCTGAGGAACAACCTCTAACCAGAGACAACTATAACAACTAACTCCAGAGATTACCAGATGGTGAAAGGCAAACATATGAACCTTACTAACAGAGACCAAGACCACACACCATCATCAGAATGCAGACTCCCACCTCACCCAGTCCTGGGCACCCCAACACACCCGAAAAACTAGACCCGGAATTAAAAACATATCTCATGATAATGTTAGAGGACATCAAGAAGGACTTTAATAACTCACTTGAAGAAATACAGGAGAACATTGCTAAAGAGTTACAAGTCCTTAAAGAAAAACAGGAAAGCACATTCAAACAGGTGATGGAAATGAACAAAACCATATTAGACATAAAAAGGGAAGTAGACACAATAAAGAAAACCCAAAGTGAGGCAACACTGGAGATAGAAACAATAAGAAAGAAATCTGGAACCATAGATGCAAGCATCAGCAACAGAATACAAGTGATGGAAGAGAGAATCTCAGGTGCAAACATCAGCAAAACAATCAAAGAAAATGCAAAATGCAAAAAATCCTAACTCAAAACATACAGGAAATCCAGGACAAAATGAGAAGACCAAACCTACGGATAATAGGAGTACATGAGAATGAAGATTTTCAACTTAAAGGGCCAGCAAATACCTTCAACAAATTTATAGAAGAAAACGTCCCAAACCTAAAGAAAGAGATGCCCATGAACATACAAGAAGCCTACAGAACTCCAAATAGACTGGACCAGAAAAGAAATTCCTTCCGACACATAATAATCAGAACAACAAATGCACTAAATAAAGATAGAATATTAAAAGCAGTAAGGGAAAAAGGTCAGGTAACATATAAAGGCAGGCCTATCAGAATGACACAAGATTTTTCGCCAGAGATTTTGAAAGCCAGAAGATCCTGGACAGATGTTATACAGACAATAAGAGAACACAATTTCCAGCCCAGGCTACTATACCCAGCCAAACTCTCAATTACCAGAGATGGAGAAACCAAAGTATTTCATGACAAAACCAAATTCACACATTATCTTTCCACGAATCCAGCCCTTCAAAGGATAATAACAGAAAAAAAAAAAAAATACAGGGACGGAAACCACGCCCCAGAAAAAGCAAGAAATTAAACCTTCAACAAACCTAAAAGAAGACAGCCACAAGAACAGAATGCCAACTCTAACAACAAAAATAATAGGAAGCAACAATACTTCTCCTTAATATCTCTTAATATCAATGAACTCAATTCCCCAATAAAAAGACATAGACTAACAGACTGGCTACACAAACATGACCCAACACTTTGCTGCTTACAAGCAACCCATCTCAGGGAAAAAGACAGAAACTACTTCAGAGTGAAAGGCTGAAAAACAATTTTCCAAGCATATGGTCTAAAGAAACACGGTGGAGTAGCCATTTTAATATGGACTAAAATCAACTTCCAACCCAAAGTTATCGAAAAAGACAAGGAGGGAAACTTCATACTCATCAAAGGTAAAATCCTCCAAGAGGAACTCTCAATTCTGAATATCTATGCTCCACATGCAAGGGCAGCCACATTCATTAAAGAAACTTTAGTAAAGCTCAAAGCACACATTGCACTTCACACAATAATAGTGGGAGACTTCAACACACCACTTTCACCAATGGACAGATCATGGAAACAGAAACTAAGCAGAGACACAGTGAAACTAACAGCAGTTATGAAACAAATGAATTTAACAGACATCTACAGAACATTTTATCCTAAAAAAAAAAAGGATATACCTTCTTCTCAGCACATCATGATACCTTCTCCAACATTGACCATATAATTGGTCACAAAACAGGCCTCAACAGATACAAAAATATTGAAATTGTCCCATGCATCCTATCAGATCACTATGGACTAAGGCTGATTTTCAATAACAAAATAAATAATAGAAAACCAACATTCACGTGGAAACTGAACAACACTCTTCCCAATGATAACTTGGTCAAGGGAGGAATAAAGAAAGAAATTAAGGACTTTTTAGAGTTTAATGAAAATGAAGCCACAACATACCCAAACTTATGGGACACAATGAAAGCATTTGTAAGAGGAAAACTCATAGCTGTGAGTGACTCCAAAAAGAAACTAGAGAGAGCACACATTAGCAGCTTGACAACACACCTAAAAGCTCTGGAACAAAAGGAAGCCAATTCACCCAAAAGCAGTAGATGGCAGGAAATAATCAAACTCAGGAGTGAAATCAACCAAGTGGAAACAAGAAGAACTATTCAAAGAATCAACCAAATGAGGAACTGTTTCTTTGAGAAAATCAACAAGATAGATAAACCCTTAGCCAGAATCACTAGAGGGCACAGGAACACCATCCTAATTAACAAAATCAGAAATGAAAAGGGAGACATAACAACAGATCCTGATGAAATCCAAAACACCATCAGATCCTTCTACAAAAGGCTATGCTCAACAAAACTGGAAAACCTCGAAGAAAAGGACAAATTTCTAGACAGATACGAGGTACCAAAGTTAAATCAGGATCAGGTTAATGATCTAAACAGTCCTATATCCCCTAAAGAAATAGAAGCAGTCATTAATAGTCTCCCAACCAAAAAAGCCAGGACCAGATGGGTTTAGTTCAGAGTTCTATCAGACCTTCAAAGAAGATCTCATTCCAGTTCTGCACAAACTATTCCACAAAATAGAAGCAGAAGATACTCTACCCAATTCATTCTATGAAGCCACAATTACTCTAATACCTAAACCACAGAAAGACCCAACAAAGAGAACTTCAGACCAATTTCCCTTATGAATATCGATGCAAAAATACACAATATAATTCTTGCTAACCGAATCCAAGAACACATCAAAACAATCATCCATCCTGACCAAGTAGGTTTAATTCCAGGGATGCAGAAATGGTTTAATATATGGAAATCCATCAACATAATCCATTATATGAACAAACTCAAAGACAAAAACCACATGATCATCTCGTTAGATGCTGAGAAAGCATTTGACAAAATCCAACACCCATTCATGATAAAAGTCTTGGAAAGATCAGGAATTCAAGGCCTATACCTAAACATGATAAAAGCAATATACAGCAAACCAGTAGCCAACATCAAAGTAAATGGTGGGATGCTGGAAGAAATCCCACTAAAATCAGGGACTAGACAAGGCTGTCCACTCTTGCCCTACCTGTTCAACATTGTACTTGAAGTCCTAGCCAGAGCAATTAGACAACAAAAGGAGATCAAGGGGATACACATTGGAAAGGAAGAAGTCAAAATATCACTTTTTGCAGGTTATATGATAGTATATATAAGTGACCCTAAAAATTCCACCAGAGAACTCCTAAGCCTGATAAACAGCTTCAGTGAAGTAGCTGGATACAAAATTAACTCAAACAAGTCAATGACCTTTCTCTACACAAAGGATAAACAGGCTGAGAAAGAAATTACTGAAACAATACCCTTCTCAATAGTCACAAATAATATAAAATATCTTGGCATGACTCTAACTAAGGAAGTGAAAGATCTGTATGATAAGAACGTCAAGTCTGGGAAGAAAGAAGTTACAGAAGATCTCAGAAGATGGAAAGATCTCCCATGCTCATGGATTGGCAGGATCAATATAGTAAAAATGGCTATCTCACCAAAAGCAATCTACAGATTCAATGCAATCTCCATCAAAATTCTAACTCAATTCTTCAACAAATTAGAAAGGGCAATCTGCAAATTCATCTTGAATAACATAAAACCTAGGGTAGCAAAAACTCTTCTCAAGGATAAAAGAACCTCAGGTGGAATCACCATGCCTGACCTAAAGCTGGACTACAGAGCAATTGTGATAAAAAAAAAAAAAAACTGCATGGTAAGATGCATAAACGACAGACAAGTAGACCAATGGAATAGAATTGAAGACCTAGAAATGAACCCACACACCTATGGTCACTTTATCTTTGACAAGGGAGCTAAAACCATCCAGTGGCAAAAATACAGCATTTTCAGCAAATGGTGCTGGCACAACTGGCCATTAACATGTAGAAGAATGTGAATTGATCCATACCTATCTCCTTGTACTAAGGCCAAATCTAAGTGGATCAAGGAACTCCACATAAAACCAGAGACACTGAAACTTATAGAAGAGAAAGTGGGGGAAAGCCTCGAAGATATGGGCACAGGGGAACAATTCCTGAATAGACAAGCAATGGCTTGTGCTGTGAGATCGAGAATTGACAAATGGGACCTCATAAAATTGCAAAGCTTCTGTAAGGCAAAAGACACCGTCAACAAGACAAAAAGGCCACCAACACATTGGGAAAGGATCTTTACCTATCCTAAATCAGATAGGGGACTAATATCCAATATATATATATAAAGAACTCAAGAAGGTGGACTCCAGAAAATCAAATAACCTCATTAAAAATGGGGCTCAGGGCTAAACAAATAATTCTCACTTGAGGAATACTGAATGGCTGAGAAGCACCTGAAAAAATGTTCAGCATCCTTAATCATCAGAGAAATTCAAATCAAAACAACCCTGAGATTCCATCTCACACCAGTCAGAATGGCTAAGATCAAAAATTCAGGTGGCAGCAGATGCTGGTGAGGATGTGGAGAAAGAGAAACACTCCTCCATTGTTGGTGGGATTGCAAGCTGGTACAACCACTCTGGAAATCAGTCTGATGGCTCCTCACAAAATTGGACATAGTACTACTGGAGAATCCTGCAATACCTCTCCTGGGCATATATCCAGAAGATGTTCCAACCAGTAAGTAGGACACATGCTCCACTATGTTCATAGCAGCCTTATTTATAATATTTATGGCATCTTATTAACGGATGGTTAGAGAGTGCTAGTGACTTGTCCTGTTGCTGTGCTCCTATTTGGTATGTGTCCAAATTACATTCAAGGCATCAATATGTTTTGCTATAAGCCAGCATTGCTCAATATGGTCTGAACATAATATTCCTGTGACCTAATTCTGACCAATAAAAATTTAAGTGGGGAAAGCTCAGGGAGAGGTTTTTTTATTTTGACTTTGTTTTTGTTTTTGGGTTTTTTTGAGGGAGCCATTAATTTAAATGACACAGAAAGGTACATTTTGGTTTTTTTTGTTTTAGGATTGTTGGTTGTTGTTGTTGTTGTTGTTGTTGTTGTTGTTGTTGGAGGTGGTGGGTGTTTTCCTTTTCCCATCCTTTTCTACGTCTTTCAGCTTCTGAAAATGTAGATGCAACCGCTGGAGAGTCATTTAACTTGGTCTCAGAAGACCAAGAAGCAACCTTGAACATGGAACAGTCTTCTAATGGATGATAATAAACAAAATAGGCAGAGTGACACTCTCACACTATGGCACTGGCCCAGTATTCCCACTAGATTTTCTCCACTAAATTCCTCAGATATGCCATAAGAAGAGAGGCTAAGATATGTATACCTCTCTGATATGGCCATTTTTGTTGGTGTTCGTATTGCTACTGGAACCCTGTAATTACTTTCTCTTAAACCAAGGTTTAACAGTCTGAATGAGAAATGTCTTTAATCTGAATGAGGAAAGTCTTTGATATGTTTGAATACCTGGTTTCAGGGACAATATCGTGCCCAGCTAAGTAAAACTCATGAAGGGAGAAAACAAAAAGAATTCCTTAATTCTAGAACAGTTATTTCAATACACAAAAGCTACCACTACTGTGTGTGATCCAAGATACAAGGGTCTATATGAAGCACTGTAGTTGAAGTAGGCTTTACCATTCATGTGATACTAGTCTTGGAAATATGAAATATATGAGAATGGGGTGATCCTAGATTCTTTCTCCTAAGTTTCAGAAAGCTGCTGAGGCTAGGCAATATCTGATAGTTCTGGAGTTTCTGTGAAAAGAAAGCTCTCGGGGGTCTATTGTGTGAAGCTTTGAAAGTAAATCCTGATTTCAGAGACTACATAGAGAAGAGACAGCCTAAAAAGTAGAAGAAAATCTTTATATATAATTGTCAAATAGTAAATTTTATTTTTAATAAAAAATATAATTGAAGTAAATATTTGCCATTTATTTATTCAACAAGAGGTAATAAACACAATATATTCAGAATTTAAGAAAAAATTGAGTGGTGATGGCACACAATTTTAATTCCAGCACTTGGGAGGCAGAGGCAAGCTGGTCTCTGTGTTCAAGGCCAGCCTGGCCTACAGAGAAAGTTCAGGATGGCCAGGGCTACACAGAGGAACCAGAGAGAGAGAGAGAGAGACAGACAGACAGACAGACAGACAGACAGACAGACAGACAGAAAGACAGAAAGACAGAAAGACAGAAAGACAGAAAGACAGAAAGACAGAAAGACAGAAAGACAGAAAGACAGAAAGACAGAGACAGAGGGACAGAGAGAGACAGAGAGACAGAGACAGAGAGAGACAGAGAGACAGAGAGAGAAATAAAAGAAACACTAAGTAAATAATCTACTATGTAAACAAATGAAATGAAAATGTATAAATGAACAAGTACATTTACACATATCAATATGTTTGCCCATCAAGTAAATGCAAAACAAAATGAATTAAGGACAACTGTTTACAGGGTGTTACAAATTTTGCTAATTAATCCAGGCAATTCAAAGTTGTAGGTTCTCCTCTAATAAACATGATTTCACTAGCACTCAGTCATTAGCTAGGTTTTCAGTATAGGTCATTGTTTCCCTCTTATTGAGAAAATTTTAAGTCCATTTGAAGATCTGTTGGCTACTGCTAAGGTATGCATGTCACTACTGTACCCTTGGGGTTATTGTGCCATGCTAGTTGTGGGTGTGGTTCACAGGAATCTTAGCTGGGTAGAACAGTTGATTGACTCCCTTCTTTGGAATCTTGCATGGTTTCTTCTGATATCACAAAAGGACATCCTCAGTGAGTAGGCTTTCAGGTCTCTTCCAACTCACAGTCTTTGATGTCTGTTTCTTAGACACATAAAGTCTTAAGCAATAGTTACCTTTAACCTCTCATTGGATAACCAAGTGTAATAGCAATAGGCTTTATGTTTTGGAGGTCTCATGGACAGCCCTGACCAATAACTCAAAAGAGGGTGCTTCATGTCGAAGGTCATGGTTTTTGTTAGGTGCTGTTTTGAGCTTGGATAGAGCATCATTATTCCATTTGAGAAAAGTTCACTAAGATTATAACAATCTGTAAGTATTTGCCCTTATACTCACAAATAAGTATAGTCTTCACCCATCATCAAGGAAACTTAGTTTTTCATTGTTTTTTTTTTTTTTAATTAGGAGACCACTCCAGAAATCTGTAACTAATCAAAATACCTAGGTGGGAAGCCCGGTCCCAGTGGACATGTCTAGAGAATACTCATGCACCTAAGGCTCAGTAAACACTGTGGAAGAGGAGTGAGCAGAAAGATTGTAAGAGCCAGATGATAAGGGACTTTGCTGTAAGATTCTGTCTCATAGTAACAGCTCATACTACACCCATAAAGTCTCACAAACATCACTGTCCAAAGGTGAGCTAAAAAGGGATGATATGAACAAATGTATCAAACTAGATGGATGGGTAAAAGCCTACAAGTCCTCAACCATACACAAAGAACCATAGACAACTGAGGAGAGCTGGGAATGGAAGAAGTGGTCTTCTCCTGGCAAGAGCCCACCTATTCGTTGTCCAGGGCCAACTCGTCAGCTCTGAAGACATACATACAAGCAACATTATATGGATTGAACAGAATAGATTTAGGAATATATATGTGCATACATATGCATCCACTTCATACATGCATGCAACAGTCAGTGAAAGAAAGAAGCCATGAATTTGAAGAAGAGTGGGGAAGGATAATATGGCTGGGTGTGGATAAAGGAAAGGGAAGGGATAAAGCTGTCTTGTTACTATAAACATAAAACCTTAACCAAAATGAAAAAAAATGCATTGAGATTTCATCTTAGCCTAACAAGAATTGCTATCATGAAGAAAATAACAAGATATTTGTAGCTAGAATGTGCAGGAAAGTTCTGGTCTGCATGACTTACTTGTAATATAAAACTGCCCCTTTCCTGTGGAAGTCAGTTCAGAAGTTTCTAAAATAATTAAAAACAGAGCTATTTACACTATGATTTGACTGTAATTTTTGTGGGCATCTACACAAGGGAATCCAAGCCAGTTAACTATACGTATATCTGAGTCCTGTGATTCTTGCTGTGCAGTAGTCAAGTTATAGAAGCAGCCTAGATGTTTGTCCATCAAAGGATACATGAAAATGCTATGCACATCTACACATTTGGCACTGTATTAAACCATAGAAATTAATACAATGGTGTTGTTTTCAGGAAAATGAATGAAACTGCACATTATCATGAAGAGCCAAATAAACAAAACCCAGAAATACATTCACAATTCACCTCATATACAAAACTTGTTGGATTTTCAAAAGGACAAGAAAGCAAAAGATGTGTTAGGGTTATGGAAGAGAAGGGTGAAAGGAGATAGGAATTATGATGGAAAGAAAATGATCAAATACACTTTATCTGCATGAAAAACATCAGGAAGTGCATTACCTGTAATCAGTAATATTCATATATTAACTTGAACTCATCAATATACACATATGTTACCAGGTTGATGGCACAAATCTGTGAATCTAACTCAAAGAAGAACCACCATGAGTTCACAGAAAGCCTAAACTATATACTGTTTTGGACTAACTTTGCCCACATAATGAATTCCTTTCTCAAATACACACATGTACACACACACACACACACACACACACACACACACACACACAGTTTCTTTTCCTCAAATCTGAGGCAACTATTGTTTTAAGCTACATGTGTGTACCAAAAAATAGGAAAAAAATTAGTCATATTTGTACTTCAACATGAAGTAATTAAACAGATTTAGGTTACAACATGCTTTCAGTATTAAAGCCTTAATTGTCATTAGGAGCTATTCTTGGTGAATTCCTGGGCCAAAGAGTCAATGCAAACTATATATAAGGTTCAAAGCTCCAGAAACAGAATTAAAGGACTGATGTCCTTCCTTAGACCCATCATGGTAACATGAATAATGACTGTATATTTATTCTAACTTCCTTTCAAATGGAAATGTGTTCACTGTAGTGACCAGAAAAGTTATCTGAATATGTAGCTTGTAAATTCTGCTAGTGTATATATATATATATATATGTATATATACATATATATAGATATGTATATATATATATCTGTGTATGTAGATAAACAATGTATATGTGTACATATATATGCATGTATACACACACACACACACACACACACACACACACACATATATATATATATATATATATATATATATATATATATATATATATATTAGTGGCAACTTCTTCAGAGAATACAGTATGTTTTCCTGGAAGGATAAAAGTAATCCCAAATGAAGCATGAAACTTTGAGTTTTAGAGCAAGGATACAAAGAGAAATCTTGTTTTGCTACAAAAAGTAATTGAGTTCCCTCCCTTAGCACAGTCCAAGTCCCCAGTGACACACACTGCTCCATATGAACACCTAATGCCCTTTCCATTTGCTGGGCCAGCAGGGGAAAACAGAAAATGTTACTTTCCACGTTAGCTCTCTGTGTGGGTCACAAAGAATAGATCATGATTAATGAGACAGTCCCTTACAGGGTCCCAAGTGTTTCTAGTGAGATTGTATTGTTTATTCACACTCAACTGTATATTCCGGCATCAAAATAGCATTCCGTTTAGATCGCTTAGAGGCCTTGACTTATGTGGTTTCTATCTGCCTGCTTCTTTATGCTAAAATATTAGCATCACATAGTCAAAGTTTCATATTTCAAGAAGATCATGAAGTTCGGTAAATCAGTGTTGAATGAATGAACATATAAACACTTACCTTAGGGGCAGATTTCTTATTCATCTATCATATTATCTATCTATCTATCTATCTATCTATCTATCTATCTATCTCTCTATCATCTTCATCTACCTATCTATATGCCATCTATACCATCTTTATCTTTATCATGTACACATCCCACCTTGAGAAACTGACATCAGTGTGCACATGTGTGTATGTGTATGCAAAAGGCAATGGTAATCATCTATCGCAAAACAATCTAACATTTTTTTTTAATTAGGAGGAATGTACAAAAGTACAGCAAAGCCTATGGTCTAGTGGGAGAGCGACAAATTTATTTTCATCTCATCTGACTCTAGAAGCTACTTTCCCTCTGTAAAGGGGCAAATTCAATGTGACATACTTCTCACAGCAGGTACCAGCAGAAGCAGACATTCCACAGCTTTGGAAAACAATGGTTTTAATAATGATTTTTTTTTCTTACTACAACTTTGAGCAACACCAACAGAGTCATTTTTTTTTCTGCACATATCTAGAAAGGGCTAATTTAAGAAATAGAAATTCCTAAACTTACTGCTTCCTGTGAGTCATAAAAGTTTTAATGCTTCCCACTTTATTTTATTTAAGCCTCACGTGAACCTTGCCTCGTCTGTGATTTATGAGAGGCTTCCACCAACCGAATGATGAACTCTTCACAACTTGATCTCTAAACAAACTCTTCCTCGAGAGATTTACCTGTTAAAAGATATTTTATGTTATAATATAATAATATTATATCCAACCTCTCCTAGGTACCCCCTTTTTGATGTATGGGATTTCAGGGCTGACGATTTGGTATTAGACTATTGGAGATGGGTGGCTCTTCCCTACGGAAAACTCCCAGCCTTTGTTAGTAACATGAAGTTTTTTGTATAAGGCTGGACCTTGTGAGATATTATGAGATCTTCCCTGTTAGCATATTTCTTAGTGCCCTCCATCTTCAGGCTTATTTAGATAGCCTATTAAGACAACAGCTGCTGTGGGTCTTGGATCTTGGAGAAGAACCATTTTAATAAAGGAATGTAATTCCTAACTGCATTATAATTATTTGTCCTTATGTTCCCAATTAAGCTCTCACCCATCAACAAAGATACCTCTCTTTGCACTAGATGGAAATCATAGCACAAAACATAGCACAAAACACAGATTATCAAAATCCATGGAATAAGAGATCATGTGATGATACCCCCAACTTATTCATCTACGACATAAAGCCTGCATCTAGGGCTCAAGGAAAAATCTAAGAAGCAGAACTGAGGAAGAGGCAGAGGAACAGGATATCTGTCATGAGATTGAATCTTCTAGAAATATCAAGGAAGCTCCTCCCATGACGCTTGAAGTTACTTTTACTCTTTTGTTTTGCTTTGCTTTGTTTTGTTTTGTTTTGCTTTGCTTTGTTTTTTTTTTAAGTATTCATTTTTATTATATGTAAGTACACTGTAGCTGTCTTCAGACACTCCAGAAGAGGGCGTCAGATCTCATTACAGATGGTTGTGAGCCACCATGTGGTTGCTGGGATTTGAACTTTGGACCTTTGGAAGAGCAGTCGGGTGCTCTTACCTACTGAGCCATCTCACCAGCCCTGCTTTGCTTTGCTTTGCTTTGCTTTGCTTTGCTTTGCTTTGCTTTGCTTTGCTTTGCTTTGCTTTGCTTTGCTTTGCTTTGCTTTGCTTTGCTTTGCTTTGCTTTGCTTTGCTTTGCTTTGCTTTGCTTTGCTTTGCTTTGCTTTGCTTTGCTTTGTTTTTAAATGACGGTTGTTAGAACAAGGTCTTAGAAGAAAGTGATACTTCAGCAGCTGAAGTCCTGCTGTCTGCTGGTAGTAAGGACTAACAGTGACTGAAGATAGTTATGCTGCTATGGACTGAAAGTCCCTCACCTGCACAGTTCACATCTGAGAATATTTGAGAATGCTCACAGCAATTGGAGGTTGGGACTTTTAGAGGCAATGGAGTCCTGAAAGACCTGCTCTCTCCCTCTATCACTTTGTCCCTTCTCCTTCCATCTTCCCTCCCTTCACATGCACAAAGCTACACTGGGAAAGTGCCCATCTATACAGAATCCAGAACATAGTCCATTACAGACCTTATCAGGCTGCAACTCTGAGCTTGAGCTCAGAGCTTCTAAAGTGGGAGAAAAGTAAAATGTCTTTGGCTTATGCATTTATCTAATCTTTGGTACTCTGTCATAGGAGCCTGAGTAAATTGAGCTGTGAGTCAACTACAGTCAACTATCCAAACCCATCAAAGCACATTTTTTTATGAGTCATCTAAAGAAGGAATCCCTGTGGGACGGGAGCTGAGCATCTTGTAATATCTGTGATCAGATGAACATAACCGTTCTTTCTTCTTCAGAAAGGAAGCAGTTATCATCTTGTAATTTTGTTTCATTTCCTTCCTTCTTCCTTCTTTCCTTCCTTCCTTCATTCCATCTCGTTTTGGTTTGTTGTTTTACTTATAATCATGCTAGCTTCCACATAGAGTAGATATTATCAATCCATGAGAAAATGGAAATTCTAAAAGAACTCCAGTGAATCAAATGTAGGTAATTATGAAGTGTTGTACCAAATAAATTAAACAATGATGGACTCCTGAAAGACATTAAACAAGAATGTAATTTGTCCAAATAATTGAACACAAATTGTTACTCTCAGAGAATCTTTTTATTTTATTTTTTACTTATTCATCTTACATCTGCTCACTGCCCCCTTCTGGTAAACCCCCTCCCACAGTTCTTCCCCTCATCCCCCTCCCTTCTTCTCTGAGTCCTTAGAGTCCCCATGGGTATTCCCACCCTCTGGCATTTTAAGTCTCTGTTAGACACTTCCTCTCCCACTGAGGCCAGAGAAGGCAGCTGAGCTAAAAGAACATATCTCATATATAGGCAACTGCTTTTGGGATAGCCCCCACTCCAGTTGTTCTGGAACCACATGAAGACCAAGCTTCACATCTGCTACATATGTGCAGGGGCTCTCAGAGAATTTGACCTAGATTTTCCAACACTTTACCTCTGATCAAGAGTCCCGTGTGATCAAATACATCCTAATAAATCCATTCTCTGTGTTATATAAGCATGCAGCTCTGTGGTATAAAGCAAAACTCTTCCCTGTAACTCTAATACATTGAAAAGTAACTATCCCAAACTTCCATATCCTTTTTAAAATTCAAGCATTAGATGTTGTTTGTTGCAGATACAATGAGTTAAGATGAGATCCTGCTTATCGACGGGAGGAACAATACAGGAGATAGTGTTACACTGTGGCAGAGCCAGAGCTCTGAATGCTGTGTCTATGAATCAAAGGGGACTGATGATATACAATGTCCAGATCACTAGAAGCGGATCCTCCTTCAAGGACCAACTCTGCAAACAGACTTCCTAACTCCAGGCTCCCCCTATAGACTTTGAAAGAGAATAAGTATCTTGTTTTAAGCTTTGTTTCATGGTTCTAATTAGCCATATTCTTAAAAAAGCAAAAACAAACAATTATAAGTACCATAGAGATCTGAATTATCCCATCATACAGAAGTTAGCACACAGTAAAAAGAGGTAAGCTACAAGGCTGCAAGAAGCATGGATAGCTCCTACGTTAGTGTTACTATGAAAGGAACACAGGAACACTGCTTTATGATTCCAAATGGTGTGACATATTCAAAACAGTGAACTCTGAGAATACCCTATACTCAACCCCAGCACTTAGAGAGGCACAATTCACTAAACCATAAGTAGATAAAGAAATCTGGCACTTACAGACTTCTCTATAATGCTACCAACCATCAGGAGGCATAGAGATAAGGTACTTAGAGAATTCTCTATATTCACCTGAATTCAATTTCCATATCCAGTCATCTGCAGAAGTTGAAACTAATAGATTGATGCTATATGAGTTATACACACATTTGTGTGCATGTATAACTGAATTTATGTGGAATTCAGAACTATATGCACTGCCTGACTTAGGCTTGGTAGGAGACTAGGGGTGAAGATGGGCTCCTGGCTGTAGCATATTCTTTAGAATCACAGAGTATGAAGAACTGAGTGAAATGCTCATTATTACAAACATGTATGTAACATTCTGAAAGCCCCCTCCTCCTTACCTTCCTTGATTCACCCAACTGGCTACCTTCATTCTCCTTATAGCATTTACCTGATGTTCACATAGCTGAACATTTAAAGACTTTAGCAATATAATTCTATTCTTCTTGACACTAGTATTTTCATGAGTAGCATGGCAAACATAATTCTTGTTTTTGATTCCCAAATAGTGCTTTACTTAAGTTCAAGAAAAAAAAGTGTGACTAAATATGCGATTGACTGGCCATTTTTGGTCTATCAGTTCATCCATCATTTCAAATGTTTTCCTTAATCTGTTGGTTTAAACTTATTGAATAGGTATAGAGAGCCCATTTCTCTCAATTGCTCTATTGGTGATCGTGCATCTATTTTTTAGCTCTCAATTTTTATAATATATCTTCTCAATTATTTTTGATAAACTGATTTTTAATTTGCTCTTCTTCAGTTTCCTGTGAAATATTTTTAAGCTCATACTGAAATAATAAAAAAAAAGTCCTCAAGAAAGAATTTTGAACTCTCTGGAGGAGTTATTTTTTTTATTTTGGAATTATAATTACAATCATGCTCTTTGGGATAATCTTCCAATTCTTTCTGACAATATTTTGCATAAATACATTTGTTGTTGTTAATGTACTATAGATTCCTGGGAAGTAAAAGGCTGTTAATCTTGTATATTTGAGTGTGCTGCCAACTGGAGGAATTGGTTTCTGATACATGTAGATTGCAGTTAATAGTTCATTGATGTTTGGCTGAATAATAAACTGAAATTATCTTAGAATTATGAGGCACTGGGTAAATGTAAGAAAAAAGTAGAAGTCTCAATTTCTATAATATTTATCTCCGTCTTCCACTAAATATTTTTATTTCAAATATGTGTAAATATATAAAGAATGATAGGAATCCAATTGTGGAATAACAAGATTGGATTCCATTCTGAAACCATAAGATAAACAATGAACTGTGGAATACAATATAATAGGTCAAATGAACATAAACCTACACATATTCCATGTTACTCAGCCCCTTCGGCCCTCACTTGAAATGCATGCATAAGGAAACAGGAAGTTTCCTCATTGTTTTCAACTTCCTATTTCCTTCTTACACTTCCTTTCCTTCTAGAAACATTCATTATTGCCTTGTGGTAGAAACTTTGATAACCTCTTCTTCTAGTCTTCTGAGTCTAGTATGAAAGATGAAGTGTATAGTGAAGATGTTTAGGTCATTCTCAGAGTTTTCATTCCATAATTGTCCAAGGATTATACAAACATGATTCCAATAACACACAGGTGGACAGGAGTTTGTGGGTGTAAGAATGATACCTAGGTACATGTTTACACTAGAGTTGCATTTAGAATATTTACACCAAGTGGTCTTTTTAACACTGTGAGTCTGGGCTGCTTGGAAGAGTTCTAACAGCATCAGGGAAACTGAGCATTCCAAGGCCTTCAAAGAATGGGCCAATGATAAAGGAAAGAATGCCCTCTCTACTTTTTCAAAAATGTCTCTACATATAAGTTTTCACTGAGAATTTGAATTCACCTCAAATGTCCTTTAGTCATTTCATTCCTTCTCCTATGGAACTCTGAGACTAGATAGACTGTCTCAATTGTCATCTATTTTCTCCCACCAGATGAGATAGGAGGACTAGGGCAGATATTGCCTACACTGACCCAATTATACATTATTCCCTTGATATCTTGTCCTGAATCCTGATATTTGATATCTGGTCCTTTTATACTGCCTGAACTTAGAAACTGACTTCTGTTTTCATTGTTACCTATTTTATCTACTCTTGTAGAAATACTACAATAACCATGCCAACCTGTGCAGTTAGGATGGGAATCTAACCATGAAATTTTAAGGGTTAATATCCATCTACAGTGCTAAATGAAATAGATTCATACTCAGTTTCTCGAAAGCACATGGTCTCCACCTTTGGTAAGCCAAAGTCTGGACTATGAGATGGCCACAAAACAACTCAATGTGCACTCTTCATATAAAACATACAAATTTTCCATGGGGCAGAGACTTCCTAGTTCTTACATGTGTCAATGAAATTCCTGAACTTAGGTTTACCCTTTGAATCTTGTTTTCTCTAAATCCTAATGTTGTTAGTTTTTTTTAAAGGTTCTAGTTAGGTTTACAGTCAACTTGATGTAAGCTACATTTGCCTTAGAAGGGAGTCTCAACTAAGGAATTGCCAAGATCAGATTGGCCCATGGGCACGTGAGAGACTCTCCTGATGATTATTCTAGGAAGGAGAGTCATGCTACTGTGAGAAGCACCATCCTCCATGCAGGTGGTTCTGGGTTGGATGAAAAAGCTGGATAAGCATGAGTCATTAGCAAGATAGCATGCAACGTTCCTCCATGATGTCCACTTCCAGTATGTGTTAGTAAGGGTTTCTATTCCTGCACAAACATCATGACCAAGAAGCAAGTAGACAAGGAAAGGGTTTATTTGGCTTATGCTTCCATACTGCATTTCATCACTGAAGGAAGTCAGGACTGGAACTCAAGCAGGTCAGAAAGCAGGAGCTGATGCAGAAGCCATGGAGGGATATTCTTTACTGCCTTGCTTAGCCTGCTCTCTTATAGAACCAAGACTACCAGCCCAGAGATGGTCCCACCCACAAGGGGCCTTTCCCCCTTGATCACTAATTGAGAAAATGCCTTACAGTTGGATCTCATGGAGGCATTTCCTCAACTGGAGCTCCTTTCTCTGTGATAACTCCAGCTGTGTCAAGTTGACACAAAATTAGCCAGTATACAGTATCTTGCTTGAGTTCCTGCCTTGACTTCCTCTGATGATGGACTGTAAAATGTAAGCCAAACAAATTATTTCTTTCTTCCAAGTTGCTTTTGGCCATGGTATTTGTCACAGCAACAGAGTGAAACTAGAACAGACACCAATGCCATGTATTTAAGGAAAATCCATTAAGTAGATGATAGCATCTGTTGCAGAGCTGGACATGCACATGCATTTGTCTATGAATTTGGGTGTATGTATTTGCATGTGTATGGCATATGTGTGTGGCAAATATGCAACTTTTGTGCTGATGTCTTTGCTTGTTCATCTGCAGATGCCAGAGGGGAACTCCATATTTCTTCCTTTATCATTCTGTCATATTTCTTTGAGGCAGAGTCTCTCCTTGACATTGAACTGTATTTTGCAGATAAGTTCACAGGCAAAATAAATACCCAGTGATCCCTGCACCTCCACCCTTACACCATTGGAATTAGACATGTGCATGTCCATGCCAGGTATTTTACGAGTGCTGGGATCCAAATTAAGGTCCTAATGCTTGGTCAGAATGTACGCTTACCCACTCCATCTCTCCAGACCCATGCTACGAACCTTTCCAGTAACCAGAGTTTTTCTGGAAAATAGTAGCTGATGTCTGATATAGCTCCAGGACTCTGAATTTTGAAATTTTCAAACAATTCCCTGTTTATGATCACATTTTCCTCTGCCAAAGATGTGTGCACCTGCCTTATTATATACAGAGGCTTTCCACAGCCTCTCATCTCTGTCTGGTAGTTCTTTTCTTTGAAGATTTAAACTATTCTTTCTTATGAGAAAAATCTATTCTCATTTGCATGCCCTTTTAGTTGATCATGGTGGTTAATCAACTTTAAACCATAGTTATTGAAATAAAAAGAAAACATGAAGAGGAAGAACATTTATTTCAATAAATGTAACTCAGAGAAGATAAAATCACACTTCTCCAGCAACTTAGATCATCTTTATCAGACTTGATACAGGGGGATTTAATTTGAAATGATAAAAAGCATTGGCTTATAATTGGTCTTTTTGTATTTCACAGAGAACAGAGGTCAGCAGGAAAAGCTTATCTCTCATAGATGTTTATTCTCAAGTGGAGGAATCTGCATACCAAAGAATTCTTGTCTTTATAAAAATACTGCTTACCACTCAATGGTCAGTTAAGTTACGTTTTTAAAAGTATCATTTAATATCATTGAATACAGGAGTGACTTCTTGACAAATTAAAACTCAATAAATTTTAATACAATAATAACTCACTCTAAAATCTTTTACTTATAAATTTTCCATTGTTTTTCTCTAAACAAATTTAGAATTAATAATTAGTGAGACCAGCCGAGCGTGGTGGCGCACGCCTTTAATCCCAGCACTCGGGAGGCAGAGGCAGGCAGATTTCTGAGTTCGAAGCCAGCCTGGTCTACAAAGTGAGTTCCAGGACAGCCAGGGCTACACAGAGAAACCCTGTCTCGAAAAACCAAAAAAAAAAAAAAAAAAAAAAAATTAGTGAGACCATAAAAATCATTGAATTTTTTTTCTCCTTAGATTTTGACCATCATTCAAATTGTTCTGGGAACAAACATATGCCATATTTTAAAAAGTAAAAAATAAATGTATTCCTTAAATTGTTGCAATGAGAATGAATGTATGTTGATGATTGTATGATATTCATGTATATGGTGTGTGTGGTGTGTGTGTATTTGGTGTGTGTGTGTATGTATGTATGTGTGTATGTACATATGGTGCATCTTTGATAGTATTATGTATTTGGTGTGCATGTGGTATGTCTGGTATCCATGTATTTGGTGTGTCATATGTGTTGTATGTTTATATGTGAGCATAGTGCATGCTTGATAGCATCTGTGAGTTTTGATGTGTATGTGATGGGTGCTGTGTGTTTGTCCATGCATGTGCCTGAGTAGGATATGTTTACTCATATGTCCTTCCTACAAGCAAAGAATTTTACAAGTGTTATGTTACAAAACTTACTCTTTGAGAAATAATGTTTAAAGCCAGTGGTGGAAAGCCTCATAAGGAGAAATAGTTTACAGTCAAAATTATGACTTCAACCCAGGCTCTATTTTGGCCAGCTAAAATAAAGATTACTGGCACCTCATAGGCTGTGCATTTGGCAGCTTTTCAATGGGACATTTATGGTGCATAGGACATTAAAAGTTTCTAACAGAAGATTTACTTATTCCCTGGTTTCTCTCAGTGTGCAGTGGGTACCATGTAGGATGGAGATCATTATTAACAAGTAGGCCTGTATCTCTCCCCATGTCTTCAAAACCAATTGTCCACTCATAGCACAATGAAAGTTTTATCTTTCACATAGATAATAAATAATAAATACTTCCAGAGAACTCTGAATTGCCTGTTTACACTCACTGCCCAGAGCACTCCTTCTGTAGATTTTGCACCTGTGTCTTAGATCATGTGTTTCTGGAGGAGTCTATTCAGCTTAATATTTCTAAAATGTAAGCAATAAATACATTAGCTTGATGTCAACTATTAGAACGTATAGTGGGCACTATGGATTTAATTTCATTAGTGCTAAGTTTCAACCCTGTGGTCTTAGTAACATCAACTTCCTTTTCCTTTTGTAAAAAGTAAATTGCACACTCTGGAATTCTAGATCATTTCTATAGTTCTAGAGGCAGATCACAGGACACCACTAGTGCATCACAATTGGAGAACAGGCAACCATAAAAGAAGCATGCAATATCGGTGTGATACTGATGCTTAGAGAGACAAAGGGATCAAAGGCATCTATGCTATTGGCATTTGATAAATATTGCTTGTGTGAAATTACATACATACACTTGGGACATTGGCTCCCGTGAGAGAGGATTTTTCTATGAGTCTGTGTGGTACTAAAGATGGAGGCATGCCAAGAGCTTCAGGAGTTCTTAGCTTTTGTACAGAGAGCAAGGTTTCTCTAGGGCAAGTTACTACTCACCTCATAGTCCCAGTGTTGTCAACAATGAGATGGAAATGTTAATATTTGCTTCACAAACTTTCTATGAGGAAGAACAATGAGATAGCACACAGATAGATTACAGTGAGTATTCAAAGGTAGTGGTGATATACCATAGTCTTGTTACAAAGATTTTTCTGCACACATGAAAATGAAACTACCTAAGATCTCTTTTGCAGTTAATCCACATACAATACAAATAATGGTATTTGCAGGATGCAAAAGTGTGATGTGGTACATGTGTACATTGTGTAGTGATCAAATCATGGTAGTCAGCTGTTCTCCATTTCCTACAGCCTTTCTATGTAAGAACTTTTTTTACTTATTCTTTCTTATTTTTCTTTTTTCTTTTTTCTTAGATATTTTCTTTATTTGCACTTCAAATGTTCTCCCCCTTCCTACTTTCCCCTCCAAAAATCCCCTATCTGTTCCCCCTCCTCACCAACCCACACATTCCTGCTTCCTGGCCCTGGCATTCCCCCATACTAGGGCATAGAACCTTCACAGGACCAAGGGCTACTCCTCCCACTGATGACCGACTAGGCCATCTTTTGCTACATATGAATCTAGAGACAAGAGTTCCACTATGTGTTCACTTTAGTCGGTGGTTTAGTCTCAGGGAGCACTGGGGGTACTGGTTAGTTCATATTATTGTTCCTCCTATGGGGCTGCAAACCCCTTCAGCTCCTTGGGTACTTTCTCTCGCTCTTACATTGGGAACCCTGTGCTCAGTCCAGTGGATGGCTGTGAGCATCCACTTCTGTATTAGCCAGGCACTGGCAGGGCCTCTCAGGAGACAACTATAGCAGGCTCCTGTCAGCAAGTTCTTGTTGGCATCCACAATAGTATCTGGTTTTGGTGGTTGTTTATGGGATGGATCCTCAGGTGGGGCAATCTCTGGATAGTCATTCCTTCCATCTCTGCTCTGAACTTTGTCTTTATAAATCCTTCCATGGGTATTTTGTTCCTCCTTCTAAGAAGTATTGAAGTATCCACACTTTGGTCTTCCTTCTTGAGTTTTGTGTATTTTGCAAATGGTATCTCGGGAATTCTGAGCTTCTGAGCTAATATCCACTTATCAGTGAGTGCATACCATGTGTGTTCTTTTGAGATCGGGTTACCTCATGGGTCTTCATGTGTGCTGACAGTTGTTGTATGCATATGGTTTGTTTATAAAATAGTGTATATATTTTACTTTATGTCCCTCCTTTGGGGAATGTTCTCCCTGCCAAGATTAGTGACTCCATCATAATCAGAGACTGTGCAATTCCAGGAAGTGAGACTACGGAAAATATTCCTTAGCAATATAATAATGCTTTGACCTTCAGGACAACCTAAAGCTGTGGGAAAGAATACTGAAAACATGAGTTCAATAATGTAAAAACCAATGTAAGAACTGCTTTTTATAGGATTTCTCACCTATGCAAGAAATAAGGATGCAATGTCACCTGAAAGAACAGAGGCAGCAGCACTAATGGGCTAGCTTTGAGTGAATGACATATTAAGAAAGGAGATGAAGAGATTTGGGGAGTCATTATCTCAAGGCAAGATACTACCCAGCTAAGAGTATTGTTTGCATTTGCAGTTGAACAAGAATACTTTGGACTTTTTACCTGGAATGAACTAGAATCCAGAAATGGAGGGCATAGTTGTGATTCAGATCTGGAGGCTGGGAGACATAGGCCAGGGATAACTGAAGTATATGCCAAGAAAAAGTTCTGGGTTCTTCCTGGTACTTGGTTGCAGCATGAGTTCAGCTGCATGTCAAGTTCTTAGGCTTTTTTTTTTTTTTTTTTTTTTTTAAGAAGGCAGCCAGACCTAAGCTCCTAAGATGGAGTAGGTTTGGCTTCTCACATTCACTGAACAAAATGACAGCTTTTCAACAAACATACTTATGATACTGAACATCTATCTCCAAAGAATCAAATTAGATCTACATTTCTCACCCTGTACAAAATTCAATTGAAACTGGATCAGAAACCTTAATTTAAAACTGGAAACATTGAAACTACTAAAGGGAAAACACTTCAAGTCATTGCTATAGGCCAAAAATTTCAGGGTAGAACCCCAACACAGAGGAAAATACTGTAAGAAGTGACGCATGAAATTTACCACAGTCTTTCCATGTAATTTTTCTAAAATCTTAAATTCCAATGAAGAGGAGACAGAATCCAAGCCTCAAAGTTATCTACTAATAGTCACTAGGGATCCAAGTTCTCTCTGTGCCTAAGATTTTGCTAATATAAGATGAATTCCAGACATCTGCTAGGTAAGCATGTATTCAATGATTACTAATAAGGACAAGCAATTGCTATCTCTGCACACTTCACTATGCAGAGGAGCTATCTTTTCCTAACTTGTACCCCTTCACCAGTGTGTAGAGGCAGGTAATGCCCTTGGCTTTGTTCTCCCATATTTTCTGAATACATTGAGTGAACTCAGAAAAATCTGGTTTTCACCTTCATGTTCTCCTCTACCCTTTCACTTTGAGAATCCACTGTATGATTTTAGACTTTGTAAGGATCTTTTAGATGGGGATTTATTTTTCCTGCAAAGTTCAGACTCTATCTACTGTTGTCTACAAAGAAAGCTGTCATTTACAGTGCTTGAGATTTCACTTTAGGCTATTTCTAGTGAAGTGGGAAAGGGAAGGGCAATAAGGAGGACAAAGCCAACTGGAGTTGGGGAGAGAGAGAGAGAGAGACAGAGACAGAGACAGAGACAGAGACAGAGACAGAGACAGAGACAGAGACAGAGACAGAGAGACAGAGACAGAGAGACAGAGACAGACAGACAGACAGAGGTGAGAGAGATATAACACAAGCAAGAAGAACATGAGGAAGAAAGTGGGATCTGAGGAAGGACAGACACATGAGGTAAAGCAGAAGAAAGAAAGGAAATTTATACTGTGTGAAAGTGCATAGTCAGTTTAAAAACTCAGTCAGGGTCTTATCTGTGAATAGCAAATGCCTAAGATTTTAGAATACCAAATTTTCTTACATTTTGCAAAATCTAAATCTCCCTCAGTGAAATTTCACCTTCACTGAATAAATAGAAAAAGCATAAATCTTGTCGTTAAAAGTTTGATTTGTGATCTGAGGCTTAACAGAACATCTATCATAAAGGACTTCATACTGTCAGTGTTTAAAACCCTCGTATTAAACATGTCATTCCTAATGGCAAGATAAGTCAATTTAAAATTGATTTTGAATTGAGGAAAATTGGGAAGGAATTCACTGGAATCATTATGTTGTCAAGAATTCTTCATATTTTCAGTAATTCCAAGGCTAATTATTTTGTTCCAAGATTACGCCAACTGTATGTCTCTTTTTCCTGTGACTTTTCTCCCTTGACAACCTCAATGTTGTTTCTGAGAGATCAACAGGGGCTGAAAAGGACACTTAATCCTGGCATGGTAGCCATAACAAAAATGTCTACCAAAGTTCATGAAACCTAAGTAGTTCTAGGGTTCCCACAATCATCCCAGACTACAATTATCTATGATTTGGCTGCATATAATAAACTAACAGACGGAAACATCACTGTACCCAAATGCATATACACACAATTCAATAATATCTCTTAGCTAGCAACAAAATCTCTTCTTAAACTTTTTCTTCCTGTATCCTATTTTCTCAGAACACCAGTTTTCAAAACAATACATTTAAGCAGGATCTTCCAAATGTTCATGTAAACCAAGAAACCATGCATTTGTCTTTGTTTGGAATATAGATTATCCATGTAATCAGTTGAGATTAGGTCTTTTATGATGCATAAGGGTCCTGAATACAAAGACAGTGGTGTTTGACAGAAAGACACAACAAAGGCACAGAGAGAAGGCAATCTGAAAAGATATAATTTATAATCATCTTTACTTAAACAATAGAAGGTCAATGATGGTCAGCCACACCAGAAGCTAGGATAGATTCTCCCAACACTCCACAGGGCATAGCTTACTGATGCCATAATTCTGAGTTTCCAGTCCTCTTGACTAGGAGAAAATTAACTTCTGTTTCAAACCAGTTGTAGCATTTTATGACAGCAGTTCCAGGAAACAAATGCATACCCTATACCCTATGTATAGTTGTTCCCATTGATGAGAAGGACATTGAGAACATGATAGAACCAACTCCTGGTAAAGGTAAGATATCATGAAATAAGTTGAGGAACACAGAGAAGAGTGTGTTTTCTGGATGCCTGTCTGTCAGTATTTCACTGAGTATATATCTTTCCATGCTCTAGCTGTTTCTTAATCCACTTATTTATTATGCCCTAAACATCAAGAGGCAGTGTAGCCATGTAACTTATAGGCACTCCATCACCAATCCTGTGAGGTGCCAAGCACATGGAAACTGTCCATAAATATCTGTGGAAGAGGAGCAAAGGGAGAAGAGGCCAAACTCCCTACAAATGAAGTTGAATTTCTTCCTGCTTCAAATTCATTCCCCAAGATCTGATAATGTCAGGGGGGAAAAAAAAAACATTTGCAATGCACGACTCTCTTTACAAATTTACTGAATAGTAAATCAGCCTCTTATTGTAAAATATAATTTACCACTTGTGTTAAGGAGGTCATTAAATTTTATGACATCTATTATGTTCAGTATTAGGGAAAGGAAATAATAATAGAGTCTCAGTGCTATTGGGGACTTTAGAATAATCTTTCCCACGTTACTTTTGTATACATTAGAAAAACACAAATCTGAAGAAAAATGCCAAAACCTGTGTGCCCCAACTCCTAGCTTGGTGGTTTGCATGCTGTATCACATTTTATTTTAGGACATCATACATGATGTCTAAGAGGCTTTAAATGTCCAAGATATACATGAAGTCTATGTTATCCATAAATTGCTGTCACTTTACATTATAAAATGTTAAGCCTTAATTACATCTGGTTTCCCCAAGTTATCTCTGATGGATCCTAGTCTCTTTATTTAAATGTATTTTATTTTTTCTTTGAGAATTTTATACATGCATGCAATATATTATGATTATACCTACCTCTTCAATCTTCCTTCCAACTGTCCAAGGTACCTCCCAACACATTCTATGTCTCTTTGTTTTTCATTTTCTTTTGTGTGTATATATGGGTATTTTGCCTACATCTATGTATGTGTGCCATGTATATTCAATGCTCTTGGAGGTCAGAAGGTTTCTGATTCTTGAAGACTGGAGTTACAGACTGTTGTGAGCCATCAAGTGGCTGCTTGGAAATGAATTCAGGTCATCTAGAAGATCAGTCAATGCTCTTAACCACTGAGACATTATCTCTGGAGTCCTTCCTGTTCTCTTTATGCTTAAAGTGTATTCCATTGTATCTAATTAGTGATACCCATATCTGCCTATGTTCTTCATGATATTGCTGATCTCACATTGAATAATGATTAGTGTTTTCTGAAATGTAGAACAATTTATTCTACCCAACATTTGGGGTGATCAGAAAATATTTTCTTGGTCTTCAGCCTATCTAACAACACAGTTCTTTCAGACTGCAGCCTAGATCCCTTCCTCTGGAATTCTCTAAGCACAGATCTCTCCAGTGTCTTCATCTCTGTTGGAGAAAACCTGGGTGCTATCCAATTAATTGTCTTGTAAAACTAATCCCAATCCTTTTGTTTTTTATCTAACTTAGGAAAAAAAATAATGTTGATATATCATTATGGTAGTAACCCATATTTATAATTTTTAACCATATTGGAGAAACCACCCATAACTTACCAAAAAAAATTTTTTTTGCATAGACTATTTGATTTCAATATAAAGATCATCAAACTTGACCCACTGAAAGAAAAAAAAAAGACAATAAATTTTGCCCCAAATTCAGTGACAAATTCAAACCTCATATGCATTAAAATGTCCTCAGATTTTATCAAGGAACAAAGCTGTTTTAAGCAGCCTCCTTTTTAGTACACTCCAATACCTGGCCCATAAATTCCCTCTGTTTACTGATAAACGGCCATAATTTAAGTAACATTGGGATCCATTTTCCAGGCTTTTTATTAGCTTCTCTAAATTGATTAATGTTTCATAAACTCTGCTTGAGGGAGAAAAAAGATAGCAATTGTGGTTTTGGTGAATGCGGTTTAAAATGTGAATTTCGCTTTACACAATGAGAACATAGCGCCATCTTTTGGCATGAAATGCACTTCCTTCAGGAGCCTCCTTCAGTAGGAGCCACATCTAAATCACCTCCTCCCTCAGCCTCAGGAAAAGACACCAACTTAGTTTATTAGTGGGGATGACAAATGTTGAAAGGGATATCCAATTTAAGCCCAGAATTAAGTTCTAAAACCTGCAGGAAGTGATTGAGTGGCAGGAAGGGAATATAAATGCAAGTGTTCAAAGTTTTGACCATTCCTAACTCATGCCACAGGTGACCTAAAGAGGGGGCTCAGTGGGCAAAGTGTTTGCTATATAAATATGAAGACCTTCACGAGTTCAGGTCCTTAGGTTCCTTGTAAAACTCAAAAGCATCATCTGTAATCCCGGCATTCCTAAAGTGGAATGGGAGATGGATACAGAATGTCTAGAGGCTTGCAATCCAGGTAGCCTAGCAAAATAGAGACTCTGTCTCTATCTCTATCTCTCTGTTTCTGTCAACCTCTCTCACACATACACACTTTTTTTCTTTCTTTTTTCTTTCTTCCTTTCTTTCTTTCTTTCTTTCTTTCTTCCTTTCTTCCTTCCTTTCTTATTTATTTTTCTTTAT
Source organism: Mus caroli (assembly GCF_978045245.1). Classification (NCBI taxonomy): domain Eukaryota; kingdom Metazoa; phylum Chordata; class Mammalia; order Rodentia; family Muridae; genus Mus; species Mus caroli. The sequence goes on from NW_028227269.1 coordinate 12,734,744, forward strand.
TTAAAGAAAATGCCTATAGTGCAGCACTATAATGGAGCAGGTCAGGGCTGGATAATATTTAATACCACTCTGAGATACTTGAAATCTTAATCAAATTTCAGAGCTATAGAGTTAATATTGAGGACACTCAATGTATGATTTTAATTTTAACCAGAACCAGCTCATTCTTCTTATCTGTATGGATTTTGAATATTTACACTATGATTAGAGTATGTAAAGAAAGGATCTTCACTGGAGGGAGCTGCCACAGGAGAGATATTCAACTATGTATCATCTGCAGGCCAAAACCATGAAGGAATTGATTTTCAAACAGCAGTAACTCCACAAGCAATCCTTTTTATAAGTCAAACATTAACACCTTTTCTACCTAGGATGACTTGGCATAGAATGCAAAAGCATTCAAAATACAAGATCGCTTAAAGGTAATGGTTTCAAAAGGTCTCACAAACTTCCAGCTTGCAGGTGGTGTAAAGAGAGTGATGCCAAGCTTCCTAACAGGCAGACATCTTGGTACCAGATCAGAGCTGTAGAATGCTGGCATATAGAAGTGCAATGTGTTGACAGACTCCCTTAAAGTCCTCCATCACTCAAATTTCATCAAAGAAAATATTCTTTCAAGAGGGATTACGGAGAACAAAACTAGATCTTATTTTAAAAACAAGTCTAAGACAGCATATTTTTCATTAATTTTCATAGTATATGAAAGGAATTTTCTAGACACTGTCAAAATTTTTATAGACTAGTCTTTATTTCAGAATTATGTTTATTAACTGTCAGTGAAGGAATGCTTTATACTAGATTATATTATATGTTCTGATACTTTTATATCTGTACAGAGTAGATCCATCTATACTCCCTCTAACTCCCCTCTAGTCCTTGCTCCATCTCAGCATATCTCCCCATCCCAATGTCATATCCTCTGTCTCTGTATGGATATATGTATATACATATATAGAGATAGATATGTATGTATGTATGTATGTATGTATGTATACACACATACACAGTACACACACACACATATACCCACTAAGTAAGTGCTTCCCCTATATACATTTGTATGAGAAGTATGAGAAATAATCCATTGCAGAATGTGCGTTCTACTCACATCTAGCTGGTCCAGTGAAAAGTGCTTCTCTTTCCCCAATGCTTACCAGCCATCAACTGCCCTTCAGCAGGTGGAAGGTCCTGGGAGCTCCTTAGCACTCCATGCTGGAACTATAACAGGTTTGATCATTTGCTGTGAGTTCATTTGATCATTTGCTGTGAGTTCATTTGAGCAAGAGTCATGTCATGCCCAAAGAATAATGTTTCACAATACTCTTTCCTACTCTTTGGCATTTACATTATTCTACCCACCCTGAGCCTCAAGGTTGGGAGTGATATAGATGCCCTTTCTATTGCTGAATACTCTCAGTCACTTATTTCCAGCACTCTGGAGAGTCTCTTCATTGACTACTGACCACTGCAATAAGAAGTTTCTCTATCCAAGATAAGAGAACTACACACCTGTAAGTATAAAGATGTTGATTTAGAAGGCAATTTGATCTCATATGCATATAAAAAGACCACATCAATAGATTCTGCCCTAGGGCCAATATTTTCCCAGCCTTCTGGTCCTGTCACATTTTTAGATCCAGGAACAAGCATCCTCCTATACATGTTAAAATCCCAACTCTTAATTTAGAGTAATTGTAACCAATATTTTTGTGTGATTATATAGAACAATACTAAATGCTGACCTTAAAAATTAGTTGACTACTGCCAATTATTTGCATCATATGGAACTGAAATACTACACGTTTTCCTTTGGAAAGGAAAATATGGAAAGGATAAACATAGGTGGAAATTGTTTCTTCAACTAGGAGAAGGTCATTGATGTTGCAGGAGCTATTTTTCTATGTTGTATGAATGGTAGATGCTATGTATATGATATTTACCAAAAATTGTGAAAATAAATATGTGACAAGGAAATGCAGACTAGTTCCAAACATATTGTGGCTTCTCTGTTCTTAGCATTCTTCTATTTAAATGAATCCAAGGGCAGTATGACAAATATTAAAGTCTCTGGGCACTAAAATGTTCCTGTGTATTTCATTATTCTTCTACAAAAAGGCAAGTAGAACATTTGAGACAAATAGTTTGAGTACACTGAAGCTACGTGCATTGTGATGTATAACATATTTATTATTGCAAATGAGAAGTGTTGTATATATTTTTCTAATCTACTTGGATCACTCTTTCTGCTCAACTTTGTGTAAGAAGTGTTACATCGTTGTCTATGTTGTTGTTGTTGTTGTTTTGTTTTGTTTTGTTTTTGTTTTTTGTTTTGTTTTGTTTTTTCAAGACAGGGTTTCTCAGAATAGCCCTGGCTGTCCTGGAACTCACTTTGTAGACCAGGCTGGCCTAGAACTCAGCAATCCACCTGACTCTGCCTCCCGAGTGCTGGGATTAAAGGTATGCACCACCACACCCGGCTGTCTATGAATTATTTTTAAAAATACTTCAGTAATTATAGTTCTAATTTTATCATCCTGGATGTATCTCTAAGTTATTATGGAGAGTGACAAACTCAGTAAAAGACACCATAGGGCTGAGGAGATGGTTCTGTCATCAAAGTGCACACCGTACAAATGTGGAGACCTGAGTGCCATTGCCAGAACCTCTACAAGATTGCTGGTCATGATAAAGAATGTTTATATTCCTAGAACTGATGAGGCAGAGGTGGGGGGACCGTTGGGACTCACTTCATATCTAATTGAGTCTAGTGTGCTTTAAGCCCATGGGAAACCCTGTTACAAAGGAGGTGGATGACAGTTGCTGAGGTAGATATCTGAGGTTGTCCTCTAAATTCCACATGCACGTGTACAAAAAGGTATGTATATGCATGCACACACACATGCATTTGCATGCATGCACACATACACTCATAAAAGGGGAAGTCATTATAGTATGTCTGCCACACTTATCACCATTAATGTTTAAATGGATCTCTCAATCACAAGTGTTCTCCATCTGATGTTTTGTGTACTGAATAATTCTGCCACTGTATTTAATTAACAGTTTCTTGTGATAAAAGTGAATGAAAAGTCTGATACCTGGGCCCGAATGGAAGGCTTATATTCATACTGGCAGTCTATAAAGGACCCCACTCCTACAATATTCACTTTCTACTTCTGCATGAATTGTTTGAAAAATGATTAGATGATATCTAAAAAAATTTGTTGTTTATTTGTGTTTATATGTTCTATTTGAAAATTCATGCATGCTTATTATTTGGGAAGTTAGTAACTTAAAGATAAAATTAATGAATCCATAATTCCACTTTATGGGTCAGTAACTATTCTGTGCAATTTCAACCTTGTAAACATCCTTGAGACTGCCTTCCCACACATCGCTTCACCTCCTGGTATTTGAATATAAACCACTTTGAATTCTTTAATCATATTTACAAACAGAGGGATGAGTGTAGACAAGTATGTGTTGAACTTCCTGGGGCACAGGAGCTAGTATTTGTTGATAGCATCCTTGGCTTGGATAAGATTTTAAGTTCATTGACGGAAATAGATCTTTTGATAATAAAGTGAAGTAATTAATTCTATTATTTTCTTTTTATAAAAATTAAACAGTTTGCCTTGGTGTTGGAATCAAGCTGTGAATCCATGGATTTCTTTACTTAAGTCCTGGGCTTCTTCCATTGAATCAGGGGAAAGAATGTTGTCTGATAGGAGAGGTGGCAGCTATTTTAAAAGTGGAAGAAAAGGAAATAAAGAAGCATTACTGATCGTTGCTTTTAGAAAAACAAGTCGATTTTCAAAACCAAAAGGAATTAGTTGTATTCATACTAAATATGGATGCATTGGGTCATAGTGGCCTCTTCTGGTGAAGATGAGAATATCAGAAATAATTATTAAAATTATAAATGTTTAATATGGTATTTCAGGTTTGTGTATAAATTAAGAAATTTTATTTCTTTATGAATACTAGTTTGAAAAATATATCATCCGTTAACATGAACATTAGATGCTCAGGACTTGTTTTCTTATGAACCACCAAAGTAGCATCATGAGGACCAAGTGTCATTTGAACATACTCAGAAATGAGTCTTCCCAGTGATGTCATCCTTGGCAAATGTTTTGTCCTTTACAGAGCTCAATGTGAAAAAAGGAGGAAAAAGAAAAATATGAAAGATATAACAACCATACTTCTACTTGGTGACCTATTGCAATTTATAATTAAATATTCACTGTGATAACACTCTTTATAAGGACTCTATGAAATCATGGTAGATTTCACAATTAGTTACGCATGAGGACAATAAGGATCAAATGTCTTCATTTTCCATAAGAAACAGAATGAGGCATTCTAAATGGCATCTGTCCTTGCACATGTAGACCCATCTTATGTTCATTATCCCGACTGCAATTTTGTTTGTTTTATAATTTAATTTTATTTTTTACTTTTTCAGTTTACATGCCAAAATCCTTCCTCCAACCCCCTTCCCCTTCTCCTCTGGGTGGTTGCCACCCCCACCCCCACCCCCACCCCGGTATTCCCCTACCCTAGCACTTCAAATCTCTGCAAGAATAGGCACTACCTCTCCCACTGAGTCCAGACATCGCAGCCCAGCTAGGAGAACGTATCCCATGTACAGGCAACAGCTTTTGAGGTAGCCCCTGCTCCAGTTGTTTAGGACCCACATAAAGATCAAACTGCATATCTGTTACATATGAGCTTGGAGGTCTCTGTACAGCCTATGTATGTTCTTTGCTTGGTGGTTCAGATTCTGAGAGACCCAAAGGGTCGAGGTTAGTTGACTCTGTTGTTCTTCTATGGAGTTCCTATCTTTATCCCCCTTGGGACCTGCATTCTTCCTGTTCTTCCATAAGATTTCTGGAGCTCTATCCACTGTTTGGCTGTGGATGTCTGTATCTGTCTGAGTCAGCTTCTCGGTGGAGCCTTTCAGAGAACAACATGCTCTTGTGTGCAAGCATAACACAGCATCATTAATATTGTCAGGGATTGGTACTTTCCAATGGGATGGGTCTCAAGTTGGGACAGTTATTGGTTGGCCATTCTTTTGGTCTCCATTCCATCCCCTGTGCCTACATTTCTTGTGGACAGGATAAATTTTGGGTTGAAAGTTTTGTGGGTGGATTGGTGTCTCTATCTCTCCATTGTGGTTCTTGCCTGGCTACAGGTAGTAGCCTCTTCATGTTCCATATCCGCAATGTCGTGAATCACAGCTAAGGTCACCCCCATTAATTCTTGGGCTCTTCCCTCATCCCAGATCTCTCTCTCTCTGTCCAGTCCTAGAGATGCTCCCTACCCTCTTACCCATATTAATTGCAGATTTCCATCTATTTTCATGGCCATCTGGCCATCTCTCTTGTCTTTCCCTAAACCTGATTCTGAACCCCGCTATGTCCCACCCAATTCCCTCTCTACCAGTTCCCTCCCTCCATCTACCTCTTTTGTTTGTTTGTTTGTTTGTTTGTTTGTTTGTTTGTTTGAGACAGGTTTCTCTGTGTAGCCCTGGCTGTCCTGGAACTCACTCTGTAGACCAGGCTGGCCTTGAACTCAGAAATCCCCCTGCCTCTGCCTCCCGAGTGCTGGGATTAAAGGCGTGCACCACCAACGCCCAGCTTCCATCTACCTCTTATGACTATTTTATTCATCCTTCCAAGTGAGATTCAAGCATCCTTGCTGCGCCTTCTTTCTTGTTTAGCTACTTTGGATCTGTGGAGTATAACATGATACTTGTATTTTATCACTAATATCAACTTATAAGTCAATACATACCAAGCATGTACTTTTGGGACTGGGTTACAACACTCAGGATGATATTCTCAAGTTCTATCCATATGCCTGCAAAATTCATGGTGTTTTTCTTTTTAATTTCTGAATAGTATTCTATTTCATAAATGTACCACTTTTTTATCCATTCTTCAGTTAAGGGACATTTAGGTTGTTTCCAGTTCCTGATTATTATGTATAAAGCTGCTATGAACATAGTTGGGCAAGTGTCTTTGTGGGATGTAAGAGCATCCTTTGGGTATATGCCCAGGAGTCGTATAGCTGGGTCTTGAGGTAGAACAATTACCAGTTTTCTGAGAAACCACCAAATTGATTTCCAAACTGATTGTATAAGTTCACACTCCCACCAACAATGATTCCCCTTGTTCCACATCTTTGCAGTATATATTATCTCTTCAGTTTTTTGTCTTAGCCATTCTAATAGGTGTAAGATGAAACTTCAGAGTTGTTTTGGTGTACATTTGCCTGATGACTAAGGACCTTGAACATTTCTTTAAGTGCTTCTCAGCCATTCAAGATTCCTCTATTGAGAATTTTCTGTTTAGCTCTGTACACCATATTTAATTGGGTATTTGGGTTGTTGGTGTCTAACCTTTTGAGTTCTTTGTAAATTTTGGATATTAGCTTTCTGTCAGATGTAGGATTGGTAACAATTCTTTTCCAGTCTGTAGGCTGCCATTTTGTCTTTTGATAGTGTCCTTTGCCTTACAGAAGCTTTTCAGATTTATGAGGTTCCCACCTATCATTTGTTGATCTTAGAGCCTGAGTCACTGGTGTTCTTGTCAGAAAATTGTCTCCTGTACCAATTTGTTCAAGGGTATTTCCCACTTTCTTTTCTATGAGCTTTAGTGTATCTGGTTGTATGTGGAGGTCCTTCATCCACTTGGACTTCAGTCTTGTGCAGGGTGATAAGTATGGTTCTATTTTCATTCTTCTATTTGCAGACATCCAGTAGAAAAGTACAATTTGTTGAAGATAATTTATTTTTATCATTGTATGGTTTTGGCTTCTTTATCAAAAATCAAGTAGCCATAAGTCTGTGTTTTTATTTCTGTGTATTCAGTTAGATTCCATTGACCAACATGCCTATTTCTGTATCAATATCATGCAGTTTTTAATCACTATTTCTCTGTAGTACAGCTTGAGGTCAGGGATGGTAATTCCTCTAAAAGTTCTTTTATTGCTCAGGATTGTTTTGGCTACCCTGTGTGTTTGTTTGTTTGTTTGTTTGTTTTTCCATATGAAGTTGAGAATTGCTCTTTTGAGGTTTATAAAAAATTGTGTTGGAATTTTGATGGGGATTGCATTGTATCTGTAGATTGCTTTTTGTAAGATGGACATTTTCACTATGGTAATCCTACCTATCCATGAGCTTGGGAGGTCTTTCCATCTTCTGATATCTTCTTCAGTTTCTTTCTTCAGGGATTGATGTTCCTGTAATATAAATCTGCTGCTTGCTTGGTTAGTGTTATACCAAGATATTTTATTTGTGGATATTGTAAAAGGTATTGTTTCCATAATTGCTTTCTTGGTCCATTTATCATTTGTATAGTAGAGAAGGGCTACTGATTTCTTTCAGTTAATTTTGTATCAAACCAGTTTGCTGAAGGTATTTATCTCCTGTAAGAGTTCTCTGGTAGAATTTTTGGGGTCGATTATGAATACTATCATGTCATCTGCAAGTAGTGGTACTTTGACTTCTTCCTTTATAATTTGTATTCCCTTGATATCCTTTAGTTGTATTATTGCTTTAGCTAGAATTTTAAATACTATATTGAATAGATAGGGAGAGAGTGGGTACCTTGTCTTGTCCCTGAATTTAGTGGAATTGCTTTAAGTTTCTCTCCATTTAGTTTGATGTTGGCTATTGGTTTGCTGTATATTGCTTTGATAATGTTTAGGTGTGTGCCTTGTATCCATGTTGTCTCTAATACCTTTCACATGAAAGGTTGCTGGATCTTATCAAATGCCTTTTTCAGTGTCTATTGAGATAATCATGTCATTTGTTTTCTTTCAGCTGGTTTACATGGTGGACTACACTGGTGGATTTTTGTATGTTGAACCATCTCTGCATCCCTAAGGTAGAGCCTGCTTGATCTTGACAGATGATGTCTTTGATGGGTTCCTGGATTTGTTTCATTGAGTAATTTTGTATCCATGTTCATAAAAGAAATTGATCTAAAGTTCTCTTTCTTTGTTGAGGTTTTGTTTGGTTTAGGTATCAGGCTGACTGTGACCTCATAGAGTACATTTGTCAGTGTTGCTTCTGTTTCTATTTTGTGGAATAGTTTGAGTGCTATGCCCAGACCACAAGGTCCACCATGAGTCCCATTCATATGTAAAAACAAAAAGTCTTAAAACTTGAGCTCAGACCCTCCAACCTCTCCAGCACAGTGGATGGTGTTGAGGGTGAGGTACTTTCCAACTTGTCAGTTATCTGTTTGACATTTGCTTGTTGCACTTCCATTAGCTAGTAATAATTTCAACCAGGTATAAAATAGTTGCTAACTTAATCTATCTACTGTAAACATTAGGTACTTTCCCATTAAAAACTGATTGGTTGTTGCTAGGAGTGGAGTGGCTATTTGCCCAGAAGAACTATGATTGTTACCAGGGTGACATAGCTCCTGAAACAAGTTTGAGTTTTTTCCAGTAGTTGAGTTCATTCAGAGGGCAAGTTAATCCTAAAATGGAGTCTGAAAGCAAAATGGAGTTTGTAATGTTAAGTTGGGCACTTCATGAGGAGTATTGGTAATAGCTCTTCTTTAAAAGTCTGGTAGAATTCTGCACTAAAACCACCTGGCTCTGAGCTTAGTTGGCTGGGAGACTTTTAATGACTCCTATTTATTTAGGGGTTATAGGGCTGTTTAACTAGTTTGTTTGACCTTGATTTAACTTTGGTATTTGTTTAGAAAATTGTCCATTTCATTGAGATTTTCCAGTTTTGTGGAGTGCAGGCTTCTGAGGTAAGAACTATGATACTTTTCATTTCCTTGGTGTCTGCGGTTATATCTCCCTTCTCATTTCGGATGCTGTGTATTTGGATACTGTCTGTCTTTTGGTTAGTTTGGCTAAGGGTTTGCCTATCTTGTTGATTTTGTCAAAGAGCCAGCTTTTGGGTTTGTTGATGTTTTATATTGTTTACTTTGTTTCTAACTGATTGATTTCAGCCCTGATTTTGATTATTTCCTGTCTTCTACTCCTCTTTGGTGTACTTGTTTCTTCTTCTTTTTTTCTAGAGATTTCAGGTATACTTTTAGATTGTTGGTATGAGAACTTTCTAAGCTCTTTATGCTTAGTGCTATGAACTTTCCTCTTAGAATCACTTTCATTGTATCTCATAAATTTGGGTTTTTGTACCGTCGTTTTCAATGATTTCTAGAAAGTCCTTAATTTCATTCTTTATATCTTCCCTGACCCAGAGATCTGAGTATAGAGTTGTTGAATTTCCATGAGTGTTTAGTCTTTTTGGTGTTCCTGTTGTTGTTGAATGCCAAATTTAATCCATGGTGGTCTGATAAGATACGAGGTGTTGTTTCAATTTTCCTGTTTCTGTTGAAGTTTGCTTTGTGATCTATTATATGGTCAGTTTTGAAGAAGTATCCATGAGGTGCTGAGCAGAAGGTATATTCATTTGTGTTTAGGTGGAATAATCTTTCTGTTGGATTTCTGTTAGGTCCATTTGATTCATAATGTCTGTTAGTTTGTCTGGATGACCTGTCAATTGGTGAAAGTGTGTTATTAAAGTCTCCCCCTATTAATGTGTGTGGTCCGATATGTTATTTAAGCTTTAGCAATGTTTCTTTTACAAATGTACATGGGTTCCTGCTGTTTGGGACATAGATGTTCAGAATTGAGATATCATTTTGGTAGATTTTTTTTTCTTTTTTAAAGTGTCCTTCCCTGTATCTTTTGATTAATTTTGTTTGGAAATCTATTTTATGAGATATTAGAATGGCTATGGCAGCTTGCTTCTTGGGTCTGTTTGATTGGAAAACTTTTCTTCAGTCCTCTAATCTGAGGTAATGTCTAGGTTTATTGCTGAGGTGTTTCCTGTATGAAGCAGAATGATGGATCCTGTTTTCCCATCCATTCTATTAGTCTGTGTCTTTGTATTGGGGAATTAAGTCATTGATGTTGAAAGATATTAATGACCAGTGATTGTTATTTCCTGTTGTTTTGATGTTGGTAGTGTTAGAGAAAGGGGGGGGTGAAGGTATGGAATTAATTATTTCCTATATTTTCTTGGATGTAGTTATCCTCCTGGGGTTGGAGTTTTCCTTCTAGTATTTTCTATAAGGCTGGATCTGTGGATAGATGTTGTTGAAATTTGGATTTGTCTTGAAATATCTTCTTTGCTCCATCTATAATGATTGAGAGTTTTGCTGGGTTTAGTAGTCTAAGATAGCACCTGAGGCTTTTTAGAGGTTGCAAGATATCTGACCCTTCTAGCTTTAAAAATCTGTTGAGAAGTTGGGTGTAATCCTGATAGGCCGGCCTTTGTATGTTACCTGCCCCTTTCCCCGTACTGCTTTTAATATTCTTTCTTTGTTCTATAGATTCTGTTTTGATTATTATGCACCAGGAGGATTTTCTTTTCTGGTCCAGTCTAATGGTGTTCTATAAGCTTCTTTTATGTTTATAGGCATCTCTTCCAGTAGGTTGGGAAAGTTTTAATCTATGATTTTGTTGAGAATATTTTCTGGTCCTTGAAGCTGGAACTCTTCACCTTTCTCTAATCTTTTTATTTTTAGGGTAGGTCTTTTCATGGTATCCTAGATTTCCTGGATGCTTTGTGTCAGGAATTTTTTTAGATTTACCATTTTCTTTGACTGATGTATTAGTTTCTTCTGTTATATCTTGTATGCCTGAGATCCTCTCTTTCATGCCTGTATTCTGTTAGTGATGCTTGCATCAGTTGTTCCTATTGTCTTCCCATCGCTGGTATTTCCTCAGTTTATGTTTTCTTTATTGCTTCTATTGCTACTCTCAGGTCTTGTACAGTTTTATTTCCTTCACCCATTTAATTGTATTTTCCCTTATGTCTTTAAAGGATAGATGTGTTTCCTCTTTAAAGACTTCTATCTGTTTGATTGTATTTTCCTGTATTTCTTTAAGAGATTTATTCATTTCCTCTTTAAAGACCTCTATCATATTTTATAAGACGGAACTCAAGGTCATTTTCCTGTTTTTTGGTTGTGTTAGAATATCCAGAGCTTGCTGTAGTGCGATAATTGTGCTCTGGAAATGTCATATTGTTCTTGCTTTTGTTGATTGTCTTCTTTCCAGAGCTGTTTCCAAACTGTTTCATGAAGCTTGTGTAGGATGAAAGTTTACACTAAAAGAGAATGAGCATCATCAAAGGAGAAACTGTTTTCTAAGAATGCTAATGAAACAGCTTCACGTTAATATCAACATATGGCGAAATAAACTACAAAAATCTTTTGAATAGCGTGACAATGATGATGGTTCACATAAACTTGAGGTTTGGTATTTATCCCAAGCAGCCTAGACTCAAAGGTAAGTATTGTGTTATGTAGACTGGAGAGGTCTATCCTGCCCTTGCTGGGACATAGTGGGGGTGGAAATACAGGTGTGACATTATATTACCAAGTCTAATTAGGTTACTAGAGGCCCACGCAGTAACCACCAGATATGTTGTCCCAATGGGGTCTCTGCTTTTGACATTCTTCATGTCATTTGGAAATGGCACATGGATGTAGCTGTTGGTCCTAGGCTTATCAAACAGTTCTATGAACAGAAGTAGGGTTCACTGAGCCTCAGCTTGCATGAAGCTGTCTGTGTGCAAGCCAATGCCAAGCTGGCTTCAGTATTCACATTGCCACTCAAATTTGCACACAGTCCATATGAAAGTCACATGGGATAGATACCACCCTTTGCTCAGCAATGTATAATTCAGTGAGGGGCTGGCAGATTCATAGGAAACTGCAAATCAAGTTAATACAAACCTTTGTGAAAGCTGCTGTCAGTTCTTAAGCTTCCTCCCCTTGGGAAGAGGAGTCCAATCCGGATGTCAAGAAAGCTGTCCTCATTGAGGTGCCTCGTGAGCTATCAGATGACAGATATGTCAGGATGGACAACTCAGAAGGGAGCAGATGGTTGGAAATATTTAAATCAATGGTAGGATAAGCTTTTCTTTACTATGCAGAAGTAGAAACATTCCCCGTCAAAGTTACCTTAAGTAAATTATACAATGATAGATGGCAGACCCTCCTGCAGCTGGGGTAAAGGAAATACAGGAGAAAGGGAGTAATTACAAAACCATAGCAGAAAGATAAGCCTCTTTGATTCAGCTGAGTACAATAATTGAGAGCCTATTGCAGAGAAGCTAGGGCCATGGGGTTTCTAATTTTACGGACTCCTGACTTGCTTGGTAGAAGTTAGGTCAGGATGATGCAAGCTGTGCCCAGGGTAAACAATATAAACTTGGGTTGGTCTTGAATGAGTTTTGTTTTGTTTTGTTTTGTTTTGTTTTGTTTTGTTTTGTTTTGTTTTGTTTTGAAGTGAACTATTACTGCCTTAGAGAGCGGGCATCTTTTGAATTTGTCTCTGTGTGGACTGTAGCACTCAGGAGCTACAAGGCTCAGAGAAACCACAGCACTCACTTTCCGAGTCTGACCAGGTGAGCTGTCTCTTTGGCAAGTCTGTGGAGATAGCTGGAAAATGATTAATGAATAAGAGAAAAATGAAAGACTAAAATTGAAATTCTCTAGTACACAACAAACACTTTTCCATTGCTCTTTAAAGCTCTCCAGATTTCTTTTCTCTGTTTTTATAGGCATGAATGCCAACATTTTGAGAATATCTATAAAAAGTAAATTGAGTTTCCCAATCCAAAAACATAGTGGGCATCTATTACATTTTTAAATTTTTCTTAATCTCTCTAGTAAAACTACTCATCTCTCATTACTTCAAACATTAGATAATTCATATTTGTGGTAGCTAGTTTTAGGTCAATTTGAAACAAGCTAAAGTCATCTGAAAGGAGGGAACCTCAATGGAGGTAATTCCTTCATAAGTTCCAGCTATATGTAAGCTTGTAGGGCATTTTCATAAGTAGTGATTGATGGGGAAGGCCCCACTCATTGTGGGTGGTATCATCTCTGGGATGGTGATCCTAGATTCTATAAGAAAACAGGCTGGCAGTACAATGGTGCACATGCCTTTAATCTGAGCACTTGGGAGGCAGAGGCAGGCAGATCCCTGTGATTTCAAGGACAGCCTGGTCTGCAGAGTGAATTCTTGGTCAGCCAGGGCTAAATAGACAAACACTGTCTTGAAAAATCAAACAAACAAGCAAAGAACAAGAAGAGCAAGTCATAATGAGCAAGCCAGTAAGCAACACTCCTCCATGGTCTCTTCATCAAATCCTACATACAGGTTCCTGTCCTTTTTGAGCTTCTGTCCTGGCTTTGATGATAAACAGGGATATGGAAGTGTAAGCCAAATAAACCTTTCCTTCCCGAGTTGCTTTTGGTCAGTGTATTTTATCACAGCAATGGTAATCCCAAGACAATGAGAATGATACTACAAAAACTATTTTTAAGCATAATTTTAAATTTTAAAAGTAAAACTTCATATTAATCTTTTACTTAGATTTTATTATTGATGATTTTTTATGCATGCATATAATATGCTTTGAACAAATCCACTCCCCTCCACCCCCACCAATTTCTCCCCTACTCCACGCCCACTTTTTCCTCTCAGCTTCAAGTGATTTAAAACAACCAGACAAACTGAATCCACTTAGTGTGGCTGTGTACCCATAGGTGTAGGACCACGTACTTGAACATGGGCAGCCTTTTGGGGGGCCACATCCCTGAAGGAAAATAACTTTGCCTCCCCAAACAGCCTTCAGCTTTCCAACCAGTGCCACAGGTGTGGATGGGATTCCCATAAACCTCTCCTGCTCCCTGCTAGGATTTAGGCTGGTTTTATCCTGTGGAAGACTCCCAAACTGGAAGAAATGAATTTCTAATCTTTCTAAATCAACCAGTGTGGTCATTTTCTACTGTAGGAAACACAGAGCTACACAGCACCCGCTTCTGCCCACTCTAGCTTATGCTTTCACTATGGCTGATCTACTTTCTAAGATTGCAAGAAAAAAATCATATATTATGGCAAATACTGTGAATTGATCTTAATGTCTTTTCTTTATTGGAGAACTATTATCTTCTCTTCTAAAATATTTAATCAAGATTCCATGACTGCCTAGATTTGTTCCCATATATTATGTGACACTTAAATCAGAAGGGGCTGGGAGTGCAAAATTGTCTTTCAGAGGAATCCTTACTAAGCAGCAGAAAGGAACAAAATCCAGCTAAAAATAAGTCAGTATTCTTGACTATGATTCTTTAAAAAAAAAAAAGAAAAGATAGAATTCAGAATACACTGTCAGATCATGTCCTCTAGGGAGCAGGAACTGGGTTATCAGTGCCTCTGCAGTGGCATCTACCCCATGTCAGTAATGGAAGGCGTGGCAGCAGGGATTCTGTGATGCCTCTTATCTCAGTCAGGGCCACGGCTGGTTGGCTGAACTCTGCTTCACTCTGCTTCAACCCAGCTGAATTCAAAGTAAAACCAAATGGAAAACCATAAAGCCAACTGGAAGACAGCTTTTTTTGAATCCTACCTCCTTTTATTCTTCACATCTCTCAAATAGTCTCACTGCAGGAGTTTGCATGCTGAAGAAAGAGCAGCAGAGCTCAGTAAGCAAACTGGCATGTGAAGAGTAGAAAGAGTCTCAGGATGGGAACATGAACTCATTTCTGAATGGGAAACCAGGACTACCATTGAGGTGGGAGGATTTGCTGGCAAATCTGCCGCCTGGCAAATTAAGCAGCTAGCCTGGAAACATCTAGACAAAAGTAGGGGGAAATGATCAAAACCTTACTGTGAAAAAAGTCAGGTAAAATCCCTACCTATAGTTGTCAATAATCATTAAAACAATTGAAAGCTTACTGCTGAGAGTTAGCAAAGCTAGACGTAATGGAAACTCATGTGTAAAACTATCAATTCACATTATAATGAATTTGGAAATTCTTTTCTCATTCAACAATCATGCCTCATATAGGAAAGTTTTGAACAACAAACTCTGCTCATGTGCTCATATTTGCATTCAATAGCCAATATAGAAATTCACTAAGAGATTTGCAGTCGGGGTCAGTGACATTAGAGTATTAGACTGTGAAAGTTACAAACACTTTTTCGAGTGTTCTAACATGAAGAGGTGACTTCGATCCTGGCATGTGAAAGCTAAGGTGCTAGTTTTTCTCTCCGGTGTATTGCAAAACAACATATAAATAGGGTAGAATTCTTAAGTCATCTTGGAAAATATCTTTTACACTAGCCTAATCTCTCAGGACTTAATCTGTTTCTTGTTTCCATAACAAATACTTGCATCCTATTGTTCATAAAGAAAAAGTATAATACTATACAAATTCCTGGTTAGGAAGCTTAAGACAACAGTGCCCTGATCTGATAAAGTCTATCTACATGATAACAGACAGGAGGTCAACACGTGGACAAACAGAGGAAGTCTTCCAGCTCAGCCCCCACTTTCTCTTCCTCTGACACCATCCTGAGAGCTCCAATTTCATGACCTCATCATCTCTGCAATTACTCCTCTGGGTGTCATTAATAGATGAACAGGCTCCCAACTCACTTCTAAGGGTAGGGGAACAAGGTCAAGTCATAGCGTATAGCATTAGTGATCACCAGAGGACACTCATTTCCAAGGTTTGCACTCTGTTGAAAAAGTGGAAATAAATGTACAGAAGACAGAAACATGGAGGATGAAATGACTCCCAGTATCTTAGCTGACTAACATTCTGCTGTCTACTTTTTTAAGAAGAAAAGGTAATTTTTGGTTTTGTAATTGTCCAAACATTTTCATAGAGTGTTATGAAGAATAACTCTCTTTTAGTGTAAAAGAAAAATGTTACAAGAAGAACTTTAACAGTAGCACTGTCCCCTTATATAAGTAGTTTTGAGATTATAATTATATCTTTCTTCTCTACAAATATTCCATGTACAATATGATGTTCTCTTTCAAATTCATGGGGTATTATTTTTAATTGATGTTATACCTACACCTCTCTCTCTCTTCCTTTCTCTCTCTCTCTCTGTGTATATATATATATATATATATATATATATATATATAACCTGTTCACACTTTATAAGATTGATTGTACTATTTCATTTTCAAGGTTGACCACTTTTCACTGGTATGCTCTTTTTATATATTTGTTCAATAAATATCTTTATTTCAGATAGATGGGTGAGCCATGTAAGGAGAATGGATCTTATAGAAAGAAAATATTCAAGGAGATACACTTTGTTGTTTATATACATTGAAAGAAAAATGACTGTAACATTTAGATAGCATAACATGATGTAATCTAGTGTTTTCTCTTTTAACTAAAATTCTGCCATTACCAACTATGGATACACACATACACACAAATAATTTTATGTTATAATCTGTCATTTTCCACTACTCTGTCCAAAGAGGAAGTTATGACTGAGTGTGCTGGTAAATTTATGTCAACTTGACACAAGCTATGGTCATCTAAGGGGGTGAACAGGAGAAAATTACTCCACAATATTGGTTTATAGTCAAGCCTATAGAGTATTTTCTTAATTAGTGATTGATGGCAAAGGGACCTCTCCATTGTGGATGTGGCTACCCCTTGGCTGGTGGTCCTGGGTTCTATAAGAAAGAAGGCTGAGCAAGCTTTCAGGAGCAAGCTAGAAACCAGAACTCCATGACCCCTGCATCAGTTCTAGCCTCCAATTCCCTGCCCATCTTGAGGTCCTGTCCTGACTTCCTTCAATGATGAACAGCAAGTACAACCAAATAAACTATTTCCTCCCCCTCCCCCTGCCTCTAAGTTGCTTTGGTCATGGTGTTTCATCACAGCAGTGGTAATCCCGACTAAAACAGAAATTTGTACCAGGATTCTGAGGTATTGCTGTGATGGACCTGACCATATGCTTTGGGGAGGATTGGGAAAACTTTGGGATTTTGACCTAGAAAAGCTATTGAGTGTTCAATTCTTGATGAAAAGTTCTACAGGAGCTTGAAAGTTAAGAATGTTGAAAGCAAGGCAGATGATAGAGGGTCAGTTTGTGACATTCCAGAGGGAAGTTTGAACATCCCTTAATGATTCTATCAGGGCTACTTGCTATTTTGAGATAAGAATCTGTGTTTCTCTATAACATGGTGCACAGAATCAACTAAGCAGGACTCATAAGAACTCACAGAGACTGAAGCAACAATCATGGAGCCTGTATGTGTCTAAGTTCCCTGCATATATGCTATGGTTATATAATTTGGCGTTCTTGTGGAACTCCTAACAGTGGCTATGATAGGTGCCTCAGACTCTTTCTCCTGCTCTTGGAATCCTTTTCATCCAACTGGGCTTCCTTGTCCAGCCTTGATATGAGGGTTTATGCCTAGTCTTATTGTAACTTGTTATGCTGTGTTCAGGTGATATTCCTGGGAGGCCTGCTCTTCTTTGAAGGGAAAAGAAAAAGGAGTGAATCTACAGGGCAGGGGATGTGGTAGGGGATGGATTCGGAGGAGAGGAGGAAGCGTACACTTGGGCCAGGATGTATGAGAGAAGAGTAAAAAGAAATCAGGTCCTGGTCATCTGGGGATGAAGAATCAGCTACGATTAACAAAATACTGGAGTCACTAAAGTGATACCTTGGTTTTACTGGAACGATTGATATTGATTCTCTGGAGCTGAAAAATTAGCTACTGCTAAGAGGAGTCCAGCATCATTGACATGAACATTTCTAGGAACTGTTTTTGTGAGAGTCATCATGCTGAAGTGTTTCAGAAGCTCCCAAGACTGTATTTTGTGTTGGTGGTAGAACTTGATAGTGTAGGAGTCATCCAAGTGGTACTCGTTTTAAAGATATGACAGGGTCATGGAGAACAACTGAAGCTTGGCACTGTGCCAAGTTCAGGGTAGGCTATTGATGAAAACACATAACAATTGCAGCATAAGACTACAGGATTTTGGAAGTGCCAGGAACATGGGATAATCTCCAATAAAAGCAGTAACATGTGATTTGGAGCTGGCCTGAGCTTAGAATACAAACTGTGTGCGGTAGAGAGTGGAGCCAGAGAAGTTACTCAAGTCCCTAGTAAGAGCCTTAAAGATTGTGAGTGAATATCAGCTATTGGGCACTGAATTATTTGTACTGTTAGAGTTTGGTTTTGCCTTGATTTGATTGTAATTGTGTCTTGGTTCTTTTGAAGTAAGAATGTGTTTTTTTATTGTTTGTTTGTTTGTTTGTTTGTTGATTTTACAGGAGCCAACATTTAAAAACCTTAGACTTTTAAAAAAGAGATTTTTGTATAGCTGGGTGCTCTTGTGGAATTCCCAACAATGGGAGTGGGGGGTATCTCTGACTCTTTTTCCTGCACATGGAAATCTTTTCCTTCTACTGAGGTGCCTAGTCCAGTCTTGACTTGAGGATTTGAACCTTGTCTTATAACTTGTTAAGTCATGTTTGATTGATATCCCTGGGAGGCCTGCTCTATTTTTTGTTTGTTTGTTTGGCTAGTTTTTGTTGTTGTTTTTGTTTGCTAGTTAGTTTGGTTTTGTTTGTTTGTTTGCTTGCTTGATTGGCTTTTGTTTGTTTGTTAAGTTGTTGTTTGTTTGTTTGTTTGTTTGTTTGGTTGGTTGGTTGGTTGGTTGGTTGGTTGGTTGGTTGGTTTTTTGAGACAGGGTTTCTCTGTATAGCCCTGACTGTCCTGAAACTCACTCTGTAGACCAGGCTGGCCTCGAACTCAGCAATCTCCCTGCCTCTTCCTCCTGAGTGCTGGGATTAAAGGCATGTGCCACCACTGCCCAGCAGTTAGTTGGTATTTTTAAGTGAAAGAGAGGAGTGGATCTGGGGGGAGGAACTAGGAGAAGTAAGGGGAGGAAAATGAATAAATAAATAGGAGATTGGTGGGTTTTATAGAGACTTTGGATTTTAAAAGAAACTGATTATTCGGAGACAACTTTTGAAGTGTTTGAATTTGTACGACTGTGGGAAATTCAAGTTTTAAAATTTTTCATATTGTGAAGTCTTTTTAAAATTCGTGATCTTGGGGATGAACAAGAAAGAAAGGTTGTAGCTTAACAATGATGTGTTTGTGTGTCAACTTGACAACCTTTGCCAGCTAGTTTTATACCAACTTGACACAAGCTATAGTCATCTGAAAGGATGGCGTCTCAACAGAGAAAATGCCTCCATAAGATCTGGCTTTAAGGGGTTTTCTTAATTAGTGTTTGATGGGAAAGTAGAGGTACCACTCCTAGGCTGGTAGTTCTGAGTTCTATACCAAGCAGGCTGGGCAAGCATGAGAATCCAACCAGGAAGCAGCGGTCCTCCATGGTGTCTGCTTCAGCTTCTGCCTCCAGGTTCTGCTTCATGTGAGTTCCTATTCTGACTGCCTTTGATGATGAGCAGTGATAGAGAAATATAAGCCAAATAAACCCTTTCCTCATCAAGGCGCTTTCAGTCATGGTGTTTCATTACAGCAAGGCAAATCCTGACTAATACACTGACCAATTAACTATTTTGTCCTCTGCTTCTTAAGGTGACTACATTGGGTATGAAGAAGAAAGAATTCAAAAATTAATGCTGATTTCTAAGCTCAAAGGCCAATATTAATATATCTACAATACCGTACAAGTTTAATTTCTAGTTATAAATCCTTTAGCATTTAATCATCGTTTATAGTTATTTCTGTTTGTATATCAGGCTCTGTCAGGAATGAATCTTAATCCTCAAGGAAGTTATGTCCTGATATTAAAACGGTCCTTTGACTCTTCTAAGTTTATATAGAAAATCTATGCTTTTTTTCTCAATTTACAAGCTTCACTATCATTTTCTGACAATAAAAAATATATTTTCCAGAATCATAAAAGCCAAACTACATTCCATACCCTATTACAAGTCTAGGCTCAGAAGCATCAAATTATACTCTAGGGTAGTAACTATTGTCTGCTTTGTGGATAAAGTTTTATCATCATGTACTCACTTGTGCTCATTTGCTGGTTGTCTATGCATGCTTTGTATTACAGCAGACACTTCACAAGTACAAAGTCCAACATCTTTACCTTTCTATAACAGGAAAAAATGTGCTAACCTATGGTTTATTTAAACACTAAATATCTTCCTATTTATAGTTTCCAGAATTCTCTGATTCTATGAAATTACCCCATAAAGCTGGGAGCTATGGATGGTCTCTGGGTAGAGCGGAGGTGTTATATATGCCATAGAATTAACAGCCTCGTGGTATTTTAAGATTGGGCAGAGACTAGTGGTGAGGGTAACAAGTATATTACTGCAAATTCCATGTGGTGATTAATTTTTAAATTAACTAATAGACTCGATTATTCTACAAATAGGATGAGTTACTTTATTCAACAATTTTGTTTCATATCAATGTTATTTACAGATTTGATGGAAAGAACATGCCTGCCACCATGAGTGTATCACCCTGAGGATGAGCAAGGCAGCAGAGAAGAGCTATCAAGACAAGAAAAAAATACACATGAATATAGAAAGAAAGAGATAAATCTTCGAAACAAATAAGGCATAAAGGGGATGCTGTTAGACACTACTCTTTGTCCTTTACCTTTTCCTTGTAATTTGTAATTATTAGCAGCAATAACTAATTGTTAATGACAAGGGCAGCTGCCCCTACCTCCCTGGTGTATTGTAATTGGATCAACAAAAGGAAACTCAGCAGCTAAAAGCTATCCATTAGCTTTACAATTATTGTATAACATTACTTACTTTATCAGCTCATGGCGGAAGAGGAGTTCTCTGTCATGCGCTCTCATTGATATCTACTGCCAGTTCTGTTAACACATGAGGGACGTCTGTATACACCATTATCTCATACTCCTGCCAGTTCTGTTAACACTTGAGGGACTTCTGTATACACCATTATCTCATACTCTTGAGGTCCAGTATGTTTTCTGTGCCTGTAGCTCCTGGATAGCCAGAGGAAAGACTTCCAGAAAGCACTTATCATCTAAACCATAAATCACAGGAAGAGTTAATTTTATTGGCAGTGTCCATTATAGTTCAGGCTTTGTGTTCAGCACTCAGCTGCACAAAGTCCAGATACATCCAAAAAACTACCATGTGGTCTAAATGTAGGGAGGCCCTTGAGATTGTAAGTCCATAGAGCAGAATTTTATGTTGAACTCCAACTTCAGAAATTGAGCCAATGAGCCTAGAAAAAAATGATCATCTTTCCTAGCCAGCAGCGAAACAAAAATCAAAACTATATTAGATTCTTTCTTATACCAATCAAAATAGCAGTTACTAAATGAGAATTGCAAAAAAAAAATCTTAAACTTAAAATGAAAGAATGACAAGTAACTTGAAAATATAATATAAAACATATTGTTAAAAGTAAGTAGGTATCTGGTCCCCAACATATAATCGTTCGACATAATTTTCAGTTTTACGATGGTGCAGAGGTGATATTCTATACAAATATTGGGATTTTAATATTTGATTTTATCTCAAACTAGTGGCCCACAGTATAATATTCTGTAATGATACAATGCACAACAGTGGGTGTGATCAAAGAAATGCTTCCAAGAGTGACCAGCCAGGACGCCACAGTGTACCATCATGTCTACACAGTGGCCATCTGTGTTTCCTGTTCTGAAACAATTCCATTTGCCACTTATGGTATTCAGCAAGTCACATGAAACTCAATACTCTATTATAAAATTTTTAAAAATTAAATTATTGCACTCACCTGTAGGTTAACATAAGTGTTCTGAGCATACTTAAAATAAAATAGGGTAAGATATGATGTATTACAAGTTAAGTATATCACATGCTTTTCTATATTCAAAGGAGTAAAACAACAAATGCTGGTGAGGATGTGGACGGAAAGGGATATCTTTTTTTTAATTAGGTATTTATTTCATTTAAATTTCCAATGCTATCCCAAAAGTCCCCCCCATGCTCCTCCACTCACTCCCCCACCCACCCACTCCCACTTCTTGGCCCTGGCGTTCCCCTGTACTGAGGCAGATAAAGTTTGCAAGACCAATGGGCCTCTCTTTCTACTGATGGCTGACTAGGCCATCTTCTGATACATATGCAGCTAGAGACACGAAAAATTCAGGTGACAGCAGATGCTGGCGAGGATGTGGAAAGGGATATCTTTAACTTATAGATGGGAATGTACACTAATTCAGCCATTATGAAACTCAGCATTGAAGCCTATCAATATACGTGAAAATACAACTACTGTATCAACTAGCTATACTACCCACAAAGAGCTCCAAACCAGCATGTCGCAGAAAAGCTTGCAGACCAGTCTTTAGACTAGTCCTTTGTCCTGAGACTTTCATTGCTCTACACATCCTTCAGTTGCTTCCTGTGCATTCCGCATTTCTTTTCTCATACAGCTCTGCCTCTAGGTAGTACAAAGCTAACAAAATGTCTCAGTGGCTTTGCTGAGGTCGCAGGGAGAGGTTCATTGGTTGTCCTGCCTTTAGGAAGGTACTGGACACTAAGGGATTTTGGTCCAGCCATCAGCCAATGTCTCAAGACACCTCAGAAACCTCTGCACTGGGCAGGCTAACAAATACTTAGAATCCTCTAGCTTGGATGTGTTTCATGTCCTTGATCAGCATCATTCACTTTAAATTTATTGAAGAAAATAGAAGCAATAAGTAACTAAACAAAGTATTTTAAGACTTGTAGACTAACATACAAAAAAAGTTTATTACCTTTTTTATTATTAATGTGACAGTATCTGAATCTCAAGAAACTCTTAACACTAGGAAATTTTTTTTTTTTTTTTTTTTTTTTTGGTCTCAAGTCCAGAACACAGGAAGGGCTGCCTGTGATACAATGACAAAAATCAAGGCTAACTTTCACTGTTGGGAATTAATGTCTCAGTGTGCTATGTGTGTATTCAGAGAAACATACAAACCTGACATTAGAAATC
This sequence comes from Mus caroli, assembly GCF_978045245.1. Taxonomy (NCBI): domain Eukaryota; kingdom Metazoa; phylum Chordata; class Mammalia; order Rodentia; family Muridae; genus Mus; species Mus caroli. Next base: position 12,757,581 of record NW_028227269.1, read on the forward strand.
CGTTCTACAATGATCTCAGATTTTCTGTACTAAAAGGATATTGTCATCAGTCTGGCAAAGAGGGCTTCAAGACCCAAGCGCCATGCACTTATCCCCTTGGCCACGTCAGACCCACTGTCCTTTGTGTCTTGGAGCCCTGGGGTTTAGAGACTCTCCTTCAGCAGGGTTTAGGATTACTGTTTCTCCTTTCCAAATCTTTCCAGGCAGTGCACAAGAGTTAGTAGGGATAGTGTGCATTTCATCATGAATTTGGCAATGCCAATTTTTGCTTAAAGCACTGTGGGTGGCAAGTCAATTTCCCTGCAGATTGAGAGCCTCCATTCTGATTTCTGTTTATGCTTACCCAAGCGATTTTATGTCATCAGAACCGTCTCTGAATGTCGTATTAGAGGAGACAGTTTGGTCAGGATATTCAAAAGAATGCTGACCTTACGGTCCACAATTATGTAAAGAATGACCCTGGTATCTCCAGGAGAGCATCTGGAATCGTTCTCTAGTCTTTGTCCTGAGGCAAGGCATCTGCTCCAAACTGGTTTTCTGCTTTCTGAAGACCTTATTTCACCAAACACGATGATTTTCTAGGAACACGGTTCAAAGTAAAAACAGCATGCTCACGTGCAATATGCTCCCATGCATGGACGCTTATCCCATAGGAGATTTTATCAGAAATAGAGACACTGCACTGGACTAGAATGGATCTACTTGGGCAGGACATCCTTTCTTTCACTCTGGTCTTTTGCTTTTCTTTTTTAAATCAAGAGTTTCTTCTAAATATTGATAGAAAATGTCACTTTTTGTCCCTTGCCAAGGACTATAGAAATTCAAGTGGAAAAAATCTAATTCATCCTCAGTCTAATTATTTGTATGACTGAACTTGGAATATTTTCTAAGACCTTTGCCAATTGGTACACTGTGGATACTTCAAAGTAAATTAATATGTTTTGCTTCCTTTGCTATGAACTTCTTGTGTGTGTGTGTGCACATGTGTGTGTGTCCACTAAGTTGCAGCAGCAGTAGCATTAAGCCTTCATCTATTGGCATTCTGAACAAGGCTTGGAGTGGCAGGAAGGGATAGAGGAGAGAGGAAGAGAGGGAAGAAAGGGCAGAAGGGGAGACAGGGAAAACCGGGAGTTTGTGTCAGGGGCCAGCATCTGTTCTTGTGTTCCATGAATATGTGTGACCCGGTTCACAGTGGTGTGAAGCGATCCCCATCACCTCCACTTTGTAGCCAAGGAAGCCCTTTCAAAGAAAGTAGGAGCTGTCTGTCTTTTAAGTCTGATTCACATCTTACAGCACAATGGCACGTCTGTCTGTGTTCAGATAATTTATCCAGTCAGTGCTAAAGCCAAGTCTTCCATTCAGATCCAGCCATGCTGAGCCACAATGAATACCTGACTTTGGTAGGATATGAGGGCATCTGAGTCAGTCAGTGCTAGCCCACTGCCCAACAATCAGAGGAGAGGGGAGCATCTCGCTCATCTGAAGAGCAATCTTGTTCCATTCTGCATCCCTGCCCACCTTCTCCAGAAAAGTCAAGACTCCAGAATGTAGCAGGAGTGCACTGTGTTATGCCCCTGCGGTCACTCACTGTAGTCCCCATCACTGTAATTCTGGAATAATAAGTGAGTCAAGGCCACGTAAATGCAACATAATCAAATGTCTCAATGATTGAGTAAAAGGCTCTACCATTGGCAAAACAGAGATGTTCTTAGAGGATATCAGAAAGAAAACATTTGTGCTCCATCCCTGTAATTATAATCTCGCAACGTGACTGTTTCAGGTCATTTGCTAAGCCATTCCTTATTTAAGAGTCTATTCTCCACTTGGTTAGTTAACTGCCCCTGGTCAGTATTCAGCCCCCAAATCTCCAAAGACAATCTTTGAATCTCTTGAACTCTTGAAGCAGGCATGAGAAATTGCTTTCAAATACAGAGTAATCCATTTTAGAGACCATTTCATCTGAACCCTGAGAGTGCACAAGGCTACATCCATCAACCCAGGAATATAAAGTAGAGACACAGCATGCTATATTGCTTCTTGTATTTATGCAAACTCTCATTTCAGCATTGTTATCGTCTGATCTATGAAATATATGTTAACTCCTCCTAGGTTCAGAAGTGATAAAAATCCGAGCAGAACTAAGAAATGTATTATCTGAGGAGCCAAACTCTTATCAAACAGCACTGCTCATAAGAAGCTAGCTGAACAGCATTCAACATTCGGGTGCGGAATATCTTGGTGAACATTCTCTGGGTGAAGAAGTAACGACCCTTCCCCTGTATTCTAGGGATCTGCCAGGGTGTTCTGCAGAGGGACACGATGCAGCTCAGCGACCCTGCTTCTTGAGACAGTGGCTTGTGTTGATTGGTTAAGTAAAGGGAACCTCATGAGAGCCTAAGCCCTCCATAACAAAAGAAGGGTCCTGTAGTCCATGTACACACCCCTTGGCTTTCTAATCTGTAGGTCCAACTCCGGAACTTTTTACACTCCACCTGATCCAGTACAGACAAGAACTTTGAACTGTCAAAAGACTTTGCACAATGATCAATAACCATTTCTTTCCAGGTAGTAAATCCTATCTAGAGTTTTGGAGTCACAGAACAAGCACAGGTGGGGATTCCAGAAACCAGCACCTTGTCCCATCACCCTGGCCCAGTCTGCCTCCCCAAAGGCCCTCTCCCCACTGGGAAGAGGACTGGAAACCAACTAAACCCAGATTTTGATAGGAAATTCTAGTGTTTTCCCAAGTTACCAATCCACTCAATCTACTTGGAATATCTACTGCTGATTCAAAAAAATCCAGAATATTCTCTACGAAAGAAAGAAAGTTTATTTTGTCAAAAAATATTCAGGGACATGATGACAACTTACATAGATGAAATACTAAATGAATTTAATATTTCTAAATTTTAACTTTTTTCACGGACTATTTTAAAATTATGACTTTTTATTATTGCCAACAAATTCTGAAATGACAAATTATTTTCTACCTAACTATCAGAGTTGGCCTTTTAGAAATTCTGAAGGTAACCAGTGTTGTTAATTTTCAAGGGTTCTATTCTACCACCTGGCAAGCTCTTTGTGCTGTGGAAGCATCTAAATCGCCTGTACTGCACCCTGCACCTCACCCCTTAACTGACAACAGGTTTCTTTTATCTGACTCATTACATTGATTAAACTCTGAAACAAGCTCACAAGCATTATTCAACCTAAGTGCACAACTTTGAGAGATAGCAGAGTTCAGTCCGTCTGGTTTATTGTGGACAAAGACTGCAAGTCCCCACAGCAGCAGTACTGAGCTATCTATCTCCCATCGGGAACTTAGAGCAGAGGGAGTAGTCAGATGCGGATGATGTCAGCATGGTGTGACAAACATGCTTCCCCATTGAAGATTCCAGAGGTTTAGAGTTAAATTCAAGGGGCTCAGATTCGTGCAAAAATAGTTTTCTTGCTTGCAAAAACTATAATTCTGTGTGTGTGCGTGTGTTTGCGCATACACATACATGCCAACACATGCTGCAGACGTTAGCAGAAGGCAGTAGGTGTGGTCTTCTGTCTCTGTTCTCTTTGTTTCTTTGAGGCAGAGTCTCTTGTTAAACATGAAGCTTGTGTTTGCGCACTAGGCTGGCAGCCAGCGAGTCTCATTGGTCTTCCTTTGTGTTCACGGAGCTGGAGCAGCAGGCCACTACTGCATACCTGGCTCTTTCATGCTGAAGCTTGCAAAGCAAGCTTAACACAGCAATGGCTCTTCACTGCTGAGCCATCTTCCAACCCGGCAAACATAGTTTCTCTTCTAAAGATCTGCACGGACTCTATCTCACAAAATGTCCAGGGTCTCAGCCCACTTCAGCTGGTATTAGGTCCTAAACTTTTGTCACAGTTAAGGCTGTTGTGACAGTTCTAGCACAAACACCCTCTGCCAGACTCATGTGGGACGTCTACAGGTTCACACAGTTTGTGCCCCAATTCCTTCAACCCCAACAGAAATCTCTTCATCTTTGATCACCAAAACTGTCACTTCTTCATTCTCTTCTGATTTTTCCACTATGCCTAATGTCCCTTGGCCCAATTAATCTGCTCTCCTCTACCATGCACTCTCTGCCATGCCCCCCACATGGTGTTACCCCCTATCCACTTCCACCCCTGCCCCTCTTCACTCCCCACTACAGCTACACACAGAGGGAAAAGCCAAGGTTCTCTTTCCCATCTACACAAAGTCACTAACACAAGATACTTCCTAAAGCAGCAGTCAGCTTCTACTAGTGTGGATTAAAATAACAAACAATACTTAAGTGAATATGCTGTATCAATCAATCAGGAAACATCTCAGTTTATATTTGGCTGTATTGTGAATGTTACTTTTGAATGTAAATGTCTCTTGTAATCCCTGCCTTTCTGCCTACTGCAACAAAAGAATAGTCACTTTCTTCATCTTTTCCTTGGATACATCTTTAGTCCCATCCGTGAACCTCTCAGATTCCATGCAATCATCAGGCAAGACTTTACCTAAGGGGCTTTTTATTCCTCTAAGAACCGATGTTCTTGTAGTTGCAGGAAAATTGCGAAAGAGACCAGTAGGGGGCGCCAGAGCCACACTACAAGGCAATCCAGAGTCTGCCTCTTCGAAAGGGGTGTGCTTGCCTGCAAGCACATTGGTTTGCGGTTTGTAAAGGATCTAGATTCTGTTCACCTAAGCTCACCTTGACTGACTTCTGGACTTATCTATCACCACACCTGCTCGACTGAAAGCTGAGTCCCACAGGATGAAACAATTTCTGTTTCTCAAGCCAAAATAATAATCATAATCATCATATAAATGGGTTATTGAATATGACTTGGCTCTGTTTTCTTGATTTGAAATCTAGTATTTCTCTACTGGAAGGGGATTGAGAATTCCTCTACTTATCATTATCCATCTCCTTCCCACAGCATAAAACAGAGAGATACTGAGTTTGGAGAGAAAAGATTGCCTGGTAATGATAGTCCGGGCAGTTAGCAGCAGGAATGGCGCTAATGGCAAAGCCCTGCGGTTCTAGAACCTTCGTTCCGTGGGTTTCTCCAAAGTAGCTTGAGTGTGCAGTCCCCACTCTGTACTCTGAAGCTCAGAGAAGTAAAATGCCTTCACAGGCTCTCCAGGGAGGTATGAGAATAAGGTATTAATACCTCCAGGGAGGTATTAAGAATAAGTTGTCTTTAATCTCTTAGTCTAATCAAAGGCTAATTATTTGATCAAAAAAGCCAAGATTTTCTGTTTGAAGGGCCATTCATTCTAAATTTTAAATCCAAAATGATTTTTTTTAAATGTCAGTTGGATGTGTGTGTGTGTGTGTGTGTGTGTGTGTGTGTGTGTTACTGATTATAACTAAACAAGAATAGGTCATGAATTTGAGGATATGAGAGGAGTTAGATGGTAAGGAAGAATGCAAATGATGCAAATACAGCACTCGTGCACAATTTTTTTAAAAAAGGATTAAACTCAAAAAGGGGCGTGGAACTTTCAAAAATTGAATAATACCCACTTGGGAAGCTTCCATGTCCCTCTAAGCTGTGGGTTGCTGTGCGTTAAATGTGTCAAGAAAACACTCTCTCAGCACTGAATTATTTTTTAATGACGTGCTAAAGCACAGAGACTGTGAAGTCTTACTCAGGCGAGGCTGTGTGAAGTGCTCTCTGTGGCAGACAAGGGGTCCACAACCCCCCCCCCCCACGTTCTTCCCTTCTCACATCTCTGCACGCATATGCCAATGGAAGGAACAAGTCAGAAAAGTGAGAACTGACACAGATGGAATGAAGCAGAGAAGAAGACCAGACTGGGGAGGAAGGAACCCACAGATATAAAGGGCGTGTGCAGGAAAGGCAGTTCAGACAAGAGCATTAACTGCTCACTGGTTGGACTTGAGTGTAGTGTGTTTCCCGCTGATTCCCTGAGCTGAAATTGTTTCACCACTGTGAAGTATTATGGACACTGGAGCCTAGCATGCTTACCAGGGGTGGGGGTGGGGGTCCTTTTTGCTCTGTCACCAGAGTAGAGGCTTCATTAATGCACTGTACTGTCCTTATAAGAAGAGAGAGGGAGACTGACCAGAGGACATAGAGCATCAGCTCCAGGCTTTTTGTCAAACCCCATATGGTAAGTAGGCCATCACCGGAAATGGGACTTCAACTTTGCACACATATGATTATGACCCCAAACACTCTTTTAAAAAAATATATGAGTTACCTAATTTTAGTTTTGTTCATTATACTCATATATACTCACATATATATATACACATTCATTACTCCAGCAATGCTCTACCTTATAATGGGTCCATAGCCTTCCCAAACAGTACCACTGGCTGGAAAATAAGTGCTCACTCACATGAACCTGTAGAGGACCTTTCTCGCTCAAACCATCACCATACATTGATGATGGATTCATTCATCCACTCATTCATTACATAGCCAAGAAAGAAAAATTTTATATGTCGGCACTATACACTAAATCTCATCAACTAATTCATTGTTTTTCTTTTCTTTGTTTTTTTAAATCATTTATCTATTTTGCCTTCATATAAGGGTATCAAGTCCCCTGGAACTGGAGCAATAAACAGCTGTGAGCTGCCATGCTGATGCTGGGAACTGGACCCACTAGGGTCCTCTAGGAAGAGCTGTCAGTGCTAGCAACTGCTAAGCCATTGCTCCAGCCGTTCATAGTTTTCCAGACGCCACAGAGAAATGTGATGTGCAGATGCCTGGTTGAACCTCGGGACTTGGTAGAAGGGAGAATGTCATGTGAAAACTGCTAAGGATTGATTAATATTTGAGTGATTTCCATCTCAGACTGGAAATTCCATCTTCTGTGAGAGCTGCCAACTAGAATTGATCACCTAAGCTCAGTTAATCATAACGAATGAAAAGACTCACACACCTATAATTAATTATGACCTGAATGAGACTCCTAAACACCCTAGCCCATTCAGCTCACAATTTTCTACTCTAATTCATGACCCTCTCCTACTGGCTTCTCTCTGAACCTGCCACAAGTAATGTTGTTTCCTTTTTCTGACAGTTTTTAAGCGATGGGTTTTGCAAGCTATACATAAGGAAAGAAAATGACGTTTGCTAGGCCAGTGAGGGTAAATCCACTCGTGTTGAGAATTGGATGATGAGTTTCGAGTTGATTATCTCCATCCCACACTGCATCTTCCTGATCCCTCAGAAATCTCCACAAATCAGATATTTTTATTGTCATTATTACCGTGCATCTGTATTGTGTGAGACCACAGTTAAAATGAGTAACAAGGTTTTCTGCCCCCTTCATATCCATCGAACTACCTATTGCAATTTGTTTGATGTCTCTGTGTCTTTTCTGGATTCATTCATTATTTTAAGCCTGGCAGTGAACTCCACACCACCCATATGGGAGAATAAACATCCATTGGACTGAATGGAGTTGCCTGGGTAGCCCAATGTTATCTTTTCAGTGTGAACTCTCTTTTTCATTAGAGTTTTCCCTTAGAACTCATTGAGAAGACCTTCTTTTGGCAGCATGAAAGGGAGGGGCTTCTATACAATATGTTTTCTGTGCTCTGTGTAGCTGTTATATGATTATTCTTTTTCCAGAACTTCTAACTCTATCCATCGTGACTTTAATTTACTAAACAGGAACATACTTAAGAACCATCTATAACCTTAGGAAATCTATTGGGAGAGACCAAATTCAGAGAAACAAAACCTCTAAACTCTTGATAAAATTAGTGTGTCACAGCCTTGAAGAAGACATGGTAAGAAAAAGTCAGACACTGGCAATGAAGAAGAGGCAGGAGACGATCACTTTACCTCCATGGAACTTGCTGGCTAATGTGAGTGCTATGCAAGCATGGCAGGTGTATACACATCAGTAAAAGTGAAGGGTCAGAATACAAGTATCTTAGAATTGGTTTTGCTCACACTTAAAGGTGGGTGGGCTCAAGGAGGTACTGAGAGAAAACAGAGCATTTGGGATACATTTGACAGTAAAGGAAGGCCCTTAGTATACAGAAGTACCACCCAGAGACCTGTGGGATGGGTCAAGAGTATGGCAATTAAAGGTACAGGGCAGAAAATCCAAGACTGTGGCACAGTGATGGTCAGGTTGCAGGGTCGACAACAGAACTTCGCATTCATTTTTCTATGTACAATTTTATTTTGCTCAATGTTTTTCAATAATGTTGGAGTTACGAATAGGTAAGGTAGGTAGCCAAATTAAATACTAACTGATAAAAGTTCATGAAAATTTATTTTAAAGTTACTCTTCATATACACAAAAGTTGACACAAAACTTATTAAAGACAAAAGCTTTTTTCACACTAATGAAATGCATGTGATTGTTTATTTCCACATAAGAAATAAATCTTCGCTGAATAGTTGATATTGCAGGACTCAGAGTATCTTCATTATTTTTCTTTTTTATTAGATATTTTCTTTATTTACATTTCAAATGTTATTCCCTTTCCTAGTTTCCCCTCTGAAAACTCCCTATCTCTTCTCCCCTCCCCCTGTTCACAAACCTACCCACTCCCTCTTCCTGGCCCTGGCATTCCTCTATATGGGGTTATAGAGCCTTCATAAGACTAAGGGCTTCTCCTCCCATTGATGACTGACTAAGCCATCCTCTGCTACATATACAGCTGGAGCCATGAGTTCCACCATGTGTACTCTTTGGATGGTAGTTTAGTCCCTGAGAGCTCGGGGGATACTGGTTAGTTCATATTGTTGTTCCTCCCTTCAGCTCCTTGGGTACTTTCTCTAGCTCTTACATTGGGGACCCTGTGCTCAGTCCAATGGATGGCTGTGAGCATCCACTTCTGTATTGGTCAGGCACTGGCAGAGCCCCTCAGGAGATAGCTAAGCAAGGATCCTATCAAAAAACTCTTCTTGGCATCCACAATATTGTCTGTTTGGTGGATGTTTATGGCATGGACTCTGAGGTGGAACAGTCTCTGGATCGTCATTCTTTCAGTCTCTGCTCTGAACTTTGTCTCTGTAACTCCTTCCATGGGTATTTTGTTCCCCATTCTAAGAAGGATCGAAGTATCCACACTTTGGTCTTTCTTCTTCTTGAGTTTCACATGTTTTGTGAATTGTATCTTGGGTATTCCAAGCTTCTGGGCTAAAATCCACTTATCAACATGTGTCATGCGAAGTGCACATGCTGTGTGGAGTGATTTCACACAATTAAACATGGAGGATCACTGCCACAACCTTGTCAAATTACGCATTTCATTTGGAATTCATTTTGTTTATGACATATACAGAAATACTTTGCTGATGTCCAACTTTTGTGGCGCCCACCCGTTCCCACACGCAAACATTCAATTACATGACCTTATATGAGGTTATGACCCAGTTTAAGAAACAATGGCCTAGAAGACAAGAATGGACTGAGATTAAACAGTAAGGAGGAGAAGATGTCACAAAAGTCAAAGAGATACATGTCTCTTGCAACATTATGTGGCATTAGTCCTCCTCGGTGATGAACCTGTTTGGATTTTTTTCTTTGTTTGGGATTGTTTTTTGTTTTGATTTGTTATTTCCCCACCTGTTTTAACACTTTTGGCAAATAAGATACCTAGGATCATCAATGGGTATCCTAAGATGCTCAACTCAAAATGAGTCAACAGAGCAGGAGGGAGGAGGGGCTGTTCTGGAGAGATCCACACGACGACTGACCATTATCTTAAAAAGCTATTTCTCCAAGTTGTTCTCCAAATTTGCATGATGGAAAAGTTTACCTTTGTACTTAACAACCAATTGTCTTAATCTCCAGTCATCTTAACTCAGCAGAGAAAAATTGATTTCTGACCTTTTTATAGATAAGAGGTTTGCCTGTGGACCCCACAATGAAGATTCTACAACTTAAAGAACCTAACACATCCCTGCATTTATTCACAGTAATGGGATCAAAATGAAATTACTCGTGTTCTTAAAGAAAAGAACTGCCGCTTGAAGAGTCAACATTGACTTCTGTCTCCCTAAGAAGCAATAAATGTGAGGACATTTTTTATTCAACTACATAACTGGATCACATAGAAAACACCAAATTGTTGATTGGCAAAACTGTCCATGTTAGTACAGTCCCCTGGTAGGAAAAATGCTGGCAGGAAGGAAAGTTGATTGGATGGCACATTTAGTTGGACAGATTTTTAAAATTGTTGTCCCTTTTATATTTCATGTTTTTGTCAGAAATCAAGAGAATGGAGTTTTTTTAATCAAAATCAAACAGATAAGTATGGCGGTTTTATGTGTGAAAACATAAACATATGCAGTTCTATGCAGACTCAAGCATAGAATAATTCAGGCATGATGCTGGACTTACTAAGGTCCGCTGGTTTCTCCCACCAGAAACAATGGCTCTCAATCCCTATACGTGCCACAGCCTCCTACCATGATACATAACTTATAATCCTATGAAATGTTTTGCTAAGTCACCATGTTGAAGTCTTAGAAATTTGCTAGGCCACCAAACATCCAACCTCATCACCTGAAGGTAAAACACTCACTGTCTACATCTCTCCTGCTCAAAGATCAGGTTTTTGTTATCATCTGTCCCAAATTCACATTAGTATCTCTGAGGACAATGGTGCCCCTCTCAGGACTTTCTAGTACAGTGAAATAAAAATCCTTGTGATCAGTGCAAGAAAATAAAAGCAAGATTAGCTAGTGTCTACCACTAACCAATATACAACACATGTGGTCAAAACCTCTCTGCCAACATGAGGCAGAAAAAAAAAAAAACCTTCTATTTCACAGTTCAGATATAATTATTGGCCACATTTTCCCAAGCAAAGATGGTGACTTTGGCTCATTCCCTGGGAGACTTTTCTTCTGGTCTTGACACTGGGGTTGGCTTTTCTTTAACAGATTGTAGTAATGTACCTTTCACTTGATCCAGTTCATTCATTTATTCATTCAAAAGATACCAGAACCCAAAATGATATTTGAGAAGTATCAAGATAGCAAACCCACATATTCACAGAATCCAGGCACCACTGGCTGCATCTGCTTGTCAACAGCATACCAGATTGGTCCAGCAAATGATCAGTTAACCCTAGTGATTCATTCTCGACTTATAACATTTCCAAGATGCTGAAATTCACCCATTAGGACAAATTTGTGGATGGCAGCCATTGTTCCAACTATTGCACCCTTTGAACTCCTAAACAAATTATGTATAAATGTTCCTAAACATCACTGTGGAAAGTCCTTCCAGTAATGAATGTGACTCATGCTCTGAATTTCCAAGCAGCTATTGAATAACATGAGCAGAATGTTTTGTCCATGGCCTTGACCTGACCATTTCCACTTTAAAGATGTTTTGGCTTGGGCATGATTTCCAGAGCTGAGGTGGGTAAGAAGTCACGATTGTACTTGCTTCCTCTTTCTACACATTCCCCATGTACTGACTTTCCTAGTAATATTACTAAAATACCATTTCTAAGACACTAATCCAATTACTTCATTCCTTTGCTTATAAGCCATCAGTCACCAATTCATAGCCACCACCAAAGTGCCATTTCCCTTCCAACTCACAAACTCTGAGCATTGAAGTACCCCCAGTGACACAGCATATTCACAGGCCATATTCGTGGACTTTCATCTGCCCTAGCTCTCCATAGAATGGTCCTGAAGTGTCATTCTTCTCTCATATCAAGCAGTCCTCAAGACCCAAGTTGTCAAAAGTAACTATCTAAAAGAGCATTCACTGACAACTCTAAACACAGGTGCACATAGCCTTCCTAAGTCAGTTTGCCATCTCCCTCTTACTGGAATTCCTTGCTAGTAAGTATGAAGTTTTGTTAAAGGGACTATATTTTTCTCACTAGTTATTGAAAATCTCCCAATGCCTTACTATAATTACATAGATCACTGTGTTGGTTGAAAAGAGTGGCTCTTGGGATTCTTCTCCAATGTTGTATTGTCATCTCAGAACTGTGTAGCCTAGTGGACCCCTTGGTAAACCTCTACTTCCAAAAATATTTACATTACAAGTCATAGTACCAGCAAAATTATGAAGTATCAGTGAAAATGGTTGTGGGGCACTACAACATGAGGAACTCTATTACAGGTTCACAGCATTAGGAAGGTTAAGAACCCCTGCTATAGGCCATGAAAGAGAATAGAAAAACTTTCCATATGAGCAAGAACTATTCATCAGACCATAGCCAATGTACAGCTTCATTCTTCACTAGCATGTGCAAGTCCTGGTGAAATGATTCTTCTGAGAGTGTCATGTCATATCACATATTTCACAGCAAGAGTCACTGGTTTGCTTTCAGTCTAAGAGAGGATGAGGGGAGAGGGAAACAAGTCATTGACTATATAGAACATATAGATTTTCCCTTATGGAGTCTCACTTTGTACAGAACCTGTTCAATATGGAATGGATTCAGAGTGTGTATATGATGATTATATCCAAAATATGTTCATAAATAGTTTGCACTTGAATATCAATTAATATGTGATGAGAAAAGTTTTTGTTTGTTAATATGAATACCCACTGAGCACTTGCACACTATTTAAAGACTCACAAAGATGGTAGTCATCTTGCTGCTATTACCAAAAGGCAGATTCATGTAGAGACAGGGCAGGTGATGCTCATCAAGGTCAGATAACTGGCCGCTTATCAAAACCTTGTTGGCTACACTCTACTGAAGGCCCTTGGACCATTGCCACCCACATTGTGCATATCTTTGTGCTGCTTCTTGGCACATTTAAGGAGACTGTCCGGAGTTTCTAAAAATTGTCCCCAAGGATGGCAATGTGAAAGCACACTATGAGGGAGTAAGTGCCACGGGCTTCTACCATGTAACATGGAAGAGACCAGGAACTAAGCTTCCCTGAGTAGAAGGGATCACTGACCAAGGAAGTTTCTCAGGAAAACCAATTAAGGTCCTGTTTCCATGAAATATCTGGATTCCCCCCAACACAACACACACACACACACACACACACACACACACACACACACACACACACAAGTGTGGATATAAAACTGCTCCTCTCTGCCAGCTCATATTGTTCAGTAAATAAGCCTCACCATTTCCTGGGATATGAGCCAATTTGATTACCTCCTTTTTCCATGCTTGGAAGCTGCTTGGCCGTGATCTCTTTAACCTCTGCAAAACCATGGAAAATGAGCTTGTAAATGCTGTTAATCCTTGAGAAGATTTTAGATCTGTGGGCTTAGGTGTTTACCAGGAAGACACAAATTTCTCTGACAACAGCCATCAAATCCTGGTCAACACAGAACTCTGGACAGCTCCTATTCTACCTCCACCTGAAAAAAGAATTCGTAGAAAAATGGTCTTTGCTACCTCACCAGCATCCCAGCACACTTGGGCTTTCTTTGCTCTCCATTCTCAACTCTCTTGTTTGTTTTAAATGACTTTAAGAATCCCTCAGATTTATTAATTGGTTTTCAGTTCTCTCCTAACTATTTTAGATTGGAGGCCGATGGGATGATAAATGTTAACTGGTTAATTAGAAATAAAAGTTATGCCGGGTGTGGTGGCGCATGCCTTTAATCCCAGCACTTGGGAGGCAGAGGCAGAGGCAGGTGGATTTCTGAGTTTGAGGCCAGCCTGGTCTACAGAGTGAGTTCCAGGACAGCCAGGACTATGCAGAGAAACCCTGTCTCAAAAAAACTAACTAAATAAATAAATAAATGTTATTAATTGTTCTTGAAACCAGCTTTGGAACCCCCTCTAGCTTTCCTATGAACTTCTGCCATCACCAAACTCAGGTCAGACTCCTCAGCTCCAGTTTACTCATCCCCAGCATCTTCAGTTCTAAGAGGAAGGTCTTGACAGGTGCACAGAAAAATCAAGACTTGCATAGGTTAATGAATTTACTGTACTTTTTTTTTATAGTAATGCTTTGGGTAGTTTATCTTTTGGCAAATATGATAATGTTGTCCCTTAGTCTCCAATCGTGTTTATCTTATTTCTGGAGTCATTCCTAAACACCAGCCCTGGTTTCTCCAGCATCTGCCAATACGTAAGACCAATAAGCCATCTCGGCTTTAATAAATAGAACAATTCAGAGGCAGATCTAAGTAACTGCATGGATTTCCTGGATATCATTTCCAGTAACACCAAAGTGACAACTTGAGAATAAAATAAAGATGGGAAATAAATGATAAGTGGCACAGAATGTCTAAACCATAATAGAGCAATGGACAAGTTCTAGGAGGCATGAATATTCATGAGGCTTACCGTGGGGTGGAGTGTGTACCTTCAGCTGCTAAAGCTCTAAGTAACTTGAGGAAGTAGGAAACTGAGTATGGAATCTGATCTATCTGCCAACACTGCTTACCTCAAATCTCAGTTCAACTATGATCAGAGAAGACAGTCAAAAAGGAATATATGGGAGACACTACCAGCCCTAATGAACTTGGTTTTCATCTACTGCAAAGACAGACAGATTCTCTTCAGTGAGGATCATGACTACTGAGGCCAAGAGACATTTTCCTTTTTATTTTTCCAAAGAGATTATATAATGGTTTGATGGTCAATAATTCCCTGCATTGTACTGGGGGTGGGGGCTATGTACGTGTCTAGAAGGATGGGGTTATTCATGTGTGGAAAGCAGCTTTGGCTTTTTCACACAATATAAATCTAGAATACAAACATTTGTTCAGATCTGATTGATTATCCCAATTTCCTGACTTGTGATGATAGTGACTGGGTATGACCTTGAGCTAGTCTCTTAGGATGGTGTACTGGCTGATTTTGTGTAACCTTGACACAGCTGGAGTTATCACAGAGAAAGGAGTTTCATTTGGGGAAATGCCGCCATGAGATCCAGCTGTGGGGTATTTTCTCAATTAGTGATCAAGAGGAAAGGTTCCCTTGTGGGTGGAACCATCCTGGGCTGGTAGTCTTGGGTTCTATAAGAGAGCAGGCTGAGCAAGCCAGGGGAAGCAAGCCAGTAATAAACATCCCTCCATGGCCTCTGCATCAGCTCCTGATTCCTGACCTGCTTGAGTTCCAGTCCTGACTTCCTTTGGTGATAAACAGCAATGTGGAAGTGTAAGCTGAATAAACCCTTTCCTCCCCAATTTGCTTCTTGGTCATGATGTTTGTGCAGGAATAGAAACCCTGAATAAGACAGATGGGGATGGATTCATTGATGTATGGGAAGATGGAATTGACTCCCAGGGCTCTAGTCCATTCAAACTTTCATATCATAAACTGAGTGGCTTATAGATCATAGACCTTTATTTGTCATCAAATTCAGTATCTGGTATAGTACCACTTTCTTCTAAATGGAGAAGTCTCAGTGTCACTATGTATTGTGTGAGAGTTTAGCTAGCTTTCTGGGTCACATTTATATGCTATCTAGTCACATTGAAACAGTTTACAAAAGAACTCTTAATTATCCCCTCAAAGCCCCATATCTTTGTATCTTATCACATGGAATAATAAGTTTCAAAACACAACTTAAGGGAGCATCAACACAAGTTCAGAACACCAAAATTTGAAAATTCCCTCATCTCCCTGCTTGCTCAGCTGAGGTTCCCCCTTCTCCAGCCTCTTTACAGTTGTATCTTGTGACTAAGTTCTAGGCAATGGTTTTACTTCCAGGTGTCCAAGCTCAGCTCATTATGGGCAAATCATATGACTTCCAGTATTCAGCCATTAAAGTCTCCCAGAGTTCTCCTACAATTTCATTCTCCACATGCAAAAGACACAGTGATAGATAGACTCCAAAAGAAGGTAAAGCCTGTGCATATGAACAGCTGTGTCAAAATAGTAGAAAAAAAGCAAATTGCTATTATGTTAGCATGTTTTTAGAGTTGGAGGTTTTTTTTTTCTTCAGATATTCTAGTTGCTGTAACATTCATCATAACATGAGCTGTGGTGTCCTGCATACATCCTGCAAAAGATGATATTACTTCTCTGCCAAAAACAAGAGTAACCTTAGCAAACAAACCTAGTATAGAACCCTGTAGTGAAGATTTTAGTCTCTACCTCAAAGCCTAACCACTAGAATTGTTTCTAATGAGCTTCAGGTTAGCAACTCGCAGTGTAACTCTACACCGGCTACCACAATGTGAGACCAACAGGGCAAAGCAACCATAGACTGAAAGCTCCAAACCCGTGAACCTATATAAACTTCTCATTCTTACACTTTTAAACTTTGGGTATCTATAAAAAGATTTTGTTTTTATATAATCTATATATTAACTAATGGAATTAACATATTACTTAATATGGTAGCAGTTATCCCTTATCCAGCTAGTTCCTGAAATAATCATACAGAGACCTTTTAATATTCTAAAGCTTAGGTATTAGCTAGGCAGATTATCAACTAGCTCATCTAAGTTAACCTGAACACCTAGTCCCATCCAGCCATGTGGCTAGCTATACCTTCCAAGCCTGTAGTCACTTCCATCTCCTCTAATATCTCCTGGCAAAAACACCTTCCTCTTTCTTCTTCATAGAGTTCTTTTCTCCTTCCCAAAAGTTTTGCCTTTCTTTCTCTACTACCCAATCACAAGGTTCACCTTTTAATTGACCAATCAACTTGGGGAGCAAGGTTTTCATGACAAAACTGGTGGTAAACATAAAAATTTGGTCCTCTTGGGGCAACCATATTTAGGGGTACAGAATTTATCATTTGAATGCATAGTAGCACCAGAGCAACCCTAACAGGTATCCTGTCACAGGGCATGAAAGCTGACTCTTACAGTAAGTGAAAGTGATTCTCCATGATAAGAGGAAAAAAAAAAAAACCAGAAAAATAATTCAGTATAGCGCAATAAAAGTGATGTTTACTCAGTAGTGGAATTTTATGTTCTTCAGTTTTAGTCTATTTTGACTGTAAATGAGAAATGTGATCTTCATATTTCCAAAGAAATTGATGTCATTTAACTGTTGGAAAAATAAGTTAAAATTTATATATCAAAATTAAGTAGAGAAAATGTTCATCTCTTATTAAGAAAGACAAAAAAACTGAATAGAAAATACTGTTAGTAGAATAGCATAAATAATCCAATGTATTATGACTGTTTTAAAAAGAAGATATGAAGGCATGCTTCCTTAACATTTACATACACAAGCACACACCAACATGTATGTGTGTACTCACATATGCACACAGGTTTTCCTTTGAGTCTATGGAAGTTCAATTTACGAACTATAACCACTGTAAAGCCTCAAGAATGTCATAGTGTTGTGTGATGCAATTTCTGAGGCTATGTAACTAAACCAATGGAGAAGCAACAGCAGATCACAGTAAGGATACCACCATGATCCAACAGGAGATAAGAGAATAACATAACTTATTCTCTTCTGGGATTCTGTGAGTGATATTACTCTGGCTTAAAGTAAGAATAACAATGAAAACTTCAGGAAAATGGGAGCTTTTTTACAGCCATGATCTCTGTTGTTTAGAGTAATGATTCTCAATCTGTGGGCCATAACCCCTTGGGGGGGGTGGTCAAAGAATGTATTCACAAGTTACCTAGGGCCATGGAAAAAACAAGATACTTGCATTATGATTCATAACACTAACACGATTAAAGTTACAAGGTAGCAATAAAAATAATTTTATGGTCGGGATCACCACAACTTGAGGAGCAACGTTGAAGGATCGAAGTATTAAGAACGGTAAGAACCACTGGTTTACGGAGTATTTGATATGTCAATCCTACTTTGTATACGCTTTGTATTTTTTTCTTAACAGAATTCTAAATTTCAGTAATAATAAAGTGGAAAGGAAGAGATAGATAAAAGGAGCAGGGGAAGCAGGAAGAAGGCATGAGCTAACAATTCTGGAGTACTCAGTATTTTCCTTCCTATGGGCCAAGACTCACAGGGATCTTCATGCTTTGTTGTCACTGGTGCGGAAGGGAGGAAGGCAGTGCTTACTCCACTTCCCCGTGAGGCATGGAGAAATGTGTTACTAGAGACTGTGGGTGACAGAACTTTGAGAGTTCCTTTTCCAACCTATAGCACAGCATAGAAACCATCTTTAATCATAATCCATTGCATTCTTCAGATTTTCCAAGAATAGACTTAAGATACTTCACCACAAAACATTTGATATAAAAGACAAATCAGGTTAATTAGTTGGATTTAATCATTATGCAATGTATACATATTTCAAAACATCATGTTGCACATGATAAATACATAGAAATAAAAACATAAGTGTTCATATGTAGAGAGAGAATTTTCATTTGCTCACAAAAACAAGTTTTGAAAGTTTTAAATAAAATTGTATTCATTAAAATTTATATAATGAATCATCTGTGGGTATGTAATTCTTCATTCTGAAATGTTATTTTTTTTTTACAAAGAATTATCTAAATAAACACACTGTCATCTACTGGATTTGTGAGCTACCTGACTTGTTCTATTTTTCCAGTACTATTGTCAGTCTAGAAGCTTGTAACTATAAAGCCAATTTTGATAATTTTCCTAATATTAACTTTCCTCAGACAATATAAAAAATTATCTTTTTGGTTTTACTTAGTGGCTAGATGCGACTGACTGAATGTATTGAGCACAGTATCTAATTAATTTCTTCACATAAATACACATTTATTTTTTCACGTAAATGCATATTTTATTTTGTAAAATTTTAATATGCATTGGATTTTCCAGGAATCCCATCATGTGTTTTCAGAAGCACGAATTTAACTTTCCTTGGCTACTTCCTCATCTGAATACCATATGTGGACGCCATATTGTTGACTTAGTAACTTATTTACTTAATTAGTAACCCAAATTACTACTTTTATATGTATGCATCAACTCGACTTTGAGCCAATGTAGCACAAATGTGCTAACCTATGTGTGTATACATGTATGTATGTATACATGCTGAGCAACATATAAGAAATGTAAATTGAAAGATTATTAAATGATTTTCTGCTGTATCTTATGTTTTATTAGTATGAGACATCTTTAATGGAGCTTTCGTGTATGGACTTAGTCTCAAAAACACAAATTAGAAAAATGACTGAGGAAGATGCTGACGTCAACCTCTGGGCTTCATTTGCATGCACACAGATTTACATATGTACCTACACATGAGAATGTATATACACACACATGCACACATGTACAAACACCATGCACACATGCACCAAAGATAACTAAGATATTGTTTAGGGAATGCGAGTTGTGCTTTTCTGCCTCTAGAGATCTACAACTCTTAAAAAAAAAGAGAGCATGAACTTGAAAGAAATCAAGGAAGTTATATGGGAGAGCTAAAAGAAGGGGAAAATTATGGAATTATGTGTAACTTCAAAAATAAAAAATATAATATTCAAAGGAACAAAAAATTATCTTTTCTGGAAGTCTGCAAATCAGCCCTCTGGATGCAGCCACTGCCAGTCCTCTGTGTGTTGTTTGTAAAAGAACTGGGGTGAAGAATATGAAATAGTAACAACATCATGAAATTAGAAATGTAAGTGGCCTATAATTCAGAACTCACAACCTTCTATCCAAACTCCTCCCTTACCTCCCTTACCTTACTCCTGCCAACTACACCTCTTTACTCTCTGAGAGACAATGTCCTCAGGAATCATATGCTAGCTTTCATCAGCTCAGATAGACAGAACCTGGCTTGCATTGATTGTTAATGGTGTTCTTGGCTCTCTTTCTTAGGGGCTGCAATTCTTGGGAGGGAGGTCTTGTGGCTCTTGTTCATTTTCCTCCACCACACATTCTCTCTTCTTACTTCTCTATGCCAATGAGACAGTCAGCCACTTGGAACTTTCTACAAATGAGTATTGCATCCATGTGTGCCGCACAAGCCCTGCTTCTAATATGCATATGCATTGGCAACCTCTGCAGCTCCTTTCAGGAAGTGAAAAACAGATGTTTCAGTTGAACTAATCACTGTGCTTCTGTATTTGTGCTAAAGATCCAAAGAACTTCTACCCCATGGGTTGGAGATAAGGAAGCACACAAAGTGTGCCTAGCAGAGAGGACCAATAGCCTTTGATAAGGTAAGAATCATTTTGTCATGAAAGGCAACTATTTACTTACTTAATGCTGTATATAATGTGATGTACATGAACCTGGAACTGAAATTCTATGTTGCCTGATAATTGAGGCAGATCTATCATGCTCTATTCTTCCAAGACTCCTACACACTAAATCTCCCACAAGGATTGAAACTTAGAATCTGTTATGGTTTGGATCTCAGATGTCCCCCACAGGCTCATGATGTGTGTGTTTCTCAGTTAGTGAAATCGTTCTGAAAGGTAGTGAACCTTTAAGCAATGGGTGCTTGCTGGCACAAGTAAGTCACTAAGGACAGGCAAGAGGCCAGCTCCTGCATGGGAACAACATCTCCCACATGCCACTGACACCATCAACTGAGCTTTTCCATCAAGCCATCTCACTGTGATGAACTGAATCCTCTGAAAGTAACAATAAAATTCTGTGTTAAGTTGTTTCTGTCACTGGCTGTGGTCAAATTGATGCTGATGTAATCAGGACAGAGCATTAAAACCAATGTGACAGTAATAGTAACTGAGAACTTCACGTGGTAATGTTTACACTATGAAGGGGGCCCCCAGGAATGAGGTTATTGCCTTAGAAGACAAAACCATGAATTAGTTACATCTCCTTCCATACACAAGGCTATTGTCTGTACACCAGAAGCAGGTAACTCAACCAGGTTCCAGAAACACTGGCATTGACCTTGGACTCGGCTTTCCAGACCAGTGGTTCTCAACCTGGAGGTTACAACCCCTTTGGAGGTTGAACAACTCTTTCATAGGTGTCACATAGCAGATATCCTGCTTATCAGATATTTACATTATGATTCATAAAAGTGGGAGAACTACACTTATGAAGTAGCAACAAAAATAATTTTATGGTTGGGATCACTACAACAAGAGGGACTGTATATTAAAAAGTCACAGCATTCGGAAGCTTTGAGAATCACTACTCCAAACAATAAGGAAAAAAATTCCATCATTAAAGTCATTATCCTATGGCATTTGTTTAGAACAACCCAATTTAATACCAGGATATAGTGACATTTCACCTTATATTGCTTGATAAGTAATTACATGTAGTTGGTATCTGCACGAGGAGATAACAGCCTTCCAAGAAAGCAATGAGCTTAATTTATACTCTATTATTGACAGAAATAGCTTTGAATCATGTTTACATTAAGTGTGCAGTAAAACCTTCCTGCTTCTCCGAGGACGTTCATTATCAACTATATCAGAAATTGTCAGGAAGTTAACTTAAGCAAACATAAGGTACTGTGCAAGGAACTCATAGGCCATGGCAAACGTGCACAGACCTAACTAATGGCATAGGATGTATTCACTATGATCACCATCATTGTTATGCACAGAGCTTCCCATGTTCTCCCACTTTCAGTCCAGGGAGAGAGTAGCACAATAGATGGAAAACTGAGGACAGCTAGTGAAATATACCCAGCATTCTGGTTGGCATACCCACTGGAAGATACGTGTTCTGCATTTTGTCTCTCTCTTTTTTTTTTTTTTTTTTTTTTTTGCTAACCTTCTTTATTGCAGTTTGGTAATGGAGAGGAGCTAAAGGGGCTGGAGAGGTAATGGGCTTGTTGTGGGGGAGGAGACAGGAGACAGCAAGATCTGCTTGATCTAAAGGTTGCACTGTACAGACTTATTCTGAAGTTTATATTATTCACTATTCTGACTGTGAGAGGGAGATCTGTGAAGAATAAGCTCTATTACCCCCACCTAATGAGGAAAACAACCCACCCACTCTTCCCTGGGGCCTCCTCGCAGCCTTTCTGCTTATTAGGTTTGTTTTTTAATTTATTTTTCAACAAGTTTGAATGTAGCACGGCTTTATCCCTTTAAGACTGCTGAGCACCACAGAAATTGGTGTCCATTTATCACCTGAGTCCTTATTGGCTATGCTGTTCCCATCTGGCCCAGACACGTTGCTCATGTCCTATAGGCTCAACTGCTTATTTGGTTGAAAGTGAACTAACTGAATAGTTTAGCTCACTGTGTTGTGGCAATGTGGCACTTTAGGACTCACGTCAATGTCATTCTTGGGGGGGGGGGCATGTCTTTTCCCCTTTACCCTCAAATAATGACAGGGTGTTTCTACATACACTCTGGCCCATGTTGGTTCCTGAATAAATTACATGGAAGCCTAATAGATTTATTAACAAGCAGCAGTCTGCTGGGGAGATCTCATCTATTCTAACCCTCTACGGCTGCCTACCTCTGAGCCACATGTTCCTTTGCCTGCAATCTGAGTCTTACCCTGGTGTGTTCTGTTTCATGCGTGTCCTCCTGGTTGCTCTCCTAGTGCAACCTCATGGCAGAAATCCCCCAGTTCCTTCTCTCCCTGGTCTTTCTTTCTCTGGTCTTTTTTTCCTTATTCTTTTCTGTCCAGCCATTCTCTGAATCAACTCTTTATTAATCGATCAGAGAGAAAACAATCTTTACAAAACATTGATCCAGGAGATGTTTCAAATATCATGGCAATGCCAACATCTGGACTGCAACCAGATCTCTGGGCATGACAATCAGCATCTGAACACACCATGTACAAAACCAACCCCCAACAGACTTAATTTTGTTTTCAGTGACTCTGACTTACACTGACCTCTGCCTTTGGTGCAGAAGTGAGAATTTTCATTTGCTCACAAATATACAGTGTTCTAGTTAGCATTTCTACTTTTATCATAAAATATGATAGATATTTTAATGTAACTACTTGTGGAGCCTGAGCCTTGGGTCAGGAAGAAGATGAATGAACGTAGCAGAGTGATATGGGAAAAAAAAAGTGGGCAAACTCCTACTTAGGGCCATAGAAGGAAGCCAGAAAATGGGCCTAGTGAAATCTGATCTAAATCCTATAACATCCACATAGGACCAAGAAGAGAGAAATTATCATCTGTCATGATAAGTCATTGGCATTTAGGGGATGCCTAAATTGAGGGGGTAGGTAGTTTGGGGACGATGGTTTTTCAAATCAAGTGAAATGAGATATAAAAATATTTTAAAAGCATGAAGTATTTTAAATAAAATATAAAAAAATATTGTAAAAGTTCTGATTGTATATAGCCCCTGCCATAGTAAAAGTTACAATGGATGAGAACTAATAACATGTAATAAGCCAGATGAGCAGAGATGAGGAACTAAGGAATAGATGAAGGAGTAGAGCCTGTGGCTTAACCCAAAGCCTAATGGATCTCATCGTAGATACATGTCCATAGCCACCTAAAATACCCTTCATGCTACAAATATAGAGGTGTATAATTATTGGTGGAGGTAAATGATAGAATAAACTAAGATGGGCTTTTAAAAGCCATTAAAGCCATTCTTTGCCTCAAATATTTTGTATCTCTTTTCATAGGCCACAATGTACCGTTTGTACATTCTCAGATGAGAAAGCCAGCCAGGCAGGGCCTTGGAGATTCTTCACATGCAGTTAAATCATTTGCTTTCATGTCATTAATAGGACTAAATGCAATTTTTGTTTTAATGGTGTACAAAAAAGTACTCTGTGATAAGCTAGAAAAATTTAAAGACTTTTGGCTGCATGTGCAGGCTCATTAAATTTTGGCAAGTTGGGTGTTTACTTCCAAAAATTGGTAATCTGAGAAGTCTTGAAGAAGATATTATTTGAAAACAAAGTACTCTGTTTGCAAATGCTTGCTGACTGGGCTGGCTGGCAGTGTGGCATTTCGTGAAGTGGCATGTGGCCAGTGCACTGGGTCTGTGGGCAGTAGCCTGAGATTAAACACTGACTGGCTGGCACATTGGCGTCACCAGCTTGTGGCATTTACATATTTATATGTCTATGTGAACTTTTAAAAATGCTCATATTTTCACAGAGGGCAAAACTACAACATCTGGAAGTCCCACTGGAAACTTATGCAGGGGTTAAGCAGGGTTTGAACCATGAACTTCTCTTGCGTCCACTCTACATCAATGATGCAAACACTCCACAAATGGGAGACATGGGAATGAACATCAGGAATAATTTCAATTTTGATCGTGAGATGAACATTGTATTTTTATGAAGAATGGGTGAACCAAATTCTACAACAAAGTGATTGTTATGCAAGATTTGGTTCAAAGAGAAATAATAGCTATTTTTAAGATGGTAACTGGTAGAAACAGAGAGTATGACAACCAGTGAATTCACAAGACTCACTGTAAAGCATTTAGTGCAACATGCTACAAGTAAATGAATGTGAAGTCTAGTGCTTTAGTCTAGTGGGCTCATAGAAGTTAATTTGTTGGTTAATTAATAGACAAACTGGGGTAAGAAAAAAGGATCCAAAATAACTTAGTTAGGACTTAAACAATACATGTGGTTTTCCTAAATTGGTCTTATTTAACTTTTGCATAAGACTACTATTTTTACTGTTTTTATTTTTATCTTTCCATGGAGATGATGGGAAAAAAGAGACTCAGACTGTTAAAGGACTCATTCCAGTTAGTAAAGACTGACTTGGAGTCTTGTATGCATTTGATAATAATAGCTGCTATAACAAAAGTCCTCTAAATGCCAATGACTTATCGAGACAGATGATAATTTCTCTCTTCTTGATCCTATTTGGATGTTATATAATTCAGAGTTTTCTGGATTATATCTCATCCACCTAAGTCTGGCCATCCCGGTTTCTGTATTTGAAAGGAGGAAAGGGCATATCCCCTGTCTGTGTAACGGGCTGTAAACTGTCACATGATCTTAACTCTGACATTTTCCAGAAAACACAATGTACTATGGATAGAAAATCTCAACATTTTAATTGCATAGTTGTGACCTCAAGAGTTTCTGCCTGATGTCCAGTTTCTAAATTACTTATACTGAGCCCAATCCGATGCAAATGCTTCATTTGTGACACAAATACCTGAATGTTCATTCTACCATCAGGGAAAATGTTGTATGTCATCTACCTGCACAAAAGTTTTAAATAAAACATAGTTTTGTTTTATTTGGGTTTTCTATAACAGAAGGTATAAATTTAAAAGGAGCAACAGTAATTCAAGACATGCATACCAAGAAATAACTACGTAAAGGACATACCGTCTCACATTTTGCATTTATATGTAGCATTGTTGTGCATGAAATGACTGCAGACACAAAACAACTTCTGCATTTGGTATTACACATCTAAATTCCATTAGCACAAATGCCTTTCGGCATATGAATTTCCAATATAGTAAACAAGTCTTAATAAAGTTCTGAACAAAAGAATTTATAATCCTCCCTAAATATAAACCAGAAATACACTCATATACTGCTCATCAAACTCATGGAAACATTATTTTGTTTTGAAAATATCTGCCAAAATAATTATAAGTAGTTGTTAGTTTCAGAGCCTCTGTGAGTATCTAGCCATGTGGGGCTGGGTGGTTTGCAGATTTTTAAGGACTAGTGGTTGTTGGAGACTGTCTTCCACATCAGAGGCCATCTGGGGCTAGACCTGATCTTTTCTCACTAAGTTCAAGTCACTATGACAACAGAATTGCCCTCCAAAATTGATAATCTGCCCCTCCTCCTACACCACTCCTTTCTCCTCCTCCTCCATCTTCTCTCCATTCCATTTCCCTTCCTGTCCTTCCTTGCTTGCTAATGCAAGATATTCTAGGCTGTGTATGTTCTGACCCATTCTTGGAATCTGCCATTTCTTTAATGAATTCAGTTCTTTCTGTTAATGATCCATATAAGAAATGATCCCCTCAACGAATTGGAAAGGGCAATCTGCAAATTCATCTGGAACAACAAAAAACCTAGGATAGCAAAAACTCTTCTCAAGGATAAAAGAACCTCTGTTGGAATCACCATGCCTGACCTAAAGCTGTACTACAGAGCAATTGTGATAAAAACTGCATCGTACTGGTATAACGACAGACAAGTAGACCAATGGAACAGAATTGAAGACCCTGAGATCAACCCACATACCTATGGTCACTTGATCTTTGACAAGGGAGCAAAAACCATCCAGTGGAAAAAAGACATTTTCAACAAATGGTGCTGGCACAACTGGAGGTTATCATATAGAAGAATGCGAATTGATCCATTCCTATCTCCTTGTACCAAGGTCAAATCTAAGTGGATTAAGGAACTCCACATAAAACCAGAGACACTGAAACTTATAGAGGAGAAAGTAGGGAAAAGCCTCGAAGATATGGGCACAAGGGAAAAATTCCTGAATAGAACAGCAAAGGCTTGCGCTGTAAGATCAAGAATCGATAAATGGGACCTCATAAAGTTGCAAAGCTTCTGCAAGGCAAAAGACACCGTCAATAAGACAAAAAGACCACCAACAGATTGGGAAAGGATCTTTACCTATCCTAAATCAGATAGGGGACTAATATCCAATATATATATGGAACTCAAGAAGGTGGACTCCAGAAAATCAAATAACCCCGTTAAAAAATGGGGCTCAGAACTGAACAAAGAATTCTCACCTGAGGAATACCGAATGGCAGAGAAGCACCTGAAAAAATGTTCAACATCCTTAATCATCAGGGAAATGCAAATCAAAACAACCCTGAGATTCCACCTCACACCAGTCAGAATGGCTAAGATCAAAAATTCAGGTGACAGCGGATGCTGGTGAGGATGTGGAGAAAGAGGAACACTCCTTCATTGTTGGTGGGATTGCAAGCTGGTACAACCACTCTGGAAATCAGTTTGGCGGTTCCTCAGAAAATTGGACATAATATTACCAGAGGATCCAGCAATACCTCTCCTGGGCATATATCCAGAAGATGTTCCAACCGGTAAGAAGGACACATGCTCCACTATGTTCATAGCAGCCTTATTTATAATAGCCAGAAGCTGGAAAGAACCCAGATGCCCCTCAACAGAGGAATGGATACAGAAAATGTGGTACATTTACACAATGGAGTACTACTCAGCTATTAAAAGGAATGAATTTATGAAATTCCTAGGCAAATGGATGGATCTGGAGGGCATCATTCTGAGTCAGGTAACATATTCACAAAGGAACTCACACAATATGTACTCACTGATAAGTGGATATTAGCCCAAAAACTTAGGATACCCAAGATATAAGATACAATTTGTTAAACGCATGAAACTCAAGAAGAACGAAGACCAAAGTGTGGACACTGTGCCCCTTCTTGGAATTGGGAACAAAACACCCATGGAAAGAGTTACAGAGATAAAGTTTGGAGCTGTGAAGAAAGGATGGACCATCTAAAGACTGCCATATCCAAGGATCCATCCCATAATCAGCTTCCAAACGCTGACACCATTGCATACACTAGCAAGATTTTGCTGAAAGGACCCAGATATAGCTGTCTCTTGTGAGACAATGACGGGGCCTAGCAAACACAGAAGTGGATGCTCACAGTCAGCTATTGGATGGATCACAGGGCCCCCAATGGAGGAGCTAGAGAAAGTACCCAAGGAGCTAAAGGGAACTGCAACCCCATAGGTAGATCATTATTATGAACTAACCAGTACCCCAGAGCTCTTGTCTCTAGCTGCATTTGTATCAAAAGATGGCCTAGTAGGCCATCACTGGAAAGAGAGGCCCATTGGACTTGCCAACTTTATATGCCCCAGTACAGGGGAATGCCAGGGCCAAGGGGTGGGGGTGGGTGGGTGGGGGACTGGGGGGGGAGTGTATTGGGGACTTTTTGGATAGCATTGGAAATGTAATTGAGGAAATTACCTAATTAAAAAAAAAAAAAGAAATGATCTCCTATATGGTATTCTGCTACTGCAAGAATTCAATATACTAGTGAGAGTCTATAGACATGTGTGTGCATGGCAGGGGACAGGTGGGCATGTTATAGTATCTATACTTTGGTAGTGTAGAGTCTATAGTATGTAATGTGTATGGTGTAACTTCTATGTGGTGTGGGCTATATGATATGGGCTATATGGTGTGTGTGTGTGTGTGTGTGTTATGTATGGTGTATTTGTGTACATATATTAACACTACTTATGTATGCATATCTTCACTTCTTAGTAATACTGTCTATGTACCTCTGACCCCAAGCTCTTACTGATGTTGGCCATGCTAGTGTAGTTCAGTGTAAGGCAGTTCCATGTTCTTCTCTGGTTCACCTATAAGCTGTCACTCAAGCAGTGAGAAGTTGGTTTCCCCTATTCCCCAGCAATTTGCTTAGTTGACATGACCAACTGAACTACAAAGTTTCTATCCAGGTCCTTTGGTTTCACTCTCATGGTCTTTGCTCATAGCCACAACTTTTCCACCCTCATCTGGATCCACACTCTGGATCTCTACATCCCACCACGCTCTGTGCTCCTCTCCTGGATTACTCTTTTACATCTCTATGTCTTCATGTGCCACACATTGAGCTCAGTGAAGGAAGTTTTACTAGTTGGATGAATACATGGCTTCGTTTTTCTATTACAAGCATGTCTTACAGAGTACTTTCATTATATATATACATATGTATATATATCTCCTGAGCCTTGCCTACCAACACTAGGAAACCATTGGTGTTTTCACTGCAGATATAGTCTTGCATTTCTA
Organism: Mus caroli; assembly: GCF_978045245.1. NCBI lineage: Eukaryota > Metazoa > Chordata > Mammalia > Rodentia > Muridae > Mus > Mus caroli. The sequence goes on from NW_028227269.1 coordinate 12,786,078, forward strand.
GAAAGGTCCAGAAATTGAAGCCCCTCTCTATGTAGTCTCTGGATTTAACATGTATTTCTGACTCACTTAGGTCTTCATGGAGGTAGTAATTTATTCCTTCATATGATCCAATATTGTGCTGCATGCATGCATCACTACATGTATGCACATTTTTCTCTGAGGGGCAACTTTTATACTTGCAGGTTTTTATTATCATCAGTAAAAATCATAGAAATATTCATGAGTGGAATTATTGCCCATGTAATTTTTCCAATTGCCTAAATGGATAGCTAAAACTGAAGTTGTTCTAGCATATGATCAATTATTTTAACTTTAGTAAATATAGGATGAAGCCTCTTCAAGAGAGGATGTACCATTTTGAATTCTCATTGGCAATGAATGAGTTGTACGATCGAAGCAACATTACATGCTCTGTATCGTTTTTCCAGGCATTAGTATACTTGAAGAAATTCAATGAATATTAGGACATTCTTGAACACTAAAGAGGATTCACATTCTTAGGCTTCTGCTGCTAAAAGCCAGTAGAATTTTTAGCTTTCATTTTAATAGGTAGTCACCCAAAATTATAGTAATAAATCCCCAAGCACATGAGAAGGGTACAACTCCATGTTAAAAGCTCACCTATAGGGCTCAGAGTGCAGCTCAATTGGGGAAGTTATTGCTTAGAGTGTTCAAGACTACAGGCTCAGTTCCCAGGACTTTATAAATGGTGCTACATGCATGAGATCTCAGCACTTCAGAGGCAGAGGCAAGGTCATAGGTTCAAGCTCATCTTTAGGTTCCCAAGGAGTTTGAGGCTAGCTTAGACTATTTCTAATTCATTGGTTAAGTAATTTCCAATTAAAATAAAAATGGAAAATTGTCTCATGAATTAATTTAGAAGCATCCAGAAAAATGTTAAAGTTTATAAAGCAACATTTCAAAATGCTAATGCTAATTTAGACTCTAAATTTGGGGACTATGAATGAAATTATCCCTTTTTTGGAAGAAAAAAATTAATCATTGCAATATCATAATGATGATAAAGAATGCCAGACAAGTTACAGTACTAGGCTCTGAAAACCTTCTCCTTGAGAGGGGGGCTTTGTTTTGGTTTGTTTGTTTGTTTGTTTGTTAAGATACTGTCATTCCTCTGTGAAAGGAGTCTGTGCTCCATCCATAGAAAGTGATGACAAGAAAGGCAGCTAAAATGAAAGAAAACAGAAGGTCTTCCCTTCCTTAGGTCCTGTGTGTGTGTGTGTGTGTTCATATTTCCAAATGGAATTTTCTAGAATAACAAACCATCCTAGCATATAGCCCTTCTCCTTCTCTGCTTCTTAAGAGCCTCATTTCATTTATACCACCAGTGCTTCTTATTTTAAGACAGACTTGGTTTTTTTTTTCTTTTTCACATTGTCTTTGAGAAGGAGATGGAAGAATAAGACTAACAATAAAATGCATCAAGAGAGGAGAAGGCTCTTTAAAACTATTTTAACTTCGAATAAGAAAGGCAATTTTAGCAGAAGGCATTTGCCTGGCAACAGTTACCAGTGGATTTTGAATGTTAAGAGAGAATTCAGAGAATATCAAGTCCTGGCCATTTCTCACTAAATGATGAGAACTAGCTGGACATATTCACAAGAGCAAAATTGTGTCTACAGGGACTGCTAGGAACATTTTCAGACAAGATTTGGAAAAGAATATTCTTTTGTACGAGACAGATCTGGGTTAAGAGTCCTTCTCTGATTCTTTTTAACTCTGTAACTTCAGACCAGTGACTGCCTCTAGTCTGGTTGCATTTTGCTGTTTGTTTGTTTGGGCTGGTTTGTTTTTTGTTTGGTTTTGTTGTTTTTTTATCTTAAAATGGGAACTCTGACTCATTTGTTGAAAAAATTTAGCACATGGACAACCTGACATCCTTATCGATATTAAGAAAATGCCATTCATAAATTTCCAGATACTAAGACAGGGAGCTGAGATTTGTTTTAGTCAGCTTAAAACCAGTTTGCTGATTTTCTAGAAACTTTTTTTTTTAGAATTAACTATTGTTTTATCTTGGATGATGTGTTACACAACCACATATCTGTCATCTGTTGCCTTATTACTAAGCTGGGTGTCTTAGTCAGGGTTTCTATTCCTGCACAAACATCATGACCAAGAAGCAAGTTGGGGAGGAAAGGGTTTATTCAGCTTACACTTCCATACTGCTGTTCATCACCAAAGGAAGTCAGGACTGGAACTCAAGCAGGTCAGAAAGCAGGAGCTGATGCAGAGGCCATGGAGGGATGTTCTTTACTGGCTTGCCTCCCCTGGCTTGCTCAGCCTACTCTCTTATAGAACCCAAGACTACCAGCCCAGGGATGGTCCCACCCACAAGGGGCCTTTCCCCCTTGATCACTAATTGAGAAAATGCCTTACAGTTGGATCTCATGGAGGCATTTCCTCAACTGAAGCTCCTTTCTCTGTGATAACTCCAGCTGTGTCAAGTTGACACAAAAATAGCCAGTACAATTGACCCCTTGTCAACTTGACACACAAACACATCACTAGTAAGCCTCAACCCTTACATTCTTATTCATCCCCAAGATCTAAATAACTTTAAAAGTCCCACAGTCTTTACATATTCTTAAAATTTCAATCTTTTTAAAATCCAAAGTCTTTTTACAATTAAAAGTCTCTTAACTGTGGGCTCCACTAAAACAGTTTCTTCCATCAAGAGGGAAAATATCAGGGCACAGTCACAATCAAAGCAAAAATCATTCTCCAACCGTCCAACGTCTGGGATCCAACTCACGATCTTCTGGGCTCCTCCAAGGGCTTGGGTCGCTTCTCCAGCCATGCCCTTTGTAGCACACACGTCGTCCTCTGGGCTCCAGATGCCTGTACTCCACTGCTGCTGCTGCTCTTGGTGGTCATCTCATGGTACTGGCATCTCCAAAACACTGCATGACCCCTTCAGTCCTGGGCCTTCAATTACAACTGAGGCTGCACCTTCACCAATGGCCTTCCATGGCCTCTCACAGTGCCGAGCCTGAGCTGCTCTGCATGGTCCCTTCATGCCTTCAAAACCAGTACCACCTGGGTGACCCTTACACATTACCAAGTCCCACTGCAGAAGGAGTACAACCTTGCCTATCTCTGGAACACAGCCTCTTTGTGCTTTCAGAAAACACTTCCCAAAAGATGTCACCTCAACGATGCTGGTCTCTTCTTAATCACCGCTAATTTCTTAGCTCCAGCTAACCAGCATCAATAGTCCCAGTAATGCAAAGTTTTTGCTTTAGTAGTTCTGGTATCTTGTTAATCACAGCTGATTCTTCAGCCCCAGCTAACCAGAACTACAAAATCTTCACAATCAAAACAGCAACGGCCCTGAAAAGAGTCTTTAATTTTCCCTCTGAAATTTCACAAACCAGACCTCCATCTTCTGCACTGTTCTCAACATTATCTTCCAAGCTCCTACACAACATCTGACAGAGCTCTTAACAACGAATGGCTCTTCAAGCCCAAAGTTCCAAAGTCCTTCCACAGTCCTCCCCAAAACATGGTCAGGTTGTCACAGGAATACCCCACTTCTGGTACCAATTTGTCTTAGTCAGGGTTTCTATTCCTGCACAAACATCATGACCAAGAAGCAAGTTGGGGAGGAGAGGGTTTATTCAGCTTACACTTCCATACTGCTGTTCATCACCAAAGGAAGTCAGGACTGGAACTCAAGCAGGTCAGAAAGCAGGAGCTGATGCAGAGGCCATGGAGGGATGTTTTTTACTGGCTTGCCTCCCCTGGCTTGCTCAGCCTACTCTCTTATAGAACCCAAGACTACCAGCCCAGGGATGGTCCCACCCACAAGGGGCCTTTCCCCCTTGATCACTAATTGAGAAAATGCCTTACAGTTGGATCTCATGGAGGCATTTCCTCAACTGAAGTTCCCTTCTCTGTGATAACTCCAGCTGTGTCAAGTTGACACAAAAATAGCCAGTACACTGGGGAACTAGTGGATTCTAGCAATAAGGTGGTTATTTCTCATAATAATTCAGGCTAGATTACCAGTTCACTACTACTTGGTTTGTTGCTGTTGTTTGGTTGGTTTTGTTTTGTTTTGAGGCAGGCTAACCTTGAGCCTGTTGTGTAGCCAAGGATGACCTTGAAGTTCCTAATTCCTCTTTCTTCACCTCCTAAGTAGTAGGATTACAGGCATGAACAACCCAATTATACATTGGTGGGGAATCAGTCCATGGTTTCCTTCATGGTAGACAAGCCCTCTACCAATTAAGCTGCTTACTTGTCCCATTCCCTTGCTTAACAATGTGTCTGTAGTAAGGCGATCATTCCGCTATAGCAAAATTACCTATAGTGGGTTGAACATGGTGTTTTAATCACAGGCAATCTCAACACTTAAAAGGCTGAGACACTCTGATTACCATAAGTCCAAGGCTAGCCTGAGATATAGAATGAGATTCAACCTCAAAATAAAATAAAATAAAATAAAATAAAAAAGATACTCAAAACATTCTGATTTTCATGCTTGGTCTCTAGACAACGTTTAGTTTTCAGTTGACCAGATTGAGCCTTGTCATGTGACTGAAATGGCACTTCAAGATAGACATGGAACAGCTAGGAGGAATTCACAGTATCATCTTTGCATGTTCTCTGTGAATCATAAGGAATCCCAGTTCAAGAAATAAGGAAGCCCATGCTGTCTCTTTAAGGACTAATTTTTATCCTATCATGATTTAGGACTTAAGATAATTTGTTATCTCGAGTGTTTTATGAAATAGGCATCATTTATTCATATTAGGTGGGTATATGGTAGCAAATTTAGAAAGAAGTAATGTTTAATAATTTAATGTGATGACTCCAGAAAAGATAGTTTCCTTCAAGAGAATTCTAGCTTTGACCATTTTTATCCCTAAGCTAATTTTGTAGTATTGAGTGTGTCCCTTGCTTTATGCGTTTCTTAATGTTGTTCTACCATAAGGTTAAAAAAACCCACAAAACTGTCTCTTTGTGGAGGCCTCAAGTTTAACATCAGCTTGAAAAGATACACCCCTAGTCTCTACAGGGCCATGCTCTTCCAGAAGGCACTGTAGAAAAATCATTTTTCCTATCTTTTACGAGTGTCATGTTGCTGACCTCAGCCTTCAGTATCTTCTCTAGTCTTCCTGTCTCCCTTTCCTAAGGACATTTGTGTTAGATTTGAGCTTCCTAGATAATCTAATCTCCCCTATTCAAATGACTTAGTGTCAGCACATCACCAAAGCCTCCTTTTGGCTACTCAACATGACATAGTCACAGCTTTAAAGAATCAGAGGATGAATGTGTTTGGAAATATCATTCAGCCTGTGTCAATGGGGAGAAGGCAAATCCCAGGCCTTCCCTTTGCTCATTTGGTAATAGGAGTTTGAACAGCTGTATCACATCTATGTCATGAGGACCCTAGAACTTAAAAGTGAGTAGTGACCTCTGCCAATCTCTCTCTCTCTCTCTCTCTCTCTCTCTCTCTCTCTCTCTCTCTCTCTCATCATCATCATCATCATCATCATCATCATCACCTGTATAATGTTATGTAGCTTCCTGAAAGGAGAGAGAGAACATTCAAAGTCAGTCTACAGGCACACATGAATTCTGAACAGATCTTTCAGCCTTGAAAGTTATGATTTTCATGCATATGACTCATGAATTCATTTATTCATGGAAAACCCAAAGAAGTATTCAGAAATACTGTCTATTAAGAGTGTTGTTTGTGATTCCTCCAATGTAGAGCAGGAGCAAATAAAAAGAGCATATTCAAGCAAACTTTATGAAACAAAACAATTTTAAGTGGATTGAACTCCATCCAAAGGGCTTACTAGTGGTCATTGTGTTGTGTGCTTTTCCATATGTGGTGGCCCTGCACATGGTTCTAATGTGCTTCATCACAGTGACTTGCTCATTGAGGTCCCCATTATTGTTTGCATCTTTCAAATGAGAAAAACAGTGAGCCTGCTATGGGATCCTGAGTTCTGAAGCCATTCAAGTCAACCCAACTAGGAAAATCCTGATCTTATCCACTCTAATTTGGCTTCAATCTGGGGAGTTTTATTAAATGGCATTTGGTACATGTTGGAGTTTAATCTTTTAGTAAATTTTCTGCTTCCTATTTTTCAGTAAAGCATCATTAGGCTTTCTTTTCTTGCCCTTTCCAAACACATTAGAGGGAGCATACTTATGGAGCAGTGGAAAAGGAGATCTTCTAAGTACAACCCTTTTACAATCCAACCTGGGGGCAGCCAGAAAAGGCCTTCTTATAAAAGTTCAGAAAATAGGCAAGTTTCAAAGTTAAACAGGGCTCTCAGTCCAATCCAGTTAACTGCTTCTCAAAAAAGTGCATATAAAGAAAGGGTTTCTGTGTGGGCACTGAGGGTGGGTGGATGGAAACAGATAGTCTCCCCAGAGAGGGCCGCCCCAAGCTTGGGTGGTCTTCACAAGCACAGGCATTGAACTCATTGAACCCACACTGTGGGGACAAATGCTGTTGTTTACAGAATCCTCTGGTGTCTGAAGGTGAAGGACGAAAAGAAAGAGTAAATCCAGGAGATGTTGGGAAGTTGCCTGGGAAAGATCATCTCCCAGGAGAACATTTCATACATTCATTATTTACTTGCACAATGCTTTTGAAACTAATGAGATAATAATTCAAGAAAGAGCAGCAGACAGTTAAATCAAGTACGTTCTTCACCTTCTACAGTGAGGTTAAACTAAGATGTTCTCCCCATTTTCCAGATGAGTCTCTGGCAGAATAAGTAACCATAGCAACATCTCAAAACTAGTTTGCAGCTGTAGTGGGAACAGAGTATAGGTATTCTGTCCCATATGAAACACAACTTGAAAAACATCAGATATGGTCATCTCTAAAATGTTCACATGCCCTTTGATCCATCGTGATATCTTCATTTAGAGGAGAAAGCCAAGGGTGTGTACTGAATGGCATCATTACAGAGGTATGAGTAGAGTTAAAAGAAGCCATGGACAAAAACACCTTCCGTGTCTATCATAACTCTGTGGCCTGGCATTAACTAGAGGCATTTTCTAGGCCTGGAAGAAGTGGCCCTGTGAAAGGCTGGAGTGTTGGAGTTATCTAGAATGGCAAGTTATATGAATGCAGGAGGAGATAGGGTGAGTTCCCAGCCATTGCTGCAAAGAATAATGGGGAAGTATCAGTCCAGCACCAATCTTCTTCAGTCTCAAGATTTTTGATCCACTAAGGCCAGAAGTCAAAGCAATTGGTCCTAAAGATGCTGCTCCCCTGGAGCAGGTTAAAAATAAGCAGCTGTTCTCTGAAGATGCAAGAAAGAATTTTCAACTCACATAATGGCCATTGAAAATTTCAGCAGTCCAATCTTAGCACGGGTAAAAGTCAATTTTGCTGACTCTGACCATTCATCATATTTTGCTTGTGAGCTCAGCATTGAATTTGAATTGGTGACATCTTTGAATGAACCTTTGTCCCAAGATATGTGAAGACCATTTTGACAAGTGATAAGCTAATAGCGAATTGATGCTGAGCAAGTATTGTGGAAGTAGCTTGGGGATTGTCTCAGAGGTGTGATGGTAATTAATTTAGAATCGGGAAGACATGGCTACTTTTCCTTCCTGTGGAAGATAACAAGGTTGGAAGTCAAAACAGAATGTGTCCCAAATGTGTCCAGAGGACTTTTCATATAGGTCTTACTGCTAGAGGGCAAATGGACAATTCTCCCAAATATGACTTGACAATTGGTGTCCATACATTAGAATCTGCACAGAAAAATCTAGAAGGAAAAATCTCAAAGGCAGAAATAGGGGCGAGAGGGGTGGCTAAGTGGTTAGAGCAGTTATTGCTTTTGCCAGAAACTAAGGTTTAGCCTCACTACCACATCAGGTAGTTTGAAACTACCTATAACTCCAGTTCCAGAGGATTTAACACCTGCTGGCCTCCATGGCACCTGAATGCATATGCACACACATGTAAATAAAGAAATCTATTTTAAGAAGGAAGAAACAAGACCAAAATGACTAGTTAAGGAATGGCATGAAAATTTAGTGTAAAGTGATAGTCCATACCTAGGTTGCAGGGATTGGGGCACAACAGAGATATGTCACTTTATTGGAAATTTAAGAAAGTATCTGGGTTTCCCAAGCTATCTTTTAATAATAAGATTATTTGGCCCTGTACATGTCAACCTTTTTAAATATACATGTGCTTTACACCACAGAACTTCTCGTGTAGTTTGTCATATTTACTTAAATTTCTCCAGGCTATTCCAATTAATCCCCTGTTAGCTTTGTCCTCTTCACTTCAATCCAAGAAATCATTCTCCATTGTGAACCTGCTCAAACTAGGGTCTAGATAATGGCAGACAAGGCCTACTTACAATTCAAGCATTGCTAGCTGTGAGAACAAGATTCTTTACACATCTAGAGTCTTATTTCAGCTGTAAATTCTGGGATGTTGTGCTTTTAATGTCTGTCTGGAAAGTACCTATAGTACCTTCAACCCAAATGGAAAATTATAATGTCTATTCCATATAAAATACCTAGAACTCCTATGGTATTTTATGCTGTCTCTCTGTATTTTCCTTTCATCTGTTTGTTTCTTAAATTTATTTTTGATGCAGTGGGAAATGCATTTTATTCTATTTCAAAGGAAGTTAAGAAGGTCTTATAAGCTAATCTTTGAACATTAATATCTTAGATATATACAAATTGTAAAATAGACAAAAATACAAATTTTTATAATATTCTCCTTCAACTTTTTACAGGTCTAATACAAATACAGTTTGCTATTTTTTGATACAAGGACATACTGTACTTTGAGTGTATTCCCTAAGTAGACCAGTACTCTCCTCTGCTTCCCTGTCTCTTCTACTTCCAGGTAGTCCTTTCTCTTCTCCTAGACTATTCTATTGGCAGACAATCAATGCCAAGTGGGGACATGATGATTGCATAATTTAATTGTGTGTGAATTAGTGTCTTGACCTTAACAACATTTTCAGCAACAGAGTCAGAAATTTTGAAAAATATAATGACTTTAAAAAAATAAGCATAGCCTAGATTCTGGTTGTATAATAACGATACCAGACTATCTAATGGTTTCCAGAAAGTGTATTTGTCCAGGTATTTTCTCTATGATGGCTACTTGTCAGCTTAGTGAATATCTACTTACAGGAATATGTAGCCAGATATTTAAATTTATTTGGAGTTCAGCCCAACGTATTAATCAATCAGCACAACTAAGCATTTAAAGTGTCATGAACCATACCTGATAGACCCAGACATAGAGCGGAGGATGGTCCGTCACATGATAATGATCGAAAAAGAGACAGGCATGGTAGAGGGCAAAACTGGCTGGCAACAAGCATCAGATTTTAGTTTTCTGCAAATGAACCTAGTCTAGGAGAGTTGATCAAGGTACATGTAACTGTCTCTGAAAGTGGTGAGCTTCCACGACAAGAGAAAATAACAAAACAATATTGAGATATAACTTTTTTTCCTACCACTTATACACTTTTAGTTTTGTAGATGAGAATTGAGATGAGTGAAAAAAAAATGCCAATCACTGCTAGTGTTCTTTCTTGCTGCACTCCAATTATATAACAAAACTCAGGCATTTTAACAAGCAGAGGGCTTTTCAAAAAAAAACCTCTGAGAACAGAGGAACCCAATTCAACTGTACTCAGAGTGGGAAGGAAGCAGACAGGATGACCTCATTGTTGTGTTTCTAGGAAAGATGAGTCATGCAGTCTGCTCAGATTCAGGGTAGCTGGGGGGAAGCTGGATATCCATGGTGCTTTCTTCCTTTTTAATAGGGACCAGTCTCATGTTTCTTTTCAAACAAAAGGAAAGAAAACACTTAGAAACTGGCCCAAATCAAGACAACATCGCTAGAATGTTCTGGAAAATATAAATAAATCTGTTTCAACTTGAGATTAATTGAGTTGAGTGTGGAGGGTAGAGTAGGAAATAAGGGTCACATAAACCATCCAAAATCCCAGGCTCTCCTGTTTCTCCCTCCTGCCAGCAAGCATCCCGTGAGTTCAATTCCAAGTTCTCTTTGATTTCCTTGCAAGAACAAAGGCCTAGTTCAGAGCAATGCAGCAGTGTAAGAAGGGACAGGGAACAGCCAGAGGCATCTGCAGCTGCATCAGACCCCATGAGGAGGGGTCTGAAGGGGACATTCATGCTTCTCTCCAGGACAAACGTCTGTTGCTAAGTGGAGTGTGGTAGGCATCACTGGGAAAGCTTTTTCTTCTTAATCACTCCAAACTTTATACTGTGGTTTTATGACCCTATAACACAGCGTTTACTGAAAAGTCTACTACAGAACAGGTGCTGTGGAGATTCATGGATGCAAAATTGCCACAGTGCCTAAGGGGCACCTGATTGCCATGTCCTGAGAGACTCTCTGCTGATCACTGTGGTTTTACCTAGTCTGGAAAGTTGTGCCACTTTATCAGTCTCTACGAAGAAAAATAGAGGTCATGGTGACCTTTTATCAAGAGTGGGGAACTGTAAAAAGTGCATTTTACTTGAAGCTCCATTTCATCAGATTCATCATAGCAGGAAAACAGCTTGGAATCCTACTGCAGATTTGTTTGCTTTCACAGCAGGATAGTGGTGACTTCCTAAAATCAGAGCTCAAATTCTAACAATATCCAAAAACAGCGTCCCTATAGCTTGGCTCTGAAGTCGTAGCGAGTATTAAATGTATTAATAAAATCTTAAGGATTTAAAATATTTTATTTCAGAGAATTTCATAGACATAAGCAATTAAATATGATTATATCTAGGCTCTCTTTCTTCCTCTAGCTTCCATCTCTGCAAAAATAGAAACTGTTAAACTTCATCTTGTCATACATAATCACTAAATTCAATTAGTACTGCCTAGAGGAGCATGGTGAAAGGGGGCTTTTAAGTGATTTAAAAATATTTATTTGTCTTATTTTTATTTAAATCTATGTCTTTGTCTATGTAAGTATCTGACATATGTGTGCAGCTAGCTGCCCATAGAGAACAGAAGAGCATTTCAGGTGTCCTGGAGCTGAAGGTAGAGTTGCTGTGAGCCACTTGTTTGGCTTCTGGAAAAGAAACTCTCAGGTTTTTGAAAAGAGCTGGATGTGTTCCTAACCACTGAGCCATTCCTCCACACCCATTTCAGAGTTCTCTAAAAGGATTTCAACCTAGGTAAATTTTCCCTTCCTTCTCTTTCTTTTGTTGTTGTTTTACAATGTAGGGGATCCAACCAGAGCTTTTCACATGTGAAGGTTGACAAACCCAAGGACTTGTGCATGCTTCATCCTCAGCCCATCTTCCCAATCCGTTTTTTGAACTAGGAACCTCAAACACAGCAAGGACAATGACTTATCCAAGGTTCCAGAGTTATAGGCGGTCCTGGGTTTCGGCAACAATGTTATGTTCTTGAAGGTCCTGCAGCTTCAGAAGGACCCCACCAGGCCAAACACATGAGGTTTATTGAGAGAAAAGAGCAAGGTAGCAGCAGAAAGAGAAGGGGGAAAGAGAGAGAGATTGGGAGCAGGGTGACATAATCACAGGTAAAGGTGGGAAATGAGTCAAGGGGATTCGGGGAATATGGTGGCTGTTGCTTTGGCAACAGGTCTGCAGGTTCCACCTATGTGATGTTACTGGTTTCAGAGGTCCTGATACCAACACTAGGAATGCTATATGCAAGGTATGTATTTTGATTAAATTCATGTCATGGGACAACTGTTTCAAGTAGACTTGGCATATTGTCTTCCTGCCAAGGCTAACAAAGTAACATCCAATTTTGGTAAATACACAGAATTAGTTTTATTTCTATAAAATGTATTGCAGGAAAGATAGCTCAGCAGTTAGGAGTGATTGCTGTTCTTCCAGAGGAGTGGAGCTCAGTTCCCAACATCTACAAAAATGATGGCTCACAATCTCCTGTAACTCTAGTTTCAAAGAATCAGATAATCTCTTCTGATTTCTGGTAAGCCCCTGTACTCGCTTGTACATACTTACAGTTAGATACTTACTTATACATAATAAAAAGATAAAATAGATTTTCTTAAAATTTATATTACTTAACTGTGAAATTACAAAGCAGTTCCATTAAAGTGAATTTTAAAAATCCTTTTCAGTTCACAGGGATGCATAACCATTATAATTTCATTTGATTCTTTTGAAAAATGATTTATTTGTGTATATTTTATGTGTATCAGTGTGCTGAATGTATTCATGTCTGGGCACCAGGTCCATGCAATGCATATCTGGAGAACAGAAGACAGAATCAGATCCCCTGAAACTGGAGTTAAAATCGTTGTTAGCTGATCTGTGGGTGCTGGGAATCAACCCCTGTTCCTCTAGAAGAAATGCCAGTGTTCTTAACCACTGAACCAGCCTCAGCTGATTCTCTTCTGTATCTGCTTTCCCTGCTTCAGGATGATAATTATTCATACTTTTCAGTTTTCAGCTCAGACTCTCATTTTACAGTTCTACTAGAGGATCCTCCTTAAGGTAGCACAATTGATGGAGTAAGTGGCTTCACTCTTCACACTTAGATGATAATTCGCTCGTATATAAATTCCATAATGAAAAAGAACTTGGAACACTTTCTGTACTTTATATATTCTGTACTTTAATACCTAAGATAATTGAGGAAAAAATCTGATTCTTGTACATTTAAAAAATCATTATCATTACCCACATCATTATCATCCACAGATGCCCACCTTCTTCACCATAGATTCTGCAGTCTGAGATAATGTACACCACCAAGATCTTGGACTCCACCCCAGCATTGCAGATGATGAGCCTCGAGTCCTCACATTATCATTCTAATCTGTCTACGAGACACAAGTCTCATTGTTTTACTTTTGCAGACTGAATCTCTGTGCTCTGGGATGGCAGTAACTGGAATCCAGGCAATGGAATGGATACTGCATGTTGGAATGCTTTCTAAGCACAGGAATGGGGCCTTGTTTTTTAAAGCTGTTTTTGCTACCTGATTTTATCATACAAGGGTGGAAAGATTGATGTGACTCATATATTTAGAGGGTCCGTTTTATAGTTGCTTGACCCAACTTGGGCAGAATGTCATAAGTGACAGAGACCTATAATGGAAAAACTTACCCCATGCAGATAGGAAATGGAGAATGAGGGAACAGAGACCAGGTAGAACTGCCAAAGATATTTCCTGCAGCAAACCAGGTATCTTAAAGTTTCCCATAACCTTCAAACATACCACCACCCCATGGCACCAGGTATTAGACCCATGAGCTTATGCCAGCATTTCAGGTTCAAATCACTCTTATCTTCTGAGACAGTGCTGGAGTCAATGATTCTGAATCCTCTGACTAATACAGTAGAGATAGATTTGGGTGCTTTGGGGGCCTCTGAACTTCCTTAATTCCTATAATTCCTCATTGCCTTTTGTGACTTTCTCACCTTCTTACTCTTATCATTCTCCTTTGGGTGGCTTTTGAGACAAGATCTTACATATGTAACTCAATCTGACCTTGAACTAATGATTCTCCTGCCTCTGCCTCTCACATTCTCTTTGAACACATCCATTTACTATTGTTTATACAGTTTTCTTAGGTGGTCTAGGAAATTAAATATGTAATCAGTCACTCAGTCCACGTCTTTGTTTACTCATCTCCTACCTCTTCCATGACAAAGAACCTGAGTCTTAATCATTTAAACAATAAAAAGGTTATTTTCTTACAGTATGGAAATTCAAGACCAAGATATCAGAAGATTATTTTGTTTATTTGTAGGCTTTTTGTTGTTGTTGTTTTGGGTTTTGTTTTGTTCTTTACTTTGTGGGTTTATTGTAATTGTTGACTTGGCCTTGTTTGGTAAAACTTCTCACCTTGCCTTTCCAGGGCATTTCTTCCCTGCTATATCTTACTGATTTCTAGCAGGAATATAGAAAATCTGGGTAAATGTTCATTCACCAGACCCTACTTTATTTAATAATCTCAAGGTATAATTTCAAAATATAGACATTTTCTGAGGAATTAGAGATAATGTGAATGTATGAGGATTCTCTTAGTTTTATTTATTTATTTTTGGTATATCTCATATATATATATATATATATATATATATATATATATATATATATATATATATATATAGGAGGAGTACAAATCAGCCTATGCTATAAGTACTTCACCATGGTGTGATATTGTTTTTCCCATTATAAGAATTTCTCAGTCCCATATGTCCTCAACAGTTTAGTTTTTCTCATTGTAAGCTGCTGTCTGTTAGAAATAGGACATTTCTTACTTCAAGAGATTTTAAAACCCGCAAAAATCAACTTTTGTTGAAAATGTAGAACTTAATGTAAAAATATAACCAAGAAACATACTTAATGAAGGAAGAAATCTGCTACATTTATGTACCACAGTCTATAATATTTTGGGGAGGCTAACATAAGGATAACAGCCCACCTTCCTGGTACAGCTGGCTGCAGAAAAACCAATATGGATACGATCTTGAGTTAGGAACTGTGCCTGTCTGCTTTTAGCCAACAGGAATTCCCTTGGGTGCTGGTCTTTGTTCTGTCCTTCTCACAAGAGAGTGGATGGCACAGCCTCTTCAGTCCTTTCTGCTGAGTACATTTAAAGACATAGACTAGTTAAGACCTTTCTTTTTGGCAAGGGGCAATTTGCAGCAGTAAACAAAGAAAAGAATGAAGACTTCGGGAACAGCATCCAAGGAAGGAAGTAGGTGGGATTAAAAACAGTTGTGCATTGAATGAAGACTCTCCTCGGTGGGTTCAGGATGAGAGAATGGAGGACCACAAACTGTGTGGCTTATGTAATAGACAAGCATTTTCAGAGTAGCTGTAGCTGGGACATGGAAGAGCAAGGCAGAGGCAGTATGCAGGAAGAATGTCCTTTTCAATAGACATACCTCATTTATTGAGGGAAAGAAAGTGCTTGTGTTATGTGAGGGCTGTGACCCCATTTCTAAGACCCCACTCTCATGAACCATCCCTTTGAAGGTTCTTGTAAGACATTCACATGGGAGGGTAAGGCTTTCTACACAGTGCTCAAAGGCATAGCAGGAATCATAAGGCCCACAGGGATGCTCACATTTGCATGCATGCTCAGAGAAGACCTGAGAAAGTGCTAAGATGCCAGGGTTGACTCACTTTAGAGCACTGTCACACAGGAAGGAAAGGCTGAGGTAGAGTTGGAAGCAGACTAAATGGAATGCACTTCCAAAGCTGTGGAAATCTGAGGTTCTCCCTTCTCCAAAGGGGTGCTGCTCTGGCATAGGCTGTAGCCATAGCTTCATTCAGTGATTGCTGCTTCACAGCTTTTGTGGTGAATCCTGTTCTCTCAGATGTGGTCTCTCTCATGAGGCAAGATGTAATTTAATAGAGATTTTTGAAATGTAGGGTCTAGAAAATGAGAAAAGAAGGTAAGAGGAGAGAGAGGAAATGAAGAGAGGGGAAGGAGAAAGGACAACAGAGAGAGAAGATACTAAAAATATGTTTTGGTTATTGTAGTGCCACAGCTAGCCTCCATGTGTCTCTTCTGGTAGCCTTGGCTATGCTCTCTACAGAGCAGCTCATACTGCAAGGAGCAGGTACCACTCTCTTCTCTTTAACAAGTGACAAAACTCTCTCATTGAAATTTACTCCCACCTCTGGATCACCTCCTAAAATGGATAACTGTTTATTTGAATGTCCTTTAACTTAGAAAAGGTTATCTATCTTTCTTCACTCGGTATTCCTTACATTCTTAACCAAAAGTGAAGACTGCAGGCTAGGATGGGTGATGGTGGTGATAAAGTGGTGGGGGTGGAGGAAGGCAGGGATGGAGTGGTAGGAGTGATCATGGTTATGGTAATGGTGGTAATGGTAACGATGGTGGGGTAGAGTTGAGAGTGGTGATGGTAATGGTGATAGGGGTGAGGTGAGGGTAATGAGGTTAGTGAGGCTAAAAATAGAAGCCAGCATTCTATATTTGTGGTATTTTTCTGAGTGTATAAACTATAAACACACACACACACAAGGTCTTTAGGTGACTTGTCTTCTTCCCAGGAAATTAGAAACTCTTGAAGAGATAAAAATTGTAATTATGTCTTGGCTGAAGTTGAAAGTCAAGGATAGCATCAGAACAAAAGGTCCCTGATTGGGTCAGGATGACATTTAGCCCTTCCATTTGAAATTCAATCATCCACTCCAATGCTAATGATCAAGCATCTTGTCTTCCTAATGAGCAAGACTCGATTTTATCCTCC
Organism: Mus caroli; assembly: GCF_978045245.1. NCBI lineage: Eukaryota > Metazoa > Chordata > Mammalia > Rodentia > Muridae > Mus > Mus caroli. The sequence continues at coordinate 12,802,317 of NW_028227269.1, forward strand.
AGCTACAGTATTTACCAGTTAGGTGACCTAGAAAATGCATTTAGACACTGAGTTTCTGTCTCAGAATTATAAAATATAGACTACAATGATTCCATAGTTTTATCATGATGAAAAACAAATGATAAAATTTATTCTACAGTTGTACAAGAAGCAAAAGGAATAATAGCATGTGGAATCGTGGCTAAAATGAAAGCTTGTTAAAACTTCTTTATTTTCTAACCTCTGTAATTTATTAATCAGTCTGCATTGCTGCCAATCAAAAAATGAGTACAGAGATATGCACAGAATTTACCACCCTCAAGGGAAGGGAAGGGAAACTATGTACATGATGATGTTTTTTGATAGTTTAACCTGAAGTCATATGTAACCAGTCAGCCTGAAGTCTCCATAGGAAGTTTGGCATGCAGAGAAAGGCAACGTATACACATTTACAGGGTACCAGCAAGAAAGCACTGAGAGATGCTCATCATGCCTGGAGTCTATCTGAGGGCTCCAGGCAAAGTGGAGTGGAGTCAGTTACTTGCTTTCTGCTCTCTACTCTTTATATGAGGCCCTTATGAAAGAGACGAGGGACTATTTTTAAAAGCATGCCTCTTATAGTATAAACATGGAAGAGGAAAGAGCCTCCTCTCTGAGGCAGGTATAAATAATCTCCCCAAATTTTCATCCCATCTTTTCCGCAGAGCAGAAACCTTCCATTGGAAAGAAACACCCCAAATATTGCTGCTTTGAAGCACTGGGAAGATCTGTTACAGCTAGTGAGGAGCCCAGATAAATCACTCTGATGGCTGGCAGGGCAGAAACACACAATGGCTACAGATTTATTATTGGCAGCTCATGGCAGATTCTCTATGCTACAGTATTGAGAAGTCTATACTGCTGAGACCAAGGGATACAATTCTTGCCTGAGATCAATCAGAACAGAAAGGATAACAATGACTCCAGTCCTGGGCATAGGTAAAGACAGAATATTTCCACAAGGACCCGTGAGACACCCCAGCTTACAGACACTCTCCCAGAAGAGCAAGGAGAGAATTTTGAAAGCAAAGGGTGAAATGCACGTGGAGAAAAAACAAAAGAATGAAAAACAAAAACAGCATAAAATTAGGTTCTGTTCTAAAACCCTGAATACAAGGTATTATAATAGACATGAGGCCTATGAGACACTTATGTAAAATCAAAACTTTAAAACTAACCCATGTCTGAGTCTTGTATATGTACAATTATATGTATGTAGGGAAGGCATGCCTAAAGAAAATGTCAACTTCAAGACTAAAAGAACTCACTCCACTCTTCAATTCAATGTTTCTGGCTCTCAGGGGGAAAAGAAACTGCACACCACACAATAAAAAGAAGAAAAATAACACGGCAGTTGTAAGGCCCAGAGCAGACAATAGAAACAGGACATGAAGTTTCAGAGCCCTCAGAGAGGTAATGGAAGAGCAAGACTGACTAATATATTTCAGGCTACAGTGGAAGCAGTAGAGGCTATAAAAACTAGATGGAGGATTTCAGCCAAGAGAGAGAATGGCTAAAGAAACAGCAAGATTGAAATTCTATAAGGAACTTGAAGTTGGGAGAATAAAAATGACTCATGCTGAATCATAAAAGAAGGTTTTAAAGATAAGAGAAAGTATGAAGGGAAGGGGGAGGGAGAACTGAATATCCAAATCTTAAGGGATAATTTCAAGAGATCTAAAACTCACGTAACTTTAATTCCAAAGGGTGACATAGAGAAAATTCTAGAAGTACTTGAAGAAAAACGAGTCTGCATTTTTGAAAAACTGATGAATATCAATATGGTGGATGGTGATAAAGCAAGATGCCCAACCCCCTCCTCTGGCACACCACAGATGCACATACATATATACACAGACATACACCTTACAAATACATGCACACACACATACCTTATACACACGTGTACATACAAATGCACACACACCTTACACACATGCACACACACAATTTACACACAGATGCACACACATATGCACACGCACCTTACACACACATGCACACACACATGCACAGACACACACCTTCCACACAGACGCATACACACATGCACACATACACTTTCCACACACATGCACAGACACAGACCTTCCACACAGATGCATACACACATGCACAGACACACTCCTTCCACACACATGCATACACACATGCACAGACATACATCTTCCACACAGATGCATACACACATGCACACATACATGCACATACACACTCCTTCCACACAGATGCATACACACATGCACACATACTCCTTCCACACACCTGCATACACACATGCACACATACACCTTCCACACAGATGCATACATACATGCACACACACACCTTCCACACACATGCATACACACATGCATACACACATGCACAGACACACACCTTCCACACAGATGCCTACACACATGCACAGACACACAACTTCCATTCTCTTCTCAATAGAGAAACCAGCACACAATTTTCATATTTTAGAAAACTTTATAATATAATTTTCCAGTGGTTTGATTTAATTATGAATGGGTCAGGTTTAGTTTTAAGGTAATGTATTTGAGATCTAGCCAAGATTTCTTGAGCTAAAAAACCAAACTACTACTACTACTATGTGGGTCCCCAGTTGTGGGGAGCGGGTGTGGCAGCAGTCCCAAGAAGGCACCAGGGACTGCAGCTAAGTCGTATGACTTGCACCTGACTTCCTCATATAAACCAGAAACATCTTGAGAGCTGCGCAGGTGTACCAGGATACCGGTAAATCCATTTTGATGGAGATATGCCCCTGCTGCCCTGATTAGCTGAAGCTGTGTGCCTGGTGAGGTGGCATGGCCTGCTGTGCGTGGATGAGAACTGAGAGTATTTAAGAGTGAGAGGCCCAGGGCTCGAGGGGAGATATAAACAAGAAGAAACAGGACTGAATAAACTGCTGTTAGAAGGACTGGTGATCGTGTAGTTCTTGCTGGTTGAGAGCGGACGCAACACCCAGTCATGGGGAAAAAGGGGGGGTGGGAGAGATGACCCACATCCTGCCAGAGCTCTGGGTGGACAGACTGTGGGGGACTGCCACACACTCTCCACACCACCCAGTTGGGTGTCTGGCTGTGGGAAGCCATGGAACCCCAATTTGCGGGGGGGGGGAGGGTGGAGAGGGAGCAGTCCAGAGTCCCCGGGCCTCACAGAAGTCAGGGACAACAGGTTCTGGCTCTTGGATGTCACTGGACACCTTCAAAGATCTGAGAATGGGTAGGGAGCCCTGGTGGCTCAGTCTGCCCCAGGGCCAAAGGGGAATGGGACAGTGGGAAAAGGCTGTGGGTTATTCCCACAGAGGCAAGAGTCTGGCCTCCTGGTGGGAGGTTAGATGCAGCCCTTTAGGGAAAGATCTATTCCATCGTTCTAGCACAGCAGGTCTTGATGAGCAGAGACATCCATGATTTTAGAGCTTTACTTTAGAAAACAGGGGGGGGGGGGGAGAAGGAGGGCGGGAGGTAAGAGAAGAGACAAGAGAAGCAAGAGAGGGAGGAGGAGCCAAGCAGCCCCTTTTATAATGAGCTGGGCTAACTTGCTGTTGCAGGGTAACTGTGGGGAGGAGCATACCTGGCTATTGTCAGGTAACTGTGAGGGTGGAGTCTGGACAGCCTACATGACTGAAGGCCACAGAATGATGGAGTTGAGGACCATGGTGTCAAACGTTTATCTGGGGTCATAGCTCACTGTTCTGTCCCTTGTAGGATTTCTATTGGGTCTCCGGAGTAAGCCTTGCTCGACCAGAACACAAACTGCCTCTTGTAGTCCTACACTACTACAAATACTCCTCCTCCTCCTCCTCCTTTTCTTCTTCTTCTTCTTCTTCTTCTTCTTCTTCTTCTTCTTCTTCTTCTTCTTCTTCTTCTTCTTCTTCTTCTCCTCCTTCTCCTTCTCCTTCTCCGTCTTCTCTCTTCCCCTTCTTCTCTCTCCTCCTTCCTCCCTTGCCCCCTTCCTCTTCCCCCTTGTTTTCTCCACTCTTTCCTCTCTATTCTTAAATTCTGCATTTTCCTGTAGAAATGAGGAAAACTGTCTTCACTGTGGCATTTTCTCTTTCATTTATTCCCCAGTCATGATATATCCAAAGTTTGTATCTATGGTCTGTCTACGTAGAACAACAGAAGGCTCTATACCAAGTAGCTGAAATTATTTCCAGATTATATCCAGGAAGAAACCACCAAAGTCACCTGAAAAATTGCAACCAGAAAGATGGAGTCTTTAGGCTAAATTGACAATTTCTGGCTTTTTGAAGTTCATGTGTGTAAAGTAGGAAAGGAAATCAATCATTGGTGATATTTAGTCACAGAAAACATTTCTATTGGAAAAATTGAGAACGGTACAATATTTTTCTGGGAAGCTGATTCCTTTGCAAACAAACAAACAAACAAACAAAACCCAAAGGAAACCATAAGTACTATTTCAGGTGGAACTGTTCATATAAGGAAAACATACGATTATCTCCAGAAAACAACATGCAAGAAGTTCTCAGGAGCCAAAAGGAAAATATCTTCCAGGGCTTAGAGAGATTGATCAGTGGTTAGGAGCACTGAATGTTCTTCCAGTATACCTGGGGTTTGGCTCCCAGCACCCACATCGCAGCAGACACCGTTCTATAACTTTAGGCATGGGAATCTAAAGGCCTTTTCTGGCCCCAGCATCCATGTGGTACATAGATATGAATGAATCCAAAATACACAAGCACATGAAATATTCTCTAAAGGAGAGTTCAATTTCACATCTTAAAAAATTAGAAATGATTGGGATTTTTTTAAAAAATGTGTGTATTTTTCCAGGCACAAATTTGAATTGTATTTTATCAAAAAAGAATTGTACCTTGGAAAAATGATGTTTCTTAGAACTGAGTGAAGAACACTGGACATATTAGGACAACTATTTCCATTGCCCACTGGAAATAGACAAGTGCTCTCTGTTTTCAGGGTAAACCGGTGTGTAGTAGATTGTATGAAACACAGCACAGGGAGGGCTCTGGATGAAAATTTGGAAAGTTTGCAAAGACTGGTGAGGCCCACCCTTATCTTTCTCTGTTTTCATAGAGAAGGCTCCTGTGATGATAACCTTGACTACTAATCTGACTGGGTGTATAATCCACACCTTTCTGTAGGGTCTTTGAAGACATTTCCAGAAATGATTAACAGAGGAGAGAAGCCCTCCCCTGAAAGGGTGGTACATTTCCAAAGCAGACCAGATAGAAAGATGGCCACAGGAAAAGCAATGCAGCTGGTTTACCTGGGCTTTTCTCTTGCCAATGAGCATATCTATCCTGCTGCTGCTGTTACATCTTTTGCTACCTTCAAGAGTCCAGATGGGTCATCCTTCCAACACACTCTCAAGACCAGCATCTGAGTAGGACAGCTGAGGCATTCAGCCTCATGAAATGAGCAGCTACTGTTTCTCGATTCTCAGTGTGCAGCTGACCTCTGTTAGGGACTAGCAGGTCCCTAACATTTAAACTATTCTAATAAAGACTTTATATTTATAGTATATATTCAGTCAATGTATGCTCAGTACACACCACACACACACACACACACACACACACTCATTCATTCATTCATTCATTCATTCATTCAATTGATTCTGAGACTCTGAAGAACCATAAGACCTTTGAGTTTCTGACCACAGAGATTGCTGCCTGTTCTGTAACTTCTAGGTTCCTGTGTACCACCAGACCTCTCCTGATCAAAACATGTTTAATTTCTTTTGCATGTAGATTCCTTAGCAATTTCTTTATATTCCTTAGTCATTAATCATTTCAAGCAACATATTATGAAAACAAAAGGGTCATTTTGGCAGATGCTCTCAATATTTATTCTTCTTCTGCAGTCTTTTCTAGCCAAGTCAGCAGGGAATGATGGTGAACTTTTAGGTAGTTTTGTGAAGAGTGAACATGACAGCTGAGGAAAGAGAATAAGAGAGAATATCAAAAATCTCATGACAGTTTTTGTGTGAGAAGCAGAACAATTGTTTTGAATAAGATACCGGGGAAGTGTCCACAGAAATCTCTCAAGGAAGAAGTATGTCAGGGAAGCATTGAGAAGGCTGCTGATGATCCGAGGAAACCCAAAGTGTTCAAAATGTGGCTTAATAAGAAGTGAGCAAATTGTTCTCATTTTTTTTCAAATAAAATTGAAAACATTTCCATGGCTACAAGTAAGAAAGGATTTTATAAACAGGGACTGAAAGGCATTTACTGTAGGGAAAAGGAAATTTAATTAATTGCTTTAGCAAAAGAATTCTGTTTATTTAGAGATCTCATTAAGAGAACCAAATGTCAAACCCCAAATTAGAAAGAACCCATGTTTTATCTCCGTCTGACTTCACTTCTAGATACTTTATGTTCTTTGGTAAATACCAGTTTTTTCCCTAACTGACTATTGATCTTGAAATTAACTACATTTGGATAGTTTGTTTCAAGCAACTCTGTTGAACTTGTATTGATCCTTGAGATTGATCCTTGGGATCATTGTTATTTTATGATACAACTATATCATAAAAGCTTTGCTTAATCTTTAAGAAAACATTTTTGGTTTTGCTGTTTTCTTACTTTTCTCTAAGGGCTATTGACCTCCAGAACTAAGCAAATGAGGACACTCAGTCTGTCCCTGTCAAGCATACGTCTGGGAGGACCTCCATTGCTAATCACTCTCAAGGTTCAGATCATTCTCCCCTATGCTTAGCTCTGCTATGAATTTGTCCTTTCAAAAAGAACTTCTGTGCTGGAGATGCAGCTCAGTCTAACATGAACAAAGGTCTGAGTTCAATTTCTAGAGACACATAAATTTGGTGTAATGATCCATTCCTATAATCATAGCACTTCTCATCTAGATGCAGAAAGATCAGAAATTCAAGATCATCTTTAACAACTTTGCTATGGATGGATTTTGAGGCCAACCTGGGCTACATGAGATCTCATCCCCCCCCCAAAAAAAAAGTTGTTACTGAAATTAATATGACTTTCCTCTTTTACTATGTCATTGTAGATTGTCCAACCTAAATGGGTTTGAATATCAATGAAATTTGTGTAGTAATAGAAATGATTCCACCATGGGTATGATGGATATTGTTTGCATTTTCTGTGTGTTTGCACTTACTTGCTTATTCCTTACTGTTCTACAATGTTGAAAATCATTAGTAGCTTTGGAGGGGGAAAGTATATTTTACTACTCTGTCTTTGAACAAATAGCACTCTAGTTTTCTCCCTCACTTCCACTTGATATCTCCAGGGTTTCACTGAGTACAAAATAATGACCAGATTGCTCATTTCTCTTTGCAGCTAGATGTGGTCCTTTGATCATATTCTAACAAATAGGAAAAAAGTAGAAGAGTTGTTTGAAAACAAGCAATATCCTAAGTATAAGCTGCTAACAATGTAGTCTAGTGAACTACATTAGTATTCAATATCATTCACAGGATCATCTCCACAAGAGTCAGAAATGCCTCAAATTTGAGTGACAATGAGTGAGCTTGAATGCATATAAAAAGTAAATGGAAGCTTATAGAAATATTAACAAATTGTGGTTTGGTATTGAACTTGGACAGAACCAGACTACAGAGACTTTGTGTCTCTGTTCTCTTCGTGTTTCTTCTCTTGCACTACACTTCAGAAAGTCTTCCTTCATGTGTCAAAGAGCTTGTGAGCATTTGGTAATTATGATTCTGGAGTTGAGACACTTCATGAGTAGAAAATCAAAGCCACTGAATATAATAACTTTCAGATTAGTGAGGAGTCCATTTCTGGGCCAGAATTCTTTGCTCTAGAGGAATATGGCTTATTCAAATCATATGTGGCTTTCACAAGAAAAATAATTCCCCAAGAAGAGGGGTACTTAAGAGTTTCCCAAAAGTGAAAACAGTAAGTGTTTTAATGCAGACTTTCTGGGCACAGGTAATATGATGGTTCAAGTGAAAAGACCTGCAACTGAAGGCAGACCCTAATCCCAGGGCAGATCCCTCTCAAATAGACCTACATAGCAGTCAATCTGACTAGAGACCATGCTAGTACCTGGCTCTTCTTTCACCTAAGATATGGACTACTTATACACATCACAAAACTCCCTCCAGTTACAGGCCTGGGCTTCTGCCTCCAATGATTTCTTTGCAACGAACATCAAAAGGTAGCCAAATCCCCCAGAGAAAGAAAAAAGGTGTCTCCCTCTCTCCCTCTCTCCCTCTCTCCCTCTCTCCCTCTCTCCCTCTCTCCCTCTCTCCCTCTCTCCCTCTCTCCCTCTCTCCCTCTCTCTCTCTCCTTCAAATTTGCTCATCTACTCACAGGGACATCTCTCAGTGATCTACATTAGATCTTTCCATACTGAAATAACCATAATATTCTCACTTTACTTTTCTTTGTGCTTTCTTTGGTGGTATTTAAACTTTTCTTTTTATGAGCCTTTAGGCTTTAACTCAGACTTAAGTGCATATCTGAATCCCTGTGGCAACTACAAATATAAAGAGTAGAAAAACAATACATTTGTCTTCCAGCAGCTCGTCAGAGACTTGGGGAATCACTTCTTTTCCATTTTCCCATGACATCATTGTGCGAGTTCTCCCATTTCAGAGTGTTTGTCACATAGGATTCATTCAGTGCTTAGGAACTGATTGAAAACACTTTTAAAAGATGAGAAATGGAATAGCTTTAGTTCTAGCTTATTGTTGCAATCCTAGGACTCTTGAGGTTAAAGCAGAAAGATCATAAATTAGAAATCAGTGTGGGCCAAATCTTGAGGCTAGCCTGTGCTATAGTTACTCTGTATTCCATAAAGAACAAAATAGATGGAAGGTAGGAAGGATGGGAGGAAGAAAGGAAGGAAGGAAAGAAGGGAAAAAAACCAATAAAATTGAGAATTGTGTTGTAGCTCAATGGTAGATTACATGGTTAATATGCACAAGGATTTAAATGTCAGCTAATTAAAAACAAATCCAAATAGAGTCCTCTTCCTATCTTCCTGTGGTCTTGTCTCAGAGACCCATGAATTGTTGATAGCAAGATGACTTTAAGAAATGCCACAATTGGGCATTTTGCCTCTAACTTAAAACCACAGCTGTGACCAGATGGTCAAATCTAAGCTATCAGGTACAGTGAAAATGTTCTTCACTTGCCCTCTTGGCTCTATTTTGAGTGCTCATGGAGACCATTGCTTTCAGTGACAGGGCAAGAGAAGTTAAGAAACTCAATGTCCCAGTGATTGGTGCTTCTGTAGATTCTCACTTCTGTCATCTGGTATGGATAAATATAGCCAAGAAACAAGAGGCTCTTGGATAATCCTCTGGTATCAGATCCCGAGCATGCCATTGTTCAGGATTACAGAGGCTTAAAGGCAGGTGAAAGTTTCCCTTTATTATTGTTGATAATAAAGTTATCCTTCCCAAGATCACTAAAAGTGTACATGAGATGCAGAGATTAGTTCCAACTCCCTGACACACATGATGAAGGGTGCCAAGCTGGCTGGAAATCTGGTAGTGATAACATCAAGCCTAATGTCAAGAAGAGCAAAGAATATTTTTCTAAGCAGAAGTGAGCACTGGCTATTTTTATGCCAGACTATATTGGGCAGCCCTGGCAGTAAAAGAACATGCTATGTACTTAGTGCTTAAACACAAAATGTGATGTGATTCAAGACACATCTTCCCTTCAGGGTTAGGGCGGGGGGGGTGGCCCTTTCTTGTTCTACTGGAAATGGACTCAGGTGTTTTGTGGGGCAATCACCTGATGTACCAGTAGCAGAACATCGGATTATTATTCTTTTGTAGTAACAATTCAACTTGGATGGAGAAAAAAGGAAATAAATCCAAATAAAGATACAAACAAGGAGAGAATCAAACAATGTCTTCTAAGATACCCATACTGACACTAACACCGATATAGTCCCAAAACTCAATTGCATAGCTTTCACCTTGGCCTACCTTTTCTTTCAACCACACATCAAATACCCCAGGCTGAACACTGATAGTTCAGGCATCAGAGAAGGCCAGGTTCCAGCCATGTGGCCATCTACTTACTTCCAGCCACAGCTCTCGTTCTGACACTGAAAATTTATAGCCTTAATATTTGAAAATATAAAATATAAGATATATATTTCCAAAGCCTGCAGTTTAGACATATGCTTTTAATTGTAAGAAAGCTATTTGGTAGAGAGTTTCCAAGGGCCTCAAAACCCTTGTAGATACTGTGGAAATGTTAAATTACTTCCACAACAAGAAGTAAGACCAATGACCTGAACAGAAAGTCCTCCATCCTCACACGCACCTCTTGAATGTCACGATAATACCCTGTGACTTGAAATTACATTTCAGCTCAGGAATACAAAGCATAGTTTCCTGGTATTGGAAACAAGCCTTTTCCCCCCCTGCTTGTCTAAGCAAAAAAAAAAAAAAAAAAAAAAATAGGTTAACATTCTTGAGAATTCCATTTTTTTTTTTGAGAGCCTGAGGCAAAGTTGACATTGCAATGAAATCAGAACAAATATTCGAAAAGATATATGCACTTGGGATGAGAAAAATGTCTTTGTCCAATATTTTATAGGAAGGACTCAAAGCAAAGTGAAGAGTGCACACAAGAAGGTGGCGTCACACATATATTTGCTTTAGTAATTCTGTGTATAATGAGACCAGAGGTCCATATACTTTTGAATTGATAGCTGTATTTAATGTACTTTCTGATTTGTGGTTTCTAAGCACTAAGGTCTTTGGTAGGCAAAGTTCTCAGACAAATGAGTTTGAATATTGCTTGGGCTGGGGACCAATTGATATGTGTTGATTTGTCTTGCATCTGCCCTGGAGAAGTGCAACTGTGTGCCAGTTGCTTGCCCAGTCACAGCATTAGAGTAGGGAGGATAAAAGGAGAGACTAAATGATTCAAGTTAGGTTCTAGGCAGCATGAGCTGCCATATCTGCTACTTCTGTAGATTCCAGTAAGAGACAGGGGCCATGGTCAGCTGACAAATTTTAGCACCCACTGTGTTTATCTAACTTACATTTTTTTTGAGATGGGTCTTAGTACATATTAAGTGCATATAACCCAGGCCACTCATGAATTAATAACACATATACCTACTTCATTCTTCCAAGTACTGATATTATATGTACACACCACCCTGGTACTTATATTATTTTAATTAATACAAGAATTGTTGGTGTAGTTTAACCAACTCACTGTACAGAGGACACTTATTTCTGAAGGGGCCATGACATCTTATTTATAGTCCCTGCAGCTGGTATTTTGCAACCCAGGGATTTAATTGTAAGAATATACACCCAGTACTCTCTCTCTCTCTCTCTTCACTGTTCATCCTTTTACCACTGACAAAGAAGCCCATTTATTATGCCATCTTAGCTTGGCTATTCATTTACATTGTTCCAAGAAACTAGAGATATGATCAGTGTGTTCTAAGCTATTGTTATCAGTAGAGAAGGGCCTTTATAGAGTAGCTAATTTTTTTCACTATTAAAGAAAAGCACACAGAGATGAAGTAAAGCAAGTCCCCATTTCTAAAGCTGTGAGGTGATGGCTCAGAAGAACCCATGGCTTCTATAGTCTAGTATTTACCACAGTGTTCTAAACTCCTGACTTTTGTTCTCTGCCAGATCTGCCCACATAGGCTGAATCTCCTTCTTTAACTGTGCTTCTCAGGGAATCAATATCCATTTGCTTACTGAATCAGTGAATAAAACTCTGACTGAATGGAATCTCCCTTCTCGGGAAGATCTGGTTTGTTGATGGTAGCAGTGCGTAGTGGGTGGGGAGTTCCTGAAAGCCAGAAGACAGGTTGATAGAACTGTATAGAGATTAAAGGATTCAGAAGAAAGAAGGGATGGCGGAAGACTTGTTTTGAACAACAGCATTGTAAAGCAAAGCTTAGATATAACCTTAGATGATATTTCCAGTGGGGTACATTGGAAGAAAAGGGAAATGGAAAGAAGAAATATGTACTTGCAGTCAACCCTTAATATTTTATCTCAATTGATAGCTGTCATAATACTTAAGTGCAAGTAGCTTATCATTGTGGAGTAGAAAAAGCTGAGGCTAAAAGGTATAAATAATTTGACACTATGCAGTATATTGAGGAACTAAGATTTGAATAAATGGCTAATGTGCACCAAATTGATGTTCTCCCTACCAATTCACATTACCTCTTACCTTGCTCAAGATGAAGGAAGAAAAATGGAAGAGCTAAATTCTGGAAATGGAAAGGTTACAGTAGAAATCAGAGGATCTTGCAGCCACTGATCACATGTGGTCGTAAATGAGAAGAAGAGAGCTACAACTGAGCATGCCAGACTGGAGTTCTTGTCTTTATGCGCTTCAGGACCTATGACCAGGAAGTGGTACCACCCACTTTTAGAAGGAGTCTTCCCATCTCAATTGACATAATCAAGATAATCACCCATGGAATGCTTAGAAGCTTGTCTTATTGTTCCTGTCAAGCTGACAGTACTAACTATCAGGGGCAGTTACTAGACCATCTTTGGTTCTAGTTCTGTGATACTTATTATTGTAGGGAAAAAAATGCTAGCTGAACAGTCATTTAGTCCCCTAACTTGAGCAATTGGCTTAAGTGTGAGTAAGAAGTGTCTGTGTGATTCATCTATCTCCCAAGCTTAAGTGGTCCCATCTGTCCCTTCAGCACACTTGGCACTGCTTCATATGGTAAGGGCCAGGCTTCCCACCCAAGACCTCAGTCACTGTGTTTGCATTTAGTGTTGTGGCTACAAAGCTTCAGTTGGAATTCCTCCTCAATCGTAGCTCCTGCGTTTGTGCAGGGCAAACATCTGTATCATCTGGAATTTTACAGGTCACAGAAGCTTAGTTTGCATCAGTACCACATAAGATTTGGATGAGCCAATGACATCCGGCCTAAAGATGGCCAGAGATCCATGAGATGCAGTCATTGATTGGGGTCTTCCAAATGTTACCAATACAGCCCAGATGACACCAAGCACGGAGTGATAATGAAGAACACCCTCAAATGACTCAAACTGCCTCTGCTTGGTTGATTTAATAGTACTATAAAGGAAGTGTGCTGTGATCCACATGTTTGTAATCTAGGAATACATTCTGAAGTGATCCTTTCTTTCAAAAATTATTTTTAAATAATTCCTTCTAGTCCTTTAGAAGAATGAATACTTTGTTGGGAAGAGAACAAGAAAGAGAGGAGAGTAGGCAAGGGAGACAGGTACAGAGAAACAGAGACATACACACAGGAAGACACACAGACAGACAGACACACAGAGAAAGACTACTTCCTCATGCAAAGAATAAGCCTCACATAAATACCAGCAGTTAAGTAGGGATTTACGACAATGCTGTGAAATAATGATACTACTAAAGACCCAGTGAAACCCGAAACTTCAGAACCCCATGCTTAATCATGATCAGCCCACATAAGACAAGAATGACCCTGTCTGATCTCTGTGTGGGCTTAACTGTACCAACTCATTCTATTACCACAATTTGACCATCTTTCTACAAAAATTTAATCCCAAAACAAAATGAAGCATAAAGTGTCAAAAATCCAAGGCTGATACATATGCTCAGGCTCCATGTTTCAGCATTTACCAGCTGGAAGCCTGTCTTTGAAGAACATGGAGAGTATAATCTACAACTGTATTTCTGCAAGTGCCTTAGACAAAGCACTCTCCCTCCTTGGCTACTGGAGTCTGAAGTGTACATCTGTTCCTGATGTAGAGCCTGGGTTTATAGAAAGTCTGTGCAAAGCAAGAGTTGGCTGCTATAGAACTATCAAAACTCTAATTAGGTAAATCACTCAGAAGCACACAACTCCCTGGGAGCTGTTAAATGGTTTTGGAAAGTGTGATCTGCCTGGCACAGGAGCAATGCATGACTTGCTGTGGTATGATTTGCATTGGATTATTATATTCAAGTTTCAACTTCCTTTTCACTAATTATAGAGATTGTCTAGTCTATGGTAACATATGAAGCCCTACCTCATAAACTTCCATTCAGCCTACTGAATTATACTTCAAATGCTTATTCTTTATCCTAATGTTTATTCATTATTTTTCATATTTATTTTCAACTGTGTCTATCCAGCAAGAATACGACCTAGCCCAATCTTCATGTTCTGTAGGAATGGAAACATCTTTTTCACAAGCAAAAACAGTAAGTAGAAACTATTAATTTTGAGACACATGTGTTAGTCAGGTCTATTTCCACATAAGACATCAAAAATCATTATAATAAGGTCAGAATCTACACAGCAGTTTTCCATCTTACAACATCTCCAAGATTGAAAACAAAACAACACAGCAGGGTTACAGTAACAGCGAGTCTTCAAGTGGTCACCACAAATTCAGCACAGACCCACTGGACTAAGCCTACTCTGAAAGATGAAGGCAGCAGCAGCTCTCATACAGAGGCTATCCAGCATGAGACACAGTGGTGGGTGTGCATATAAAAGGATGAACAGACCATTAGGATGAAAGGAAGAATAATACAGGAGGTGCTCTGACTGCTGAAACCCCAATGTTCCCCTAAAACTTAATTTCATTTAAGAAAGTTACCTCTACCACTAGAAGTCATGACAGTGAATAATCCACATACCTTCTAAAGATATTTTAGCATCACTCTTGATAACATGAATGTCAGCCTCTGAAGATCACTTGAGCTTTTAAAGCAAGGCAGGTCTAGGGTCAGATCAGAGTTCAACGGCAATGCTGATTACCCTCCAAGGTCATGTCTGAGTAGGAAGAAGGTATTAACACTTGATTTGGAAAATGAGTGCCTAGGACCAAAAGGCGAACTCAGGTAAGGCAGCAGAAGATAATTTAAAAGAGAAAAGTAAGACACAGGATTTCAACCTAAAATGAAGTTAACTAGGAGAGAAATAGAGAAAAATATAGATAAGAAAAGGAGGCAGAGAGAAAAGAAATATGTAAAGAGGAGAAAATAAAAAAGGAGAGAAACTTACTTCCTCAATGTCTAACTGAGCCACGCACCTGCAAGAAAAGCACTCTGTGCTCTCAAAGGGAGATTCCCATGTCTGGTTTCCAAACACATGATTTGTGTTTAAATATCAGTAAAATGCCCACACCAGACAAACATGATCACTTCCACTCATGGGGAGTCCCTGCAACCCAAGGCAGTGTGTTCTGTCAACAGTCAGTCAGTTAGTCAATGGGAGGGAAGAAAACCTGCCATTTGCCCCTTTCTCTTGGACAGAAAAAGAGATGACTGCTACTTGTTGGTGATTTGTTTGCTACAAGAGGAAATGCTCTTGGGAGATGGAGTCCACCTGGTTCGTGGTTACAGTAATTCCCAAAGGGAAGTCAGTGTAATTCTACTTTCTTTTTCTTTTTAAAATTTTATTATTAGATATTTTCTTTATTACATTTCAAATGTTATCCCCTTTCCTAGTTTCCCCTCTGAAAAACCCCTATCCCCTCCCCCCTTCCCCTGCTCCTCAACCCACCCACTCACATTCCCAGTCCTGGCTTTCCCCTATACTGGCATAGAACCTTCACAGGACCTAGGGCCTCTCCTCCCATTGATGACTGACTAGGCCATCCTCTGCTACATATACAGCTAGAGCCACAAGTTACACCATGTGTTTTCTTTGATTGGTGTTATAGTTCCAAGGAGTTCTGAGGGTGCTGGTTAGTTCATATTGATGTTCCTTCTATTGGGACTTCAGTCCCCTTCAGCTCCCTGGGTATTTCTCTGGCTCTTCATTGGGGACCTTGTACTCCATCCAATGGGTGACTATGAACGTCCACTTCTGTGTTTGCCAGCCACTGGTAGAGTCTCACAGGAGACAGCTATATCAGGCTCCTGTCAGTAGGCTCTTTCTGGCATCTGCCTAGTGTCTGGGTTTGGTGGTTGTTTATGGGGTAGATCTCCAATGGGGCAGTCTCTGGATGGTTGTTCCTTCAGGCTCTGCTCTGCTGTTCCCCGTTCTAAGAAGGAACGAAGTATCCACACTTTGGTCTTCCTTGTTTTTGAGTTTCATTATAACCTGACTCCCCTAACTGCAATCCCTTAATGTATACTATCTTACTTCTATTTTATTTTTACTTCTGTCTTACTGATATTAACAATCACTAAAAATTGTGATTTTTGTCCATTTTATTTAAAAAAATTTCCCAAGTTTCAAAGGATGCATTAATACAACTTTTCACAGAGCCCAGGAGATCTAAGAGTGACAAGAAAAAGATGCCATTAGCCTACCTGATCCTTTGGAGCAGAACCCAGGCACCTGGCTGCTAACAAACATAAAACTATAATAACCTTGGCATTGCTTCCTTGTGGGTGGTGGAACTCTGAGATTGTGGTTATCATCTCTGTTAGTAGTGGACTTTGCAATCTAATAGAACTGATAATAAAGATGTAAAAAAAAAATCGTCCAAATAAAGCCTTGTCTCACCACGAATTTCCAGTTCTGGGTCTTCCCTCTCTCCTGCTTTGGTCATGGGGATTACTAAGCCAACTTTTTTTCTGTTGGAAGACGGAGTGTACAGATCCTACATGATCAAGGTCCTTGTGGCTCCCCACAGTTGAATAGAAAATATTCAATTCTTTTGTGATCCAGATGTTAAGAGTTTAATCTCTGGATGAAAATGGCCTCAGCACAAGCTAGCCATTTCCTTCAGGGAGTATCACAAGATTGCTGGATCTCAGATTATCCTAGTCATCTTCTGGTTGCTTCTCTGAGTTTTCTTTCTGGGGATTTATGAATTATACAGTAGCAATACATTGCAACCGCCTCACTTTGCCTTGGGGCTTCAGAAATCAAGGTTACAGCTCTTTTTATTTTCTGGAGACAGATGAGTGAAAATCATCTTGAGGAGGAGGAAAAGGCCTTTGCATTGAATTTCATCCTCTAGCATAGCCCAAGCTCTAAGGTTCACATGCAATCAAAATGGCCTCTTATGGCAACATTGTCTTTGATCCCAAAGCTAATCTCCTGAGGAATTTTTAAATCCACATTTTATACATGAGAGAATTCTCCACAGCTATTGAGGTAGAGGGGGTTAAAGCATGTATCCAGGGCCTTAGAAATCTGATTTAAAGTTGTCTGCTGCTGTCATCAGCTATCAGGCTAATGTGAAATTGCCTGTGAACTATTCTGTGGCTGTTAATTGTATTTCTAGCTACCCAAGATATTCTGAAAAGCACAATACAGACATGTACCTCTGTAGCTTCAGCAGAGTCTCGGAAAATAATTGCCTATATAAATGATGCTTGAAAAGTAATTTTGTCTTATATTGAACTGAGTCCTGTTGGATCAAGAAGAATCAAATCTACATCCTCCATTGATGAGGCTATTAATAGCTTCATTTTGTGCAAACCAAGCTGGCATCCCACACTAAAACCACATGATCACTGGTCTTGAAGAATTATCATGAATGACCACCATCTCTTGGACCTCTGAAGTGACTGACAATCCTCCTTCTCACGATTTTTGGAGAGCATACAAGAAAGTACCATGGCTTTTTAGTCTGAGAGGCTTGGATAAAAACTTTCACTCTACTGCACTGAACCATCCAAAGATGGGCAAATTACATAACTGCTCTTTGCATTTTTTTAATCATAATAATATCACTTACCTACAGGCAGTTGGGTGATTTAATGGGAACCCATAAGTTTAACCTAATGTACTCTACTTTATTTTTCAACTTCCTTTGCTTCCATTCTGTTCCACCTGTGAAGTGGTCTTAGTGTTCATCTAACTAGAGCATCAAACAAGCTTTAAACTGTTGGATTCCATCTAAATTTTTCTCTCTCATCTTGTGTAGTTACCTTTGCTGGATACAATATAATGTTGAAAGTAGAAAAATCCCTGGGTATGGGAATCTATGCCTGCAATCATAACACTTAGAAGAGGAAGATCAGAGAATCACTGCAAGTTTGAGTCTTAAATGGACTACATACTGAATTCCAGGCCAGTGAGGGGTGCATATTAAGAACCTCCTTGAAAAGTGAAACAAGCCAAAGTATTTGGTGCTTAGGGCTTAGAAGTTGGAGTAGAGAGTCTGCTAAGGTAGAATTCAAAGTTAGTTTAAGTATTTTTAATTCCCTCATGCCTCTGTACAGCTTTCTGTTTGTTTGTTTGTTTGTTTGTTTTGTAACAGATAGTTCATAGTTTATTTCAAGTCTCAATTGCTGAGTTATAGAAAGAGGGAAAGCACACCTAGTCTGTAACATGGTAAGACACAGATTCAGTCCCAAGACACTAAACTAAAAGATAAAATAAAAATGTAAAATAGAAAGGAAGGGGAAGATGAGGAACAGAAAGCATAGAGGAAAAGAGAGGAAGACAGGAGGAGAGGAGGAAAGAGCAGAAAGACAGGAAGGGAGGTAGGCAGGGGTGGGGGTAGCATGAGTTACTGCATACTCCCCTCTTATTAGGACACTGCCAAAGCCAATGTCAAATGTTCATATCACATTCAAACTGGAAACTGAGCATGGTGCCTCATACTTGTCATCTCAACACACAAGAGACTGAAACAGGAGGATTCCTGTAAGTTTGAGACCAGTCTGGTCTCCATAGAGAGTCACAGCCCAGACTGAGCCACAGTGTGAGTTAAATAAAATCAAATTTTTAGATCTTATGCAGATAGAAAAGGAAACCAGAATAATGAAAATTAAAGAGTAAAACCGAGGAAGCAAGGATGCTCCCACCTTCCTGATGTATGAACCGGAACAGAAGAATTATTAAATCACTATAAGGAGTCATTGACTCACACTGATTTTATGGATTGAAGTTTAATAACAAAGGATAGTGTCTGGGGCTGGGATGTAGCTCAGTGTAGTCAGCACGATCAATCCCCCGAAGCCCTAGTCTCTAACTCAAGGCTGAGGGAGAGAAAACTGAAAAAAAATAAAGAGAGGAGAAGATGGGGAGACTGAGGACGAGACAATGGGAAGAAGGGAAAGAAAGGAGCTGGGGGTAGAAGACCAAAAATGGAGCCAGTTCCCTATTTCAGCTCTAAAACTGGGCAATAGAATTTTAAAATAGACTCACTTACAAAGCTATTTCAAATACATATCACTGACCCTTGGACTCAACACAACTCCAAACAAATTACCTGGAGAAATTTTGTGAAAAGGAATGAGCTAACTCCTATGTTATATAGAAATGTAAATGACCACGAACACAAAATATTGATGAGCAAAAAGATCAGAAAGATCAACCAGGGTGCATTACCAGATGTGGATAGTTCTACACAGCTGCTGTAATTAATCAGTGCAGCCCATGGACTGTGAGCTGACTAAGAGAGCAATGGAACAGAAAAGAGAGCTCCGACGAAATAAGCTAACACACCTTCAGTGATTAATTTATGACCAAAGAACCTTGGATTTTTGACTCCAGAAAAGGTTTAGTTTTAAACAGAGTGTTTGTTAACTGTAAAGCCACATTAAATAAAACCTGTCTTAGGCTTTACTCTCTACACAGAAACAAATGCCAGATGGATAATACACAGGATGTAAGAGAACAAATAGAATGCCTAAGTAGTTATGGAATATAATAGCTATGAATTAATAACTGCATTTACTCACAGATTTGCAAAGACAATAAATTAAATCTAAGCAAAACCAAGAGCCACTTGGATATATATGGATAATATATACATATGGATAATACATTCATATAATGTATAGAAAAGAGAGGACTCAGAATACACATCTAAATGATTCCAGAAAAGCAATAAAAACCATAATGTGAGTGCTTAAATTAATAAGAAAATATAGTGATGTTTGTTATAGTAAAGATCAGTACAACCATGATGAAAACTATTAGGATGTACCTACTGACCCTTTGAATAGCCAGTATCTTGTTAGTTGGTTAGTTAGTTAGTTATGATCCTAATAAACAACAACAAAAAAATCCTTGCTTACTTATAACAAAAGACTATCCTAGAATGCATTAAATGTTATTTCAAAGCACCCAAGAAAAGAAACAACACAAAATTCCGTGAAAGATACAAGGTGCCAACAGAGAGGGGTTACTGTGACTATCTGCTGAAGAATGAGCTCTGGTCCTGAAATGTGAATAAATGGTATTATAAAGAACACAGTGACAGGAAAGAGAGCATTTATATTTATAAAAAGTTTAAGGGAATTGCAACTAACCTGTGATTCCAAAGATCATAAAGGCCTCTGTCATTTTTGTGGTGGCAATGCCTCAGAGCAAAACAGAAGGTGACTTGGGGGTTCTACATAATATTTTATACTGGTTGGATGATGGCTGTATGTAAATGTTTGTCTTAGACTGAAATATGACAAAGTAAATCTGCATAAAGCTTTTTGTAAGTAGAATGGACCACAAGACTGTCTATATGTAGATGACTCAATATATGACTTTATAGGACTCAGAAGACTTCCATTTACTTATAAGAAATTCATGAGCAATATTGGTACAGCTGAAGTCTCACAAGAATCCCTTGTCTTTAAGGACACTGCCATGCATGTATAGCTCTGAAATGCAAATGTATACAATTGCATAACTGATCACAGTTGCAGGATTTATGCAGGACAATTGTAGTTTGTGTCTCCCACCCTTCCCTCTGGGAATCCTCACGGTTGATAAGCTAATAAACAGTTTACCAAACTGTTTAGTATGGGATGGCAGCTAGACCCAGAAGGCTGGTTCCCATATCCCAGGCTTTGAAAGTTGTCACATTTAGCAGTTATGGAGCAGATCTACTTAGCTCAGCTATTTAACTTACACAGTAAACTTACAGCTAAATTTTAAACTTTAGCCACTGTGGATGGTGTCAAGGAAAAAAGGAAATGAATCTAAACAAAGGTTTCATTAACTCTTAGAATCTACCTGTGCCCCATAGTTGTGCATAAGTTGTGCAGTTTCGTGTGACCCATGTGGCCAGACTTTCTCTGATGTAAAGGAGGAATCTGTGTTAGTGTGTTTCTGATGTGTGAACCCTAACACTTCCTGTCATCACTATGTGCTTGGGCTCACTGATTACTGGAGGCTAATTACTAGCCACACATGTAAGAGTGGAGTGTGAAGAGACTATAGGCAATGAATTTCATCAGAGGAGAATAGATTGCCTAGATATATCATATTAAGTCACTCTAATGATGTATAACTGAGGAAATCAAATAGTAATGCCAAGTCCACAGAATGAACAATAAACTAGAGGACTGAAAATAAGTGAGGGGTTAGCATGCTAAAAGCAAATAAGATTGCAGTGGATGAGGTGGGAGGAAAGATCCAGAAAAAAGTTGGCAAGATTTCACAAATAACGTTGTTTCCATTACAAAGAGAAAGATCGTCCTGGTTCTAAAGAATAAGGCCAGGACCAGCAATAACCTGACTGCTTCTGCTTGATCGCATGCATAATCATCAAATCTCTCTCCCTCTCCCTCTCCCTCTCCCTCTCCCTCTCCCTCTCCTTCTCCCTCTCCCTATCTCCCCCTTCCTCTCCATCCCCCTCCCCTTGTGTGTGTGTGTGTGTGTGTGTGTAAGGAGAAACAGGAAACAACACATGACTAGAGATCAAGGCCAAGAGTCATTGAAGCAGAGCATTTGTGGGGTGAGAGGACAGACATGAAGACATAGCAATGATTGCTTATGGTTTCTCAGGATTGTCAGATGCCTTGGACTGGATAATTCTTTGGTGTAGAAAGTTGGCTTATCATCAGGATCATGATCAACAGTTCCTCTGGCCTCGAAACACCAACAATTTTTTCACCTATAGTGATAGTCTCTGTCTTAGTTAGGGTTTTACTGCTGTGAACAGACACTATGACCAAGGCAAGTCTTATAAAAAAACAACATTTAATTGGGGCTGGCTTACAGATTCAGAGGTTCAGTCCATTATCATCAAGGTGGGAGCATGGCAGTATCCAGGCAGGCATGGCGCAGGAGGAGCTGAGAGTTCTATGTCTTTATCCAAAGGCTGCTAGTGGAAGACTGACTTCCAGGCAACTAGGGTGAGGATCTTATACCCACACCCACAGTGACACACCCATTCCAACCAGGTCACACCTATTCCAACAAGGCCACACCTTCAGATGGTGCCACTCCCTGGTCCAAGGATATACAAACCATCACATTCCACTCCCTGGTCCCCATAGACTTGTTCAAAAACATGAGTCTATGGGGGCCATACTTAAACATAGCATAATGCAAAATGCATTTAGTGCAACTTTCAAAGTCCTCATAGTCTATAGCAGTTGCAACAATGTTAAAAGTCCAAAGTTCAAGGTCTCTTCTGAGATTCATTCAACTTAATTAACTGTAATCCCCAAAGCAAGGCAGGAAACCAGCTGGGCAAACTCCAAACTCTGCATCTCCATGGCTGATGTCAAAGTGGTCTTCAGATCTCCACTCCTTTTTCATCTTTTTTGACTGCAACAAACTGCTTCCTCCTGGGCTGGTTCCACTCCCTGTTAGCAGCTTTCCTCAGCATGTATCCCATGGCTCTGGCATCTTTAACATCTTTGAGTCTCCAAGGCAATTTCAATGATACAGCTTCTTCTTTCAGTGTCTGGGATTCCACTTGATCTTTTGGACTCCTCCTAAGGACTGGCATCACTTCTCCATCTCTGTCCTCTGTAGCGCTCTATGCTCAGGTTGATCCACTCCATTACGGCCTCTGTTCTTGGTGATCATCCCATGGTACTGACATCTCCAATACACTGGGATGTTCCACTCCAACTAGGCTTCACCAATAGCCTCTCATAGGCTTTCTTCAGGGTGCCAAGCCTCAAATCCTTTGCATGACCCCTTCAATCCTGGGCCATCAACTACAGCTGAGGCTTCACCTTCTCCAATGGGCTTCCCTGGCCTCTCACAGTGCTAAACCTCAGCTTCTCTCCATGATCCCTTCATTCCTTCACAAGCAGTACCACCTGAGTGACTCTTACACATTACCAAGTCCAGCCGCAGCATGAGGTACAACCTTGGGTATCTCTGGAACACAGCTTCTTTGTGCTCCCAGAAAACAATTTCCAGAAGATTTCACCTCAACGATGCTGGTCTCTTCTTAATCACCGCTAATTCCTTAGCTCCAGCTAACCAGCATCAATTTTTCCAGTAGTTCCTTCCATTCTTAACTCTAGAGCCAGAGGCACATGGCTGAAGCTGCCGAGTTCTGCTGCTTACAGGAACTAGAACATGATCCCCTTGTATTATTACATTATCACTAGCTTTATGTTTTCTAAATCCTTCACTGCCTAAGCTTGGCTATCCTGGTTCTTGCTCTGTAGATTGACCTTGAATGTAGAGATCAGCATGCTTGTCTCATGGGATTAAAGGTGTGTACCACCATGCCTGGATCTAATTTAGCTGGGTAGGATCTTGCCCCAAGGTCCCACTCCCTTAATCTTTATCTCCTAGAACACAAGATTTTGCTCCATTTCACTTCCTGGTACTCCTTTAATACTCAAACCATATATTTTATATTTTTCCTTTCTAAGCTTGCTATACTTGTTCAAACTTTTCTTCATAAGACTTAACCAGAGAACAAAGTCTCTGCTGGGCTTTTTTGAAACTTCTTTTGTCAATGCAATTAATCCAAGTCTCTTCACCTTAGCCTCAGGCAAACTTTTCAGACAAGGGCAAAAAGTAGCCACATTCTTCACCAAAATACCACAAAACCAGTCTTTATGCCACATTCTGAAATTCTTCTCCTTTGAAATCTCTTGGGCCAGGTCAACACAGTTCAAATTACTCCCAGCAACAAAGTCTTCCATATTCCTACTAGGATGACCCATTAAGCCCCATTTAAAGCATTCCACTGCTTTCCAAATCCAAAGTCCCAAATTCCACATTCTTTCAAATAAAAGCATGGTCAGGCCTATCACAGCAATACCCCACTCCTGGTACCAACTTCTGTCTTAGTTAGGGTTTTACTGCTGTGAACAGACACTATGACCAAGGCAAGTCTTATAAAAAAACAACATTTAATTGGGGCTGGCTTACAGGTTCAGAGGTTCAGTCCATTATCATCAAGGTGGGAGCATGGCAGTATCCAGGCAGGCATGGCGCAGGAGGAGCTGAGAGTTCTATGTCTTTATCCAAAGGCTGCTAGTGGAAGACTGACTTCCAGGCAACTAGGGTGAGGATCTTATACCCACACCCACAGTGACACACCCATTCCAACCAGGTCACACCTATTCCAACAAGGCCACACCTTCAGATGGTGCCACTCCCTGGTCCAAGGATATACAAACCATCACAGTCTCCAACCCCTTTGCAAACACCCTGTGGTTACAGAAACAAAATCACAGTTGACCAAATAGAAAGAAATTAGAAGCTATTAGCAGAATTCATCTTACCAGAGATATTGGTATTATATATAATTACAA
Source organism: Mus caroli (assembly GCF_978045245.1). NCBI lineage: Eukaryota > Metazoa > Chordata > Mammalia > Rodentia > Muridae > Mus > Mus caroli. The sequence continues at coordinate 12,826,654 of NW_028227269.1, forward strand.
TTAAAGAAAATAGCTGAGCCTCTTCAGATAAGTTGTTCCATAAAATGTTTATGTGTCTCCCAAAATTAAGTTAAAGAATTCCTCCAAGTTAGCTAATAGTTACAAATTTTTTTTTTTTTACTTGACTGAGACTTTTTGGCCATTGATATAAAATTTGAATGGCTGAAGAGAATTATGCAATTGCCTTAGTAAGTGGTACCTTAGCCCAGCTTGTGTTAACTCTACAAGGTACTCATTACAAGCTAATATTTTGTCAGAGAATACTAGGAGAGCCATTTGTCGAATGTGTGATGCAGTCAGTTACATCTTAGGTTCCAGAATGCAGCAGGTGTGTACTGAATACCTATTATGTAAAGTTGTACTTCCTGCTAGGAAAACAATTCAAAAGAAAATGTGTGATTCCTTCCCTTGTAAAGGTCAAATTCTGAGCTGGGGTGGGGGATGCAAGTTCAGGGACAGGAGACAGACTTATGCAAGACACAGGGCACTTGCAAAGTTTCCTCCAAGATGGTTCTTGATTTGCTGGTACTGAGAGAAGCTGTGACAGAGATGTACACCAGAGATCGTTGAAGAAATGTTGTTACAAATTCCTCGCATGCTCCACAGCATCCATTCTGAGTCCCTTGTAGGAGATGACAATAGATGCTTGTGCATAGGCACTTATAGGAACATGCTTTGAAGATAGAGGGTTCTGCTCTAACAAACAACTGAACAGATTCTAAAAGCCTCTCCTATTCAAGGATGGGGGAAGCTGCTTTGTAGAGTGACTATAAATAGTTCGGATGCCCATGTCTGCCCTTACATGCCCTAGAATTCCCTCCAACTTTGCATATCTGTCCATTCACCTACTCGTGAGTGGAAAAACATTTGCATGTTTTCAAGCTATCAGCAGATATGAAAGATTGTGACCTCTGACCTTTTGTACTTAGTTTTTTAGATTAAAAAATAGTTTCTAATTTCAGACATGTTATATTTTCCCTTTCTGCTCGTTGCCTGTGGCTTTTCACTGGAGACATTGATGAGTAACAAAAGGAGAACTTGACTATGGGAGGACGATATTTTTCTTTCTATTAAATTTTGCAACTTGACTGCTTTTGTGTTCTCTCTCCCCCCTCTCTCCCCCTCCCTCCACCTTCCCCCTCCCCCTCCCTCTCCCAAGTTCTCAAATCCCAGACTAATGTAAAATTTAATATATTCTCTCTATCCCTTCAGGTTCACAAAGCCCACATGTGTGAAATTTGCCATGTAGTCCAGGTTAGCCTGGAACTCCTGATTTTCCTGCCTCAATCTCTTCAGTACTGGGATTAAAGACTTTTGCTATCAAAATTGGCTCTGTGGCTTACTTCTCTGTTTGCATACATTTTTTTAAAGATTTGTTTTTATTTTTAATTATATGTATATATGTATATTTATCTGTGAATTGGTATGTGCCCATGTATGACTTTGCCCATGGAGGGCAGATGAATGTCTCAGATCTCCTGGAGCTGTTGATGCAGGTGGTTGTAAGCAGTCAGATATGGCAGCTAGGAACCAAACTCAGGCCCCCTGGAAGGCCACTATGCATTCTTCTTTTAATTTCACATTTTATTTACTTACATTTCAAATGTTATTCCCTTTCCTGGTTTCCTCTCTGCAAACACCTATCCCATCCCCTCTTAGCCTGCTTCTGTGAGGATGCTCCCCCGCCCTCCCACCCATTTCTGCCTCACCACCCTAGCATTCCTCTGCACTGGGGCATCAAACCTTCACAGGAACAAGGGCATCCCCTCCCACTGATGACAGATAAGATCCCTTCAACTCCTTCAGTCTTTCTCCTAACTCCTCCATTGGGGTCCTTGTTCTCAGTCCAATGGTTGGCTGCGAGCATCCTCATCAGTATTGGTCAGGATCTAGCAGAGCCTCTTAGGAGACAGCTGTATCAGACCCTAGTCAGTAAGCACTTCTTAGCATCTGCAATAGTGTCTGGGTTTGGTGCCTGCATGTGTGATAGATTCCCAGGCAGGGCAGTCTCTGGATGGCCTTTCCTTCAGTCTCTGCTCCATTCTTTGTCCCTTTATTTCCTTTAGACAGGAACAATTCTGGGCTAAAATTTTTAATATGGGTGGGTGGCCCCATCCCTCCACCAGGGGTACCTGCCTAACCTCTGGATGTGGTCTTGACAGGTTCTCCCTCCCTTTTGTGGGGTATTTCAGCTAATGTCATCCCCGTGGGGTCCTGGGAGGATCTTGCTTTCCTGGCATCTGGGACTTTCTGGTTACTATCCCCAGTTCCCTATGCCCCATTACTACACATCTCTGTTCAATTTCCTAAACCTCTGTACATCTTCTCCATCTCCTCCTATACCTGATTCTGCCGCTCTTACCCCCTTCTCTTCTTCCCAAGTCCCTCCCACCCTCTACTCTCCTTGATTATTTTGTTCCCCCTACTACATAGGACTGAAGTATCCACACTTTGGTCTTCCTTTCTCTTGAGCTTCATGTGGTCTGTGAGTTGTATTGTAGGTATTCCATACTCTTTGCCTAATATTCACTTATCAGTGAGTACATACCGTGTGTGTTATTTTGTGACTGAATTACCTGACTCAGGATAATATTTTCCAGATCCATCCATTTGCCTGTGAATTTCATGAAGACATTGTTTTTAATAGCTGAGTAGTATTCCATTGTATAAATGTACCACATTTTCTGTATCCATTTCTCTGTTGAGGGACATCTGGGTTGTTTTCAGCTTCTGGCTATTATAAATATGGCTGCTCTGAACATAGTGTATCCTTATTAGGAGCCTGTATCCTTATTACCTGTTGGAGCATCTTCTGGGTATATGCCCAGGAGTGATATAGCTGTATCCTCAGGTAGTACTAGGTCCAATTTTCTGAGGAACTCTCAGACCGATTTCTAGACACTATGCATTCTTATATTTTTAGTTGTGAGCCTAGCCTTTAGGGCTGATCTCTCTCTCTCCAGTCCGTTTTGTGTTCCTTACATCAATTAGCCCACCTAGAAAAGGACTGCCTTTGTAACAATGTATATATAATTGGACAATGGTAGAAATGTTTGACTTGTATAAATTGATAGACAGGGACTATGTATCTGACAGGGGAAGTTACTACTTTACCAGGACCCATTCTGTCATTTCCATTTTTGTGATTTTTGTTGTGTATCATTATCCTACACGTGAAAGCAGGGAATGACGCATGTAAAATAAATTAGCTCACTTAATCTTAGCACTTTGTCTTTTTTTTCCTTGTTCATTTTCTTTTTTTTCCCCACCCCTGTCCACCCTCCAACTGTTCCACATCCCACACCTCCTCCCCACCCCCTGTCTCCACGTAGATGCCACCAACCCCCACCCCACTTGACCTCTAAACTCCCTGGGGCCTCCAGTCTCTTGAGGGTTAGGTGCATCATCTCTGAATGAACACAGACCCTGAAGTCCTCTACTGTATATATGTTGGGAGCCTGATAGCAGCTGGTGTATACTGCCTGTTTGGTGGTCCAGTGTTGGAGAGATCTCGGGGGTCCAGGTTGATTGAGACTGCTGGTCCTCGTACAGGGTCGCCCTTCTCCTCAGCTTCTTTCAGTCTTCCTTAGCTCAACAGCATGGGTCAGCTGCTTCTGTCCATTGGTTGGGTGCAAATATCTGCATCTTTTTTCAGCTGCTTGTTGGGTATTTTAGGGGCAGTCATGATAGGTTCCTTTTTGTGAGTGCTCCATGGCTTAGACAATATTTCAGTGTTAATCCTGACTCATCTGGAACCTGCTGAGTTGACCAGAACAGCCTCACACTATCAAAGATACATTTGTCCCTGCCTCCTGAGTACTAGGATTAAAGGCAAGTACTACATGCCTGGAAAACGATTGCATCTGTTAATCTGTTATGTAATGGGATGGGGGGGGCATTGCAGACCAGAGAACAACTTTCAGTAGTCTCTCCTTTCACCCCATGGATCCTGGGAATCAAACTCAAATGATGCAATTTGCTGGCAAACACCTTTAAGTACTGAGCCATGTTACAGCAAAAGGACAGTTTGGAACTCTGGATCCTTCTGCCTCTATTTCTCAAATGCTAGGATTATAGTCATGTTCCACAATACCTTATTTACACTTTCTAATTAAAACACAAGTCCTATGTGTTCAGGAATTATACACGTGGTGAATTCATAGGTAAGAGAATCACATCTGCTAGCCAAGATGTTTATATCACAAACAAGAAAAATAACTTAAAGGAAAAATGACTGCATAGAATTCCCAGTTCCCTGGTGGAGAGTGATTTATCATCTGACTTTAATTTAATGTTATCACTGATTCATGATGCAATGAGACTCTGAAGCCTTCCATTGGCCTCTAGTCCCAAACATGTACATGGGAAACTCTCAACCTTGGTCCTGGAAACTGTCGCTCCCTCCATCTAAATGCTGACAGCTAGCATTACTTCTTTGCTACTTTAGAGAGACTTGAACACTTAAATTTCCATCTTGAATTTCTCTTTGACTCACTCCATGTTTGCTAATCAGAATATGTCGCTTCCTATTCCGACCAGCAGAAAAGAGCAACAACACTATGTTCTTCTCAAAGCAGTTTATTCAGGAACCTTTCAACATGCATGCATGAATCTCTCTCCAGGAATAGTCTCTTGTGTATCTCTCCACCCCCAATCGCAATCCCTTATATAACCCCTCAACCACGCCCCATCAGCCCAGTCCATGTAACAGCAGTCCATTGGCCAGAATCATCACTTGTCATATGGTCTGATCTTGCATCATGGTGCGCCTGCAGTTCTCACAATGGTCGTAGCTTATTTTCAGGTGTATGAGGAAGTCAGGTGCAAGTCATAAGACTTGGCTGCAGTCCCGGGCGCCATCTTGGGACTGCTGCCTCACAAGAATACACAGCTTCTCTCTTTGCACATTATTTTGTATATAAGATAGAAAAGATTTCAATATTAATCTCACTAGGTCATTACAGAAATTGCCCATGTTGACATATAAATGTTGTTTGAAAGAGTCCTTGGTGTGCAACTATACTAGTTACCCTGATGATTACAACTCTGGGGCATTGATAATGGAAGCATTGCTTCACCTGGGCAAAGTGGGTATTTTAGCTCCCGTGAGCAAAATGAAGAGCAAAAAGAAAACTTTGCAGAAAATTCCCCAGGAAGCAGAAACAAAATAAGGTATGGGTACTCAAACCCATAATAACTTGCAAAGTAAGGAGGGAGGTGCACCAAGCAGGAACAAAAGGATGTGATACAGAGAATTGTCTCAGAAGGACTAGAGGATGTTCTGAGATGTCATATGAAGGAAACTGGATTTGAGCACAGTAAATAATTCAGGAATCAAGGGAGAAGTTCACCTTCAGAGCCATGGGAGCAATCAGCTCTGGGTGGAAGGGGAAAGAGAAGCCATTCCAGCAGAATTCAGGACCCTGATCCAGCCCTGGGTTTGAAACTCACACAGACACAGAAAAGCAGAGAGGAAAAAATTATTCCCAAATCCTCAGAATTCAGAAGTTTAAATAGTACTGTTAATATTCACTATTTAACTAAAATAAGGAAAGATAAAATTTAGAGACATCATTAATCAATGTCTCAAATAATCATCAAAAATAGTGTGAAAAAACATGTACTTAGAATAACATAAGATCCAAAAAGAAACCATCAGTGAAAATCAGTGGCAATGAGAAACAGCAGAATTATTCAAACACAGATGATGAATACTTAATCAATTTCAAAAATAAAATGTGGAGAAATGAGAAACGTCCAACACGAAATGAAATATTTGAAAAGCAGTAGAATGGCCAGGCAGTGATGGCGCATGTCTTTAATCCCAGCACTTGGGAGGCAGAGGCAGGTGGATTTCTGAGTTCAAGGCCAGCCTGGTCTTCAGAGTGAGTTCCAGGACAGCCAGGGCTATATAGAGAAACCCTGTCTCAAAAAACAAAAACAAACAGAAAGAAAGGAAGAAAGAAAGAAAGAAAGAAAGAAAGAAAGAAAGAAAGAAAGAAAGAAAGCAAGCGAGAGAGAGAGAGAGAAGAGAGAAGAGAAGAGAAGAAAAGAAAAAAGAAAAGAAAAGAATGTATTACCCCACATTAAAGAAATAGATTGTGAGACTACCAGCTATGAATATTATGGCTTATGGAAGTACAAGGATAGGAGAATATATGCCAATAACATAAGTACTGCTCAAACAGTAAACCATTTATATATAAGCTGGAAAATAGCAATCAAAGGGTAAGTGAAATACTGTAAGTGTAGTTATGTATTACAAACTACAGAAAGCAAAAGCAAACAAAAGCACAAACAGTGTCACTTTGAACTGATGAGTGAAAAATCCTACTGATTTCAAAAAAGGCATCATTTTCAAGTAATCATGAGAGTTCTACATTAAGAAGTCATTTTGAAAGACCATAAAATAATTTATTAACATCTGAAGGCAGCAATGTCCTGTTTATTATGATTGTGGATCATAACACATTTGGGAAATCAATGGCATAAAATTTTTATTAAGGAAACATTCAGAATGCACTTCTCAGTGGTTGAGGAATCTGACCTTGTGAGAATAACCAGAGATTAGATGAGATGTGATGGACCCTGGCCAGGTACACAAGCAGCCCTGTCTCTTGTCTTCCAGATCAGTAAGGGATGTGAAAGATTTCATAGGTGGATCTAGAAGTGTATTCATTTTGGTAAGAAAGAAGAGACGTTGAATTACTCCAGAATACCAACCAAAAATCAAGTTTCTAAGGGATTAAGACTTAATACTTGAGTGGCAAAACTTTAAAACATGGCACTGGAGAGAGAGGGTGCACTGGCTAAGAATGCATGGTGCTCTTAAGGAGGACTGGAGTTCAACTCACATTCTGTGACTCCTAACTATCTATGATCAAGCACCCACTTCTGGCATCTGCAGCATTCACACATGCATGTACATAAATGCATGTTCACATAAATAAATAAGAATTTTAAAGCAATAAAACTCCATTGATACATTCAGTAAGAGGCACTGAGTCACAAGATTGGTAGTCCCTAAGAAGAAGAAAAAAGATTTAAAATATATTAAATAATAGAGTGTTGTGCAGTCCTCAGGACAGGGTACTCATTCTATGTACCATGTCATATGTTAAACGTCTAACATTACCTGGGGAATATATTGATTAATTTTACTAAAAAAATATTAAGAACCATGCATACAGTCTTCCATACATGGGTGGATGCATACAAGTGCACATGTGCACACACATAAACATATGCACACATGTGCATGCACATACACACACTCATGTACTCATGCACATGCATGCACACACATGTACACACATAAATACACAAATGCACAAATGTACACACCTTCACACACAGAGACACATACACACACAAACACACAAGCACACACACTGCTATGTCAACACAATGAATAAAAAGATAACTCAAAGTATAGGCACTTGCATTTTTTAGCCCTGTACTCAAGAGCAGAAATTGTTTTGAAACAGAACAAATTTTCAAAAATTATTCATTAAGAAAGAATAATAAAAGGAAAATGGAAGAAAGGAAGGAAGGAAGGAAGGAAGGAAGGAAGGAAGGAAGGAAGGAAGGGAGGGAGGAAGGAAGGAAGGAACGGAGGGAGGGAGAAAACAAGGAAGTTGTATCTCAATGCTCTTCCCATGGCTCATCTTCAATGGGTACCTCATTTGCCTGGTAAACATGATAGCCCTTCCTGGACCCACTGACACTTTCTCTAATGGTTTCTTTGCAGATCGTTTATACATGTGAGAATACCAGGGAAGAATTACAGAGTGAAACGTAGGGCACCTGGACAATGGTGTGTGTCCCTCTAGAAATGGCACACAATGAGCACTGGAGAAAGGAGCATAGGACATGGTGGCCAGCAACCTCATACCAGCCTCTTATTCTGTGACCTCACCTTTGACCCCCATTGGGTCTCAGGTCTGTGTCTATAATCTTTGGGTAACACACCATATTCCTGTAGCATTTGGGTCAGTGACTAGTATACACTCACTCTCTGCTTAACACTTTACTTCATCTCTAAGGGACTGAGACTCCAGGCTTCAGCTATGGCTACACACACCCGGGTAAGTACATTTCACCAGGGCAGATGAAGCTGCTGAGATCACATGGGGAGCTCAGAGTTTGTCCCATCTTGCCACCCTCTTAAAATGAATAATTCAGTGAGTATAAGGCAGGTACTGGCCTTTTCAATAGACCTTTCTTTAACTGAAGTGTAACTTGACTGCACTGCCTAATGGGTAACTCCCTAACAAGGCTGAAACAGGAACCCTTACACAACTCTCTGAGAACTCAATGAAATGTTTTCCCTGGTTCTGGACTGCAGCAGACCTGGCCTAACAGCGGATGCATTAGTTAAACACTGACTATGGCTTTTTTGTTTTCTCTTCTGTGGAATGTGGCTTGGTTCTCAGGCCAATAGTAAGCTTTCTTCTTATATAACCATTTTTTTAAAAATTCTTTTCTTAAAACATCATTTAGTTATTAATAGAAAAAAAGTTTCTCTTTTTAGTCCCACAGCCTGGACCAACTATCTAAAGGAGTTTCAAGGGTTGTGAAGACAGGATGCAGAATAGAGGGTCCCAGGAAAAATATCACACACACACACACACACACAGACACACACACATACACAGACACACACACACACACACACACACACACCAATGTGTTTTTTTTTTTTGACAGTCTGCTCTTATTCAGGCTTATGTTTGGAAAGGAAGCACACTCATATGCCTATAAACTTATCACACACACACACACACACACACCTGTACAAAGACAAAAGAGAAACTGAAAAGGAGGTTGTAGCATCTGTGGTTTCTTACTTATCTTTTTCTTATTTTTTTGCTGAGCTGACATGTCAGTTTCCGTGGCAACATAGAGTGGCCTGGATAACATGTGAAGTTAATTTCAGAGAGGTCTGCAAAGCCAGGCAGAACACTTTCAATGAAAATTCCTTCTTTTCTCCCAGGAACTGCAGCCCCTGGTCTCCAGGAAGCATTCGTGCATATGAAATCAGTAGCAAAGATACTCTTTTCAGTTAGAAAAGTAAAAGAAGTCCTACTGCTTTTAGTTTTGAGATGCTAAAATTAGCAGTAGGAGAAAAAAATTTCCCATCCTGTGCTGCGATTAACTAGCATGAAAACTATCCTGAAAGGAAGTATCATCTATCCTCTACAGCAAAGAACAAATTGGCTTGAGGGCTCCCATCAAAGTGGAAGACAAGAAAGGAGAAACTAAAGGAGGGAAGTGTATACAGATAAAAGCAAGGGCATGATTTAAATAGGATTTAGAGTACATGAAAGCACAGATGTGTTAGATTGTTCTATGATTCTTGGTCAATAGGAACTGTGAATTCACCTATGCCTAGCTGTCAGAAAAACGTGTATCTTTTTAAACACATCATCAGAGCACAAGAGCATCCTTGGAACTGGCAATAGTGACTGCATAAGGAAACAGGGAAATGTCATTAGCTTGCTCTCCCTGTGTTTGTGAGAGGAGAGTCTAGATGATGCCAGACGTGGCTCTTAATGATGAGGCAGGTATTAGGTTACCATGGGAAGCTGGAGTGAAGTAGTAAAGAGATTTGAGTGGAGAAATACAGGAAGGTGAAGCCGGATGCATTCTCAATGACCCAGCTGATGAATGAAGTTGGCAGGTGGGGTCTCAAGTGAAATGGATCAGAAAGATAGGAGAGGACCAGGACATGTTCAGTCGCTGAGGACATGTTTGAAGTCATGTATGTCAGAACAGGAGCAGATGACTATGTCAGAGCATGTGGCAGTGCCTTTGTGAAACAACTGGACAAGCCCAAAGACAGCAGGCATGCTTAATAACATGACATAGAAGACACTTGCCTTCCTCCAGTATTAGCATATCAGCTCCATGGATGGTGAGTGACTGCTGTGGCTATGGAGCTAAGAGTAGACTCTTTCCACGCACCTGTTGAAAGGATGATAGCCCTTGGGTTGTTTGCTAGAGACATCATCTAAAGTATCCCTGGCGTGGCCTTAAACTTTCTAAGTAACTGAAAATACTATTGAATTTCTGATCCTCCTGTCTCTACTATCTTCAGAGCTCTGGGACCACAGCACTGGGTAGCTATGTTTGATCTATGTGGGAATGGAGATGGAAACCTGGACTTAAGGTGTACTAAGTAAAATCTCTGCAAACAGAGCTAAGCCTGCAGCCCCAAAGAGTGCTAGTTCCTACAGAAGCCCATGACTAGTGCCCCTGCTGCCATCTCCATGGATGTCAAAGGGGTTTTAAAGATGTAACTAAGGTCAATTAGTTGTATGGGCTTTAAAGGTCTAATGTAGTGACAAGAGTCCTCACATGCTGAGATATGTCCCTAGATAACTGCAGAAGAGAACATCGGGGAATGAGCCATGGGTCCTGATCTCTCAGACAAATGGATTCCTAAGATAGGCCTCCAAACAGTCTCAAAACCTAAAAGCTGTCCCTGAAAAGCATTCCACAGGAAAAAGGATCCTGAGTCCTATGGCAATCTGAATCCTGGCTCATGTGAATGAGCTTGGGGCAGTTTCTACATAGGATCCTGGTGAGTGCAGGGCTTTGCCTTCCTGTGGAATCCTAAACAGCAACACTAGCCCAGCCTGCCTGGTGTTCTTTTTCACACATATAACTGTGAGTGTTGCTTGGATACTGCAAATATGGTCCAAATAAGTTGCAATACAGCAAGAAAACTAGCAAGTTTGACAAAATAAGCAAGTTACAAAACAGTACACATACTATGAGCTTCTTTTTATTTATGTATTCATGTATTTAGGGATTTGTAGAAGAAAATGAGTTAAAACACATGCACAAACATAGTGGGTTTTTAGGTTGGTGCATTAAAGTAAGATGAAGAGGACGTCACCAGTACCCACACAGGAGATCTGATCATTCCTTATCTTTTATGGCCTAAATAGCATGGTCTAAAGTTTTGTTGCTTTTAAAGATTTATTTTTGCATGTGTGTATGTGTGTATGTTGATGTGTGGGTATATGCACCTGAGTGCAGGTGCCCATTAAGGACAGAAGGAGGCATCAGATTCCCTGGACCAAGAGTATATAGGTTAGGTTAACTGCAAGAGCAGCAAACACACTTAACAGCAGAGCCATTTCTTTAGGAGTAAATTCAATTATTCTTCAGGAGCCATTTGAATCACATCAAATCATTAGAATGAATCTTTCAGTGTTGCCTGATCACATGAGGTAAGCTTATGACTTTGATATTTGGTGAAAATTAAAGTTCAAAACCCTAGCCTTATTCTTGTGTTTCTAAATGAGATGATTTCGTTTTGATTGTTTCAAATTTAAAATCTGTGTGATGATCCTCACAAGTTACAGTCACTGGAAAGACAGTAAATTCCCCCAAATGGTATGCTTATTAGTCAATCTACAGACTGACCCATGGGGCATGCAGACTAGATTATAGGTCTTATATTTATCAATGTTGAGTTCCTAGAATAATTTCCTATTTGGTTTTTCTTACAGTTTTTCTATGATCAGGTTTTAATATTGCCTGGTGCTCGACACAATTCCTGGTACCTATCAAGTATTTATTAATACTTCTAGTTCAATTAATGCATTAAACAATTGATGATGGAATGCAGGGGTTGACAGCTGAGACAATGAAGACTGCAGTCACAGAATGCTACCATGAGATGTCAGTGTAAATAGGAGAGCAAAGCATTTCAAGAATATTCTGCATCATCTTCCAAGTCTCTAGGGAAAACACATCTGCAAGACTCTAAAGCCAGAAAACAAAGCATTAGAAATGAAGTCACCTCCCTGCACATGAATATATTCAGAACAACTCCTGGTTTATAAAGGAAAGTATCCACGCTGACCTTGTGACCCTAAGAATAAACCCTTGGAATTTCACATCGGGACAATTCCATAAGTATAGTTTTATTTCCCACTTTTGCCATTTATCTGCCTCTAGGGCTGGCTGGGGAGGCAGTATGATTAAGGAGAGACTACTGAGTTCAATCCAGATTCCACCTCTTGTTATTTCTGAATGAGGACAAAGCATTGGACTTTCTGAGTTTCGTTTTGTCATACGAAGAAAGAAGAAAACTGATAGGCAGAGATTGTGTCACATGACAAACACTTTGATTTCGGCAAAGAGCATTCTCCAAAGATGAGTTCCTGGTGTGTGCTGAGATCATGAAGAAAGGCTTTTGCTGCAATTCTGACAGGATTTGGTTAATGAACCCACTGTAACTCGACCTGGAAAACTCTTTCTCTACCGAGCCCACAGCTCTGTGAAAAAGTCTATGTGGTCCCCAGTGGTAACTTCCCCTTTCCAAAGCACACTCTTGTTGAGCACAAAGATTGATCACCACCAGACTCTAAAAAAAGGTTATAAGTGTGATTGTCTCTCTGACTTCCTGTGGTCTCCATAAAACCTCCACGCTCAGTATTCTAGGCTCATAAAAATGTCCTCAACCCGTTTCTCATTTGCTTTAATGACGTTTTCTAACAGTTGACATTGGCATCTCTTCTCTAGGGAAAGTGTTGTGAGATTTTCTTTCCCCTTCCCCAGAATAGCTGCTGAGAACAACTCAGGAACTGGAATGCAGAATGCACAAGTTACAATGTCTATCTTCCCATGAAAGGATGCATACTTGGAGATATGAGAACTCTACCTCCCCCGCTGTAGCACCAGGCAGGGCACCCATGGATCAGCACACATCCTATCCCAGAGGACCTGGTACTCTCTGGCCTCCAGCGCTGTGCTCTTCTGGGGAAGGAAAACAGAGTAGATGGCAGAGGAAGCAACATTCCTTAGCATCTACTGCATGGGCAAGAAGCTTTAAGAGCTGTACATTACAGATGAGAAAATCTTAGTTTAGAAAGAACCATTCTATTTTGTTTAAAATAAGGACTCACTTCACATGGCCAGACCACTTCAAGGAAGAGGAGACAAAAACATACCTAAGTAAAAATAGCTCTGGGAATGGATGCTATCATCATTCTGAAACATCGGATATTGTGAGCATACAAGGCGGGGATGGGAAAGTGCCAAATAGCATCCTGAGACTTTAAGGGCAAAAGAACCAGTTCTGATGAGGAACTGCTTAGATACTGGCTGGCAGATGCCAGACCACCTCTTTACCATCATGTTCTCTGGGCTTGCTCTGTTTTGTATGTTGAACTCTTATAAGTAAGGCCTCCTACAGACTGGCCAAGCAGGAACTCCAAGCAGAGTTAAGCATTCCTACATTGATATGAAGATGAGAAAGTTTTAATGTCTTTTATTCCAGAGGCTCTCAGCAAAAGGAAAACAAAAATGAACGGACAGACAGATAGACAGACAGACAGGCCAAATTTAAGAGAAGTGAAGGACAGGTTGTTACTGTGGCCTGATAGTCAATGCACATTCCAAGCAGATCCTTTGCCTAACATAACTTTCTGCTTAGTTTCCCAAAATAACTATTGCTGCTCCCTTTGGTTTTATGTAGCAGAAGTATTTTTCTGATGATTCTCCCTGTTAAAGTGTATTCTCTAGGGTATAGCAGAGACCTCAGGTTAAACCCTTGATCCTCCTCCTACAGTTTCAGCTTCTGGACTCTGAGATATAACTAGGCAAGTTCATCAGAGAGGGTGCTGTTGTTACTATTGTTGTTTTGTTAATTTGCTGTCATTTTTTATAAGAGTAAGCTTTAATGAAGATGATATTTGCAGTTTCCATCCCATCGGCCTAGAAATAGTGGAAACTCTCAGTGAGTTGATGAATCTTACTTCCTGGCCCCTCTTCAAGTCTGAGCATTCTCTCTCTCTCTCTCTCTCTCTCTCTCTCTCTCTCTCTCTCTCTCTCTCTCCTTCCCTCACTCCCTCTCCATCTCTCTCTCATCCCTTCCTCTCCCTCCTCCGTCCTTTTCCCCCTCCTGCCTCCCCCTTCCACTTCCTCTCCCTCCCTCTTTTCCTCTGTTTCTCTAGGTTATTCTCACTCCTTCCTTTCTTACCTCTCTCTCTCTCCTCCTCCATCCCATTCTCTGTCTCTGTCTCTGTCTGTCTCTCTGTCTCTGTCTCTGTCTCTGTCTCTGTATCTCTCTCTCTCTCTTGTCCTCTCCCTCTCTCCCTCCCCCTCTCTTTTTCTATCTTCCTCCTTCCCTTCTTTCCTCCCTTTCTCCCTCCCTGCTGTGGAAAATAAGGCAGCCATGCACATGTGCAGCTATGTGAAGAGAACAGCTGATAGCACTAACCCCAATGTTCACTGTCTTTTAGATAACATTACATTTTTCTTCTCCCATGGCAATCACAGCTGTTGATTTTACTGCCACTGCTTTCTCTGCTAGGATGGATGCTTATTTATTTTGAATGTCCTTGTGCTCTCTTCATCCATCCCCCAGGAAATGACCCTCTACAACCACGATATGAGGAAATAGATGCCTGTGGAAAAGATCAACCTGTGTGTGGGAAGATGAAGGGCTCAGTACTCTTCAATATGTTTGTTTTGTTTTGTTTTCAGAATATTCTGTTAGATACTACTCACCCCCTCCAAAAAAATTATATCGCATCTGGGTGTCTAAATCCTGCACACAGCTGTGCCAATGTCTTCTCCACTCTTTCCATCTGCCTGTTTGTTTTTCTTGGTGTTAGTTTGCAGTCTGCTATTTTGTATAAGCAAAATTATCCTTTCATGTCTTACCCATTTCAACGGCTTCTTCTGGATGTTGTAAATGGTAGCATCTGTGGTGCTTGTCTCCTAATTATGTTTCCAGTCTCTTAATGGGAAAGGTGATCCAGCAGATAGGACAGCAATACGGAGCCTCTGCACCTCTGACCCTGAGGTGGGACTCCTCCCAAGATCACCAAAGCTTGCTACAGAGCAGAGCATCTTCGAGACTGAGTTGTTAAGATCATATATTAACTTCTGCTCTGTAGAGACGATGAGGAGAGATTTATACAAAGCTCCCATAGATTTACACTTTGCTATACAAATGAGTCATTACAACTGTAAAAGTCTGATTTTATAAGTAGATGTCTGTCTCCAATCTCCAGGTTCTTCTCATGTTCAAACTGTTGCTTATTTTTAGATTAAATTGGGCAGCATAGGCAGAACAGGAGCAACTGGACAGAAGTGAGTGTCAGGAAACCTGAGTTGGATATGCTGTGTGGATGCTAGCATATAGGGTGGGATGCTAGCATGCAGTGATCTAAATAGGTCATTCAAAATCTTTTGGCTTTTACTGGCAAATTTAATTGAGTCAGCGGTTGGACTAAATGGTTTGTGAAGTAAGCAGTACAGATGCCATCAATCATTGTACCAATGATCTACTTCTGCAGAAAAAAATAAGGCAAACCGAGTATGTCTGCATCCTAAATAGCTCACGATCCAGTCAGGAAAGCCAGAGATGGTACAAATGGTGCTGTAGAAAGCAGGCGCTGGCACAACAGCAGCAGCTATCACTGCTTTGCTTACATGACTCTCTGTTCCAGGGGTTGATACTCATATTTTTGCATAGTGTATTCATGGCTTTTTAGATCCAGTGCTCATAATATTGAGGATCTTTGTTTCTCACAATGCAGACCCTGAATCCCCAGTTTTTAGCTTCTACCTCCCAATTCTCTGCACCCCAGTGCCATGGGATCCTCTGTTTCCTAATTAGATACATCAAGGTCCCTGACTTCCTTAATAGGATTGAGGGTTCCCTTAACCTGTCAGGTCAAATAATCCCCTCTTTCTTTAAATTTCTTTCATCACAACAGGAGGACAAGTGACTAGGACAGAGGCATTCTCTGCACCTTGCACCCCAGTTCATAGTATGCATTGCCTGCCCTTCCTTTCACACCCGACCCCAGGACCATCTGTTACTTTCAAAGAGGAGCCAAATCCCCAAACTAAGTCCTGGTGTGTGGATCTGTACACTTCAGCTCTAAGACGTGTCCCTTAAAGTTCTGATGTAATGCTATCTCCTTGTTAATTTTCATTACCATACTTTGCTCTTTTTCTCCCTGTAAAGCACCAGTTCATTTGAGAAAAGCTCATGTGCATCTTGATATTTTAGCATCTACACCAGAGCTGGGAAAGAAGCAAGCGCCTGTGCACGTTTTATGAAGAACATGGCAGTGGAGTAGCAAGATGGCTCAGTGCATGAAGGTGCTCACCACCAAATCTAATGACCTGAGCTCAATCCTGGTGCCATACACGCTGGACAGAGAGAACAGACTCCCTCAGATTCTCCTCTGACTTTGATGCATATGACTACAGACACACACACACACACACACACACACACACACACACACACAGACAGACAGACTAAATGCATGTAATAATTTTTAAAATTTTATTCAGAAATTCTTCAGTGGAATTTCATGGAGGAAATCATTCAATATGAAAGACAAAGGGTTTATTCAACTGTAGAATTTGTTTCCACCAATTACCAAAATATTTCACATTATCATTTCTAATTTAATTTTTCCCATCCTGTCTGTGCTGATCAATGCGTAATAACAATTATTAAATTGTAACAATTATTAAATTGATGAGAACTGATACGAATTTGTGCTTCATGTCAGCTCTAAGTTTCCATTATCAATGTGGCAAATCCATGTATGTGGTTAAATAGCCACACATACTAGTCTAGAAATTGACTCCACAAGTTGTATTTATATGATTTTAGGGCATCTATTCATACATGAAACTTAAAAATGCTTAAATGTTCTTCATTACTAAAGCTAAGTGGCTACCATGGCAAGGTTTGCATTGTTCTCAAAGACAAAATATTCCTATGAAGTGAGACCAAGGAACTTTCTTTAATTTGCCACAGTTATTATCACGTGATAAGATAGTCCATTTCCTATTAGTACAACTTCTTTATTGGTTTTCTTAGTAATCTGTCTTGTGTGTCTAAGTTCATATGAGTCTGGAGTTTATGTAATGTGTGCTCCTGTATGTGCTTTTGTGTACACGTGTATTTATGTATACTTGTGTATATGTGTACATATGTGTGTGTGTGTGTGTTCATGTGTGTCTGAATGTGCATGTATGTGCATTTGGAGAACAGAGGTCCATGTCGAATGTTGTCTGTCTGGTGCCTGTTCTTTTTTACCACAGGGTCTCTCACTGGCCTTGAGGTTGCTGACTGGCTTTGAACCCTAGAAATGTGCCTATCTGCCTCCCCGGCACTAGGAATATAACACGGACTACCACTCCCAAGTATGTTTGATCATTTGTTTGTTTTTCTTTAACATTGGTTTTAAAGATCAATTAGGGTCTCATGTTGCACAATAAGTTATTGACCTACTGATATATCTGAATAGACAACATGGTCTTTATCATTAATTTTACAGCTTTTTTCCATCTCAAGACTCACATATTCATGGCAACAGACTCGGGCCCTTATATATCATGGTAGGCAAGTGATTAGGTAGAGTGATGCCTCCAGCATCCACCATGTTACCCATCTGTCCCTCTTCCTATCCTGGTCTGCAGATGGAGTCCTTCTTGTCTTTTTGCCTGTCTCTTTGTGGGCTCTGGCTACATGCAATCATCCAGCACTTCTTAAAATGTTCCTCAGGGGAAGCTGTTTTCCTTCCATGTCTTTCTCAAATTACTGGAAATAAATCCTCAGGAATAGCCCTAAAAGTCTGCTCATGAGAAATAAAGAACAGACCTCTTTCTGAGTCGTTAATGATGGTGCAATTACTTCTTGGCCCATGTATCATTTATAATGCTTTTTGTGACCAATGGCATTAAAGATGCTTAATTTTATCACGTCAAAGGAAATCTGGAGGTGGGCAGCACTATGCTTGGGCAGTAGCAAAACAATGTTATCAGTGACCCAGGTTCGTCTTGGCCATCCATACTGTATTGGCTAGTCACTACCCATTCTAAACATAATAGCTTCAAGCCGCTAGGTTAGAGGAAGGAAAAGGGGTGCAGGAGGGAAAGATACCCCCCACCAGAGCTTTATCTTACTTATAAAGTAAACAAAAGACTTTCTCAGAAGCCCTTAAAGACTTCTTGGTTAGAAGTATAATATAATCCCATCTATTGAGTAATGTATGGCTAAGAAAAGATTGTATCCTGACTGATTTAAACAAATCTTTCCTCAACCAAGAATAGAAGAGGTATTTTCCATATTGTATTCTTCCTTAATAAATGACTCAAGAATATTGGTATCAAGAGCAGGGCTTGAAAGCTCAATGAAGGGGCATGAACCTACCATGAGCATGGCCCTAGGATTCATTTCCAGTACCAATCATAAAACAAACAAACAAACAAAAAAAACCCCAATAGTTATAGTTAACCCCAAAACAGGGTTCTTGATAAGAAACTAAACCTTTTCATAAGAGACCATTATACTGTTCTGTATTGAAAAATCTTCACCTTTGGACTATGAACTTTATAGTTCATGATTCAGCATCTTGTTTTCCTAATAAACCTATTACCTTTTCCTGCTTCTGCTTCTTCTTCTTCTTCTTCTCCTTCTCCTTCTCCTTCTCCTTCTCCTTCCCCTTCCCCTTCCCCTTCCCCTTCCCCTTCCCCTTCCCCTTCCCCTTCCCCTTCCCCTCCCCCTCCCCCTCCCCCTCCCCCTCCCCCTCCCCTCCCCCTCCCCCTCCCCCTCCCCCTCCCCCTCCCCTTCCCCTTCTCCTTCTCTCTCTCTTGCTCTCACACTCCATCCCCATCCATTACCCTTATCTTACCTCTTTTTTGAAAGTTCATATTAAGCATATGAGTAATTCAGTGTCATAGAGCTGACTAGTTGCTAAGCCTAGATTAGCCCCACTGCCTTACAGAGGACTCCTTACTTACAGCTTTGACTCCTCACCTGTCTGACGCCCTGGTCCACTTGCCATAATACATCATCTTTGTTGCAGTTCAATCAAGGAGATACAGTGAATACAGTGGAGTAGGATTATGTTGTAATGTCACTTTCACTTTTTACCCCAGTGTTTTCTTGGCTGTTCCAGCACACCAGGGTATAAGTCAGATCATCCCTGAATAATGATTTGATAGAAATGCTAGAGCTTTCATTTAAATGATGGAATATGTATATTTAACATGAGATGTGACCAAACCTAATCTAGCTCAAATCAAAACTGTCATATTTTGTCTTCTTGATTTGAGACCTGCTATTTTGTTACTCAAAAAATGCCAAATCTCTTTTCTTCTTTTAGTAATTTATTTATTGTTTAAAGATTTCTTTTTCATCCTTTTCTCTGTTTTTACAGTATAGGCAAGAGTTAGCTTCTCTTTATCATAAGCCATGTTGCCTCTTTCTTCAGGGTAACACTCAGCCCTGTCTTTGAGGTTTTCAGGAGATCCATATGTATTCTGTGATTCAGTAAAATCAGCCTTCTTAACATCTCACTAGGCACCTGATGCACAAGCAAACCCCTATGAGATGCCCAATAGATTTTGTCTAGTATGTAATAGAAACCCCAAACTATGTTGAAAGGCACTGGAAGCTCATTACTACCAATGTTTTCTCAGGAAACATCCAGCATCGGCCATAGGAAGGAAAAGCAATCAACCCTCCCACTTTTCCCACATCCATCAAGCCATGCCATGTTGCGTGCAGATTTCATAAGGCTTTGAAAATACTCATGTGTCTGATTTTTAACAACCAAATGTGATTGAGCCTAGACAGGATACAAATTGTTCTCAGGCAGCCTGGGAAATAGCTAAAAGATCTCCAGGCTTATGGAGATGATCTATTTTATCTTTGCACTCTGAGCCATTGGGAAACAGTGTCAGCGTGGTAGATGTCACAATTATCAGGAACAAAGAAATAAAGAGAATAGGTGATCTTTTCATATTTTTCCAGTTCTATTCTGAAGACAGCCCCCCAAAAATCTGCTTCATCCTGGGGTCTTGAGCCTTCAAGAGTTATCATGCCCCAACATACCCTAAAATCATTAAGAGAGACAGCACCATTGACATTGCCTTGAGTTGTCATAAGGGTCTGTGACTCAGTCCCAACAGAAAAAAACAGAGCTATTGTAAAGGACTTGTGGTCTCTGTGCCAGCCTGAAACTGTGATAAGGAGCTCATGTGAGTATTTTATAGCAGGAAGCTTGACAAAGGTGAGAAAAAACTTAATCAGACATATTTTTCTAACAAGAAGCATCTAGGCAATTCTAATTTAGCTGTTAAATGTTAAGGGAGAGATGAATGGCAAACAAGCACGTAACTTGGCATGGGTGGTTGTTGGAAATAGTGAACCACAGTTTGTCAGTCTATGCTTCATGAAAGACAGGTAAGCAATACTGGATGAGCTAGACAGGTTTTTCAGTATAAGAGAAAATATACCCTGTGGTGTATGTATATAACCAGACAAGACATGTTCACCCAACGAAGGCTCCATCAGTACTAGGGGAGTCAAAGAGACTAGAAGGAAAGGCAATGGACACAGAGATTGTTGCCTGGTCATATGCATTCAAGCCAGAGTTATTATAATCAACTACGCTCTTTTTCTTAAATTGTTGATCATAACCTCATATAGGGTCATATATTGAATATAGGGAGTCACAGAAAAGTTGGCAATAGTAAATGTTTTCTGAACATGTAATTATCAAAAATTTGATTCAAAACTGGCATTTGTTGTTTCTACAGAGGAGCAAGGTTCAGTTTCCATCACTCACATTTTGCAGCTCATGACAGCCTATAAGTTCATTTCCAGGGAATCAGATGCCCACTTGTGGCATCCAGTATCTTGCACATACCTATATGCAAGAACACACAAATACACTACACATAAAGTAAAACAAACAAACAAACAAAAAACAATCAAGTGTGTAATGAAGTCAAGTTGTTCTGACAGTGTTTGCCTATATATATGGCTTGGTTCAACTTTGGTTCTGAACACACAAGATGTACACTTTGAAGACATATGCCAATGCACCAACCCACCAATGAATGTTTTGTGAAACACCTTGGCACAGATTAGAGACTTGTATATAATGAGCTGCAATGGTTTCCTTTCTTCCCTTTAAACAAAACAAAACAAAACTGTGCTCTCAGTGGAACATAGTGGCTTAATTGTGGAAAACAAAGGCTTAATATTTTCCTATTACCATTCCTCAGTACATATCAAATTAGTTCATCATTTGACTTGCTGACTTGAGTTTCATAAGATCTGGTTAAATGAGCTTTGCTTTTGGATTAGGGCAGAAGTTCCAACAACTTCTAAAATAGCCTTGACCATACATCTGTAATTGTTAGCACATATTGATGAAAAATGGCATATCAGCATTGATATGAAGTAATGGGTAAGGCAGAAAAGCATTGTAAACACTGGGTTCTGCACCCAAGATCTAAGTCTTTATGTCAGAACAAATAAGCACCTTTAACTTATTCGAATGCAAGCTTCCTTTTGTCCTTAGTAAGTAATAGAATCATGTGCATGCCCATAAATTGTATTAAAATATGCAATATTTATTTGTATGCTTACTTGATTTGACTGTATACCACGAGTCACTTACAATTTGGGGGGGGTGCATAATAGGAGATGGAGAGTCAAGTAATACTACAGAGCTCTGATCTAGACCAGTCATTTCCAATGTTTGACTTGTTACATTTTGCTTTAATATGGATGGTCTGACTCTATTTGGCTCAAGTAGGGCCTGAAAGTCTGTGTTCTCAGTCTTCAAAATTGTAGGTCTTTCTAGTCCATATACAGTAAAGATAGTCTATAGATAGACATATATTATAGAGGGAGGGTCCCAGGTCCTACTACTGACCTTTTACAAAGATCCACTTGTTTAGAAGAGTCTATACCATTCCTGTCTCCATTAACATCTCAGTCTATAGATAGACATATATTATAGAGGGAGGGACTCAGGTCCTACTACTGACATTTTACATGGATCCACATGTTTAGAAGAGTCCAGTTCATCCATGTCTCCATCAGCATCTCAGAAGCTTTAAGGTAGCTTATCATGGCCAAACTCATTTAAAACATTCAGCTGAGCCACATACATTGTCATGAATGAAGCAGTCAATCTAGGTAAGAGTTGCCAGTGCACAGGCTTTGGAAGCTGTTGCTGGACAACCATTGACCTAAGAGAGAAAACAAATTAGAAGGCAAGAAGGTGGGTTAATAACACACAGCACATAAAGCTAAGAGGCAGGGTGGTAGACAACGTAAGTGTTCCTAAGATTGCTGCGTCCCAGGTTGGCAGTCTATTCCTGAACATGGGATGGTCTAAAACCTAAGCTGCCCATACGCAATGGCACTGAGATTGACCAAGCTGCCTATATGCAATGGCACTGAGATTGAGTTTGATTTTCTGTCTTCATTAGACTAAGTGAAATGTCCTCTTTCCCTCAGGTGACATGTCTAAGAATTCCTTCAGAAAATGAATTTCCTACTATGTGTTAAGTAGCAGAGCTTTTGTGGGCTCTCTGAGTCTAAAATAACTTTGCCATTGGTGAGCAGTCTTCCATGAACATGGCTTCCAAACTCCCTTGAAGGGTGCTGTTGGAATCTTGTATGTTAAGATAAGGCATTTAGGAATCTTTTCCCACTTTCTCTGGGAGACATCACACACATACCCAGATCTCTTGGCCAACCCTGACCCATGAAAACATACTGTAACTATAGTAGCAAAAGGACAATGTTATGTTTTAAACTTGAAAGCTTATAAAAGCATTTTAATCACTTATACATACTTAGGGAAAGTTTTTTTTTTACTATTATTTTTCATAAAACTATCAAAGAAGCCTTATAAGTTTTATGAACACTGTGTTTTTATGATCTCCTTTATTAATAAAAAGCTAATATTGTAATTGTTTCTGTGGTAACAGAATGGTTACATAAATGAGTATATTTAAGATAACTGCATACTCATTCCACCCCTCCTTCTTCATACAAAGTACGTACGTTTTCTTTAGAATCCAAATTTGTGCTTTGGGAAAGGCAGCCGAATAGCCAACGTTGTAATTTTATGAAACCACAAAAGGCTCTCTTATAAAGGGCTCTGACTTGAATGCACACTAAAAGGAAATTAATAGTCTCAGTTCAAACATCCTCCTTAATCCATCTCCTTTTGCCTCTTCTAGGCAAGAGAAGAATGCAGTTGTCACACTGGCTTAGGGAAGGGACAAGTGTTGAGCAGCAGGCTGCTGGCATGAAACCATGGAAGCTGGTCCTGGGGTATCTCAGCAGCCTTGAGGGAGCTGCCAGGCCAGAGATGTGTAGTGTGTCATTATCAATTTGCACTCTGATTTCCTAACAGTTCAAGAGGCCTTTTGACAAAAGCCTGCGTGCAGATCTAATAATAACTCTGGATTTTTGCTGAATGTCTCACAACCTGGGAACAGGCCCAATTGCTGAACATACTTACACTGCATGAGTTTGTTTTACTGAGCCTAAAAGGGACAGCCAAGATGATTAGAAAATGTGCTCTTGGGGAATGGTCCCCCTTTTAAATGCTTCTTTTAATAGAATTTCCAGTTGTTTCTAAGTCTGCATCCCAAGTGAGTAACTATTGCAATTGGGGATCAGAGATCTGTTTTCTGGGTCTAATGTAGATTCACATTGTCCTTATTACTAACCATGCTATATTATAAGAATATCTAATGGCCAAGACTGACCTAGTTCTTGCTATTTAAACACAAAAGATCTAGCCTGTTTACAAGTCCCAATTTGCATTTAAATCTCACAGGTGCCTGAGAGGCATAGTCCTTATCAGTCTGGTTTCCCATTAGAATGCCCATTGGTAATTTGTATTCATTTTAGCCCATGGGAGTATATGGAAATATCTCCACCTCCACCTCTAAACATTCGTGAATTTGTTCAAAGAATGTAGTGTTTTCTGACCATTTTTATCTTCTAACGCAGTGTTCATCAAGGCAAATGGATCCTCCCACATTGTTGCCCAAGAGGCCAAGTTCTCATATTGTCAAATGAAACCAGTCTAGTACATGCTTAATATGAGGACAGAGAGTAGGAAGGAGAGGGTAGGCTGTCAGGAGAAGGGATGGGTACATATCTCATTCTTAAGACCAGGAATTGTGCCATGCCTTGTTCAAATGAGAAACACCTGGTTCTGTGTCACTGGTCTCATTCTGTGCCTTTCCATTCCCCAATTCTCTGATCTTTGCATCTCTACCTCCTGATTAATGTAATTTGGGATGTGAAGTATCCTCCAAAGACTGATGTGTGAAAACCTTGCTCCCCATGGAGTTGGTAACACATTCAGAGGTAAAATCTTTATGGAGGTAGTTAAGTCACAGAGGAATGCCTTGAAGGATATAGATATTAGAGGCCTGGACTCTTCCTCTAACCATTCCCTTTCAGATTATATAAAGGGTAGCAGATTTCTGCTGCCATCTCTCACAGTTGTGATGTACCATGGTACCCTAGACCAATAGCAACACAGCCAAGCAACTATGAATTGGAATCTTTGAAATTGTGAGCCAACTAAATCATTCCTCATTGTAAGTTGTGTCTCTTGGATATTCTATCACAGTGACACATAAACATAACTAATGCATCAACTCATTATATAGCATATATAGGTCTCAAAACTGAGATTTCTTGTATTATTTGCTCTCTTCACATGTCCAATATGAAACAGGGAAGTAGCTTAAAAACAGAAGAAAAAACTAAAGCTAAAAATTGTTATCAAACTAATGTTCTGGTAGTTTTAATAATTCTTGAAAAGCATTGTGAGTAGAGAAGGTTCACATGGTATCACTATATATTAGGTGAAAGATATACAACATGATACAAACATGAAGTGACTTCACATCACATAGAGTTGTATCCTTCAGCAGACATAAGCGTGCCCATCAAAACTTTACCTAGAATTGAACATTCAACCTCTCCTTTTATATATTTACAGAGATATAATAGTCTGCCCATTGTCTATAGTTAACTAATCACATTGCTGTTAAGTACAGAACTATTAAAAATAATTCTCTCTTGTATTGAGTTCATTTGGCATTCTATAAATGTCCTCTTGTCTTTAAAATCACTCTGGCCCTTGAGAGCTCAGGAATGAAAAAAATATCAATATCCTTGTCTGTGAGACCTTTTAAAGCCATTCCAAGTCTGTCACCACATTTTTGTTAGACTGGAGCTTTTGAAATGTTCTGTGTGTAAACCTCTGTAAATCCTCTCCTCATGGCCAAAAACCCTCTAGCCATTCACCTCCTGATGTTAATAAAACTGGACATAAAGTTCATCTTGGGGAGAAAGAAAGGTTTAAGGTTAGGTTATTTTGCTGAAAGTTTGTCAATATACACAAATTGCCCTAAAATATTCACAATGCAGTTATAGCTCTCTGTTTTGTGGGAGTTAGTCTTAAGGAAATCACTAGAAACATACCAAAAGCTTTTACTTCTAAGTCATTGACCTAGGAATGTCCAAAATAACAAAAGTTTGAAAGCATTGCATATGAGCAAACTTCAGGATATTAGGAAATAGCCCATGAGTCATGATAATAATGGAAAACTGGGTAGCTATTTAAATACTTCCATTAAATTAAGCATATTGGCATTTGAAGGACACAGAAAGAAAGAGAACGTACTGGAAGCACAAGAGCACTGGGGAAAAAAATAGAAAAAATCAGCACCAAATGCTCTTGTTAGTGGGGTTTGAGTGTCAACACACAACATAATTTATCTCTTCTAGAAACTTCAGGGAAAAAAATACCCTAAGAGCTGGAGCTATACATCAGTAGTAAAGAGCACTGGCTGGTCTTACAGAGAACATAACTTCAGCTCCTAACCACCTGTAACTTAAGTACCAAAGAATCCTATGGCCCCCGCCCCTTGGTCCTGTGGGAATCTGTATGCACAGGGTACATATGTACTGAGGTGCACATAGTTACACATAAATAAGTAAATATCTCCAGAAACACCTTATATGCTGTGAAGATACACGTGTTCTTTTCAAAAGGACAGCAAAGTATAACCTTGAAGAAAGAAATCAAAGGCTCAAGTGTACCCATTGATCATGTTAAAACCAATATACTTCCTATAATGACTGTAATAAGGTTGCTATGTGTGCAAAACACCTTAAGCTCCACCATCTATCCAAATATATAAACAATGGGGAGATTATGGAATTATGGAAAGTTTGTTATTTATTTATCACTGTTCTGTTAATCAGACTACATCTTGATAAATAGCATCAGAATAATCATGATCATTTTCTTCTAAGTCAATGTTATGTTTATAAATTAAAGTGGGAAAAAACTTATTTATTCAAAGGTAATATACTAGCCAGGATATAAGCTCTTTTCTGTTTTCAATATCTATGGGGAGATTTTTCTTTTTTAGCTTTGATATTTTAGAGAAGACTATGCTTATATTATCTGTGACAGTTATAAATTGGAGTTTTGGAAGTATTATCCAAACTCTAGCACTGTAGAGATGAATGTAAAAGAGAGCTACAGAGCTCACTTAGTGTGCACAAGATCCTGAGTTTTATACCCAAAAGGATGATGACGATGATTGATGATGATGATCGATGACGATATGGAGGAGGGGGAAGAAGAAGAGAAAGATAATGATCATAATACCTTATTGTTTTATGGGTTATTGCCTAAGTGAGTTATTCTTAATCTTTTAGACAAAAATGTCACTTGCATTATAACAATATAGTAACACATTGGAAGTAATAAAAGTATATAGTCAATAGAATACTAGAGGATAAGAGAAAATAGGATCATTGCACCCTCTTTGATCAGGAATGCCAGATAACAGGTATCGAGATTATTAAGGTGTTAACTCTGTTGTTGCAGGAATAGCCACTGTGTTTATTATCTTGTTTTATTCTCACAGTAACTAGACATGGTTGTCATTGTTGAGAGGAAATTGAAGCTAACTAACTCCTTCTCGCTCTCCTGAGGCACAAAAGACTTTTCAAATGTTCTCTTCCACCTTTTTCTTTTAACATTCCATGTTCCCTTTATGGAAGACTAATTTCCTGCAAGACAGCAACCACATCTTCCTCATTCATGTCCTCTTGGTATTGAGTGGCATGCCTTACATGTAACAGATACACTCCAACGTCTGTGAGAAACTACGACTCAATGAAGGAGCACACAAAGAGAGAGTTAATGCTGAGAGTCACCTGCTTAGCCTGTTGAAGGAACATAAAGGAACCAGACCTCCCCACCTTAGCCCAGTCCTTCTGCCCATTCACTGCCCCATCAAGCCATAACTAATGACACCAGCCATGTATTTTTAATGCCTCTGTTTGCTATTGATCATTTCTACCGGACATTTTCCACTTATCATTTTGCACATGTTATAATGCATATGTATATAAACATAATTTTGAGCTCTCTTAAAATAGAGATTTTTAGCTTTGTCTCCTTTTATCTTCATTCATCCTTACACATGGTACATTCAAAAGCATAATGCTGGCCAAGTGAATGAATCCAGAGTCCTCTCAATGAAAAGATTCCATGATTAGGTAAATAAAAATAAGCTACTGCCTATAAAAATAATGTGTATAAAGAATTTATGACAGTAAGAGGATATACAAACAAACCACCGGGAGCCCAGATATCCTTTCTATTTGTCTTGTGTCAGTCAGGATCATAAAAACTCATAATATATGTACATACCTATTGATGTTTACCCATTGTATTATACAGTCAAGCTTAGTTCAAACTGTATTTTGTTTTAGCTTTTCCATGCGAATATATCTGAAAGGCTATTAAATCTTCAATATGTAAATCTCTGAAACTGTTGCTATGACAAGGGTTTCTTTGCAGCTTATTCTTGCCCTTATTCGGTTTCTTTGCAATTGTGATGGAGAGACCATTTTTATCTGTATTCGCAGCTCCATGCTTCTAGGTTGGTGAATGATTTTCATGATCACATAGCGCCATAATATAACTTAAAATTTGAAGTATTGGCTGATAGTATTTCCATGATTATTAAGTTTGTAAAATTACTGCCATTTGGTAAATATCCTGGAGAAAAAGAAAGGGGTGGTTTTTTAAAATGGACTCAAATCTAAGCCTTTCAAAGCTAAAATGTAATGTTTGCCTCCCACCCATTAAAAGAAATATCGTTATCTGGCCAATATTTTTATTTTTCTTTGAGTGTTTCTTAAGTTTTACAAACAAGTACACTGTGTGCAGTGTCTTGGACATTTTTCTGGCATCATTGCCCTGAACTCTTGCTTTACACCATGGTTTAACAAGCTTACTCTCTCCCCACCAACAATGTATTCTGTTTTATAATTTCCTAGTATTTGGGATATCATGTTTCATTGCTGTTAGTCTAGGTATATATATATATATATATATATATATATATATATATATATATACATATTCTGAATGCTAGTTTTATTTGGACTGAAGTTTGAATTCTGGATTTTCCCTCAATCAAAATGTTTCTTCCCACACCCTGGCTTGTTCCAGCAGAGTAAGGCATCTTACAGAAACATGTGCAGCTGGCTACATGCACCCCAGACTTGTTGTGATTTGATTTCATGTCTTCTCTGATAAGTTCTCAGAAAGAACATGCTGGCTTTCTTTCCTTGCAGTGAGCTTCATTATGTCCTCTATCTGTCTTATGTTCAGAACACATCTTTGTTAGTGGTATTCTACTTCAGGCTTTAAAATATGCAGTCCTATGGTACTTGTCTAGCCTAATCCTTTCTGGGATGTCTAATGAAACTACCTCTGGAAGGTCATGGGACTGTGCTATTTGCAAAAAAAAAAAAATATATATATATATATATATATATATATATATATATATATATATAAAATTTAGACAGTGGTTGGTTTAAAAAAATCAAACAACTTTCTTTAACACACATAATTTTACTTCATATAGCAGGTATTTTTGAGAGACGGGCCTCATTTATGACTCTCCAGGTCAGAAGTGCAGATAATGTTGAGTACCATGTAGCAGCAAAGCATCCTGGAGATCCTCCTGTCCTCCCATTTTACTCGCCTTTAAAAATAAATGTGGTCTCAGACCACAGACAGCAAATGAGGAATATAAATAGGCTATTTGGCCTTGTTGGCAAGGCAGGATTTGAACATAATCCCTCATTAGTAAAGAGATCATTCCTCAAAGGCATTCCTAAGTGATCTAGATCATGTCCAATTTCAGTAATTCCCTGTATTCATCCATAATATTTAGCATCATTAACCATGGAATATATAAACTGCAGGACAACCTTGTAGAATATGCTTATTATCCCTCTAGTTGTGAGTGGCCTAAAAATGATAGGAAACATAAATAGCTCAACCAGTTCACAGAGCTGGTGGTCTGCAGAGCGTACCTGTGAACTTAAGATACTTCTCTGCCCTCCGCCTAACAAGAGCAGAAAGGTGGGTGCCCTCCTCAGGAGCATGGTCTCTGAAGACTTGCTGGCTCAGCATAAATCTTCCTACTCTCTCATGTCAGAACTAAATAGCAGCATGACATTTAAAATTCAAAACCAAAAACCCTGGAGAAAAAGAAGACCTTAAACAAGTTCATTTCTCCTCCCAGGGGAAACTCATTCATCATGGGAAAGAAAATGTTAAAGAAATTTGAAGAGAGCTGAATTCTCAGCTGTGTTAGGAGATAACTGGGGAAATGGTAGGCTTAGGAGGACAGCAGGGAGGATTTCTGTGTGTCCTAGAAGAATGTACTTCTCCCTCCCCCCCCCACCTCCACCCCGAAGTTCACTTTCTCCACCTGTAATGCCCTGGGCATCAAGAGATACTTGTGTTTTCTGGGTCTTCTAATATGTAAACAGCCACACAAATCAAATAAATGTAAATGGTTGATAAATAGGCAAAGGAATAAAACCAAAATTGATGGATGGATGAATGTATAGATAGATAAAAGATGATATATGATACACATATATTATAGATAGATAGATAGATAGATAGATAGATAGATAGATAGATAGATGATAGATAGATAGATAATTAGGCAGAGAAATAATATATAGGTAGATGTATCTCTGTCTCTCTTTGTCTCTAAAGAGAGGCGATAGAGCCGGGCGTGGTGGCGCACGCCTTTAATCCCAGCACTCGGGAGGCAGAGGCAGGAGGATTTCTGAGTTCGAGGCCAGCCTGGTCTACAAAGTGAGTTCCAGGACAGCCAGGGCTATACAGAGAAACCCTGTCTCGAAAAACCAAAAAAAAAAAAAAAAAAAAAAAGAGAGGCGATAGACAGACAGATGGACAGATAGATGATAGACAGATGATAGGTAGATAGATTGATAGATGATATAGATGAAAGATAGATAGATAGAGAGATAGATAGATAGTTCCATTTAGTGAAAAGAAGCAAACAAATCAGAGAAATTCCTTCTCGAGTCCAACCTGACCTGATTGCAGGACCTTTGTGCTAATGCGCATCTTTTACAAATCATCTATGACATCCATGCCTCGGGCGAAGTCTTCAGTATTCTGCTTTGCATCTATCTCACTGACTTTTACTCATCTCCAGTTCTCCATGGGTTTTGTTATAACCACATGGAAGACAAGAAGTATGTCAAGTCTATTATTTCTATCAGCTACCTTCCTTCCTTATAGACATGGGATGGGACAATGGGTTGTAATTTTGTCAGCAATCTGAGTGGCATCTGTGTATTTTTTTTCTTCTGACAGCTTTATGCTTGAACTGTATTTTCAAGTTGTATTAAAGTAGCACATAAAATCATTTCATCCTACTGGAAAATTGTTCCTTCTAAGCTGGCATGGAGGTACATGCCTGCGACTCTAACTCTTGAGAGGCAGAGGCAATAGACTCTTTGAAAATGTAAGGCTCCCCTGGTCTACATAGTGCATTTCCATCCAGACAGATATATACTGAAACCTTGATTCAATGAAAAGGGAAAAGAAAAGAAATTTGAATTTAGATTCTAACAAGATAGTGGTTGGCAATAATGTAAAATGTAGGAGGAGGGGCAGGAGGAGAATGAGCAGAAGGAGTTTCCAGAGGAGCATCCAGAGGAGGAATAAAAGAGAAGAAGCAAGAGGAGGGGGAGAAGCAGAAGGAGGAAGAGCAACCGAAGGAGAAAGAAGAGGAGGAGGACGAGGAGGGAGAGGGGAAGGGGAGGAGGAGGAGGAGGGGGAAGAGGAGGAGGAGGAGGAGGGGGAAGAGGAGGAGAAGGAGGAGCAACAGGAAGAGGAGAAGTAGAAGGTGGACAGAAAAAAAGATGACAAGTAGGAAGAGAAGGAACAGTAGAAGTAGAATCGAGAGGAAACAGATGAACAGGAGCAGGGGCAGGAACAGGACCCTCACTGAAACCAGAAGCCACACTGTCTCAATACAGGATGCAGATGACCTTGAGCTAAACTCAGAGCAATGGGCTACTGAATGGCAGCAAGCATAAGAAGCCTGGAGATGAATCCTAGGATCCAAATGAGACAATGACAGGGGCCCTAGTAGTCCTCCCAACACATCTCCCAGTTGTCAGTACTTCAGAAAATAATATTCCCTTCTCCTGTGAATGAGTAGTGAAGCTTAACTCTGTTCTGACACCTAGAGTGGATTTGGACTACAATTTTGTACCACCTCAATCAAAAGGCAGAAATAAGTATGAAAGGCTTTGGGATGGAATTGGGCCACAGAGTCTTCCATGGGTTTCCCACTGACTCAGAGGAATGAGATAAAAAAAAGGTCTTCATAATCGCAAGTCACAATTAACTATTACAAAATGCATGGAGAAAGAATCTTTTCTGAACGTAAGAGAATGAATACAAACAGGAGGATTGCACTGAGGTCCATGGAAATTAGTCACTAAAGCAAGTGACTGAAGTAAACAGCTAACCATGAAACTAGACGATTAACCCATCAAGCAAAGATTGACACTTTTTTTAAAAAGTGTGTTGGTGGCAAGGATGGGGTTAGATTGGCAGAGAAGAACAGAATATAGAGAAAGGAAAAGTATCCTTGAAATGAAAACCTCTCTGGGCAGATGAAATGCAGACGACACTCAACAGGGTAAGATATCACTATAGTGGGAACTGGACTTGTTCATTACTTCTAGAACAAAGGAAGAAATGTCACTAATATGGACTAAAGAAAAGGGATCATTCATGAAACATATGGTGAAAAGGTGCAACAGGTCACTGCTAGAAAAAGAACGAAGGCTCAACAGTTAAAAGAGTACTTGCTGCTCTTGCAGAGGACCTAAGATCCTTTCCCATCACACACTTCAGGTGGCTCAAAATCTCTTGTGATTCCAGGTCTAGGGGATCTATATACGTTTTTCTGGCTGTCATAGGCATCTTTACTCACGTGTACAAACCCACATACAAAGAGAGGCAATTAAAAATAAAATACATCAGCACAAGACCCTTCCGGTCCAACCAGCACCAGGGTAGCTAGGGTGCAGAGTCAGGTGACACCCGCCAGCTATCCAGGACACCTGCCACGGGATCTTAAAACTTTTGGTGAGTGGAACAAAACATCTGCTCCAATCTCTAAACAGAGACAACTATAACAACTAACTCCAGAGATTACCAGATGGCGAAATAAACGTAATAATCTTACTAACAGAAACCAAGACCACTCATCATCATCAGAACCCAGCACTCCCACTTCACCCAGTCCAGGGCACCGCAACACACCGGAAAAGCTAGACCCCGATCTAAAAGCATATCTCATAATGATAGTAGAGGACATCAAGAAGGACTTTAATAACACACTTAAAGAAATGCCGGAGAACACTGCTAAACAGGTAGAAGACATTAAAGAGGAAGCACAAAAATCCCTTAAAGAATTGCAGGAGAACACTGCTAAACAGGTAGAAGACATTAAAGAGGAAACACAAAATCCCTTAAAGAATTGCAGGAAAACACAACCAAACAGGTGATGGAATTGAATAAAACCATCCAAGACCTAAAAAGGGAAGTAGACACAATAAAGAAAACCCAAATTGAGGCAACACTGGAGATAGAAACCCTAGGAAAGAAATCTGGAACCATAGATGCGAGCATCAGCAACAGAACACAAGAGATGGAAGAGAGAATCTCAGGTGCAGAAGACTCCATAGAGAACATCGGCACAACAATCAAAGAAAATGCAAAATCCAAAAAGATCCTAACTCAAAACATCCAGGAAATCCAGGACACAATGAGAAGACCAAACCTAGGAAAATAGGAGTAGATGAGAATGAAGATTTTCAACTCAAAGACCGGCAAATATCTTCAACAAAATTATAGAAGAAAACTTCCCAAACCTGAAGAAAGAGATGCCCATGAACATACAAGAAGCCTACAGAACTCCAAATAGACTGGACCAGAAAAGAAGGTCCTTCTGACACATAATAATCAGAACAACAAATGCACTAAATAAAGATAGAATACTAAAAGCAGTAAGGGAAAAAGGTCAAGTAACATATAAAGGCAAGCCTATCAGAATTACACCAGATTTTTCACCAGAGACTATGAAAGCCAGAGGGCCTGGACAGATGTTATACAGAAACTAAGAGAACACAAATGCCAGCCCAGGCTACTATACCCAGCCAAACTCTCAATTACCATAGATGGAGAAACCAAAGTATTCCATAACAAAACCAAATTCACACATTACCTTTCCACGAATCCAGCCCTTCAAAGGATAATAACAGAAAAAAACCAAAACAAGGATGGAAACCATGTCCTAGAAAAAGCAAGAAGGTAATCCCTCAACAAACCTAAAAGAAGACAGCCACAAGAACAGAATGCCAACTCTAACAACAAAAATAAAAGGAAGCAACAATTACTTCTCCCTAATATCTCTTAATATCAATGGACTCAACTCCCCAATAAAAAGACATAGACTAACAGATTGGCTACACAAACAGGACCCAACATTTTGCTGCTTACAGGAAACTCATCTCAGAGAAAAAGATAGACACTACCTCAGAATGAAAGGCTGGAAAACAATTTTCGAAGCAAATGGTAGGAAGAAACAAGCTGGAGTAGCCATCCTAATATCTAATAAAATCGACTTCTAACCCAAAGTCATCAAAAAAGACAAGGAAGGGCACTTCATACTCATCAAAGGTAAAATCCTCCAAGAGGAGCTATCAATTCTGAATATCTATGCTCCAAATACAAGGGCAGCCACATTCATTAAAGATAATTTAGTAAAGCTCAAAGCACACATTGCACCTCACACAATAATATTGGGAGACTTCAACACACCACTTTCACCAATGGACAGATCATGGAAGCAGAAACTAAACAGAGACACAGTGAAACTAACAGAGGTTATAAAACAAATGGATCTGACAGATATCTACAGAACATTTTATCCTAAAACAAAAGGATATACCTTCTTCTCAGCACTTCATGGGACCTTCTCCAAAATTGACCACATAATTGGTCACATAACAAGCCTCAACAAATACAAAAATATTGAAATTGTCCCATGCATCCTATCATATCACCATGGATTAAGGCTGATCTTCAATAACAAAATAAATAATAGAAAGCCAACACACACGTGGAAACTAAACAACACTCTTCTCAATGATACCTTGGTCAAGGAAGGAATAAAGAAAGAAATTAAGGACTTTTTGGAGTTTAATGAAAATGAAGCCACAACATACCCAAACTTATGGGACACAATGAAAGCATTTCTAAGAGGAAAACTCATAGCTCTGAGTGCCTCCAAAAAGAAACCAGAGAGAGCACACATTAGCAGCTTGACAAAAAACCTAAAAGCTCTAGAACAAAAGGAAGCCAATTCACCCAAGAGGAGTAGACGGCAGGAAATAATCAAACTCAGGGGTGAAATCAACCAAGTGGAAACAAGAAGAACTATTTAAAGAATCAACCAATTGAGGAGCTGGTTCTTTGAGAAAATCAACAAGATAGATAAACCCTTAGCCAGACTCACTAGAGGGCATAGGGAAAGTATTCTAATTAACAAAATCAGAAATGAAAAGGGAAACATAACAACAGATCCTGAAGAAATCCAAAACACCATCAGATCTTTCTACAAAAGGCTATACTCAACAAAACTGGAGAACTTGGATGAAATGGACAATTTTCTAGACATATACCAGGTACCAAGTTAAATCAAGATCAGGTTAATGATCTAAACAGTCCCATATCCCCTAAAGAAATAGAAGCAGTCATTAATAGTCTCCCAACCAAAAAAAGCCCAGGACCAGATGGGTTTAGTGCAGAGTTCTATCAGACCTTCAAAGAAGATCTAATCCCAGTTCTTCACAAACTATTCCACAAAATAGAAACAGAAGGTACTCTACCCAACTCATTCTATGAAGCCACAATTACTCTGATACCTAAACCACAAAAAGACCCAACAAAGATAGAGAACTTCAGACCAATTTCCCTTGTACTAAGGTCAAATCTAAGTGGATTAAGGAACTCCACATAAAACCAGAGACACTGAAACTTATAGAGGATAAAGTAGGAAAAAGCCTCAAGATATGGGTACAGGGGAAAAATTCCTGAATAGAACAGCAAAGGCTTGTGCTGTAAGATCAAGAATCGATAAATGGGACCTCATAAAGTTGCAAAGCTTCTGCAAGGCAAAAGACACCATCAATAAGACAAAAAGACCACCAACAGATTGGGAAAGGATCTTTACCTATCCTAAATTAGATAGAGGACTAATATCCAATATATATAAAGAACTCAAGAAGGGGGACTCCAGAAAATCAAATAACCCCATTTAAAAATGGGGCTCAGAACTGAACAAAGAATTCTCACCTGAGGAATACCGAATGGCAGAGAAGCACCTGAAAAAATGTTCAACATCCTTAATCATCAGGGAAATGCAAATCAAAACAACCCTGAGATTCCTCCTCACACCAGTCAGAATGGCTAAGATCAAAAATTCAGGTGACAGCAGATGCTGGCGAGGATGTGGAGAAAAAGGAACACTCCTTCATTGTTGGTGGGATTGCAAGCTTGTACAACCACTCTGGAAATCAGTTTGGCAGTTCCTCAGAAAATTGGACATAATATTACCAGAGGATCCAGCAATACCTCTCCTGGGCATATATCCAGAAGATGTTCCAACCGGTAAGAAGGACACATGCTCCACTATGTTTATAGCAGCCTTATTTATAATAGCCAGAATCTGGAAAGAACCCAGATGCCCCTCAACAGAGGAATGGATACAGAAAATGTGGTACATTTACACAATGGAGTACTACTCAGCTATTAAAAGGAATGAAATTATGAAATTCCTAGGCAAATGGATGGACCTGGAGGGCATCATCCTGAGTGAGGTAACACAATCACAAAGGAACTCACACAATATGTACTCACTGATAAGTGGATATTAGCCCAAAAACTTAGGATACCCTAGATATAAGATACAATTTGTTAAACGCATGAAACTCAAGAAGTACGAAGACCAAAGTGTGGACACTGTAACCCTTCTTAGAATTGGGAACAAAACACCCATGGAAAGAGTTACAGAGATAAAGTTTGGAGCTGTGACGAAAGGATGGACCATCTAAAGACTGCCATATCCAGGGATCCATCCCATAATCAGCTTCCAAACGCTGACACCATTGCATACACTAGCAAGATTTTGCTGAAAGGACCCAGATATAGCTGTCTCTTGCGAGACAATGCCGGGGCCTAGCAAACACAGAAGTGGATGCTCACAGTCAGCTATTGAATGGATCACAGGGCCCCCAATGGAGAAGCTAGAGAAAGTACCCAAGGAGCTAAAGGGAACTGCAACCCTATAGGTGGAACAACATGATGTACTAACCAGTACCCCAGAGCTCTTGTCTCTAGCTGCATATGTATCAAAATATGGCCTAGTATGTCATCACTCGAAAGATAGACCCATAGGACTTGTAAACTTTATATGCCCCAGTACAGGGGAATGCCGGGGCCAAGGTGTGGGAGTGGGTGGGTAGGAGAGTGGGGGGGGGAGTGTATTGGGGACTTTTTGGATAGCATTGGAAATGTAAATGAGGAAAATACCTAATAAAAAAGATTAACAAAAAAATATATAAATACATCTTTAAAAAAAAACAGAGAGAATGTTGGAAAGCATTCCTATAAAATTTACCCTCTGAAGACTCTTCAGAAGGGATCAAAGAGTGCATTCTGGGATGCAAACAACCCACAGAGAAATTGGCATATTCAGCCATTCCATATTTATACCCAGCAGACAGATACGCCAAAGCACTGAAACCAAAAGCTACTGAGTGAATTAAGTAATGAATCCAAAATACTGAGCATATCCCAGCACACGGGAAGTGGAGAATAGCAAGTTGCTATTACCCTAACTACATTTCTCTATGTTAGTGCAGTTTTATAATTAGTAAATTAAAAAAAATGCTTATAACACGGTAAAATGTGGTTGAGACATGTCATCTAAAGTTTAGTGACAGAGACCCATTATATTTTATGGGACTAATGCATAGTGTATATGAGGACCTTGGGCAAGGAAGAGCTGAGGGGTAGCGTAGACATAGTTCTTTGGTTCTGAAAGAAACAGTGCTGGCTTTCAGCACTCTTCACCATTACCTGGACATTAAGACTGAGTTCTCTCTGGGCATGGATAAGTCCACCTGCATAGTCGCCATTTCTTGCTGTGGAGTTGCTTCAACCTGGGAGAAAGCAAGCCTCCTACTTTATACAAGGTGTGAGCTCATGATAGCCAAGTCTGCAAAAAAAAAAAAAAAAAAAGTACATGTCATTTTATTTTCTGTGTCTGAATTATTTCATAAATTCTAAAAAGGAATCTAATTCCTGTTCATAGTCTAAGGAAAAAAGTCCCTGTTGCTCAAAATCCTGTTAATCCCTGTGCTAACACTATCTCATCACCTTACACTCCGTTTTCCATTTTTCCAATCTTCATCCAACATTCTAGGGACCACTCTCTCTCTCTATCTGAGCAATGGCTACCTTAGAAGACAAGGCTGGCTCAGTACAGGGGAACACCAGGGCCAAGAAGTGGGAGTGAGTGGGTAGGAGAGCAGGGGGAGTGAGTGTATAAGGGACTTTTGGGATAGCATTTGAAATGTAAATGAAGAAAGTATCTAATAAAAAATTGAAAAAAATAAAAGGATAAAAAAAGAAGACAAGGCTGGATAACAGATTTCAACTTCTACCAAAAGTACAGCTTCCATGGCTTAAGCAGACACTTCAGGCCTGGAAATCACTCCTTACAACCAAGGAGTTTCATAGTTCCCTTCGGTTTGAGGAGAGTTTAGAAACAATTTTTAAAAATGGATGAATTAACAATGAAATCACTTATCCAGCTGGCAGTATAACTTTCATAATTCTTGGAGTTACATTAGTGTTCCAAATATTCAAAAGGTCACAAAAGCCATCAACAATTATCTGGCTATCCATACTGCATTGCGCTATAAAGCAAGTATGCCCGTGTTTATTTTGTGTTCCTGAAAGGGGGATAATGTGGATGAAAATTGGATTCTATTCCAAGCACATTGATTTATCTGTGAAAATCCAAATAGTGAACCTTGCTGTGCTGTCTCAAATATAAGCACTACCTACCGGGAAGGGAAAACATTTTCTTGATAAGAGGAGGAGGAGAGACAGAGGCAGAGATGAGGCAATGACAGGGTTTAATGTGTTTCTTTTTTATCTATTCTAAAAGAAGTGAATGCCATAGAGCAAATGTTTGGGGAAAGGCTCAGATCTAAAATAAATGAAGAGTTATTGGCTGGGTATATCATTATGCACCTTTAACCTCAGCATTAGGAAGGCAGAGACAAGAGCATCTCTGTATTTAAGACCAGCCCTCACCACATAGTAAGGTCCAGGCCAATTGGACCAACACTGTGAGATTGCATATCAAAATAAAATAAACAAATAAAAATTTAAAAAGAACTCTTAAATTTCAACAGTAAAAAGAATAAGATCCACTCATAAACAAAAACCATGAATAATTATCAGATAACATAGGTAATTGAATAAAATAAAAACAAATACCTAAATATCATGAACCAGCATAAAAGTCCAAATTAAGAATTACAACATGTGACAATATTGTCACCAAAAGAGCTAGATGTCCAGTGCAGAGACACTGGGCAGAGTTTTGATGGGAATCTGAAATGTTAGAACTACCCTGGAAATTAAAGAATGACATCATATAATACA
The DNA here is from genome assembly GCF_978045245.1 of Mus caroli. Taxonomy (NCBI): domain Eukaryota; kingdom Metazoa; phylum Chordata; class Mammalia; order Rodentia; family Muridae; genus Mus; species Mus caroli. Next base: position 12,865,683 of record NW_028227269.1, read on the forward strand.
CTTACCATTGAGACTTACTGTACTTCTGAGTATTCGTCCAAAACCAATGAATCCTGTACTCATGGAAAAATCACACACACACACACACACACACACACACCCCAAAACTGTTTACACTACCTCTCTAGCAACAGTTAGATAGGAAAGAAGGGTGAGTTTAGAAGAATGGAAGGACAGACATGTCATATTTGACACAATTCCCACATTTGTTCTTCAATTAGAGAAGAAATCCAGCTAAAATTCCCAAAGTGGAAAGCTTTGGAAATAGAGATGACCATTTTATTCATTGAGTTAGATTAAAGTTTTAATGATTTATCTTTAATTATGTACATTCATCCCTCTTTGCGTGAGAATCTGTGTGTGAGTTCAGTTGCCTGTAGAGGCCAGAGAAGGGCATTGGATCTCTGGTGCTGGAGTTTCAGGTGGTTCTGGGCCACCACGTATAGGTGCTGAGAGCTGTACTGGGAGTTTCCAGCAAATGCACTAGCATCTCTCCAGCCCTTGGTTTGGACTCTTATATACGTAAAGAGAGAGAGCAAACAGATGAATGAACACTAGAGGTGAGGCACAGGGGCAGTGTTGTTTTGAGTGTGTGTGTGTCTATATATATATGTATCAGGAGAAAGATTTTTTGTGTTATCCTTTAGAGACATATATGTGTGACAAAAGGATACAGAAGACCCACATGTACAACCACGCATATGTACATATTCACTCATACAAAATGGATGAAACCTGATAAAAGTTGCTGAGTCAGTCCCCTAACTTCCTGGTTGTTACATTGTTCCAGTTCTTCCGGACACTGCCAGTAGAAGAAATTGGTCAGAGGGTATTTGCCAAGGCACATTATTGACTTTTCAGTCTCCTAAAACTCTGTTACCATTTCAAAATGAAAATTTGTAAAGAAAATGGAGAAAGGCACGAGAGGGAGGGTAGGGGTGCCATGGTACTGGCTTTGAGGCAGTGTCTTTCATTCAGGCTCTACCTTCTATGAAATATGGGTAATGTTTCACCTAGTTTAAATGGAGGAGAAATGGAGATTGTTTTTTTTTTTTTTTCTTTTTTTACTTACTACTCCATCATTAGAGGGGAGACATGGAGGCATGCGCTTGAGACGGCTTATTACATTATAATACAGAGCCTACAGAAATAAACATGCCCATGCTGTCTGCTTCCTTTCATTTTACTTCCCCCTGTTCTACCCAGTTCAGAACCTTCTGCCTAGGGAATGATGCCACTCACAGTGAGTTGTTCCGTACACACAGCCATAGGCCAATCTGAACAAGATAATCCCTCAACTGAGGTTATTATGCCTTATAATTCTAGGTTGTGTCCAGTTGATAAATGCTAACCACCATAGCTAGGCTTCCTTCTCTTCAGGAAGTCCTCAGTGGTAAATGTGCTGAGGGTTTAAAGATGGTAGTAGCAAGGGTTTCTAGTGACACACATTTTCAAATGTGCCCTGCAGTCATGTCTTTTCCCAAGACACAGTCTTCACAGGCCCGTGGAAACTGTTTCTATCAACCTTACGTTGGTTTTCCACTGAAAAAAGAATCAAATGTTTTCTCTACAACCAGAGACACATGAAAACATTAGATCCACTTACAGGTTCATCTACCAAATGATTCTACAGCCCACACAACTGTTATCAGGCAAAAGGCTTCGCATTTTGAGTTCATTTCTTGGGATGACTAATGTTCCATCACTAGCATAAAGACTGCTGTTTGGGTCTTATTATTTCAAACAGGATAACAGTGAAGTTGGGGCCGATTATCCCACCCACCACTCTTCAGAGGAAAAAAAAAGTGTCTAGCAGTCTGCAAGTCTTTTAAGATAATCAGGGTAGGTAATTATTGCAAGAGAGACTGTGTGCTCTCTAATCTCCAGTGTCTGTTAGTAGGTGCTGAAATAAAGGGGAATAAGTGTTAGAGGCAGGCCTAAGATAAAAGGTCTATGTTGAGTTCTGTGGAGTCTGCACTTATGAATAGCTGGCCTGACTCAAAAAAAAAAAAGTTCTCTATGGAATTCCATGGATTTATGAAAAAATAAATATTGGTTGCTAACTCAGAAATATGTACATTACTGACTTCTGCAACCACCTCTTGGTGGTTTCATCTTTTCAGCAATTACAATCATATTGGAAGCAAAGCATTTGTACCCAAATAACCGGTACAATTCTTCCTCAGTTACTCCAATCCTGTGAGCACCTTAGATAAGTGTATTTATCTCTTCACTCTAGTCCTGTGGTAGTACAACATACTGCATCAGTGTTTGCGGTATCAAAGCACATTAATGATATAAATTGTTCAGTACAGGATCATGTACTCATAAGGAAAACTGAACATCAGTAAGTCACAACTAATGAGCATTACAGGTATTTTATCCTAAAAAAAGAAAGAATTAAACAAAAGTCATAGACTCAATTCCAAAGTGATGTTGTGAGAATTTAATGATGGTTAATCATTGTTATCAACTTGATGGGACCTGGAATCAGAGGTAGGCATCTATTGTATGTGTTGGGGGGGGGTGTTTATGGGAGCATTCTCAGGAAAGATTAACTGAGAGGAGAAGACCTTGGAGCAGGCAGTTCCTTCCACCCGATAACCCAAATATATTAAAAACTCTGAGGAAAAAGCAGTGTTGCTTGCCTGCCACCATCATTCACAGCAGTTTCCTAAGCATCCCAGTATAGACTGGAGACCAGTGAGTCTCCAAGAATCTTCTAGGCTTTCAGCATTAGCTGGGGAATTCTGAGGCACTGAGCTGTGTGGGCTGACAAGCCTTTTTAGAGTCCATATAGCTATTTCCCCAATGTTATAAGTTGTTCTGGTAAATTCTTTTTTTATATGTACTCTCTTGGTCCTGATCTCCTGAAGAACACTGCCTACTACATATACTGAAGTTATAATATTCCATGTGTTTCTCATTATAACATGAAGCTAGGTGTTTCAGAAATGTCTATGACTGGCAGCCATATTCATGGAAATACCAAGCGCTTAAACAGTCATACAGTGCCTTTATTGCTCTACTAAATCTTTCTCCTTTGAAATAGGATAGATGTTTGGACCTATGTTGAACTGTACATCCATATCAGACACTGCCCTCACAATGTGGTCTCTTACAGCCTTTGTTCTCCACAGCTGTTAGAAGCCTTCGGTGTTCCTCCCACTGTATACCACCTAGCCCTTCAATTTATCATCCAACAGCATCAACCCTACAAAAGAACCACTCAAGTCAACAAATTTTGGTTTGTCTCTTTAACCAAAATGTGGATGTCATAGTCTCTAAACATCAAACTTTTTCACAATATTACCCAAATTTCTTTTCTACAGACTGAACTTCAGACTCTACACCCGAGACTGGTTCTCACACCTCAGTCCCATATGCTCAGCAATTTCTATAAGCACAGCTTATTTCCTCCCCTTTGAGTGCCATAGGAAGATCTTATGAATGTAGATATCCCCACCATTAGGATACAAATCATACATGTTCTCATCCTTCCAGCTTCTTCATACGTTTTCTATGGGGCTGATGTAGAAGGTTATTAAGGACTACATAAGATTGTTTCCTCAAAGCACGTAAGTCCAAAAGTCTGACATCCAATTTGGTGACAAGGATGTTTGTCCTGCAATGAATCCCATCAAGGAATGGATGCAGAGCTGTCACTATTTATAAACCAACTCTCAAAATCCAAAGTGAATAGTCATCAGGGATGCTAAAAGACCATGAGAGGAGGAGACTATGGATTGCAGCTGAGAGCCTTACTTGTATCACAAGCTCCAGCTAATGGCCCATTTATCTCATAGTACACTGGTCTAGGAAGCTTAGCTATTCATTGTCTTTAAAAAAAAATAGAAACATTGAGACCAACATCTATAAGCAGTCTTTCATCTTATTTATTAATTACCTATCAGTAAACCGAAGGAATCTGCAAAATAGGGTGCTGTTACAGTGTTTTTACTGTGGCTGCCTTATCATCACCATTACAAGTGTATAATTAATACTATTCGAGGGACTATAGAGATAGTTCAGTAATTAGAAGTACTTGCTGGTCTTGTAAAGGGGTAGAATTTGGTTCCCAGAACCTACATTGGACAGATCACAACTGCTAATAACTCCAGCTCCTGGTGTATATGATGGCCTCTTTTCTGGCATCTGTATATACCAGAACACATATGCACATACTCACACACAGATCCATGGATAAACATTAAAAATAAGTCTTTTAAAATAACACTACAAAATCAGATACAGACATAAAAGTAAAAGCAAAAATGTATTTACAGCACTTGAGAGGCAGAGGCAGGCAGATTTCGGAGTTCGAGGCCAGCCTGGTCTACAAAGTGAGTTCCAAGATAGCCAGGGCTATACAGAGAAACCCTGTCTCAAAAAGCAAACAAACAAATGTATTTAGTACTGAGTGTCACTGTCTTGTAATCCACGAGTCTGCTGAAATGGTATGAGAGGAATACAAAGATGATTCTTGTTATGATCATGTGAACTCTAAGGAGCTTCACTAATTACCCAAAGCCATTGTTAACAAATGCAAAGCTAAGAGAGAGCTGAGGCAGTGGGCTTCAAAAGGAATGCTCTTAGCCACTTTGATTTCAAGAGGTAGGAACCTGGCCTTCCTTCAGTTTCAGAGTCTCTGCACTCAGCCACTGTGTATGAAGGACCCTTTGTTGAGTGAATATCCTGGAACTAACAATTTATTCACTGGAAGAAGGGAAAGCTGAACCGCAGGCTGATGTCAGATGTGGGGCCCAGAATAAGGAGAGGGTGGAGAGCACCTGGTTCCCCATGTGTAGCCTTGGAATATTCTCAGCTCCTACTCTGCATTTTCTCTTTAAAGTTCTGTGAGCTCAGCCTGACACTTGGTTAAGCCCAAATGCAAACAGCCACAGTTTGGGCTGCTTCAAATCCTCCTGAGTGAGTTCCTGTTTTCAAAGCATCACAGCCTGTTGAAACACAAACATCCTACTTAATAATTTTAGCTCTGCAGAAAGCATCGCTGGTGAAAAAAGGGCTCACATCCAGTTCCCATTTGTCCTGTTATATAATAAACAAGAGCGAATGGGCCTTGAGCTGTATGTGTAGACACAGTATAGACAAACCAGTATTGTAGAAATCTCAGACCTAGCAGAGGACACAGGTACATGAATGAGAGTGAAATCAAGTTTATAATTCTGAGATGCTGTAGAGGGAAGAGAGGCAGACAAAGAGGAGTGGTATATCTTGATCGAATAGCCAAGGAAGATTTCAGTGGCTCATTGTTCAAACATAGTCTCCAATACTGCTTTCCCAGTGGGCCCGCATAAGCTCATTCTACAAACACCACAGCATTTCCAATGCTGCTTTTCCAGAGGACTTGCATGAGATAGCACTGAAGAATACTGGCTCCTAGATTTCTGGGATGTCTGGCTTTTCTTGCATACTGCTGTTTTGAGAAACTTTAATGAACATTTAGTGAAGGTCTGGCTGTCTGCCTTGTTTGGCTCAACTAAAGTTTTGAAGCAAAATTCTGAGGAGTGGGTTGTTTTTTTCCAATTCCTTAATTAAACAACTGGAAGGCACCATGCGATTCATTCATCTTTGTATCTTTTCATTTGACTTTGACTGAAAGAGCCTCTCTGTTGAAGTCACTGCTTTGCCTTAAATAATATTTCTACTGTGTGCTCTGGCTGTTTATTTTTATAGTTCTGTGTATTTGACCTAAAGCTTTTAACCTTGTGTGTGTGCCCTGAAGTGACTTTATTGCAAACGGGTTTGGCTTATAAATCTAAATAATAAGTAATATGCAGGCGTCAGAGGAGGAAATGAAATAGAACTGCCTGTTCCCTAGAGAAACAGAATAGCAAGAAGGGAAGTGTCTGAGAGAGCACACGTAAAGGAGAGGCCTGGGATGCATGGCCAACTCAGTGCAGAAGCAGTACTGAGGAGAGAGCTGTGATCAAGGATGCTGAAGAAACCCCAACTTTAACAGCTGCAGGAAGTAGTAAATCTAATCAGGGCGTACATTATAAAAAGAGGGAAAAGTCAGATATCCAAGAAGACAAGAGTCTTGATATTGCCTTGTTGGTTGGATAAAGGGTCAAGAGCTTGGTTGTCTTAGTGCAGACCATCTTGACTATGACAGTTACTCTCCTTGTTACTTACTAAAAACCATTTCTTTAATGAGACTTCTCAAAGGGTATGCCTCTGTCAGTCAGTTTTTAATTTCTGTGGTGAAATACTAGAAAAAGTGGCTTAAAATAAAAAAAAAACTATATTTCAGTGCACAGTTTTGAGGGTTCAATTCCTGTTCTTTGGATTTTATTAATTCTTAGTCTCAGGTTTGACAGTTCATCATGTAGCTTGACTGTGTCTGGGATGCTCACCTCATAGATGCTGGGAAGCAGTGGGTGAAAAAGCGATGGAGGATCAGGTTTATTCTTCCAAAGCACACTGCCAGCTAGGCTTTGCCTGTTGAAATTTCTACCATCTCCCAAAATAGTCACAAGCTAGCACAGAAGGGTTCAGCATGGGTGTCTCTGTGGGACTTCTCATATTCAAGGATTTTTAGCTAAGATATACACTATTAGTAAGATGATCACAATGGATTCCTGGAGTTCATTAGTTATTATAGATATAGATATAAATGTAGATAGATAGATATAGATAAATATAATAAAATATAATTATAAATATAATATACAAATATACAAATATAATGAATTATTATTATTATTATTTATTATTAAATCCTGGTCACTCCCTAGATTTCCCTCCAATTATTTTATGAATCCCAAATTTAAAACACTACTATCTTCAGACTTCCTATTCTATCAACACTGGGAGCGGCAGAGTGGCATTGTTACTGTGAAAAACTGTATAACAGAAATGTATTAGACAATGCCAGGACAATCAGTATTCAATGAAAAGAAATTGAATAATGATGGAAAACCCCTTTGAATGATACAGTAGACTAGCTAACACCAGAGCATCCTGCTTTCCATATGTTCCTAGTGTCTATTGAATTTTGCTACCTCTGCTGGGAGTAGTATTCCCCCCAGGCTCCCATGTTTCCATGCCATTTCCTGCCCTCTTCTTACATCACACCATTACATCACAGGAAAGCCCAGTGCTGTGTCTATAATTCCAGCTGCCTGTTATCGTGCAGACTGTACCCAGCATGGAGTTTTGCAGTGATGCTGGTACCACAGTGAGTCAGGGGCAAAGCAGAATCCTGGGTCACTGGTCCTGTCAGTCATCACAGGATGCTATTGCAAATTGCAGCCCACAGCCTGGAGCAGAGTTGTACTTCTCAGTAGCGATCACCACCACCTATCCAGGTGCTGGTGAGGTTGAATTCTGATGGGACTTCTCTGAGCTGTGTCCCCAGTGGGCTTTACTCCATGTTTGAATGTTGCTAACCTTCTGCTCTCGTCCCACTATGACACCAGTGCAACCAATTTAATATGTTTATTGACTTCACTGAAATTTCCTATCTCATCTCTAATTTCAGTTACATTGGGAGTTAAAATGTCAACATCTGTTTGGAGAGAGGGGCTAGGCAAACCAGTCCCCAATTCCGAGCTAAGGGAGCAAGGTATTTCCTTAGCTCTCTTCTCTCTTATCCAATAATCTCCAACCAATCCCAGCATGTCTACCTCATTTGACCAATGACTGAGAAAATTAAGGTTTCAACGTTACCAAGATGTAGACCACCATCATTAGTTGTTTTTCTCATTGTGGAGACAAAAACATTTGACAAAAGCAACTTAAAAGAAAGTTTATTTGGGATCACAGCTGGAGGGTACGAAGGTCCCTTGTAATGAGGAGCGTGGGGTGGCAAGATTGATGGCAGCCGTCGTAGCAGAAGCATGAATGGCATGGCATGTTACACCTGGTGTAGCATGTGTACAGCAGGGAGATGAAATTTTCTGCTCACACTTCTCTCTCCCCTCTCCTCCTTTTAGTCTGTGCACCTGGCCCAAGTTGAGAATTAATCTTCCCTCCTCAATTAACTCTCTCTGATGGCATCCTCAGAGGCACGCACTGAGGTTAGTCCTTCAAACTGGTAGGACAGGCTGACAGTGCAAACTGGCAGTGCTGTGCATACATGGAAGTCACAGTATTTAATAGCATTTCATATACAGGTTTTTGGTGAAGTAAAGTTGAAGACCTGTTACCCTAAATACTGTGCAACCAAGACTCACACTCAGCAATCTTCTCTCCCCTCTCATGCTATCATACAAGATGCACCTATGACCTAGAGAAATGCAACACAGTATTGCACTCACTTGATATATTCCAAGCTTAGTGATGACAGTTGAGAAGGGGGATTCCCTCCTCATAGGACCTTGCTTTTGCCGGCTTTTCAATCCCTCTGGCTCTCTTTTAATGAAGTTGACCAGAATAATTTCTTCATTGTAATTTTTAAAATTTAATTACATCTATGAAAATGAGCAATGTGAAAACATATTAATAGCTACTATGTTTAAGACTTGATATATTTGGGTCCCACAATTGGGTCCTGATTGCTCTCCGTTTCAAACAGCCATCAACACGTAGAACTTTAAATACCTTCCTGTATGCTGGGCTAATGAAATCCAGACAGTGGTTAGAAATGACTTCTGTCTTTTGGGTACATTATTGAGTTACCTGGGAAGCATGAGCATGACATTCATATCACAGGTGTATAACACACATGTAAACTGTTCATATAGCCTGACTTTCTGCCTGGAGAAGTTCCCTCAACCTGATTATGAAATTGACTGAGTGCCTGCCCTTCCTCTTCATGTCATACACACACACACACACACACACACACACAGAGAGAGAGAGAGAGAGAGAGAGAGAGAGAGAGAGAGAGAGAGAGAGAGACCTCTGAAGTAGAATCCTAGATTTAAGTATAAAACCAGCTAACAACAGAATATGTTTGCTACAAAAGATTAGATATCCATTCAGGTGCTCTTGGTGGACCTCTGTCCAGTTCTTGGGGCCCCTCAGGATAAGAAACACTTCCTAAGATACTATATGACCTCCCAACATTTTCAGAGAGTTTCCAGATTGTTTCTTGGATTTTTGAGCCATGGATTTCAGCACACGGCAGAGCCAAGGTCAGGAGCAGTCTGTGTTACTAGTGATTCTCTACTTGGCATCATGTCAAATGCTGCCGTTGCAACACCATCACCTAGTATCCAGGGGCAGTAATTGAAAGAACAGCTCACATAGACATAAGGGGCCTCGTACAAGATCAGTTAATAGAAGCTATATTGCTCCCGTCTGTTGCAGATGCCACAAAATATCTGTCAATCAGATAGGACCTAGATCTAGGTTTATAAAAGATGTTCTAGTGAGTTCATATTCTTTTTTACAGATATTAGGCTGCTAAAAACTATTAGGATATATACATTTGCTCTGATGATATTTAAAAGGAAAGATGAAAATACTATGAGAAAGAAGGAAAAAAGGAGACTGCGAAGAGGCAGGGGCCAGCTGTCAGCAATAGCAATGGAGGCCTGAATCTACTCAGGGTAAATCACCTTCACGGTGCTCTTAACTCTTTTCCCTTTAAAACATGGTTAATTAGAACCATCCGTCAATTACATTTGGCTAACAGAAACTAATCCCTACTTACTATAAATGTCTGCATATACAAAAAAACCTGGGGGTGGGAGCAGGGAGTCGGGGGGTTGAGGGATGGGGAAGAACACGAAAATGTTTTGCAAAAAATAAAGGAAGGTTTATCACTGTTACTGTACTGTCCTACAGAGAGTAAAACACCACAATGCCTCCTCATTTGTTCCTATATATACCCACCACGTGCTCTGCAAGGTTCGCATGAGCTTCCTGCTGCAAATACTCTAGCAATCATCTAGACATCCTCCTTACACGCCTTCCATCTTCTGCATGAGAGCAGGTTACTGACCCCTGTGAACCTGTAGAAAAAATTTTGGAGCTGAGACAGAAGGAAAGACCATCCAGAGATTGCCCCACCCGAGGATCCATTCCATAAACAACCACCAAACCCAGATGATATTGCATATGCCAGAAAGATTTTGCTGACAGGACCCTGGTATAGACCTCTCTTGTGAGGCTATGCCAGTGCCTGGCAAATACAGAAGTGGATGCTCACAGTCATCTATTGGATGGAACACAGGGCCCCCAATGAAGGAACTAGAGAAAGTACCCAAGGAGCTGAAGGGGTCTGCAACCCTATAGGAGGAACAACAATATGAACTGACCAGTACCCCCCAGAGCTGTGTCTCTAGCTGTATATGTAGCAGAGGATGGCCTAGTTGGCCATCAATGGGAGGAGAGGCCCTTGGTCTTGGGAAGATTATATGCCCCAGTACAGGGAAATGCCAGGGTCCCAGGAAGCAGGAGTGGGTGGGTTGGGGAGCAGGGCTAGGGGGAAGGTATAGGGGGCTTTGGGAATAGCATTTGGAATGTAAATGAAGAAAATATCTAATAAAAAATGCCTTAAAAAAAAGAAAAAAACCCACCAATGTTGCTTCATATAACTTGCAAATTGACAGGATTTAGAAATACCATGGAAACAAACTTTTGGGCTTGTCTGTGAGGGAGTTTCTAGATTGGGTAATTGACATGGACAGAGTGACCCTTCATGTGATTGGCAAAATCCCATAGACTGGTGTCTTTAGAGGAAGCGCTCTAAGTAGAAGCATTCATTTCTTTCTGCTTCCCAAGGATGGGCGGATGTGAACAGCTGAATCCTCTCCTACTCTCACAGCATCCACCACCCACCCCACCCCACCCCCTCCCCACCCCCACCCCCGTGGTGACAGAGTGTGCCCTATAGAATCTTGAGCCAAAATATACCTTTACTTTCTTAAATTGCTTCTGTTAGGTAGTTTGTCTCAGCAGTGAGACAATTATAGTATTATCCTTTTGCTGTAGCAGAGAAGGCAGGCCAAGTGGGACTTCTGAACACATCTGCACTAGATATTCAAGGCCACCAAACACAAATGTCACTTCAGCTGGCCAGCGTATTCATTCTTCTCATTCTTTGTTTCACATGTGTGGAATCCTTTTTCACCAAGAATGACCTGAAACAAATGTCCAGGCAAAATCCAACATCACACAAATGGATTTTGACCCACAGATGGCCTCAGCTGCTCTTGCGGCTGTCTCGGTAATGTACTGCTCCAGGGATATGAGTGGCTTCCTTCTGTCCTAAGTTTTGTCGATATTAATCCTCCCATGCACTCATATAATCCTACAGCTCCTTGTCAACACCTGGAACCCTCCTTCATCCCCGCCTTCTTACTAATACCTTCTTTATGTAAAAGCTTATATGGAGTTCAAATTTTCAGTCTTTATGCTGCTTACATGATGGCAAGGAAGCTTCAAAAATTCTGTTGTTTCCCTTCAAACCTCATTTTCTCCTCACATTTCAATAAAAGTATCATTATGAAAGAAACCAGAATATCTGACTCCATGAAAAAAAATAATAATAATAAAAAAAAACAGCTTTGCAGTCAAGGTCAAAATGAGCTCAAAGTTTCTGCCTCTACCTATCTTTATCTTTGGGCACATGGCCTACTAGCATGTGAAGTTGCACAGTGTCCTACCATGTACTGTGTGTCTGAGTCAGAGTTCTGCATCCATAACATGGAGACATTCTTCCAAATATACAATGATAGTGAAAAGCATGCCGATGATGAAGAATGTGTAACAATGTTTAAACAACAAGCCATCATTACTGACAAGCCAATTATCAATATCAGTGACAATGGCAATGAAGTTGGTGAGTTCCTTTTCAGCAGTTTGTTTGGCTTTGTGTTTACAAAGATTAGGGGCTCTTGGATGGTACAAAGGACCAGCACATCATGCATCTCTAAGCCTGCTGTTTATTTTTCCTGAAGCAGGCAAATACAGTAACCAATGCCTTTATGAGTAACTTAGATCAATGTTTATTTTCTTTACAATTAATTCCTTCTCTTGGTCTCCTTGAATACCAAGGGTGTGCATTTCTACAAATGGCTGCCATATGTTCTAAAAGACTCAAATTGTTTCTCTGCTGTAAATATGTTTCCAATAAGTCTAGGCCATCCTATTCACGTTTCTGCTACATTCCTGAGAAGGAGCAGGTGTCCAACCCCACCCCCCAAAACCAACAGAAAAAAGCCAGCTTTGCTTATGCAAAGAAAGAAGAGCCAGATGTACCATCCAGACATATCCACACCAAAGATTTGGCTGGATGATAAATACTCATTTCTATCAAACATATTTTGAATTGCTAGTCTAAGAAAAAGTAAGTAGATAAAGATAGAAGGATGATAGATAGATAGATAGATAGATAGATAGATAGATAGAGGTATAGATAATAGATAGATGATAGATATATACATAATATATAAGTAGAAGTACACATACAGATAATACCTAGCTTGTTAACACATGCATACATTGGTAATAAGATTGACACATGCATATATATTTACATACATGCAATCATAAATACATACTGTCATTACGTCTATATAGAGGACCAAAAGATAGATAGACAGACAGACAGGTGACAGATACAATGAAGATGAGGGGCTGTAATTGACAAGATACAGAAATGGGAACAGGGGTGAGGGCACCATCAGTGCTTGCTATTAATCTGGTCCCTTCTTTCTTTACATTCTCTAAAAGGATTTCCTCCTTGAAGAGATATATTTTTAAATGTTTTTATGGTGATTGGGGATCATTTTATACTTCAAGAAAACGAATCATAAAATGGTTGGGACAGTGCAGGTTTTAGTTCGGGGAAAAGGCAGTTATAGAAGGCTGGTGGCAGAGAGAACACAGCATCCCACATTGGCTTAGGAAAAAGAGATCTGTATAGGATAAATCGATGTAGTGACCATGCCCTCTCCTTACTTTGGAAGGTGATAGAATACCAGGGTGCACATTGCCTCTGTTTGAGTACCATCCCTTAAGTGATGATATAGTTCATTTTTAAGTACCGTTTGGATATTGTAACATTAATGCATTGTGGTTCTCAGAGAATTTTAACTTCTGAGAACTCATGCCACTGCCTAGTTACTCTCGATGAGGTTTCCTTTACAGGGCTCGCTGTCTTCCTCATGGCATGGGTCAGTCTTCTGCATCTTTCTAAGTCTTGAGTTTAATCCAGTGTGATCAGTGCAAACCAGGCATGGAAACTAATTGACTCTCAGGCACTATTTCCCTATCTTTCCACCCATCCATGTCCACTTCATCACTGAATGATGAGGACAACTTTTCCAACTGAGCTGACATGTGGTTTCAGACACAAAACAAAGCCGCAGGTGGCCCAAACAAACTACCAAGCTTAAAACAAATCCGTTTTTTTTCTTTCATCTAGACAACTCACTGACCCATAAATATGGTGAAAATAAACACCATTACATTCCTGCAACTGTCTCCAACATCAGAGAACTAAAACAGACTTGTATGAGCTCCAGTAGTGTTCAGCTACATTCTATGCACCAAAATAAAATCCTCAATGGAGGGCTGAAAGGTTAGAAACTGTGACACACTTCTGAGAAAGCTACTAGAAACTCAGCCCTGCAAAAAAATTTGTTCACATGGAGAGGGAGACGGGGCAATCTGGATAATCCAGCTTGTCAACACTTGCTCACATCAATATCTTGCTCTGTGGTCTCCCTGCTACACTGGATAGTGCTGCTGCCATTGCTTGAGGCTGCATCGCAAGCTCCCGAGGTTTAAAAATGCCTGAACCTCCCTTTTAGGAGCTCACAATCAAATGAACAATGCTACTGCTCTGTTCAGCATGGCATAAAGAGCAGCTTAAACCACCATTCTCTCTGGCAGTGGAGAGGCAAAGGTGATGGGGACTCTCTCTGGTTTCTCACCTGGAAAAGCTCAGGGAAGAAGGGAAAGGTGAGAGAAAGCTCTTTGTTCTTCTGTAACAGTCTGTATCAAGAGCCTCTGCTACTTCCTATCGCTCTTCTTGTTTCTCACTCATCCAACGTTCTTAAGAACAGCAACAAAAGTACAGAGTGAAGGAAAGAGAGGGAAGCTAGGCCATGCATGGACACTGAAGGCTATTTCCTCTAGCAGCTAATCTATTAGCTGGTGAGACTATCCTGTCGCTGCTGTGGAAGAGCATGTGAAGAAGCCTGTATCTTCCCAAGACCAGGGTTCTGAGATAAACAACAGAATGACGACCACTCGCCATGCAGACCAGCTCATTGAAAGGGTGTGTATATTAGTTACTGTGCTGTTGCTGTGCTAAAACACCATGGCCAAAGGCAAGCTATAAATGAGACTTTGTTTTGGCTTATGTTTTTCGAAGAATAAGAATCTATCATGGTAGAGAAACAGGGCAGACACTGCAGACATAGCAGCAGAAGCAGGAACCTGGAAGATTACTCCCTCAGTGACACACATGACCCAGAGAAAACAAGTTAGAAGTGAAGTGAAGCTAGGACCTCTCAGAGCCTTCCTCCTGTGGTGCATTTCCTTCAGCAAGGCTGCACTATCTCTCCAAATAGCAACACCAAGTGGGAACCAAGTGGCCCTTGTTCATTTAGACTAGGAATTATCATCCACTTTGGGACCTGCAGACAATGGTATTTCTTGGATCTACTTGGACTCAGGACACATGTCCTCTTATAGGAGGCACAGCAGCAATGTAGTTGGATTATCAACCAACACTTCTGAACCAATAAACAGGATAATCCTGAAGCTTAATTGCCAGGAGGGAGAGGAAGAGAGGGAGGAGGAAGAGGAAAGGGGGAGGAAGATGAGGAGGAGAGGAGGAGAAGAGGAGAAGGAGGAGAAGGAAGAGATTAGGACCTAATAACCTCTGGAACCTGATGTGCTGCCTTCAAATCTTCAAATATGCCTTCTGATATCTATCTATCTATGGTATCTATAGATAGATAGATAGATAGATAGCCATCTCATTCTACATCACAGTGAGCATCCATGTGTCATTTTTAATCACTATTTTTGTGTTAAACTGTTGGAGATAGGCATGGAGTCACCATTGCTCACAAATAAATAAAGGCGCCAGGATACTTTTCTAATAGGGAGCTACGTGGATATGGGATGTGAAATTGCCATTTTGTCAGTGAATCCATGTAGTAAAGAGACCAGAGCAGTGCTAGAACATGGAATGGACTCTAGCAGAAAACCACCATACACTGACAGTGAGTGCTGTCCAAAGTGCTTCTCACCACAGTGTCTCAGCCGCCTGCAGCAGACAGAGCTGGGCCATGACACAACTCCCATGACCCATCCTTCTTGAAATATCACTAGGCAGACACTTCCTCTGGTGAGAACGGACAGACCCTGGGACTCGGCTCCTCATATGATCTTAGGAAGCTGAGCTCTTGTCTTCCCAGGGACCCTCAGATACACGGCACATCCCCCTGGGAATGGCTATGGGAACAACCTCAGGCCTTACAGGAAGGAAGAAGGTTCAGGGAAGGCTGTGACCCTAGTTATTTTAAACACAAGTTTTCTCCATTCAAGCAGAGGTCACACTTCTCTCTTAGGCAGTGGAGACTCGACCTGGTGTGTGCTTAGTACAAAGAATGATGGCCTGGGACTTAAGGGACTTGGGAGGTGGGACTTGAGGAACATAGACTGATCCCTCCAACTCCAGTTGATGACACCTCTCCAAGACTTGATACCAAATTTGTTATTTTAATGAGAGGTGTATTGAATAGTTTCTCAACAGTTAATTGAGAAACTGCTACATCAGGAGAGTTCTGGGTGTTAAAGATAAGGCTACAGAGAGAGCAAATGGCCCTGCCCCCAAGATAATTTTATTCTAGCAACAGGGGACAAAGAATAAGTAAATATAAGTACCTGATGACCTGTAAGAGAAACAATGCAGAGTTAATGAGAAAGCAGCGCCATTAGGCATGAGACAAAGAGACCAGAGTAGTTACTAGAGTGTCAGAGCGTTGAGGTAGGAGCTGCACTGCAAGGAGCTAACACGAGGTCAGAGAATGTACACTGGAGAGAGCATTAAGACTCCCAGACAGGACTAGTGCTGTGAGTTCAAGACATAGAAAGAACAGAGGTGCTGTGGGCGATAGTCAGAATCTGGTACTTAAAGTAGGATGCATAGAAAACTATAGAAGGCTATAGGCAGTAGGAAAAGATGCTTCCAAGTACTAAATGAATACGTTCACCACTGGACCTTACCCTTGCAAAAGGGTGGGGAGATTATGAGTTAGCAAGCCGGAAGACTACAGAAGGAAGACTACACAAGGAAAGGACTGGGCTGCAATGCTCTGTGACAAGGAAGTCTGCTCTAGTGAACTTTACCACAGCATGAGATGCCCTATTCCCTGGATGTTTCTTTTTTTTTTTAAATTAGGTATTTTCTTATTTTACATTTCAAATTCTATCCCAAAAGTCCCCCATACCCTCCCCCTCACCTCCCCTACCCACCCACTCCCACTTCTTGGCCCTGGTGTTCCCCTGTACTGAGGCATATCAAGTTTGCAAGACCAAGGGGCCTCTCTTCCCAGTGATGGCCAACTAGGCCACCTTCTGCTACATATGCAGCTAGAGACATGTTTCTAATCACACTTGCGTTCCAAAGGCATTTCATTTCCTCAGTGTAGACAAAATCAATCACACAGATCTGAAGATTACAACAGAACTGTGACTTCACATCTAGGCAGAAGAGTGGCAGTGGAGAGAGTTTATGAACCTAGTGTTCTTCGTAGAACCACTGTTGCTCATGATGAATTCATCCTCTGGACTGTGCATCCTCTAGGAAACCCAAAGTTTATCTGTGAATTTTAACTGACTCTGCAAATCATTTCTAGTCCTAAGGGAGATCTATGAACTAAAATATTGCAGCATTCAGCCATCCAATGTGTGTGTGTGTGTGTGTGTGTGTACAATATATAATACAAATGAGAAAGGAAGGAAGGTATAAGGAAAAGAGAAGAGAGGGAAAGGAGAGAAGAGGAGAGAGGTGGAAGGAAGGCAAGGAAAAGGAAGGGGAGAAGAAGGGAGGAGGGAAGGGAAGGAAAGTCTTTAGGTCGAGATTGCTTTGGTATGATTGGATCCAGCTGCCAGTCATTCACAAAGTGAGCAGCTGCTGGTAATGTTGATATCTTTGTCTATTGTCTATTGATTGGCTCTGCTGTTTCAAATCTGGGGCAAAGTATCACAACAAGGCAGGATTCAACAGCACACCAATTTTCTTTCCTCAGGTCAGCTTGAAGTAAGCTGTAAGCAAAGTAAGAAAGGAATGAGTAGGTACCTATATCCCTTCAAAGGTGAATTCCCCACTGAGCTAATTTCCACTAATCTTAAGGTCCCACCTTCCGGTGGCTTCATAGACCAGGACCAAGACATTGATACATGGCCTTGGGAGAACATTCGAGAGGCAAACTACAATTTATTATTCCTAAGCTAATGCTATCATCCCCAAGGGAGTACTAGGAAAAGGTGACTCTAAAATTATGAGTCACTGAAACAAGAATGGGGAGATTGGACGAGAAGGATGGATTGCAGAATTTAGTGGGTTGCTTGTTTAGGAAATTCCTTAATTGTTTCTAAGGAAAACGCCACCCTGTTCACCTCTGGCTCACATGGCAAGCCCCAGCAGGTCTCCTGTCCCCTCACACACTTCTATTGGCACTCAAAGAAAGCTTTGACAGGAAGGGACATTAAGGGTGAGAAGACGATGGGACATTTCTTTTCTTGCTTAGGGTCATAGATGTGTAGGACTTCACTCAGACTATCCTGTGTTCGTTTTGTTTTGCTTAGACAGGTGTTTCTTTGTAGGAATGCATTTTTTTTTTTTTAGTGAAAAAAGGAAAGAAAGTCCTGCTTGTATAGAACTGAATCTTTCAGAAGTTAGAGCCATGTTTGTTTGGCAGATCAAATACAGGAAGAAAGGGAAATGTCTCACTTAGGACAAGGTAATAACCTTGTGCAGAAGATTAGCACTTAAAACTAAAAATCAAGACACTTCTTACACTCTTCCCTTTTCTTCCACTAAATGTTTATGAAACTCTGACTTCTGATTCCTTCCTTATAGAATAGATACTACACAAAGGATTTATTTCCACGATGCCTTATTCTCTATGATTGCATGAGCTCAGATTAATTTCGACTAGTATACCGTGGCTGCATTTTGTACCTGTTGTTCATGATCCGTGCAAGGAATGCAGAAAAGAATTGCATTCCTTTGCCATTTTTTTGAGGAACTCAAGAGCAAAAAGGTCTGCAAATGTAGTTTTTAGGTAGTAAATGCAATGCCCTCAGGTCATATAAACTGATAAAGAGTTGTCTGTATTTGCCCCTTTAAATATCTTCATGTGTGATTAAAACTTCAGACTGTGCCTTTAGGCTTCATGGAAAGCCAGGGAGTCCTGTTTCAACATACACCCATCATAAAATGAGCAGTCTATCTTTAAACACATTTGTTTGCATGGGCTAGAGCTTGCCAGCTGGACGCAGGGCATGGGTTTCATACTGCAACAGGATGGTGCAAGCACTTTTTGTACACGGTGGAGTGACGGCTCCCATTGGGAAACATCTGTCAACTCTGCAGCTGCTCCTCGGCCAGCCTCTTCTCTAACACCTCACTGTCAAGGCAGACTAAATGGTTTCAGAAGCTTCTTGTCTGGAAATGGTGAGCTCATGTCCCAGTGACTGAAATGGCTTGCAGGCAGTTCCCAACCACCTCCTGCCCCCTCAAACAAGAACATTGCATCAAAGAGTGTTGTGCAATGTCTGTTGTCACACCTTGGCTGGCTGTAGGAGCAAGATCCACATCCGTTGTGTGTGTTTGCTACTCAGTTCCAAGTGGAATTCTGTCTACAAAGTTTTGTATACAAAGCATTCACATATCAAGGATAAGTCCGCAATAGCATTTGATCTGCCTTATTTCATTTCCATAGAGGAAACTGAAACCCTGGGGAAAGTGGTGGTTTTTAAAAACACACAAGGTAAGGCAGCTCAGACAAGAATCCTTTATCTTTCAAACAGCAGACTTGCTGTTTCTAAAACTCCACAGGGATCCAGCTTCAAAAATGCTGGCCAGTGGCACACGCCTTTAATCCTGGCACTTGGGAAGCAGAAGCAGGCAGATGTCTGTGAGTTCCAGATCAGTTTGTCTGCAGAGTGAGTTCCAGGACAACCAGGACTATACAGAGAAACCTTGTATCAAAAACCCAAGAAAAATAAATAAATAAAAAGAATGTTCTCCCTATTCTGTGTTTTTTCTGGAATTAGCTATTAAGAAAAAAATGGCTTTTCCGCACTTCTTAACTTGGTTCTTACACATAATGTTCCTCCTGGAAAGTTTTCCTTTTAGTTTAAATTTTGTCCTGGCTTTGATTGCCTAAGTATTGCAGTAAAATGTCACTCATCTAGCTTGTCGTGTTATGGGTCTCCCCTTTAAGAATAATATCTGTGATGGCTACCGAATTAACCTCTTCTTAGTTGTTTCCTATTTCAGATGTTCAGAGCATCTTAGAGAATGACAGGCATGGAGATATCAGTGCATCTGCTCCTCTGGAATGTGTCATCTGAAGATGACTGCCTTGTTGGAAAGCTTGTAGAGAAGCACTGAAGGAGAGGCAGGAGATTCTCATCAGACCAATATTCTAGGGACCACAAATGCAAAGGATGAGTACTGGAAAATGAGCAGTTGTAACTGTAGAAATAAGTATTGGAACATCTCTAACAGCTGCTTCCAGCCAGCTTCCAGAGAGCCTCACACATGGTAATAGCCAGTCTCAGAGAGACACAGCCAAGCTTAGAAGTAAGGCGTCATGACTATAAGAAGGTCGGCTGTCCTCCAGGAACTGTGCCTTACACCTGTTGTCCCTGATGCATAGAATTGTCAAGAGCCTGGAACAGGTGTACCAGGGGACAGATGGTAGAGGAGGGGCAGGGGTTGGGGCGGACAGAAGAGTGGCAGCAGAACCACTGTGGTGGTGATCCTTCCTGTTCACTTGAATTATTTGGAGTCACTTAGGACCCACACCTATGGCTCCATCAGTGTGGACATTTCCAGAGAGGTTTAGCTGAAGAAGGAAGCCTTATTATGAATGGGGGTTACACTGTCCCTGTAGAATCCTGGACTGAATCTAAAAGACAAAGTGAGCTGAACACCAACATTGATGTCATTCTGTTTCCTGGCTGGAGATACAATGTGACTCGCCCCTAGTATATCTGCCACTTGAGTTGAAGGCTGTATTGTTGACAGCCTTTCCCCACTGTAATGGGCTGACTATACCTTCAACCAAAGAGACAAAATAAGCTCTTTCTCCTTTAAGGTGATTTCATCGGGTATTTTATCACACCAATGATAGAATTTAACTCGTACAATCACCAGCCACCAGGTTGACCTCAGCTTGCCAGAGCTAGAGGCATAACCCTCAGAAATCCCTTCCCTTCTACCTCTTCTGGGGCTAAATGTGATCTTATAAAAACCTGGTTACTTATCTTTCTCTATAATGGATCCTCTTTTCTTAGTGTCAGGGACCAGGTTTACTCAACTCACTATTGCCAGCCTAGAATTGATCACATGTCCAACGTGTAGGCTGAATACAGGAATGAAATGTGCTTGACTAAAGTCTTTCTGTGAGGGACCAGAAAGCTAGGACTTTAGGATTTTAGGCTGTGAAGGTTATGGCTACCTCTCAAAACCACCATCTTCCTGTGTCCTAAAAGCTCCTCAGACAGTAGCAAGAGAAAGAGAAGAGAAAGTGTGGGAATCTAGGTTACAATGCGACTTTACTTTTGGCAACTGAAACTTGAACTTTTTGTAATGTACATCTGTCTCAGAATACTATTGCTCCATAGACTTTTTCAACCATTAAAAAATATTTAAAAAAATAAATTCTTAGCTCTTAGTAGTAATGTATTAATACTTGAATTAAGTCAGCAAACTTTGGACATAACTTAAACTTTTCATATATATTTATTTTCATATCTTGACAATCAGAATTTGAGACAAGCCACCTTCCAGAGAGAAATTGTGACTATAACAAATCAAGAATCATTAGAAAAGATAGAAAGTAGTGAAATTCTAGACTCCATTGATGCAGGGCTTTTTGGACAACTGTTATGGTAGAATTTCTTTGGTTGGGTAGTAGATAAAATTTGTGCTCCTCTTTCAGTTTTCATCACTGCTAAATTTGTGTGTGGTTAAGGTTTTGTTTTGCTTTGCAAGAAAAACTTGCCAGAACTAAGGAATTTAATTAATTCAGTATGTTTCTCAAACATATTCATTTTTTACAGACATGTATTTGATGACTTATTTTTGCATATAATCTACCCATCAGTTCTGTGGAGCAGATAGGTCAGGGAGGGGGGAGAGCAGGAGGGGAAAGGGAGGGGAGGAGGAGGGAGGGGAAGAGGAGGAGGAGGAGGAAGAGTATAAACAAACCCGTGCAGACTCATTCATCAAATAGATTGCCCTGTAGATGTGAAGACTTTAGTTCAGATCTTCAGCAATCACATAAAAAGCCAGGTGTGGTGACAGGTGTCTGTGATCTCAGTACTGGGGAGGCATAGATAGGAGGATTCATGAAACTCAAAGGCCTAGAAGTCTTGCAAAATCTGAAGTGCTAGGTTCAGTGAGACACCCTGCCTTTAACAAAAGCGTAAGAGGAACAGTGATAAGGAAGCACTGACCTCTGGCCTAGATTTCTACACACATACACACACACACACACACACACACACACACTCATACACACAATGACTCACATAGACACATACATAACACATCCTTGCATCTATACCAACATAGCCTACATGCCGATTAGAAATACATGAGTTTTCCATACAAACTTACACAGCTGAAAAGTAGCCCCCAATGGAGGAGCTAGAGAAAGTACCCAATGAGCTAAAGGGAGCTGCAACCCTATAGGTGGAACAACATTATGAACTAACCAGTACCCCGGAGCTCTTGACTCTAGCTGCATATGTAGCAGAAGATGGCCTAGTCGGCCATCACTGGAAAGAGAGGCCCATTGGACTTGCAAACTTTATATGCCCCATACAGGGGAATGCCAGGGCCAAAAAGGGGGAGTGGGTGGGTAGGGGAGTGGGGGGTGTGGGTATGGGTGACTTTTGGGATAGCATTGGAAATGTAAATGAGGAAAATACCTAATAAAATATTTTTAAAAAGATTTAAAACAAATTTTTTTAAAAAGTAGTTAGTCAGGAAGACACAGACCATCTGTGGCTTGTGGTCAGGCAGAGACTTCCCTTCTTTTCTTCTGCTACCTGCAAGAATTCCAACATATCCTCTTTCCATGTTGCCTCTTCATATGAAATTCTCTCACAAGTCATCAAGTTTCCTTCCTTCTTCTGCTTGAGAAGACAACCCCAAGATGTTCTCAGTGGTTACCTTCATGTCTCCACAACATCTTCGAAGAGCATCTTTTCCCATCTACTACAAGGTTTTCTCCACCTCCACTCTCTGGCACATTTACCACCTTGACTTTCTTTTTGCTCCATAGCATTGGCCAACTCACATATGTAGTAGTGCTTGATATTCTCATACCTGTGTGTTCTACCTCTGTTCAGCTCTTACCTGGAGCAAAGCTTGCTGGCCAAGCAAGGATGTTCTGGCACAATGAGTACAGGTCTAAATGCTGCAGTATGAGTGCAGATACAATCAAGGCAGCGTCTCTGAAAAGGGCAGTGATACGTTCTATAAAACCAGGAAGCAGAAGGGAGAGTGATAAGTGCGACTGAGCCTGTAAGACACTCTAAATGTGGAGACAAGGCAGAGTCTACACATGACTCACACAGTAGAAAGAAGGGGCTTTTGGGTTTTCATAAAAACCTCTTTGTGAGCCATTCCTACATGTTTGTGCCTGAGTATTACCTGGCAGGAATCCAAGAAAGTCTCCACTTTTCATTTTGAGTATCACTGGATTTGTGTAGTTCTATTCCTGGTCAATTCTGACCTGCTCCAAAGAGAATGTCCATGCAGATACTGTCATAAAAATAGAAGGATATTTGTCACAAAGAGTCAATTTTATCCCTTTGCTTTAAGTCCCCATAGTTCCCATGACAGTCTGGTTGTGTGTTTTGAATTCCCAGCAAGATTTATTATGTCCCTTCACTAAGCAGTAAGGCACAAATGGTAGACTTGAGCAGGCACAGGAGCAACGCAGAGCAGAGTGTGAATCACAGCTCTGATGTTGGTAGCCCTTCCAGGGCTATGGAGAGAGGAAAGAAAAGGGAAGGGGATAGGAAAGGGGAGTTGGAGGGAGAGAAGGGAGAAGGAGATGGAGAAGGGGAGAGAGAGTTTTGAGTCATGACAATGTAGACCACAACTTCATCCTACCATGGCATTTAAAACAGGAAGTTTAAGCTAAATACCTGTGGTTTCTCAGCCAAGAATTGGGTCAATCTGTCCTTCCTTTTGGTGGCTCAGACCATTTACTGTCAGAGCTGGAAAGAAACCCACTTCAGCCTCAGCTTCCTGATCTGAGTAAGGAAGTGGTTGCAATAGATAAGCTTCAAGAAATCAAGATCTTCAAAGCCTATTATTCTCAACACACTCACCAAAGGTTCTGCTAGGAGACCCCGTGCATTGTGTACACTCATGTAGTAGTACTGACTCTCTGCTGTTGGATCTTACTTCATCTAACGCCACATGCCTTCCATTTTCAAAAGGACATGGATTGTGCAGCTTCTTGCATATGCTAATTAGTTACTTCCTTTCTGTGAATATGTGCACAAAATGCTATTAGTACATGGAGGAGGAAGGGGGGTTGCAGGAGCACATAACTGGGAACCTTTAGGGAAGAGGTGATGTGTAGCTCTTAACATATACATAGAACTTTGCAAAGCAAAAACAATATGGCAAGGAAAATGCATCTGAGACAAGAGAGCCAAGTGTGGAAATGTCTGGTCTATGGAAGGACCTAAGCATGTAAAATAATGGAAGCAAGAAGCTGGAGCTGCCCACGTGTGGATAGGTGTTATTTCTTCCTCTCTGCTTACCGTTTAGCTATGGCATGGGAAGCCCTTTCCTGAAAGCCTCCTCCTTCATTCCTCTCAGTGCCTCAGAGTTTGATCACCACCTTGGGCTTGGAAGCCCAGCCTGTACCCTTCTACCCTGCAGGATTAGTAGGTGAGCCATCCAGAGCCACTGCTACTCAATAGAATCGGATGTCTCCTTAGGCTAATGGAGAGAGAGTCTTGTACCTGAGGCTGTAGTAATAATGAGGATAGAGCTGTCACATATGCAAAAGCAGAGCTAAGAAACAGAAGGCAGTTGGTGAAATGCTTTTACCATCCGGCTAGGTTGCCTCAGACAGAACCACAGATATTCTAGGTAATATTTTTTTTTCTCCATCAAGGGAAATGGTCTTCTCACTGGTAATCATTCATGTCTTTGGTGGTAGATTCCCTCAAGATCTCCAAGGTTGTGAAAGCAAGATCTCAAATATATTCCCAAATTCCCCCTAAAAAGATGGCATTGTGTTGTGGGAAAAATTTATGACAATTTTGGTGTTTAAAAGTCAGTCATTGCTTCAATTTGAAAACTTACAGATAAAACTTTTACGTATTCCAAAGAAATAAGAAACAAGAAGTAAAGACAGTCTATGTATGCCTGTGTGTGTATATGTGAGGTGTGTGTGTGTGTGTGTGTGTGCATGTCTGTGTGCATGAATGTGTGTGCATGCATGTATTTGTACATGAGTGTAATAGTGTGTTTTGTGAGTATGTGTGTGTCTGTGTGTGTAGTTCTATGTGAGATGTATTGTATACATCATTAATGGTGAAACTAGACATGCCTGAACTGATGATAGCTAGCTGTCACTTCTAATAAAAGCACTGAGTCAAAAACATATGTGAATATAAGGAAATTTAGGAGTGGCCAAATGCCTGTCAGGATGGAATTTTGCAGTCAGTGTGGGTGCTGGAAGAAACAGCTGGCTACTGGTCCAGAATGCAAGCCATCTCGGTATTCTCACTGTAACCCTCACACTGTCATCATCATGTTTGGTTTATTTTTTCCAGTGCTGTAGATTGAATCTAGGGCCTCATGGATGCTAGACAAATGCTCTACCACTGAGCTTATGTATGTATCCCACATTGCTGCAGCTTAATGTAACACAGTTCTCTAACAGAAATCTCTATTAGGATTGTTTCCCCCTGAAGCAATAAAACCATTCTTATTAGTCCTGTATTCAGAGGCAAGGATGCTGAGCTCAGGTCAGAGCAATGGGAAGTGGCATCATTTCTCTTTGATGTTGCACATGGACTGTCCCCTCCCCTGTGCAATCTGCCCAGACAGATAGCTTGAGACAGACAGCAAGTCTGGGAGAGCACAGTTGTGATGAATTTTTCTTTTCTTCCTCGTACGATGGCTTTCTTATCACCTTCTTTTCCCTTCCTCCTTAAGAAAACAAAGACTTTTCCTTGCTCAGAGTCACTCCACCCTATAATCTCTTGTTTCCTCTCATTTAAAGATGTGTCTTACTAGTTTCAGAAAGGAGAAAAAATTAGCTATTTTTCCGGTTTTGTTCAGTTCATGCTCACTGCTAAAATAATCCATTCACACAAAAGCACTCATGAGCAATGTGTAATTTACTCAGATTGCATGGAGCCAACAGAGGGTTTACATTGGCCCAGCCAATAGCAAATTGAAATCTTCCTCAAACATCTTCTTGTTACTATGGGTCCTTCACAGAGGGGGCTGATGATAATGCCCACATTCTACCCTTTTTACTCTTTTTGATGCTCTTTTCCTTCTTTTAAAAAAAATTTATTAGATATTTTCTTCATTTACATTTTAAATGCTATTCCAAAAGTCCCCTATACCCTCCCTCAACCCTGCTCCCCTACCCACTCACTCCTACTTCTTGACCCTGGCATTCCCCTATACTGGGGCATATGGGATTGCAAGCTTGTACAACCACTCTGGAAATCAGTCTGGCAGTTCCTCAGAAAATTGGACATAGTACTACTGGAGGATCCCGCAATACCTCTCCTGGGCATATATCCAGAAGATGTTCCAACCGGTAAGAAGGACACATGCTCCACTATTTCATAGCAGCCAGAAGCTGGAAAGAACCCAGAGGACCCTAATTTGTTTGAGTTAATTTTATATCCAACTACTGCACTGAATTTTTGGGGTCACTTATATATACTATCATATCATCTGCAAATAGTGATATTTCAACTTCTTCCTTTCTAATTTGTATTCCCTTGATCTCCTTTTGTTGTCGAATTGCTCTGGCTAGGACTACAAGTACTATATTGAATAGGTAGGGAGAAAGTGGGCAGCCTTGTCTAGTCCCTGCTTTTAAAGGGATTGCCTCCAGCTTCTCTCCATTTACTTTGATGTTGGCTACTGGTTTCCTGTAGATTGCTTTTGTTAGGTTTAGGTATGGGCCTTGAATTCTTGATCTTTCCATGACTTTTTTCATGAAGGGGTGTTGGATTTTGTCAAATACTTTTTCAGCATCTAAGGAGATGATTATGTGATTTTTGTCTTTGAGTTTGTTTATATAGTGGATTACGTTGATGGTTTTCCCTATATTAAACCATCCCTACACCCCTGAATGAAGCCTATTTGGTCATGATGGATGATTGTTTTGATGTGTTCTTGGATTCAGTTTGTGAGGAGTTTATTGAGTATTTTTGCATCGATATTTATAAGGGAAATTCGTCTGAAGTTCTTTTTCTTTGTCGGATCTTTGTGTGGTTTAGGTATCAGAGTAATTGTGGCTTTATAGAATGAGTTGGGTAGAGTACATTCTGTTTCTATTTTGTGGAATAGTTTGAGGAGAGTTGGAATTAGGTCTTCTTTGAAGGTCTGATAGAACTCGGCACTAAACCCATCAGGTTCTGGGCTTATTTTGGTTGAGAGACTATTAATGACTGCTTCTATTTCTTTAGGGGAAATGGGACTGTTAAGATCGTTAACCTGATCCTGATTTAATTTTGGTACCTGGTATCTATCTTCAATAACAGCATAAATAATAGAAAGCCAACATTCACATGGAAACTGAACAACACTCGATTCAATGATAACTTGGTCAAGGAAGGAATAAAGAAAGAAATTAAAGACTTTTTAGAGTTTTATGAAAATGAAGCCACAACATATGCAAACTTATGGGACACAATGAAGGCAGTCCTAAGAGGAAAACTCATAGCCCTGAGTGCCTCCAAAAAGAAACTAGAGAGCATACACTAACAGTCCGAAAACACACCTAGAAGCTCTAGAACTAAAGGAAGCAAATTCACCCAAGAGCAGTAGACAGCTGGAAATAATCAAACTTAGGGCTGAAATCAACCAAATAGAAACAAAAATAACTATTCAAAGAATCAACCAAACCAGGAGCTGGTTCTTTGAGAAAATCAACAAGATAGATAAACCCTTAGCCAGACTAACTAGAGGGCACAGGGACAGTATCCTAATTAACAAAATCAGAAATGAAAAGGGAGACATAACAACAGATCCTGAGGAAATCCAAAACACCATCAACAAACTACACTACTACAAAAGGCTATACTCAACAAAACTGGAAAACGTGGATGAAGTTCATTTCTGAAGTCTGGAGCTCTGGTCCACCTCCTGAGTCCTGGGGTCAGAGCCCTCCCTTTAGGCTGACTCTCCTCTGGCAAGGAGGGTGCCCAGGAATCTAGGTCTCAGTTCTGCCTCCTGGCTGAGGATGAAGGCCTGAAGGGACCCTGACCAAGAAGTTCTGTTGCTTCTGTCGCCCACGGGCTCTCCTGTGATTACAAGGTCCTGGGTGTGCTAGGGGTCCTGCTGCGTGGAGAGTCCTCTGCAGCCCTCCATGCCCTAGGCCGGGTTCACGTGGAAGATGGCGGGGCTGACCCCGACCTTAACGGATCCCAGCCTCTGATCCGGCCGGGTTCCTTTGTCCCTATTCCTGCTGGCACAAGCTCTTTTCCTTCTTTGCTCCTTTTTTCCCCCATATTAAGACAGGATCATTTGTATCCCAAGTTTGCCTTGAACCTGATGACCTTGAACTTCTGGTCCTCCTGCTTTTGCCTCATGGGTGCTGGGATTGCAAGCACACAGCAATAAACTCTGGTTTATAAGTATTAGAGACTGAAGCTAAGGCTTTTTACATGCTAGGTGAGGAGTCTTTCAACTGAGCTGCAACCCTAGACTCTTTTTCAGTCTTATATGGCCATCTAAAGTCCTCACCAGTACAAGATGAGACTCTTCTAGCTCATTGCATTCTTATTTTGAAATACCCTGCTTACTAAACAGCCTAACCTGGTATAAAAACAAACAAACAAAAACAAACAAACAAACAAACAAAAAACCCTTCACCCCACATATTGAGACATTCCTATTTAGAAGAAGGTGGTTATAAATAAAGAAACACATTTACATCTCTTAAAAATGTATATTGAAAACTATCTGTGCATTTATACTGACATTGCATGAAGAGATCTCACCAAATGGGTGTTAAAGTACAGTTTTACACAAAAGCCTTTGTGGAAAGGTATCTAAAACTACTGCCCATGACCTTGTCATTCACTGTCGGCTTTCCATCAGCGTTATCTCCATTTCTGTCCTTATTTCATTTCTGGAGAGGGGCACTTCAGATATTTGGCCTTAGTTTTTAACCCGTTATCCCTGTTCCCACCAAAGCTGAATTTAACTGCTTTGTGATGCATGAAGAGGAAGTCCATTTTAAGAGTTCCAGTGGGATTTCCCATTTGTTCCCACAGGCAGCAGCTCATGAAAACAAGGGACATTTGTCTACTTTCCTGGTAATAAATTTAGGTAATGTAATAAACAAAAATGCCTGGGATAAAGAAGAATAGTTGGTTCCCTTCCTTTTATAATATATAAATACATAATTTAGTATGATATTTTTAGTTTACAAAATCTTCACCTTACAGTATTCTTTTTTTTCTTTCAATAATTCAAAAATATGTTCTTAGTCTTCTCTCAACCTGGGTGCCAAGTCCAGCAGACCAGAGAGACTTCCTCAACTTAGCCATAAGGAATGATCATGTTGACTGTATAAAAGGAGATAAATGGGGATTATTTATAAAAAACTAAAATTAATGATTACCATACATCTACCAAGGCAAAGGTGATAGTTGCTAATATTTACTTAATGTTCACAGTGTAACCATTGTCATGCCAAATATTTGATTACCATTACATTTTTGAACGCTCCAACTCAAGACATCAATAGTATTCATATTATCATCATGTCAACAATGGAACTAGAGTTTAAGAGGGTCAAGTTACTTGTCCCAAGTCACAGTGTCACTATGAAGTGAAGCCATATTAAATTCAGGTCTGTCTAAGGCCACTGATATATATAGATATATCAGTGATAGTATATTATGCAAAGGTATAGGTAATGTACTCCAATTTTTACCAAAGTTATTGAACATTTCAAGTTAATACAGTTTGCATGTCTTCCATTCTCCCTTTCTCTCTCTCTCTCTCTCTCTCTCTCTCTCTCTCTCTCTCTCTCTCTCTCTTTCTCTCTTTCTTTTTAATCTTTTTTTCTTTTTTTGGTTAGTGACAAGAAATCAGGTGATGGAACAACAAATGGTGATGTACAATTTAAGAGATGTGTCTCCAAGGGTTCCATGAACAAGAAAAGTCCTGCAAAATTATTTCAATTGAATTCTGTATAGAAACCTTTTGGCTATAAAGAACTAAGACATATAATTATTTAATTTCATTATCCTTCTACATGTTTCATGTATTTTTGAAGTTCACAACATGTTAGTGTCTTCTTGAGCATAGAGATTAGTGATTATAATTGTTTTCTACTCTAAAGTATATAAAAGACATGCATGATACAAACATGCTTTATATATTGTGACTCACATTTTAAAATAGTACATTATATTCAAAATTATTTTGGCTAATGATGAATTTATAACAATTTTCATACTGTAAAGGTTTTGTGTGTGATATCTGTTCTGCAGAAACTTTAACGAAGAAGGATGACTCCAAACTTTAATCATTAGATAGCAGGGAAATGCTAATGACTTAAATTTCCTGTATCCAGTAGCTTATAGGTAATCCTTACCTGTATATCCAAGTGTTTAATATTCCTTACTCAAAAAGACCTCAGCATAATAATTGTCAAGTTTTCCTTTCTCAATTTGATTTTTTTAACTGAATACATTATAATTTACACATTTCTTATATACATGCCATGGCATCTTTTCATTTATGTCTAACTCCCAAAGTAGCCTTCTCTGGTGCCCATACCAATTCAGCGGAAATCCTTCTTGGAACACCCATGATTTTGCATCACTTCTCAAATTAAATCTTTGCACTTGTGCAAAAGCAAAAGCATTATTATAACACCAAGTGCTGTGTGCCAAGGACTTCTTACAGAGCCCGCTTGAGCCCATGGAAGAGCTGAACTTCCATGCTGTAATTGCTATGAGTGCTAAGAGCTCCTTCCCATCCCAGCACTGTTCCCACTGTTTCTCTGCTTTGCGCACATCCTCTAACCAAGTCTGACTCAGCCATCTCTTTCCCCAGCTGCCCTTTACTCTGTCCCACCTGCATCTGAATCGCCCTCCCGGCTCTCTTCATCCCCCTTTCCTTTCCCTTACTATGGTCTTGTGTCATTATCTGTGAAATAAGCTGCATGCCCATCTTTTAGTGTAATCAGGGCAGACACTGGCTGGCTTGGGCTTGGACTGCACCTCCAGGACTTTGGCCTCAGCTGGTAGAGCTCCTGGTGTGGGGAAATGGGTAAAAACCTCTGTAAATCAGTGATGAGTAACTAAGAGAATAAACAAATGAATAGATACTTGCTTGAAATCTTGTAGCAAAGACCATCCAACCACTGAGGTCTTCCCTAATAAGAAAGTTAGCTGTGACGCCCTAAAATGATTTCCTGAGATATATTGGATTTCAAAGAAAAGCATGCATTTATCAAGGGGGGGGCGGTGAGTAATGATCAACCACGGTACACCTTGAGCAAAATGACTTCATTATGCATACCACTTGTCCCTGCTCCAGCTCTTCCTCTATTTATACCTAAAGCTCATATCAATACCCCAAAGAGGAACTGAGGCCACTGGACCTCAATATCAGTATGTATATGTGGTTAAACCTCTGCTTTTCAATGCTACTTTTCTCTAATTGGTATTCTGAGGAGCAGATGAACAGACCAGAATTGTCCCTTGTGGCTGCTAGCCAGGGACTCAGTAAACAAGAAACTGGGGACAAGATGCAGGGTTCTCTGGCAGCTATGCTATGACTATGTGAACAAGGACAGCTAGAAACACTTAAGTAGTGACTTCTCCAGAAAAATCACTTTGCGGGCAAGCACTCCTTTCTGTGTGTGATGATCTGGTACAGTTACCAAGCTCCAGGCCCATTACTTGTATTGAGTTGCCTTTTGTGTTAACTGTAATGTTGTGCTTCCCATTTCATACCAGCTACACCCCAGTCTCACTCCTCCATGCAAAGAAGTATGTTACACAAGGTATTCGGTTTTTTTTTTTTTGAAGAAAAAAATCTAAAAGCCTACATTCAGTTATCAAAAGGAATACTTTGAAGAATAATTTGCAGTACTGCTTCTAGGCTGTCTGTGTGAGGACTTGCTCCTGGAACATGAATCAGTCATTTCCTTCCATGTTATTCCTAATGTGTTTGCTATGGGCAGCTGTTAAGGCTGCCAAATGGCAGCTCACAGAAGGCTTGATCTCACACAGGAAAAAGTCCCTATCACATGTGGCCAGCACTAGGCATCTGCCTGTTGCTGATCCACAAGAGAGTGAAACAATGGTCTCCTTCGTTGGAAGACAAGCCTATGACAAGAAAGCAACTGCTGCCTCTGACTGCCCGTGTCAGCTCTAGAAAGACACTGAATTCTCAAAACAAGAGCACAATAAACACAGAAAGCCATGCTTATCCCAAGATAGCTGTATACCCCTGCCTTCATAAGTCTGAACAAAAAATGATCTCCACATTGTTCTGACTCTGGTAGTGGGAGGTTGAATTTCCAAATGGACTCTAACATTAATCCCTTGTGTTATTTGGAGCTAGTCACTCAGCCTGACTCTAATCACAGATAAAAATGTGTTTAAAGTTAATTTTGTCCTCATTTCTTTTATTTACTTTATGCAATACAATCCAGGGATCTATAGCCCCGAAAGATAGAATTTTAGACTTGGTTCTATGGCCAAAACAAGTTGTGTGTTCGCTCATCTTAGAAGCCCTACTGCACATAATTGTCACATCCATACAACAGAAAAAGAAGAAATATAAATGGCAGATACCCGGGAAATATTAGAACAAATATTAACAGGTATGGCTCAACACAACCATCTGGCTTGCAGACCTTCAATATGGCCTCCACTCCTCATAGATTTCTCCCTCTGTCCTCTGTTCTGTTCTTAGCCAGTCTTGGGTACTTTCTCAACAGTCCTTTGCCATGCTGTATGAAATAGGACCATGTACTATTTTTGAAGAGATTATTGGCATGAACCATCTTAGGTATGTTTGTTTGTGTGGGTTTTCTTGGAACCATCCTCATTCCTCAGCCTCCATTTCTCTGGAATCCTGTTCCTCAACCAAGATGTTTCCTTCTTGACTTTCACCTCCTCTGTCTCTCTGGGTATGAGTTCTTTCATTGTTGAGTCCCGGAGCAATCTGTCAGAAACAATGCGACTTCAGATATGAAAGCAAACTCTATCTCTTCTCTAGTGACTCTTCTGTCACTTTGGAAAAGCTACATTGATCTTTTGAACTCCATCTTCATCTGAGAAATGGAGACCATGAGTAATTCAGTGGCTGCTATGAGCCTTAAAGGAAATGAACTACATACAGACCCTAAAACAGAGATGCTCTCTGTGTATAGTGGCTTCCTTCTTCCTCCTTTTTTTTCAATATTTCACTTGGCAACATATTTTATGCCATATCCTTTTCTTCTAATCTACTAGATTTCAAACTCTCTGGGTCCTAAGAAATGTTGTATCCAGTCTTATCCCTCCAAGCAACCAATTCATAAGGTTATATACCTTGAGTAGACCTAGCATTGCAATTGAAACAGCCTGGCATAAAAGGGGAGAACCAGATCCCCCAAAAGCAAAGGCTGAGAAGCAAGTCTAGTAAAGGCTCCCATGCTTCTCTCACCCACACAAAGCTCAAACATTTCACCCATTTCACTCAAGGCCTTCACTAATGCATTATATACATTTCTCTCATGCTTAGCCTCCTTCCTGAGCCACAATAGTCTACTATAAAGCACCATTCACACATCCTACATCCTCATTCCTCCTTCTCTTCATACCACACAAATGTACCAGAATAAAAAAATGCCATCCCTGCAGATTCACAGCAACATTTATGGTTTACTGCTGAGGTCCCTTCACAGCTATTCCCAAGTCTTTAATCCTGACATCCATGGCTTTCATAGTGCTAGCAGGTGTCTTAAGGTCTAAGTTCCACCCTCCCATCCCTATTGCCTGTTTTTAGTGGCCTATGCTTCTATTCAGAAGACTTCTGTATGCTTTCTTATACAAAGAGACCCAATTCAAGCCCATCCCATGACTCCTGATAGTACAGGTCCTGTGACATTGTTTCAAGACACCAAGTCTTGAGTTTGTGGCTGGGCATGGGTATAGGAAAGATATCTGCTAATAATGCCCAGCCACACCTAGGCATTGTCTCTTAAGGACCTGAGACACAAAGAAAGAGAAAAATAGATACATCTCAGGGAGAACATAATCCTTTGCATAGTGTAGTGTAGTGTAGTGTAGTGTAGTGTAGTGTAGTGTAGTGTATGTGTGCATGCCTGCATGCGTGTGTGCAGGTGTGCATATCTGTGCACTTGTGAAGCTGTAACATTGTTAGATCCCTCAAGGCTGGAATTTTAGGCATTTGCAGGAAGCCCAGCTGGTTACATGAGTGCTGGGATATGAACTCTTGTCTTCACACTGCAAGCACTCTCCATCACAATCCACCCCTACAGCTCCTGTGGATCCTTTTTATGCTGTCTTACAAAAGAGAGAAAGAATTATTTTATTAAAATCACCAATAACATTTCTATTAAGCTGAGCTGAGTTCATCATAGCCACTGCCTCTCTTGATGTCTATAGTATGTATCACCAAGTAGTGTGCTTACTTACATAACATTGAAAATGGCATAGTTTGTAGGTGCTTGAATTCCACACACAGTATCTCTTTTAAAGTCGGACATTGTTTCTTAGCTTTATATCATGTCTTAATCAGGGTTTTCCATTGCTGCAATGAATCATCATGACAAAAAAACCAGGTTGGGGAAAAAGGGTTTCTTTGACTTATACTTCCTCATTATAATTTGTCATTGAAGAAAACCAGGACAGAACCTCAAACAGGGCAGAAACCTGGAGGCAGGAGCTGATGCAGGGGCCATGGAGCAGTGCTGCTGACTGGATTTCTCATCATGGCTTGCTCAGGCTGCCCTCTTATAGACCCTGGATCAGCAGCCCAGGGGTGGCACAATCCAAAACAGTCTGGGTCCTTCCACATCAATCACTACAGCTGGATTCTATGCAGGGATTTTCTTGATTGAGTTTCCCTCCTTTTAGATGACTCTAGCTTGGGTCCAGTTGGCATGAAACGAACAAGAACACACACCATCATGTATCCAGCTTCTGTCTCTCCTCCTCAAGCACAGCAGTAGCTGCCTCCTCTGACTTTCTATAGTCAGCTCTGAACACTGGGATAGGGACATATGCAATCCATGTCATTCTTTTTTGATGACATTCCATATTCCACAGACCTTTCAAAACTGGCTCTCATAATAGTCTTTCTTATGTACACCCAACTGCTTAGAAATTGGGTTTGGTTCTCTTTCTGAGCTGCAGCTTCTTCATACTTCAGAGAGTCCTTATGGGCTAGGGAGGCATCTCAGCCATAGAGCATTTGCATGGCATGAAGATGACTCCGGATTTGACTCCAAATCTCTAACATCATGCACATTTACTCACCATGATGCTTTTTATTTGTTTCATGACTATGCCACCATGTGTGTTGAGAGACTTGAGAGCAGAAAACACTTAATTCATCTTCTCTTGAGACTAGCTGAGTCTCAGGCATGGCATAGAAGAATCAGTTTTCTATATTTACTATGCCTTTAACTTTTATTGATACTTGTGGTGGTTTGGAAAAGATATGTCCCTCTTAAGGTCTTCTCTATGAAAATTTGGTCCTCAGTTGGTGGGAATATACAGAGAAGTTATGGAACCTTTAGAAGGTGCAGCCTGGCTGGAGTGAGGTTACTGGGGCCAGGCTTTGAGAGTTTAATACCCTCACTCCATCTTCAATATGCCCTCTTCTCCTCCTGTGTGTGGATAAAGATGTAAGTAGCCAGCTTCCTACTCTGCTGCCATGCCTTCCCTTCCCTGACAGTAGGGATTGTAGCCCCCTGCAAACATAAGGTAAGTCAAACTCCTTCCTTTATAAAGTGCTTTGGTCATGTTAATTTCATCACAGCAGAAAAACAATAATGATATGCCATCTAATTTTGCTTTTGCATTTATTTCTGGATTGCAGAACCTAGTATAAATACAAATAACCAAGAGGCACAGATTCTGCTATGAAGAAACACGAATCAAAAAAAAAAAAAAAAGAAAGAAATCAAATACATCCACAAACACCTTCAGTAGATGATTGCATAGGAGAAAGATCAAAAGCAGTCTACTCAGGGAGGGAACTCCAAAAGAACCAGAACTATTTCTCACTGAAGTCAAGGTCACCCATCTCAACCTCAGCAACGAAGAGCTACTTCCCTAGGCAGGCATTTTTAGGTTCCTTTCATGCCTCTGAAGGTATAGCAATCATGGCTGCTTATGGAAAGAGATATTTGTATCAGCACGGTACCACAGTTTGCATCAGCTGCAAACTCTCAAGCTGCCAACTGCTTGGACCAAAGGGTGCTAGAAAGCAAAATTCCTCAGGAAATTAACTGGAGGGCCTCTGGGAAAATTAACATGTCCAATTTTCTTTAGGTAGTATACATTTAGAAGCCTTGTTATTCTGCCTCAGCAATTGCAAGCTTTGGGCTTTGGGAGCCAAAATTACATAAAAGTATAATAGAATCCAGACACTGTGTTACTATGAGAATTAGAGAAGAGTCCACCAAAAACTGATCGCCTTCATTTAAGCATAAAATCATAACACATATGTATGTGTGTATATTGTATGTAAGTGTGTGTGTGTGTGTGTGTGTGTGTGTGTGTGTGTGTGTGTGTTGGCTACAAACAGTTCCCAACAAGTCTACGCATGCAAAATCAGCTAGCTGATAGCAGGTGGCAAACCACACTGGTTAATTCCTCGAATAGTAAAATTAAGTTTGATTACATAAAGACCAAAGGGGCTATATAAAACACCTAGCTAAATTAAATTTCTCCTCTCCCATTGGCACTGCATAAAACTTTCTCCTTATGAGTTTATCAGTGTTTTATCTGCATGTGTATCTGTGTACCATGTGTGTGCAGTGCCCCAAGAAAGAACCAGGCCCTTGAGCTGTGAGCCAACATGTAGGTTATGGGAACTGCATTCAGGTCCTTTGCAAGAGTAGCCATGGCTGCTAACTGCAGTTCTTTTCAGTCCCTCACAGTCCTTCTCTACGAAAAGATTATAAGTACTTCTGAATTCATATTATGTATGTATATGTATATATAGTCTCTTTAAATATTTTACAAATACAGTCAGTTTTTTCACCCTTAATAGCACTTATTTTAAGTGCTCTGATTTCTGAAAGCATTGATGAGATACTGTAAATAGCATATAGCAATCCAAAAAAAAGAAAGATTGCAAAATATTACCACTTATATCATTGGCACCCACTCTTAGACTTTTAAGCTTTCCACAAAAAAAGTAGAGAGCTTGCAGGAATGAGTGCGTACTGTATGCCTAGCCTCGGGTAACAATAGCCACGTGCTCTTGACTTGAATATATTTTAACATTAACTGACTAGGTTACACTTCTGTCCCAGGCTTAATGTAAATTCAAGATGCCAAATAACAATATTCTCTCAAATGTCTCTCATAGTTGCCTGTGTTTCTTTTCTCCCTGCTCCAAGAGAAGAGTTGCCACCCACATGCGTAGTAGAGAATGCTTCACTCTTATTTAGAGACTGGGTGGGAGGAAGCAAGCAAGAAAAACAGGCCAGCCTTTCCCTGCATTTGTATCCAGCGTGGAAAACTGATCCATTATTGGAGCTAATTATTTAAAATGAGTGGCAGTAAAAGATTGATGACCACCACAATTCAGAAATATAACATTTATATATATACACATAGATTTGCTCAGATTTAGGAAAACAACAGAAGTAATAAGCACAATTCTCCCATTTGTATTCTCACAAAATAACCGGCTCAGGAATCTGGTGAATCATGCATGAAAAATAAGCCCACTCCATTCATACAAACAAATTGTTTTTGTTTCCACTTTTCTACTTGTATGAACAATTGGGTCAGATGTAATTTGACTGCTCATTTCTCCTTCATTCCTTCTGTATTTTTCAAAGAGATTATTTGATACATGATTGCTATTGGGCTTGCATGAAATAGACTTAAAAGGGTGGATCAAACCCTCATCCTTAGCTGTTTATTTCATCCTAAAATGAAGCATTTTAAGAGATTCCAGGCTAAGGAAAAGAATCACTAAAGGATTCATTCTTCAGTAGTATGCAATAGGTGCCATTACATTGCTATTCTCAGCCTCTTTCAGGCAAGATCCTACAAAACACTGCATTCTGTAACGCTAGATTCTCAGCCTTTCTGCTGTGCTAGATTCTATGGACTTTTTCTTTCTCCTGTGCCCCCCCATTCACTTGCTTCCGACCTACACCTCTGAGAGGAAGAAGGACTCTTTTTACCTCCAAGTCCAGTAAATCCCCATCTATTCCAACTCCTTACCCCCTTGCTGGCTCCAATTTTTGCCTCTGCTGCTCATTATGGTTTCCTTCCTTGGAACTGAGGCGGCTTCTAGCACTCTCCCTCCATTGAAATATACACAAGCTTTAAAATTAATTTCCTTCAATGTTCTCAACACATTCATATTACAGGCCATGTGACTGAAAAATAAATTGGCATTCAGTGCTCTTTAAACCATATAGATATAGATGATAAATATAGATAGGTATAAATATAGATGATAAATATAGATATAGGTATAGATATAGATACAGATAGATTAGATATAGATATAGATATAGATACAGATAGATTAGATATAGATATAGATATAGAATCTGAGGGTTGTGGGATTCCAGCAGGCCATGCTGTAGTGAGCCTTGCCTGCTCACTACAATTTATCTGGAATTTATCTGGAGCTGTGTCAACAACTGGAAAGGATCTGTTTGAATGGCATTGGATCTTGGTGAATAGATTCTAAAATAAACACAGCTAAGAAATAAAGGGAAAGGGGGTGTTACTCGTGGCAGGTAAGGAAGGAATTGTTTCCTAAGCAATGCACTCTTCAAACCAAGGACAAATAGAGATTTTCTCTAGGGAGCCTATAGATTTTCACACAGGAAAACATTTGGCTATGGCACATTCCTGAGCATGGTCAGTTAAGGAATATAGTTTTGAACATGTCAAGTTCAAGCTCACAGTTCAAGAAGGAACAGTGGCATATTGATTTGGGGACATGTTTAGCTCAATATTATAAAGCACATGTTTGAAGATTAAAATGGCAGATAAGTACACAATTGAGCATGTTCAACTTGAATCATAATGATGGTTCATAAAGGAATGCCTATGGCATGCTTAGCTTTCTCCAAAATATTTCTCCTGAAAATAAAAAGATAGGTGCTTTGAGGGTGCATTAATATTTAAGAGTTTGTGTCTAAGCTACTTGTCCAGCTTAGAGACTACCATGCAATTGTATGGCCCAGATGCTGGGCACATCCAGAGCCACCACCATTTGTATCCTGCTAGTTGAAACTACCTGTTGGCTGGGACGTCTGCTGCTGCTTCTCTCTCTCTCTCTCTCTCTCTCTCTCTCTCTCTCTCTCTCTCTCTCTCTTTCTCTCTCTAAAGCTAGATGACATGCTATGACCCAAGTTTAGAAGATCCTGGTGACATCGTGGTAATGTAAAAATAAACAAGCAAACAAAAATACTACCCTAATCTCAATTTAAGAACAAAAGGAAGACTCTTTCTTTCATAAAGAATGCATGCTTTACATTGTAAGAAGAGCCTGTGAGATGAGTTATGTCTATAACCATCGTCCAAAAGCTACCATCTCATTTTCTCAGGCACCTCTGCTTCACTTCCTTTCCCCATCAGCTTTGACTTTTATCTGTACTCTTCAGCCTACACCCTGTTTCAGTCCACAACCACTTTTAGTATGGTCCAGAGACCTCTGCATTTGCTTCCCAAACACAGTGTCCATCTTCTTCTGGTTTTGAGTCAATTCTCCTCCTGCAATAAAAACAAAATTATCATAGCCAAAAACACTCTTAGAAGTGTGCCGTCCACTTCTGCATGGTAAAAAATAAAATAATGATTCATTTTCCAGTGTGCCTTGAGTCTTCTAAAGTCCTGTTAGAGACGGATAGGAATACTGGGCCTGTGCTAGAGTCTTATCCTTGTCATGTGCCCCACACACACTGCCTGTCTAGCTGCCCCAACCCAAACATGAAGTGTGGAGTACGAGTTGCCAGGGAAGCTTGCCTAACAATCTGCAGTCATGGCCAGGTAATGCTCCCGAAGCTTTAAAATAAACAGGATATAAGTGTAGAGATGAAGTCACGAAAGTCCTTTGTTAAGAAAAAGAAACACATGCAGCAGAGGGAAACCATGACGTAGATCGCATGTGAGGTTGTGCCCTCTGATTACTCAGCAAACGTGGAAAGGGAGCGCCTGACATAGGGGCTCCAGGAAGCTAGTTTCTGCCCTCAAGCCAGCACACTTGCCATCCCAGGCTGATGTCTGGGCTTGAAAAGCCCTTAAAAGAAACTGCCCCATTTTCACTTTCAGAGTCTCTAGTTCTCTGATTATGAGATAAGGATCTGCCTTTCTCACATGTCATCAGTAGAACACACGTGACTCCTTAAAGGAGCTAATGTAAATTAAAATCCAACTTAAGAATCAGCTTCTTATTTTTTTATTAGATATTTTCTTTATTTACATTTCAAATGTTATCCACTTTCCTCATTTCCCCTCTGAAAACCCTTTATCCCATCTCCCCTTCCTCTGCTCACCAACCTACCCATTCCCACTTCCCTGTCCTAGCATCCCCCTACACTGGGGCATCAAGCCTTCACAGGACCAAGGGCCTATCCTTTCACTGATGTCCAACAAAGCCATTCTCTGCTACATATTCACCTGGAACCATAAGTCCCACCATGTGTACTCTTTGGTGGGTAGCTTAGTCCCTGGGAGCTCGGGGGGGGGGGTGTACTGGTTAGTTCATATTATTGTTCCTCCTATGGGGCTGCAAACCCCTTCAGCCCCTTGAGTCCTTTCTCTAGCTTCTCCTATGGGACTTTGTGCTCAGTCCAATGGTTGGCTGAGAGCATCTACCTCTGTATTTGTCAGGTACTGGCAGAGACTCTCAGGAGACAGCTATAGCAAGCTCCTGTCAGCAAGCACTTGTTGGCATCCACAATAGTGTCTTGTTTTGGTGACTGTATATGGGATGGATCCCCAGGTGGGGCAGTCTCTGGATGGCCTTTCCAACAGTCTCTGTTCCACACTGTCTCTGTATCTCCTTCCATGGGTATTTTGTTCTCCCTTCTAAGAAAGTCTGAACTAGCCATACTAGTTTGGTCTTTCTTCTTCATGTGGTCTGTGAATTGTATGTTGGGTATTCCAAGCTTCTGGGCTAACATCCACTTATCAATGAGTGCATACCATGTGTGTTCTTTGGTTACTGGGTTACCTCACTCAGGATGATAACCTCCAGAAACATCCATTTGCCTAAGAATTTAATGAAATCACTGTTTTTATTTTTTTCCAATTTTTTATTAGGTATTTTCTTCATT
Source organism: Mus caroli (assembly GCF_978045245.1). Classification (NCBI taxonomy): domain Eukaryota; kingdom Metazoa; phylum Chordata; class Mammalia; order Rodentia; family Muridae; genus Mus; species Mus caroli. The sequence continues at coordinate 12,906,611 of NW_028227269.1, forward strand.
TACATTTCAAATGCTATCCCAAAAGTCCCCTATACCCTCCCCCTAACCTTCACTCTCCCACCCACCCACTCCCACTTCTTGGCCCTGGCGTCCCCCTGTACTGGGGCATATAAAGTTTGCAAGACCATGGGGCCTCTCTTCCCAATGATGGCCGACTAGGCCATCTTCTGCTACATATGCAGCTAGAGTCAAGAGCTCCGGGGTACTGGTTAGTTCATAATGTTGTTCCACCTATAGGGTTGCAGATCCCTTTACCTCCTTGGGTGCTTTCTCTAGCAGCTGTCTCTTGTGAGGCTATGCCGGTGCCTGGCAAACACAGAAGTGGATGCTCACAGTCAGCTATTGGATGGAACACAGTCATTGTTTTTAATAACTGAGTAGTATTCCATTTTGTAAATGTACCACATTTTCTGTATCCATTCCTCTGTTGAAGGACATCTGGGTTCTTTCCAGCTTCTGGCTATTATAAATAAGTCTGCTATGAACATAGTGGAGCATGTGTCCTTATTACATGTTGGAGCATCTTCTGGGTATATGTCCAGGAGTGGTATAGCTGGGGCCTCTGTTAGTAATATGTCCAGATTTCTGAGGAACGGCCAGACTGATTTCCAGAGTGTTTGTACAAGCTTGCAATCCCACCAACAATGGAGGAGTGTTCCTCTTTCTCCACATCCTCACCAGCATCTGCTGTCACCTGAGTTTTTGATCTTAGCCATTCTGACTGGTGTGAGGTGGAATCTCAGGGTTGTTTTGATTTGCATTTCCCTGATGACTAAACCTAATAAACAACTTCAGCAAAGTAGTTGGATATAACTCAAACAAATCAGCAGCCTTCCTCTATTCAAAGAATAAACAGACTGAGAAAGAAATTAGCGAAACACCCTTCACAATGGCCACAAATAATATAAAATACCTTGGTGTATCTCTAACCAAGAAAGTGAAAGATTTATATGACAAGTACTTCAAGTCTCTGAAAAAGAAATCAAAAATCTCAGATGGTAGAAAGAGCTCCCATGCTCATGAATCAGCAGAATTAATATAATAAAAATGGCTATCCTGCCGAAAGCAATCTACAGATTCAGAGCAATCGCCATCAAAATTCTAACTCAATTCTTCATGGAGTTAGAAAGAGCAATTTGCAAATTCATTTGGAATAACAAAAAACCCAGGAAAGTGAAAACTATTCTCAACAATAAAAGAACTTCTAGCAGAATCACCATCCTTGACCTCAAGCTGTACTACAGAGCAATTGTAATTAAAAACTGCATGGCACTGGTACAGTGACAGGCAGGTAGATCAATGGAATATAACTGAAGACTCAGAAATGAATCCACACACCTATGGTCACTTGATCTTTGACAAAGGAGTTAAAACCATCCAGTGGAAAAAAGACAGCATTTGCAATAAATGGTGCTGGTTCAACTGGCAGTGGGCATGTAGAAGAATGCAAATCAATCCATTCTTTTCTCCTTGTACAAAGTTCAAGTCCAAGTCCAAGGACCTCCACATGAAACCAGATACACTGAAATCAGTAGAAAAGAAAGTGGGGAAGAACCTCGTGAACATGGGCACAGGAGAAAATTTCCTGAACACAGCACCAATGGCTCATGCTCTAATATCAAGAATTGATAAATGGGACCTCATAAAATTGCAAAGTTTCTGCAAGGCAAAGGACATTGTAATTAAGACAAAGTGGTAACCAACAGGTTGGGAAAAGATCTTTACCAACCCTACATCCCACAGATGGCTAATATCAAATATATACAAAGAACTCAAGAAGTTAGACTCTAGAGAACCAAATAATCCTATTAAAAATGGGGTCCAGTTTCTTATTCACATAAGCTGTACACTGCGTGCTCAAAGCTCACATGTCAGTAATAGTGCAGACCATTTTTATCCTTCCAGACACTTCTATTGGACATTTTTTTCCTCAAAAAATCCATCTAACATAGTGTTGTAGATTAAATGAGGCATGCATTCTGTAAACTCGTGTGCTTATATAGTTTAGGAAGGTTGTAGAAATTTTGGGGCAGTAGTTCTCAACCTTCTAAATTTCATGACCCTTTAATACAGCTTGTCATGTTGTGGTGACTCCAACCATATAATTATTTTGTTGCTATTTCGTAACTGTAATTTTGCTACTGTATTGAATCATAATGTGAAAACAGACTCACTTGAAGGAGTGGCTTACTGAGGGTGAGCTTTGAAGTTGGTTATCTAGAACTCATGTCCTAGTCACTCTTTGCTTCCTGTTGGTACAAAGTGACCAACTACACATGCTCCTACATTCATGACTCCCCCACCATGGTCTACTGTATCCTCTTGAACAGTGAGCCCAGAGTGCATCCTCTTACTTGGACTTGCTGGAATTTTGCCACAGCTAAGAGTAAAGTAACTAATACAGGAAGAGCCTTGTGAATTCTTTCCCTAGGAAATCCTATGTGAAAACCTTCTCCATCCTCAGAGAATTCTGGTTGAGTTGAAGATTACTAAGAACATGTATGTATTGCCACATTTTACCTTTGAAAGCACAGAGCTCTGCAGAGGACAGAGAAAGTCAATGAGAGCATCCACCCAGCCCACGTAACGCAGAACTCAACCATCACACAAACAAAAAGATCCGATATAATCAAAAACTGGCTCATATCAAAATAATATCCTCCTTGTGTTTTATCCAACTTTCTCCTGACCCATCTGCTTGAATTTATTCCAAATATAGCAATGTGGAAACATTCACAGTACTTGCCATGAGGCAAAAATGGCTTTTTAATTCAATCTCATTCAGCTAATCTGCAGCTTCCTTTTGCAAAGCATCATTACGATTCCCTTTTCTTCAGTTGGCTTGATGGCTTGCTTTCCTTCTTCAGCTACACTCCTTTTAAATCCAGGGACTGAGGGTGGATAACGAATTACCACATTGTCCAGCATATTCATTCCACAGCCTCGATGCTGCTTGAATTAGCCTATCCCTGCCTTCAGGGTTGATTTGGCTAGAATCTCTTTCTCAGTAGGAAGGCCTTGGCCAGTTCCTGATAGGTGAGCAGCTTTTTAAATTCTCTGTTACCTACATTGATGATGTAACAAATATCTGGGACTTTTAAGGTGAGTACAGATAACAAAGGTGTGGTCTTATGTGAAGAGGAAGTGTAAGGTGACAGGCAGTTCACTGTCACTATAAATGTCCTGAAGTGCTCTTTTGATTGAAACTTCTGCCCCCTCATCCCCTTCAAGTCTTCTCCTGCTTGCTCCCTTGGCCTTCATTTTGTTTCTTATTCTTTTCTGGCACTACCATCTCAAACTCTTTGCCATGGGGTGAATATCTTTCAGCCTCTATCATGTCACCAAGCAACTCACAGACAGCATTCTCTACTCCACACCCTGTTTCAGGACCAGAATTCTGGCTCAGCATCCCCCAGCTGGGAGCCTGGGTCAGGCCAATTTCTAAAACCATGAAATCTAAGGAGACTAAGATCGGATACTAAGAGTGCAAAGATTTTAGCATGTGGATTAACATTGGAGCAAGGATAATTACTGCCATCATATGACCTTAAATTCTCATTTCATTTCTCCCAACACTCTGGTGGTCAGGTCATATTTACCAAGAGTTTCAAACCATGTTAACTCCAACAGTCTTAATTTTAAATTTACCAAAATTATTTATATTAAAAATAAAAGTATCCTCTGGGAAAAAAAATCTACCATCAAGGCAAGCTGTTGCAACAGACTAAGCGTAAAACTTGAAAACAACACAGATTTGAGCCTAAGCTCCATGCTTGTCCATACTGCCATGGTCACTTCTAGAAATCAAGGCTGATCTCCCACTCAGGATCTAGCAATCTGTCTTTACATGGTCCCAAATTTTGTCAGCTGTCAGAGCTGGCTTCTTTCTGAACAAGGGAGGCAGCTTTTAGAACAGGCCTCAAAGAATATTGAATTGCTTTCAAATCATTCAAATTTTATTTTAAAAAGGTCTCCAAGCTTTGTCTTCCCAGAAACAGGATAGAAATAGGTCTTAGGACCACCTATGCCAGTGACAGGATGGGCAAAAGAAAAAAAAATACCTCACAATTCAGTGTGGCTTACCTTCTGGATCTTATACCAAAAGTCCCTGAATCTTAAGCAAGTGTGCTTGGGCAGTATAATCATCAGGATATATTTGAAAGAGATCTTGAAAATCCTATCTCAACTCAACCTTCTTCCTATAGGATGGGAAAATGGACACCTAAGATTGTACTATACCAGCAGTGGAGTTATAACTATACCCTCTGTGCATCTTGAAAAAAAAAATGCTTTCCTGTGTCCCAGACCAACTTCACAGAAAACATACAACTCTTCAGCAAATTGTGTAACACATATCTGCATTCCCAGCACTGGAGAGGCTGATACCAGAGAATTGCTATGAGTTCAAGAATGAGATGAGCTACATATTGAGTAATAAGCTAACCATGGAAACACAGTGTGACCAAACTTCAACACACACACACACACATACACACACGCACACACACACACATACACACACATAAATAATTAAACAAAGATGATGTTTTTAATGGGACAGCTTTTCTGACTGTAGTATTGTCACTATGAGAGACCATTTGCTTTGAAGACAGGCAAATGGGATGAAAATTGAACAGAGTTGAGATCAGGATGCACGAGCCTCACAAGTGAGAGTTGAAAGCTTAGTTTAGCTACCCATGAAGAGGACTCCCTAGATACCCATATGCTGCTGATGAAATGAGTTAAGTACTTGATATTGAGATGATATGAATGAGAAATGTCTTCTTAGGCTCAGCACTGTGGAGCTGAGATCCAACACCCCACCATAGGACTCAATGTTGAAAGCACTGAATTTCAATGCAGAGTGAGAAGAAAATATAAGGCGAGAAGGTAACTCCTCACCAGGAAGTTGAGGAAAGAGAACAATGTAGAGATGAATCACTAGTAAGCACTATTTTTCATTTTTATGGGAAACTCAGTTCATCAGAAAGAAAAGCATTTAGTTGTCTCCCTCAACTACAACCAAGTTTGAGTTGATTGGTGTTAAAGAAACAAATGTGGCTTTCGATCTTGTAGGCTGACAGAAAGAAAGGGAAGGAGGGAAAGGCGGAAGAAGGAAAGAAAGGAGGGAAGTGGGGAAGGAGGGATAAATGGATTGAAGAAAGGAGGGGGAGAGAGGAGAAGTTATCTATACTACAGTGTAGAGCTGGTTCATCTTTGGCTAAGATCAGCACACTATCAGGTACTATTACAGTATGGCCATGTTAAGATTCTGAGCACTAGGAAAACTTGACTTCCTCATTAACAGTTGTTGAGCTCTTTACTGATGCCTATTTGCCCTGAGTGAAAAATCATCACTCATGCAGCCCCTCTTGGACAGCTGGTTTGACTGTCCCCATGATAGCCTTGCTGCTCTGACAACACCACTAACATCCTGAAGAAGCTGTAGTAATATCACATCTACTTCCTGAGCATAGCTCTGACTCCAGAGGGATCAACACTAGCCATAAATGCCTCAATCAGCTTGTGTCAGACTTCTCCATATCATGAGCCACTGACAAGGGATGAAGGTCCCAACATCCTACCATAGCTCCAATAGCACAACCCTAGCCTCTGTAGTATTGGAGGATCCCAACACCCACCCAGGAGCTGGAACATCAGCATATGTCCCTGCTGAAGCTGCTGGAACCCAGCATTATAAAAGCCTTTCCTACGGAGCTGATTATTGCTAACAGAGCAACAAGCCACTAACACAAGGACCTACAGCCCTGTTGTGGATAGCCCTGGGGCTAATTATATTTGATGTTAATTCCATTCTCCTGTGAGTGGTTGTGAACAAGGAATGAGTCAGCACTCAGGTGATTTCCTGTAAACCTGCTTCCCACCTTAATTTATAAAAATAAAGGAGAGCTGATGGTTTGGCAGATGAAAGGGAAGTTGGAGCAGAAGTGAGGTGGGGGGAGAGAAGAAGGAGAAAATGGAAGAGGGAGAGGATGCAGAGGAGGAGGAAGAAGGAGAAAAGCAGAGCAGAAGCACATGGCCTGGAGAAACTGCAAGTTCTAAGGGGTCTCCTAAGCTGTGGAAGATGGTAGTGTAGTGGTAGATCTGCCCAATCTAGGCGCACAGCATGTAATATTAGCTGTGTTGTGTTTTCATTGCTGGGGCATATATGGGATGGGGAGATTTACCACAACAAAATGGCACCCAACATATTGATTTGAATTCAACTAACCTGAGATAAAAGTTCATTGTCCCCCACCCCTGAATGGGGCTTAGGCATTGACCTAGGCTATAATAGTATGGATTTAAAACTGACTAGATTTAAGGGGCCTACAGAGAACAGCAGAGAGGCATCTATACTTCAGAGAGCCTTTCTGTGTTTGCTTCCCTGTATCCTTTGTTCGCTCCCCACTCTGCCTCCCCCACCTCCAAACAGGGACATAGACAACTCTGATCTTTTTACACTCAGCTTCTCCCTATGAGTAAATAATTGGGAGATAAAGGTACAAAAGACTCTGGACCAGGTAATTCATTTCTATAAAGAGAGAAATACAACCTTTTGATACTTGATTAAGGTATAAAGATACAATGCTCTAATAAGCCTTAAGGGACACTCATACTCTGTCTAACATGGGCTCCATGGGAAATTTAGGTTTAAATCCTGGTTTGACAAGCTGCCTCTTATAAGTAGGTGTAGTTTCACCTGTGGTTCAGAACCAGATAGGGAATATTAGTAACTGACTCCAGGTAGAGAGAGCAATGATAATCACCTGCTATGAACAGGTATTACTTAATAGAAGTTTGTGGCTCTAGGTAAAGAGCATAACAGATATTATAATAGGAATTAATTAAATGTCTGTGGCTCCTGGTAGAGAAAACAACAGACAGGGTGGCTGCTCTGGGCAAACAGCTTATTAATTATGAGAAATTTCACATTCAGAATTAGATAGGGAATATTAGCCACTGACTCCAAGTAGAGAGAGCAGTGATAATCGCTTGCTATCAACAGGTATTAATTAATAGAAGTCTGTGGCTCCAGGTAGAGAGCATAACAGATAGATATTATAATGGGGATTAATTAAATAAATGTCTGTGGCTCAAGGTAGAGAGCACACTAATAAGTCTTACAGGATACTCATATTCTGTCTAACATGGGCTCCACAGGAATTTGGGGGTTAAATCCTTGTTTGACTAGCTGTTTCTTATAAGCAGGTGAAAGGAAAGGAAAGGAGAGGAGAGGGGAAAGGGGAAATGGGAAAGGGAAAAGAGGGAAAAGAGGGAAAAGAGGGAAAAGAGGGAAAAGAGGGAAAAGAGGGAAAAGAGGAAAAGGAGGGAAAAGAGGGAAAAGAGGGAAAAGGAAAGGAAAAAAGAGGGAAAAGGAAAGGAAAAAAGAGGGAAAAGGAAAGGGAACAGGAATGGGAAAAGGAAAAGGAAAGGGAAAGAGAACGGGAAAAGGGAAAAAAAGGGAAAAGGGAAAAAGGGGAAAAGGGAAAATGGGAAAATGTGAAAAGGGGGAAAAGGGGAAAAAGAAAAGGAAATAGAAGTGTGAATTAATTGTTTAAAGATAGTATAATAAAGTCTGCAGGAGACTCATGTTCTGTCTAATGTGGGCTCCACGGGAATTTTGGGTTTTAATCCTGATATGGCAAATTAGAAAGGCCTAAATAGGCTAAAATGTGTGTGATTTTGAGTATTGTGGTTTTATTGTTCCTCTGGGACAGGGGGCAAGCTACAGCTTTTCAAGGTTACCAGCTGAAGGACCTGCTGATCTCAGGAAAAGGTTTTGTCTGTGTTTTTGGAAAAGGTGATTAAGGTATTTACCCCTTCCAGAGTTCTATGGATCAGATTTGATAGAGGGAGACCCCCTAAGAACTAGATTCCAGAGAATGAAACAAAAAGTTTACCTTGATACTAAAATTTTGTTTTGAGATTTATATATTACAGAATAGACAACCTGAATTTCATCATCAGACATGCTGAACTGACCTGCTTGAACTCCTGATGTCTTAGTTTTTCATCTGGATCCAGTCAAGACACAGACATCAGAGACCAATACAATCATTGGTGGGGCCTTCTTAAGGCTAACTCCCCCATTTCCCTACCCTTCTCCCTCCCTTTAAAATATCTCAATGCCCATATTCAGCTTAAAGAAGTTATGAAGAGTCATCGTCCCAGTTCCCTAAGTTTTGGGACTGGGGTGGTTATTATAGGTTGTCTTTGATACTAAAAATTTTGAAGTACAAGGCTTGAACCCAGTCCTTCTACTGCTGTTAATATAAATAGATCTGAGATGTTTAAGCATGTGGGTTAAGGGCCAAATAGTAAATTCATGGCTCTGAGTTTATTGTCAGGGTGTTCTCAGTTATTTTAATTAGAAATGGCTGAGAGTAGTTAACAGACCAGTCTAGATTACTTTACATAGATAGTTGGTTTTCAAAAACGTCAGAAGTCCACAGAATGTGACGTTTAATGTTATTTATTCACTTGTTGTTGAGACCAGTCTGCTTCTGACAGATTTCCCTGTGTTGGATTCAAAAAAGCATCTTTGAGTTACTCCAGATGTGATGAAACAGCCACTAGGCAAGAATTGTCTCATTCATCTACGACATAATTCTGTCCAAAGAAAGGACACAATTACGGGTTAGGACAGCTTGATTCTGCTGAGACAAGATTAGGCTAGTCTTTAATATTCCTGTTTTTCTAAGTCTGTCAGATGACCCTGGCCAGTAGGCTGAAGACCGATGCTCCAACATGTTAAAGTAGGGGACTGTCCAGGTGATCAGCAGTCTCAATGGATTGTCTAAGTTTTGAAAGCTGTTTTAAGTTTCCTATATATTTTCAGTTAATATCAGTCATTCTTGGATTTCTGATGGGGTTGAAAGACTGCATAGTCTCCTAGCCAACCCAGGCTTTTTATTTTGAGAGGAACAGTTTTGAGAGGATGGTTTTCAGATGGCATTCAATCTAAAGCCAAGACATAGCCAGATGTAGACTTATAAGTCTTTTAAGTAAGGATAGATGACAGAGGTTCTGTTTAATTAACAAACATGATGGACTGGGTGTTAGGTCTCTTGTACTTTATAAATTACAAAATAGTAATAGTTATGTTCAATTATGTCTGAGATAAAATATTCTTCTAATTGGACAGAAAGGAGGAAATGTTGTGGATGCCCTGGGGCTAATTATATTTGATGTTAATTCCATTCTCCTGTAAGTGGTTATGAACAAGGAATGAGTCAGCACTCAGGTGATTTCCTGTAAACCTGCTTCCCACCTTAATTTATAAAATAAAGGAGAGCTGATGGTTTGGCAGATAAAAGGGAAGTTGGAGCAGAAGTGATGGGGAGAGGAAGAGAAGAAGGAGAAAATGGAAGAGGGAGAGGATGCAGAGGAGGAAAGAAAGAGAAAAGCTGAGCACATGGCCTGGAGAAACTGAAAGTTCTAAGGGGTCTCATAAACTATGGAAGATGGTAGTGTATCGGTATTGGGTAGTGCACTTGCCCAATTTAGGTGCATAGCATGTAATCATATTAACTATGTTGTATTTTCATTGCCAGGGCATATCTGGTTTGGAGAGATTTACTGCAACACAGCCCCAAGTCTTTGACTTTGAAACAGAGTAGTGGGCCCTTATCTACCAGGGCTTGGACATAAGTTTCTGGGGCTGCTTCTGAGTGCTCAGAAAACAGAGACCACCAAAGGCTTGTCTGATTTAAATTTATACCCATATAAAGCAAACAAATTTTAACTAGCTGATGGTAACACACACATACACATACCATAGACATGCACCCCATACTATAACCATCAACACTGCCACAACCACCACCATCACCAGCACTATTATCATCACCACCCTTGATTCAGATGGTCACTGAGTTGGCTCCATATCCAGAATGTCACAAAGAGCATAGGAGGAGGGGATTTGTTTTTCACATATTAACTGCCTTTCCTTTGGATAAAAACCCAGAAATAAGTTTTTTTTAATTACCCAGTATTTCTGCTTTCAGATTTGAGGGTACCTCCATGCTGTTTTCCATGCTGATTGCACTGTCACACATGTGCTGACAGTACACATGGGTTCCCTTCTCATTGTTTTTTCACAGTTTCGTCTTTGTGATGACAGCAGCCCTGTCTGGTGTGAGATGAAGTCTGGCTATGGTTCTCATCAGCATCAATGCCATCCCTCTGCTGATGAATGTTCCCAGCAGCTGTCCATGTGCATGCTGGTGGCTTGCATGCTTGTAATGGAACTGTTGTGCTGTAGACAAGGATTCCAAGAGAGAAGAGACACCTCTCTGTGCTTTGCTTTATTTAGTATTATACTCTTGATGTCTTTTTGACTCCATAAACTCCAGGCTTGCTATGGTCTGTCTCCTTCAGTGGAGCTATTGGATGGACTGGAAGCAATAAGAATTCAGGGTCATGTGAAATAAATATCAATGTTAAAATGACCTTAAAAGTTATCTCCTTCAGTTTTCTCAGATTTTTTAAAAATTTATTTATTATATGTAAGAACACTGTAGCTGTCTTCAGACACCCCAGAAGAGGGCATCGGATCCCATTACAGCTGGTTGTGAGCCACCACGTGGCTGGTGGGATTTGAACTCAGGACCTTTGGAAGAGCAGTCAGTGCTCTTACCCGCTGAGCCATCTCTCTAGCCCCAGTTCTCTCATATTTTAAATGAGTACAAAGTACTACAAAGAAGAAATAATTGCCCATGGTCACAGGGATGTTGATAATAACATCTAAAGAACACACTATTGGCAATTAGTTTCCTGTTCCCTACATCCTTGACCCTTACAGTCTGCTAAAGAACTTGTATTTTAATTCCTTTTCCAAAAATGCTGAGCAGACTGCATTTGTGTAGACACCAGGATGATGTATAGAGATACTATGGCTTGAGCACTCTTTACATCAGAATAAAAAAGCAGAGGATACTGACTTATTTGGAGGCACGGAGAGAGACAGAAAAAGACAAAACAGACAGAGACAGAGACTGAAAGAGAGAGAGATGAGAGAATTACATGTGTGTATCTTTCTGTATGCATATATGTGCACATATAGATGTGTTCATGTGGGAATGAATATGTCAAATAGGTAGACCTGTTTGAACACATGTGAAGGAATAGGCATGTGTGTTAGTATATACCTTCAAATGCATGAGTGAATATGTACATGTGTAACTATATGCATGCCTATGTGGGCATTGAATACACATGTCCATATACATGTCCATATATGCTCATGTGCACATAAGTGTGCATGCATATGAAGAAGAATCCCAGTGAGGTATTATCTGGAAAGATGAAAGAGAACAGTAATACTGCCTAACTAACTTCTCTTCCCAGGGAAGCTACTTTTCTGAACACTAGAAGTACAAGGCTAGGATCTGTGGTGACCCTTGGGAACAGTATGTGTGAAAGTGTGGACACTTGTGTTTGTAAGCAATCCTGAAGTCCAGGGGGAGAAGACCAGTTTAAATTTCTTGTCAGTTGCACTGTGTTTTGCTCATGTTTGCTATTGAAGAGTTGCATGAAGAAGACTGATAAGAAGACACAGTGTGGACAACAGGAGCCCTATAGTACAGAGGAAATGTAGCAGAATTCCTGACAGCGGGACGAAGTTTCTACTCTTCTGGGATGAAAGAGGCTTTCTATTGCTGGAAGGTAAAGTAAGTGTGCATTCCCCTCCTGGCTCGAGATGTGGCTTGTCCTTCAGTGTTTCACCTTCCTGGGGAGAGCATCAACCTGGGAAACAGAACCCTGTGTTTTTTCTAGGTGAAAAGCCCACCAACACGTTCCATGCCCAGGACAATATATATATATAATGTGCAAGGGCTCCCACCTCAAATAACAGCTGTCCCCAGTGTGCCTAGGGCCCTTGACTTGCACCAAGTTCTGTACTGTGTCAGAGAAATGAAGTCCTCTGGGGAGAATGCAAATTGTAAGGTTAGAAACATGGGCGTTTTCTTGGATGGGCCCCTTGGGATTCTGGAGAACCGTGACCACAGGTCACAGGACCTACCCAGCATTGTGTAACTTCCTTTAAAAAAAAAAAAAGAGTCTCTTTTTGCCTAGGACTGACTCCAGTGTGCCTGTCAGAAGCCCTTCTCTCTGGCCTTTGTTCGGAAGCTCAGGTTGCATGGGAGAAATGAACTTGGCAACTCCCTTCCAGGCTGCAGGAGAGGTGGCCAAGAGCATCGGAACAAGGCAATCCCTCCTTCTCCACTGGAGCAGGTCTGAAGGGGACAGAGTGAGCATTCTCATTGCTGGGCTGAGCTGGTGTTTGGAGAAGCCCTCTTGGACAGCAGCTGTAAATCACTAGGCAGCCTCTGTTTACATGTTCCCTGCAGCCAAGGTGCACAGCCTGACTCCTCAACCAGCTTCCAGGAGAGCTTCATTTCTGTAGGTAGGAAAAAAAAAAATACCTTCAAAAACTAAACCAGGGATCTCCAAAAAAAGGGAGCTAAAGACTCTTCTCTGAGGAGTGGCCCAACCAGCTGCTGCAACATCTGTGGAGGCATGTCCATCCTTGGGGAGCAGAGCTGGCACTAGGCAACCTTTCCCTCCCTCCTGCTTCTACACGCAGAAATTGGAATCTAGGGGAGATCCAATCAAGAGACAGGAATGCATCCTCCCTTTCCCCTCCTCTGGCCTCCACATGCTTCCTGAGACAGGAAACTTTAAATTGCTGGGATGGGCCACCCTAATTGCTACTCTTTTAATAACTCGGTTCACTCCTTGAAGCCTCTGTAAACATTCTGGAAGTAGTGAATTCAGAGCACGGAGGGGAAGCTATGTCTCTTGCACAGCCTCTCCTCTGCAATGAACAGATTCCCCAGGAATTAGAGAATGGGTCAATCAGCCAGGATCTGAGCTGCTCTCCACAGTCCTAAAAACCCCTTATATATAACTCATTTTCCACGTGTCACCTCAATACTCCCCCTTTTGAAATCGCACCCTGTCATGTCTTGTCCTCCAACCACCATGATGATCCCTGTGTTGTCTGTATTTTATGTCTCTCTATTTGCACCAGCCCTGAGCTTCCAATCCAGTCCAACATTCTACTTTTTCTTAACTTTATCCTGCAAAGGACCCAAAGAATGAATTTCATTTCCAGAGTAAGGAGGGGCATAGTGCCTAGAGAGGTTAAAAAACAAATCTCTGTATATCTAACTAACTCAGCAGCATTCTATGACAGCAGAGATCCTAGGTGGGCCTCATCTTTTCTTTCTGAGAACTTCCTCTTGCTTCCCTGGTTTAGGACCAGTGACCAGTTTTTCTGGGCAGCCTCTGGATAGATAGGAAATGTGTTTAGCATCTCCATATGGAGGAAACAAGTGGAAACAATCACTTGAAAGCCAGTGAAGTCAGAGTGACTGGGAAAGGCACACCAGTTCATCTGGCTTCATCTAAGTCTTTAGGCCAGTCCTTGTGTTTAATGGTGGTTTAGGAATTCTGAATCCCATTTTATAGTGATTGGCTGTATCCGTACGTTATTAGAAACTCAGCTCTTTAGTGCACGGGAAGATGGAAGGATTTATAACGGTTTGCTTCTCAGTGACTTAAATAAGATACTGAGTTTCTTCTGTCATTAAAGAAAAATAAAAGTATCATTATTCCTAGGGAGAAGTGAACAAATATTGACTCACTCCAGACAGGAAACCAAGGACAGATCAAAGTATGGATGCCACCACAGTCCAACTTGGTGAACCAATGAGTTTGATTAGGTCACTTACAGGAACAGAAAGGACTCAAAGGCAGCTGCATTCTCGAAAGCCCACACTCCAGTATGACTGACAGCTCATGAAAGCTGGAAACCTAGAGCTCGTATCACAGCCTCCAGGCAGCTCAACATGCTGGAGCTCTGGAGGGATCCCCTGAATGGGTGAAATCCTCAGATAATGTATATTTTGACATAGGCACTAGCTGTTGAGGACCCAGAAAATCTGACGTATGATAAACTGGCAAAGCCATTATCCATATGGGTCAAAGTCAAGATGAATGGCAATGCTTTCTTCGGGAGTTTGATTATTTATGGATGATCGTTCAGTGTGTGTGCAAAGACAATGAACTGCAGCAATCTCCTCCCCATTCTTGCAGTCAGAGACTGCTCACCTACAATGATTTCCTTCTGAGACTAGCTACCTCTCCAGTACCATACCTAAAAACATGCTAAGGTTCCAGGTTGCAGTAGTTGAGGAACTCAAAATGACCCCCACTCCATTGTATGTGTGTCTCTGTGTGAGTCCTTTCTTCATACCCTTGCCTCCCATAGAAATGATTCTAGGATCCAAACCAGAGTATCCTTTCCAGACAGCTCAGTTGGTCAGAGCCTCTTCTGGGTCCTTGGCTAATTGGTTTCTTCTAGGCTCCTCCACTTGTGTGAGCCTCCTATAGGCAGCCCAGGTAGTCCAAGAGTGTCTCAAGCAGGCCTTATTGCATATATATATATATATATATATATATATATATATATATATATGGGTCGAGGGTTAAGAGACCTTGTAATTCTGGGCAATTGCTGAAGCTTTTGAATTATTTACTTCTTGGATTTAAGGGGCTTTCTGTAGGATTCCAAGATGGAAGGTTCTAATGTTTGAGGAACCTGAGGCACAACAACCTCCCCCTTCTAAGGAAACATGGACAGGGACCAGGGAGTGAGAGAGGGCTTCAGAGTGGCAAGCAGGCCAAATGCTGACACCGGGTCCAATGATCAACATTTGTGGACAGGATTAAAGTAACATGGAGCTGGGCTTGGCATGAAATCACATTGGGAAACATGAAGGGGTTTTCTGTAGACTTGGGGCTCCAGGATCTGCTTGTAGGTGTTTCCAAAGACTGCTGAGTAAGTTGGTCTTTTGTGAGTAGAGTTGGAATGGCCAGTGTCAGCTAGGATCAACTTAATTAAGTAGGTAACTTTTCAGTGAAGTCATCTGTTCTGAGACAAGAGATTTATTAGGAATCGAGTGAATGATAATTGTTTTAATGGAAAATGCTTTCACTCTGAGACTTTTGGATCTAGGATGTCCTGTGATCTTAGACATGAAGCACTAAAACTGGATGTTAAGGGATGGGGAAAAAAGGGAAACCAGAAAAGTGCATGATTCTGGTGGAATCTGTTGCAATAGCTACACTCAGTGTAGCCACAGGGGAGATTCAAGATACCATAAAACAAAAACAAGAAAAATATGGTTTAAACAGATGTCAATGCTAGGTGGCCAGCTAGAAGGTAGCCAACTACAAGGGGGCTTGAAGTAATTAAAGCTTTGGCTTTTGCAGGCAACTATCCCTAAATGTGAATTGTACCTGGGCTTGTGATCTTGGGCAAATTACTTGAACTCTCTGAAGTGTGTGGGGGGGGGGGGGAGGGGGCAGGGTCTGTGTCTGTGTGTCTATGTGCAGGACCTGAACTCAGGTCACTAGACTTAACATCAAATATATGAGAGGGGAGGAAAGGAGAGGAAGATAAAGGATAGGAGAGCAATTGAGACAGAAGCAGAGACAGAGACAGACAAGAGACAGAATAGAGACAGAGAGAGAGGAAAAAAAGTAGAAAAGGAGGAAGATAGATGGTTGCCGGCTCCTTGCGTGCAGGTCCAGACAAGAGGAGAGATATCCTGGTCCCTCCAGGGTCTCTCTGGGGCTGAGCAGATGGCGAGTATTCAGGCCCAAAAGAAACACACCAAGCAAGGAGTCTTGTCAAGGCAGAAACTCAACTCTATGACATCAAACTCTCCTTTATATAAGTTCAGAACATAGGGAGGGTGTTTTGGTGGGGTAAGACGACATAGGAGGTGGGGAAGGGTGATGGAGAGTATGGAGTGACTGACAGGGCCAATGGCAAAGCTCTACATCAGCAATGGCAGGGCAGAGGTGGGGCTAAACAGGTCTTGCTGAGTCACCTTGATAAGGAAGTAACTGAGACAGGTCACAAAACTAGAGCCAGGCTTAGGCTCTGCCAGGAGGCCACAGAAACTAGAGCTAGGCTTGGGTTTGTCCTCAAAGCCCAAACTAGGACCAAAATAGGGCCCAACAAATGGTGAGCCCCTGGTGGTGACAATGGATGCTTGAAGGCTGCCTGGCACCAAGGCTTGCCAGGACAGCAGTAACACAGATTTTGTCAACAAAGCACATTCAGATCTCAGGCTTCTATCTACACTTCAATCTCAGGGCTCCAAAGGGAACTCAGTCATGAGGAGTTAGGGATTGACAATGTCCATCACATGGTTATCTTATTGATGAACATAAAACGAAACCTAATGAGCTGTGGTTGAGTCACCATCAGATACACAGGTTTGTGTGGTGCTGAAATGCCACACAGAGAAAACGTCACCTTTAGTTAATCAAGGAAAGTGATTGATACCCTCTGTTACCCAGAGATCATTGCTTTCCACATTTAAACCTTGTTAATTGTCTTGGGATGATGGAAGAATAGATGCTATTTGGAAAGAAAACATGAAGATTGGGACTTTGGATGCAGTGGCTATGGGCATTTATGAGGAATCCTAGTGTGTTGGTGGATCTCACTGTGATGATGTAAAATTCACCAGGCATATCTCCATGCCCTCAGAATTGTGAGCTCATCGAATAGAAGAAAGAGCTCTTTGATGAAAATGAAGGAAGTTCTAGCTTTCTTCTGTACCTGGAAGACCCGGTGATCCATGATAAAGAATGAAGGAAGTAAAAGGGGAAGGGATTTGGAGTCAGGCAGATGGGGTTCAGCTTTCCCTGCAACTTCCTGCTTCCTTTGCTCAAAATGGCCTTGGGGAATTTGTGTTTCCCTCTCTGAACTTGACCTTCATCCTTAAAAATCAAACAATGAAACATCACAAGAATCTGTGAAAGGTAAGAAAGTACTTAACTCACTTGCTTGTTCCCAAGTGCTTAACCACTCAGAAAGATGTGAATGAAATTCATTTTGACCCCTTTAAATTCCAAGCAGGATTTTCATGAGACAGTGAACTCTAATTTAATGAACTTCTGAGTGCTGCCATATATTTTTCTGTCTTCTTTTTTTTTTAAAGTCTTTACAATTTTATTCATTAGTGTGTGTGTGTGTGTGTGTGTGTATGTGTGAATTAATTACATTAATTGATTGATTGGTGGGGTGTATGTGTACCATGGCACCCTTGTGGTCAGAGGACAACTTGCAGGAATGAGTTCTCTCTTTCTACTATGAAGATTCCTAGACTTGAACTCAGGTCACTAGTCTGAGTAGTAAATAATACAGATTCTTTATAACACATGGCAATTCTAGACAATAATAATTACCTACTGAGACTTTCTCTATAAATGTGGATTTTGTATATCCATTTATGTTGTGTATGTCCTTAATTGCTTAGCTGCCATGTTTATATATTGTAATAAAAATGATTTAACAGGAGGAAAGGGAGCAGGATACATGATTAGAAAGTAAAATGAAGAGTTGGAAATACTGACTTTTTAGTGGCAGAGGTTCTAAATGATGCTGGGAACCTCTAAACCAATGATTTTATTATCCTGTATTTTAACATCCTTACCAGATAAGGGAAAAGTCATTAATCAGGGATGTCTATAAGAATTCTGTGTGTTACTCTTTGATCTAATTTTGTGCAAGGATTTTTTTCCCTCCATGCAGCAAATCAGGCACACTGAGGAGGTGAGTCCAGGTTTCATAGGAGCCTATGGTAGCCAAAGGGCTTACAGAGCATCTACTGTGAGCACATTTGCCAGCATGGGAAGGTTTATGGTCAGTTAGATTGCTTAGTTATCATGAAAGACCTACCAGGATGTTGTATATTAGGTAACTGAGTCTCTTCTAACTAATGTTCAGTCTGCAAGGTCCTCCTACACAAAAACACCACAGACACGTTTTTATTTTTATCAGCACCATGGATTTTTGTTTGTGGAGAATTAAGACCCTTCTCTTCAACACTGAACTGGGGTAAAGAAAAGGCAAGTATGACAACAAGGCCACAGAAATATAAAGATAGACTCGGAGACCTGGTCACATGCAGGGAAAAAAACCAGAAGATAGAACTGGGGGCAGGGAGGAGGAGGGGGAGGAGGAGGAGGAGAAGGAGGAGGAGGAGCAAGAGGAGGAGAACATGCAGACAGAGCACAAGCTGAAAGGGACCTTGAGTATTTTCAAATTAAGCTTGTCTTTTTTTTCCCATAATAACAGTTACTTCATATCCTCCTAAAGTTGGCATGTTTCTCTTGGGAAGATAAATCCTTTCTGGCAAGCTGGCTGCATTCGCGCTGAAGCAGGAAGCCCCAGTCATCATCCCATTATGCAATGCTGCGTCCGGCCAGTAATTGCCTATCTGACATGCTAGCCTCCCACATTCCTGAGATGCGTCCAGCAGAGGCAGGAGATGAGATTAGTGTGTGTTAGTGTATGTTTGCAGCTAGCCACCATTGCTCTTAGTTAGTGTGTCCTTCAGTCCCTATGTGCTGAATCAGGGACAAGGATTGCATGTGCACCATGGAAGACCTGCTCTGTCACAAGTGTTGGTCTCTAGGTAGAAATGCTTCCCTTTGAAAAAAGATGGAATTTCAGAGAGGAATGGCTTTGTTTTAAGCATATCTACCATCTATCTATCTATCTATCTATCTATCTATCTATCTATCTATTTATCTATACATAATACATATGGCAGATATATAGAGATATGAGACAGAGTGAGAATTTAATGGTTACAAAGCACCCAGAAAAAAATATCATGGCTAACCAAATCATTATCCCTGTGTGAGACTGTGCAGATTCAATTACTTGGTATATAGAGCACAAATAAAAGGTTAGGAACATGGAAATTGAGTTCTGCCACATACTATCTGTGTGACTGGAACTGTTTCTTTACTTTTTCTAAGTCTCATGTGTACATTAAACAAAATAATAAGCACCCCACCAGTTAGTGCAATGATGATGAGATCATGTGTATAAAAACCCTTGGACCATGTCTGCCTGTCAATACGTGCTGTTTATGTTTCCTGGATATATGTCAAGCATAGGTCAGGCTTTGTATTCCCAATCATTCCCTCTCAGGCCCTCAGCAAAGCAGTGTTCTCTGAGCACCCCTTCCAAGCAGAAACTGTGGGAAATAATTCTGTATCTCTAGCTTAGCAAAGGGCTGGAGACACAGACAATCAGTGCATTTGTGTTAAATATTGATGGGAGGGAAGACAACAGGATGAGAGTGAAATACAGGGAAAAGGAGAGAAGGAGATGAAAATAGGAAGGTGAAAAGAAGGGGAGGGAAGGAGAAAGGAAAGATAGGAAGTAAAGAAGAGAGAAAATTAGAGATAAGGGGCAGCGATAGAGGGAGGGAGGGACAGAGAGAGGTGAGGGAATGAAGAAATGAACAGAGGAAGGAAAAAGAGAAGGGGAGGAAGGGAGAAGTAGAGGGCAGGAGGCAGTAGGGGAGGAGAGGAGACTCAGAAGGATGGGGAGAAAGAAAAAGAGACTTTAAGACTTCCAAAGTCAGTCAAGCCAGAGGGAGAATAAAGATCTTAATTTTTGTCTCCTGATTCTCCCCCAAAGAGCTGGTGTGTTGGCCCATTCTTCTTACCAGCTGAGTTTCTTCACTGGACCTTGTGTACCATTCTGTTTCTCCCCACATGCTTTTACCTGCATGATTTCCACATCTATGGAGTTCTTCATCCCCATCCCTGTCTCTTCAAGTCCCTGCATCCATCAGTATTGTACATATCTTCTTTCTGGGTGCCTTTCTAGACCCAGTAGGCTATGTCACCACTAAGTTCAATCATTCTCCTTTTCTGCCTATTTCATGTCTGAATGTGCCTGCCCAAGACATTACTGTGTGAGCCTCATAGCCAGAGTTCTTAAACATGATCTCCTGGTACAGACCATCCCCTCACTCTTGTGACTCAGACTCCTTATCTCTTGGTAGTTCAGACTGTAGACCTTTGACAACTGTCAAGGCATCCTGATGTTTGTCCAGATGTATACAAAATGGATACCTGCATTGAGATATGACTCTTGAAGATGTATCTTTCACAAATCAAATAGGGCACATTTTAAACCCTGCCTAACTTTACATTTGCTGTTTTGTTCTGTTCTTATCCTTCAGCTCCAGCCTTAGGAAAGAGCATTTCTGCCAATGCACAGTGTCTTAGAACCACTCTAACTTTACATTACAAACTGTATGGCCAGAAACAATGAAATACACACATTATATCCACCCTGGAGGTTAGACTATGAAATCACAATGGCTTTGAGGCTATTGTCTCTCTGAACTCCTCCAGGGAAGATTTCCTTGATTCTTCTGATGGTTTTCTAGACATTTTGGCATCCACATTGCCTGCCACCCTGTCTGCACATTTGTCCCTTGGCACTCTATCCCCATGTGGCTCTCTTTTTTTTTTTTTTTAAAATAAGGACACCAGTCACATTAAATGAAGAATCCTCCCCAGTACAGAGTGACATCATATACTTTAATTATACCTGCATCAGCCCAACTTCCAAATAAGGTCAGACCTTATTTGGTTCTGTTGTACCCTCAGCTGACATGTCTTCTTTTTAAAGGCCGAATCATCTGGTGGATAACACTATATTGTACATACAAGCTAAGAAACTCAAGTGGTAGAGAAACTGCATCAGAAGGAAGAAGGCAAGAACTGAAGACTAAATAAACTCAGAAACTATGAAGTAACTAGAATGGCTCTTAGGGCTCATTTTTTGATTGGCAGCCAGCTAAGTGGCAAAGCAAGCTGAGAGGGTGTAACTGTCAATTGGTAGAATAGAGAGTCATCTGGGAGATAGGGCCCTCTAGGCATGCCTGTAGGGGACTATCTTGATTATTTTAACTGATGTGAGAAGACCCATCTTTTTGTCCAGAGTGCCATTCCCTGGGCATGGAATCCTGTAAGAGACAGTGAGCTTAGCTTCACTTTCATCACCCTCTGCTTTCCTATTGTGAATGTGATATGGGCAGCCTTTACAAACCTTGACTTCCCCATAATGAACTGTGCCCTTGAACTTTGATCCAGAATAAACACCTTGTCTCTCAAGTTGCTGTTATCAGGATGTCCTATCACAGTAGCAGGAAAAGAAACTAAGATAGAGCACAGGTGACAATCTCTTAGAAAGATGGTGTCCTGTTGAACAACATCCTGACCACAGGGAACCAGGAAGAGTAAGATTCCTATGATCAAGGCCTGTGAGCCTCAGCGAACAGAACAGGGAATTGAGATGACTACTGACTCTCTTAAGCCCCGAGGGAGGAGATTAAAAGATTGTCTCACAGGCGTAATGAATGAGAATTGAATAGTCTTACCTCGCCTTTAAAAAAAAATAATGCATTAATTGCCCTGTCTTTACTGTCTCACCTTTCTGAGTCCTGCAATTTGCAAATTAACTATTGGCCAATTCAGGCTATTGATGGGACAATACGTACTAAAGGGAGCCTGGTCTCTGAACTTGACTTGTGAGTCATGACAATTACAGATGACTCACACTGGGCTTCTTCAAAGACTTCCCCTTAGGAGGACTCAATCCACACTTTCTCCACTGTAGCTTGATGGTGAAGAGAGGGCCCAAGGCTCTAGTGAGTTCACCAACAGAGAGGGACTGGAAGGATGGATATGAATGAGATTGCCTTATTGCCTTATTGCCAGCATCAGCTGGTTGTCAGTTGTCATTTGATGGAGAGGATCCACACAAGACTTTTTAGCTCTGGAAGGAATTTGAGATGTTTGCCTGTAACCACCATGTTGAAGGCCAAGACACTATGCCAAGATTCGCTGCTCTGATAATTTGCTTGCTTTTAGAGAACTTAGGGACCTTGTTTATTCCCAGAGTGAGACAGTCTATGGACTAAGTAGGCCACTGACAAAAATTTTGGGAGCCTTGAGGGCTGCTCAGAACAAAAGAAAACATTAAATAGAATTCCTTTTTCCTTCCTTTAATGAGAACCATTGGGACAAAGGTGATTACGGGCATCCCTGAAAGGAAAGGAACTAAAAGTATATTTAATATGGCCTTGAAAAGAACTAAAGGTGTAGCTAGGGCAGGAAGGATGACTCAGATACTTAAAGTGCATAAGGACCTGAATTCAACTCCCAGAACCCATGTAACAAAAGCTGATATGGTGCTTTGAATGAGAAATGGTTCCTACTTGCTCACATTTTGAGTGTTAGGTTTGCTGGAGGAAGTACATTATTGGTGTGGGCTGTGAGATTTATATAGCCTCAGACCCAAGATGTATTATCTGTGTGTGTGTGTGTCTCCATCTCCGTCTCCGTCTCTCAGTGTGTGTGTGTGTGGTGGGGGATGTTGTGGTATCATAGCTTCCTGTTCTGCATGCCCCATGACATTCCTTCTTTACCATTACAGACTCCCCCTATGGAATAATAAGCCAAAATAAACTCTTTATTCCATAAATCATGTTCAGCCGTGGTGCTTTATCACAGCTATGGAAAAGTAATTAACACAATTAATTGTGCACACCAATAACAAACTTAGAGTCCTAGCAGTGGTTAGGACGTAGAGATCAATTGATCTCTGGGTGCTAGGTAATCAGAGAGCCTAGCTTACTAGATGAGTTCCAGGCTAGTGACAAACTCAGTCTCAAAGACAAGGTAGGCAACATGACAGCCATGGTTGATCTATGATCTCCATATGTACCTACACACACACACACACACACACACACACACACATACACACATACACACACACTCACACTCACATTCATACACAGCACATTTTGAAAATATATTTTGTCTATTATCTTAGACATATTTCAGATAGCAGGAATACTACATTGATTTCTAGTGTCTCTAACGCATCTTGGGTCACAAGAGAATAGCTGCATAGTATACCTTTCAAGGAACCGTCAGATCCAGGACCTTGCCAGTGTCAGTCTGCAGCCAGGTTTCTTTGTCCAAGCATGATGGCTAGATTTGGAACTCATCTGTATATAATGATCATTGTTACTACATGACTTTGTACTCTCAAAAAGTTTTCCATCTTCAAAGTGCCTTATACACATCAACTAATTAATCTGGGATACAAATTGTGCCAAGACCCAGAGGGCTTAAACTACTCAGATCAAGGACAATCTCTGTTGATGGTAATTTCAAGCAGTGAACACAACACACTTTTGTTGGTGTAAAAGGGTTGAGTATCAGCAGAATATCCTTGCTCCCACTGTAGAATCTACCCAGGAAACCAGACCTGTACTTGAGGCTAGAAAAAGGAAACCAGAAATGTTTATTCAACTATGCAAAGCACTGGTACCCAACAAAAAGCAAGCATGTTGTCTTGCAATTCAAAGAAAGGAAGGAAGGAAGGAAGGAAGGAAGGAAGGAAGGAAGGAAGGAAGGAAGGAGGGAGGGAGGGAGGGAGGGAGGGAGGGAGGGAGGGAGGGAGGGAGGGAGGGAGGGAGGGAAGGAAGGAAGGAAGGAAGGAAGGAAGGAAGGAAGGAAGGAAGGAAGGAAGGAAGGAAGGAAGCAAGCTCTGGTTGTATGTATGGAGGGAATAGAAAGGGGTGAAAATGATGTCTTTTCCTTTTAATTATATGTATGTGGGAAGCAGTAATGTGACCGTGTGATTGCAGATATCAAAGGAGGCCAGAATTTTGGATCACTTGAGAATGGACTTATAGGCCGTTGTAAGCCTCTTAACATGGGAGCTGGGAATTGAACTCCAGTTTTTTGTCAAAGCAGAAATACCTCTTAACCTGTGTTTTATCTTATAAGACCCAGAATTCTATTTATAATCTCTTAAGAAATATTTTTTAAAATAATTTATGTAACCCAAAATAAAGAGTGTGCCCCAAAAATATCTATCGCTACAGCAATTCAGAAGCAAGAAGGAAGCTGAACAGAGACTGAAGGAAAGGCCACCCAGGGATTGTCCCACCTGGGGATTCATCCTATATACAGTTACCAAACTCAGACACTGTTGTGAATGCCAAGAAGTGCATGCTGAAAGGAGCCTGATATGGCTGTCTCCTGAGAGGTCCTGCCAGAGCCTTACAAATACAGAGGCTGATGTTACCATTGGACTGAGCATGGGGTCCCCAATAGAGGAGTTAGAGAAAGGACTGAAGGAGTTGAAGAGGTTTGCAACTCCATAGGAAGAACAACAATATCAACCAACCAGAACCCCTAGAACCCCCAGGGATTAAGCCATCAACAAAGGAGTACACATGGCTCCAGCTGCATATGTAGCACACGATGGCCTTGCCATGTATCAATGGGAGAAGAGGAGTTTGGTCCTATGAAGGCTCGATAGATGCCCCCGTGTAGGAGAATCGAGGGCAGGGAGGGGGAGGTGGGAGTGGGTGGGTGGATGGATGGAGGATCACCCTCATAGAAGCAGGGGGAGGGAGGATGGTATAGGGGGTTTCTGGGAGGGGGGAAACTGGGAAATTTACATTTGAAATGTAAATAAAGAAAATATCCAATTAAAAAATAAAGAAGGAAGCTGAAGATTTGGTAGGGGGTCTCAAGGGTTCTTGGCTTCCCTGAAGCTCCCAATGAAACCCAGGATGGCCCTGGACTGCTGATCCTCCTTCTTCTACATCCTGAAGATGGGGTGATAAGCCTGTTCCACCACACTTGGAATTGAACACAGTCTGTTATATATGCTACCAATTAATCCATATCCTCAGCCTTGGAGCTGAAATTCAGTAGATATTATTTGCTCATTTTACTTTAATTGTTTTCTTGGAGTGTAATTTACACACATGACCTAAATATAACTAATGCGCAATGGAATTGCTCACCACACATACATGAGTGTATCACAGTCAAGATGACAGGGACAGCCATCACTGCTAGAAGTCTCTCTGCGTGTCTCTTTATAATCCTTCTTGCTGACCTATTCCAACACTATATCCAGCAACTGCTCATCTCTTTTGTATCATTCACTTTACATTGTTTTAGAAAGTTAAAAGCATGGACACATGCAGGTTGTAATCTGAATTCTTTGATTTAGTGTGATAATTTTGAAATACATTTCCATACCCTGAGATAAATTATAACAGAGTCATAATTTATCGACTCTGTTATTATACTGCAATGTTTGTGTATATCACCTAAGCATGGTCACTGGATTACTTCCAGTTTTGTACTATTTCAAATATAATTGAGGTAGATAGCAATGTACATGGCTTTGTATGTAGATATTTCTCCATTTTTCATTATAGAGGGGGGAATATTACCTAGGGCTGAATGGGTATGTAATGTGGTCAAAGAGGGTTTTGAGTTGTTTAGGGATTTTTTTTTATCATTAGTAACTGTATTATTTTTAAGGATTTTAATTTTAATTATATGAATGTACTTGCACACAAGTGTGTGTGTGTGTGTGTGTGTGTGTGTGTGTGTGTGTGTGTGTGTGTGTGTGCCAGATTCCCCTGGAGTTTCACTGATGTACACTTGTGAGCCACCATTTAGATTCTGGGAACAAAACAAGACTTCTCTGTAAGAGCAGCAAATGCTTTTATCTGCCTAGCCACCGTTCCCTACACTTAATTACTTATAGTTAGTTAGTTAGTTAGTTAATTAGTTAGTTAGTTAGTTAGTTAGTTAGTGTGACCCTGGGAATGGAACCTGGACTCTTGTCTATGCTAGGCAAATGCTGTACCCCTGAGCTATCCCGCAGCTCTGGATTACAGCACTGTTTTAATACATTGCATTTTTCAGCTATGGGATTTGCAGATAAATTCTCCCAATCTGCAGTTTGTCATTTCATTATCTTAGCAGTGACTCTCTGAAAACAAGTATTCATATTGATGCACTCCATGACAATTTTGACCATCCTTTGGCTTTTTAGGGAAGAAATGTTTTACCTACTCTCTTGTTTACACAGGTTTCATCTCTGGTTTGCTGCTAGAAGCAGCTTAGTTTGAGCTTATTCTAGGTTTATAGTCTGCTTTCACTGGACTTTGGGCAACACATCTAATTTTTTTCTATTTGTGAATATACAAAATTTCAATCTTGGTTGTTTGAGAATACTTCCATTCCCCGGATAGCTACCTTTGCATTTTGTCAAAAAAAAATTAGTTGACTCTTTACTGTATGATTTCTGAACTTCCCTATGCTAACTTGCTATGTTAGTCTCTTTGCTCCAGCACGACCCTTTTGGGGAAGCCTGTACACATGCTTGTCAGTGTATTTTCATGTTTTTTTGTTTGTTTGTTTGTTTGTTTGTTTGTTATTTTGGTTTGTTTTGTTTTTCAAGACAGGGTTTCTCTGTATATCCCTGGATGTCCTGGAACTCACTTTGTAGACCAAATCTTTCTTTCCCTCTTGAGTTTCACATTCAATCCCATGTTAAAATATTCTTAATAAGGCTTGTGAAATAGATATCTCAACAGTTAAAGGCATTTGCTACCAAGACTGATGTCCTGAGCTCAACCTGGGACCCACAAGTTTGAAGGAAAAAAAATCAGCTCCCACAGCTGTCCTCGGACATCAGCACACAACATTATATGTGTACATACACACAGATGTACACATACACACAGAGAGAGAGAGAGAGAGAGAGAGAGAGAATATGACTTAAGATTTTATAAAGCTACCATAACAAAATACTAACTCTATAGAATACATATAAAAACAACAATCAAAGCAGTAACAAACAAACTTAGTAATTAAAGTCTATGTGCCTTAATGTTCTAAATATTTTCTTTGTCTGGGTGAAGTTTAAAATTCACTCACCAATTTGTGCAGAATAACTTCTATAGCATTTTGCATAGAATTTCACTGAACCTGGGAGCCAGGGTATGGAAAGTTTGCCTGCTCTGTGTCCATTGTGAATCTCTTAGCTTATTTAGATTCCTCATCTCCCTCAAGCTGCCTATGACTGCTATGACATGGTTTGTCTGCATATCTTCTCATGGATTTCCCCTAAATACTCTGTATCCGTTGATATTATAGTGAATGGGACTGATTTTAAAATTATATGCAGTCATTACCATAGCTAAGATAGTGAAACGCTTATAAACTCTTACATCCTAAAGCTTAGTTAAGCTTATTAGTATAGCAGGTTCAGATGAAAAATCCGTTGGATTTTCTGCATAGATAATGAAGTCCACACTATGTATTAAAACCATTTTACTTTCTGCTTCACAATTTGGTCACAGTTCATATTTTTGTTTGTTTGTTTGTTTTATCTTACTGGCTAAAATGCCCAATAAAAATGCTGACTAAAATTCATGATAGCCAATCTCTTCTTTGTAGCAAATCACAATTTCACCATAATTGTGGTATTAGCTGCAGGAATATATACACACGTGCACACACACACACGTGTGTGTGGGGGGGTGTTTGTATGTGTGTGTGTTTACCAGTTCACACATTTATAGAATGTATTTTGATAATCTTCATTCTCTGTTTTCCTCTCTCATCCCCTTCCCACTCATGCAAAATTTGTTCCTGCTAAGCCATCCTTGCCATTTGACTGTCTAGTTGCATGCGTGACTGAGTGTGTCTGTGCATATGACTGAGCTATTTTAGTGGGGGTTGTTTGCATGAGCATGAGGAGGAGGCTTAGTTACTGGTCCATGAACAACTGATGTCACAGAAGAAAAATAAATCCCCCTCCTCCAGGAACCTTAGGGAGTAGTGAGGCCTTATGAGCCCTTTCCCAAGCCATGGTAGAAAACTGAAAGGTCCTATTTTGTACCCATAATCCTAGCTGCTGTGAGTTTCTGAGGGCAAGGACTTCATCATATTCAGACTACGAGTTGCAGGTCTTTAATGTCGCCCTTTCTCAGATTGAAGAAGACATCTTCTATACCTTGTTGGTGAGAGTTTTAATCAATAAAAATATTAGAGAAGTTTTTAATAAGATTAATAACATTTATTTTAAAATATTAAAGCAAGTATACATTATTCCCGGTATATTCATATGTACTGTCTGTATTAGTTACCTCTCTACTGCTGTGACAAAACACTATGACCAAGGCAGCCTATAGAAGGAAGGGTTTATTTGGGCTTATGGTTCCAGAGACCGCCCCATCATGGTGCAGAAACAAGTGACCTGGAGCAAAAATCTGAGAGCGCACATCTTAACCGGTACATGTGCAAAGCAGAAAAATTAAACTGGGAGTAGGGCTAGGCTTTAGGTCTCAAAGACCCCCACTCAACACCCCATCATACTTCTTCCAGCAAAGCCACACCTTCTAAGCCTCCCCATACATCACCACCACACTTGGACAGAGTATTCAAAGCCCATGAGCCTATAAGAGACATTTCTCATTTAAACCAGGGCACTATTTGACCAGGTAAAATATTTTCAGAACCCATGCGCTCATGTATAGGAGTGATGTTCTCCTGTTGCATGTTTCTGTATGCCTTTGTCTTATTTTGGTGAGAATTACATTAGTGTCTTAGAATGAGTTTGAGACTATTATTTGAAACTCAGTTTTCTTTCATATTTTTATACAATTAATGTAAATATCCCATGGAATTGTGATGTAATCTACCAAGGAAATTATGTGCCACTAAGGAAAAGCTCTTAGAAAAAAAATTAAACTATAAATACATTTCTTTAATAAATACAAAGCAACTCAAGTTGTCAATTTCTTCTTTAGTGACTTAGTAATTTCTGAGTTCCTTAGGAATTTGTCTCTTTCAACTAACTTATTGATTTTATTAGGACCAACTATTCTACAGTTCTCCATTTTACCCTTTTAATACATCTGAAACTTATGCATGTTATGAAGACAAACGCAGAGGAGAATTTTCTGGTTAGGACATGGCTCCTTGAACAACATCTTAAACACTAATTATTTGTTGAATCTGTCTTTTAATACTGTCATAACTCTTTAGAAACCAGTTTGTGACAACTATTCAAACTGATATTCAAATACTGATATTTAAAACTATTCCAATGTAATATTCATATATATTCATTGAATTATGTTCAATTAAATTTCTAATATTTCTTATCAGCTTTTAAATTTATGAATCTCATTTTTTGGTTTATTTAATTCCTAAGGCTGAATCTGCATGGAATTTTAAAACCAATTTGATTAAAATTGACTTTTACACACAAACACACACACACACACACACATGCATGCACACACGCATGCAAGCACACAAACTTAGACACTTTGAAAAGTTCTAATGCAGTGTTTTCTTTAAATGTCCTTCTCCATCCATATATCCTCTCCATTCTTTGATCTTAATAGAGTTTCTTTCAAAGGATCTAATATATTGGGATAATCCAAGACCCCAAGTTTCACTATTATTAATTCTGAAAAGGAAAAAAAATGCATTAAATGTTTCTTTGATTGAATTCTTCAGTATTTACAAAAAAATATTTGTTTAAGCCAATTTTCAAAGTCTGAAATTTTCATTTTACAAAATATGTGCATTTCCTCCTATGCTCAGTTATGAGGATCCATATACATCTTTAGCAATTTTGAGGATGTGGTGACATGACCTCAGTGTCTTTGAGAGAATTCTTGTTTCAAGTGAAACAGGTAAAATACAGGAGTAAGAAAACAGGGTTAAGTTTGGAATAAGTGATTTTAACTTTACTAAATTAACAATTATTTTTCACCTTCAACTCCAAATTTATTTCTCAGTTTCTTGGGAGTGGTTTGTGTTTAGCTTGTAGGGGGCATTTTTAAATATCCGGGAATTTTAAGCAGAATGATCATTGACTATTCAATTACATGAACTTTATTTATATTTAAAACAATGCAAGTGTTCAAAGCTGATTACTTTCTAACTCTTATGTTGTTTTTCCCCAGTATCTATGCAGGTGAGCTTGCTTATGTCTACTGTAATTTCATGTCTGACAAACTGTGTAGTAATATATTACTGACAGCAAATCACTCAATGTCTGAATCTGGGAACAGCATGTTAGGAGACAGAAATCAGTCATGGGTGGACATTTGCACCATGAGGATTGGCAAATGCTGTACAGAGTTTTACTTTCTTGACTTTGCAGATTCGTGAAAAAAACAAAACAAAAACTATGGGAAAATGTACATACAGATTAAACGTAAACGTGTCTTTTTAACAGCTGAAGCTCTGTGAATTATGAACCTGAGCAGTATGAATGAATATTCTCACAACATTCGAGAACAATTACCCAGTCAGCAAAGAAAATGCTCATGCTGTAAACAAATGAGTGCAGTTCTGACTCACTTCTTCACTGTCTGGCTTTCATCTTCCATGCTACGATGAGCAAAGACCTCAGATAGCATCTGTGCTGTAGCTCTCCTTGTCTGTCAATTGAAACCACGTTTTGTCTATGGGTTCAAGGGTCTAGCAAAGTCAAGAAAAGCATACTGTGAGAAATAATCCCCTGTGTGGAATTTGCACCATAGATGTATGTTTTATGATTTGTAAACTGTTCACTACATAGATTTTCCTCTCAGGAAGACAACGTGCATTTTCTGAGAGAGCTGAATGTCAAATATTTACTCACATATCACTGCCCAGCATCCCATGCTTCTGGACTAGTCTATGTACATATGCCATGACATTTCTGTCTACTCTAATGTCCTGGATTACTAACGACCTTTTGGAACATTAAGGAGGGAAGCAAGTTGACAGTATGGTTTCAGAAAAAATGTTTTCTGAACTGATATAGTGAATTATTGTCTAAGAAGACCTAGTAGAGCTAGCCAGGCTGGACTAACTCAACATCAGTGACACAAGACCCTGAGTTATAAGACTCATTCATTCACCGAGTAATGTTTTTGCCTATCATCACTATGTGTAGTTGCATTAAGAGATGGGAATAATAGTATATGATAGACACAAGAGTTTAACTAGTACCTCACAGAAAGTGACCATCATGTATAAAATACTGGATCCCAGGCAGGGTTTTTAGTTAAAAGCAAGCATTATGATTTCTGGTATGTTGATTGCAGGACTTTTTTTCTTCTTCTCTGAGATCGTTTTAACCATCTGAAAAGGATATATGTTTGAGGTTGGGGGGGTGGGATTTCAACTGCCGTTTAAAAATGTAGTCCCCGAGTGCTTTCATGTAGATGGAAGATGAACAAGCAATTCTTCAGCATGGACCAAGCAGGCTCTACCTCTCTTGCAACCAGGAAGGTCTTGGACAGAGAGGTAGCCGAACAAACAGAATGTGAAGAGTTGTCGAAAAACAGAGCTGGGAGCTAGGGAAAGAATCCTTGGCTAGCAGTTTCCTAAGGCCTGTAACCAGATCTGTAAATAGAAGCCCAGGGTTGTGGGAGAGGCTTCTGCAGGGTGGAATCTACCTCTTGAGTCATATGTGAACTTGGCCATGCAGGATGTGGCTGTCTTTGAATCTGATGGATGGTTGATATTTAACATTATTGGTTTATACACTTATGTGTACCTCAACTATCATATTTTGAGATATTCAGATAAAATTAGCATTTTCTACATGTGTGACTCTGAGGAGTTGTGAGTTCTGGGTCACAGTCTCAGTAGCAAAACATAAATAAATATAGCAGTTTCCTCTCAGGGAATGAGGGAGCCGTGAGGTCTCTAAACTAGGGATGGCCATGAAGCTGGTCCTAATCTGAGCAAGCTTTGCCTTTTTAGCTTTCTATTCCACTCTCTTCTGTGAATAATTTTTCTCCTTCCAACTGTTCTCTTCCTCTTCTTTCTTCCCCTCCCTCTTTTCTTCCCTTCCTTTAATTTCCATGACACATAAATCACAATGCTTGCAGTAATCTTAAGGTAAAAGCCCCACTGTGTTCCCATGAGCAATACGTGATTGAATTATTAACAATGTGCTGGGAGAGGCCATGTCATGGTGGGATTCTAGCCAACAGGGAAGTGTCAGGGAAGCAGAAAGTGGTGACTTCTGGAACTCCACCCTCCACTGGAATGAGGTACAGAGAGGACAGGAAGCCAAATCCAGCTACAAAGCCATAGAGGAAGTGGCCATGGCCAGGATAAATATAGTCTTCTAAAGAATTTCGCAAACAGCAGGGAAGACTTATACCTTGCCTTCCTCATCCTTCTCTAGGCCTACAGACGACATGAGCCACACAGCTCCTGACTCCCAAGGAACTCTGCATTCAGATGTGTGGAAAAGGAGTCACCCTCACACACAGAATATGGAGTATTAAGCCAGCATTAGGCCTTTCAGGTGGGCATATGTACATTATGACAGGTATAACATGTGTATCCAAGGTAAAACATGTGTATCCAAGGTAAAACATGTGTATCCAAGCTTATCAGTACTCGGCTACAGTTGTGTTGAATTCTTTCATTGATCTATTACTGATGCTCTGTCTGAGGTAAATCTGTTTTATTCCTGTCTTCCCAGAAGCAGGAGTGATGGTAATAATACAAACAGCATCCAATACAAACAGCATCCAATACAAACAGCATCCAAATAGTCTTTCTCTCTGTTACATCTACACTGAAATAGGCAATGTGGTTGCAATGTCCCTATTACTTCTTCAACAGACCATTAAAGGGGATAAATTGAATGGTAATATAGCTAACAAAATTCACTAAATGCCCAAACGGGAAATTTTCTGCTAATTTAGCCTGGCTCCAAAGTTACAGATCTGCCTCCTACAGAGCTCTTGTATGGCTCAGTTCCAGTATTCACAACTGCAATGAGGTTTGGTCAGGTCTCTGAATAAAGATATAAAGGAAAATGATTGGGGACAAGAGATAAAGTTGATATGAAAGTTTATCTTTGTACTTTCCAGGACAAATGTAAAGCAGTTAGAACGGAGGCTGGCTCACATCCAGGAATGTTTTCCAGGCAGGCTTATTGTTGGGTCTTCTGGTCATTTATATTGGCTTCACCAAGTCTGGACCAAACCCTCTGATATATATCCATGGTGCCCTTTAAGAAATTAATATATGTATAGGTCATGTCTCTCACAAAGGGGTTAGAGAGTGACACAGTTTCTAAAAAATAAAAAAAAAAAAAGCTTGCATTCTTCCCCTGAAAAGTTACAGGTGGTGATTATGTCGCTATCTAGGTTGTTAAGAGGCAAAGGCTGCCTCAAAGACATACTTGCTGGGCTGGAGACTCAGGGGGCACACTATATATTCATTTTTCGTGTCCTTCGTGTTCTTCAGATGAACACAACTCTGAAAGACTGACTCATTGCAGGGACACTTTCCCAGACTGTCACAGTATTATAAATGGCTTCCCTATGTTCCAGTGTCCCCTGCACTCGAAATAAAGAAAATGTCCCTTCAGGCAGGTGAATAGAAATACTGCATGTGGCCTAGTTTAATAATACATCATCTTTATGTCTTTCTTTCCACTGAAGAGACTCTTTCACCATTAAGGCAATGAAACCCTTCCATCTTTCAGGACCCCCATCCCACCCAGGAGGAGTGGCAGAGGACAGGATAACAGAGACAGGGAGAAGGACAGAGAAGCCAGGCCTTAGTAGTCCATTGCCATTTTTGTCTTTTGATTTTAGTAGATGAGGAAGATAGTTCTGAAGAGTGAAGCCTCTTTCCTGAGCATGCACAACACAGAGATGACAGTCCCACTCCCTTCCTTGCTGGTATTTGATGTAGAGATTTTTCAGGGAGATCTAGATGTCAAGTCTTTTAAAAATAGAACTCACTCGCTTCTATTGCTTCTATTTTACACTTCTTATGTACGGTTTTTTTTTTTTCCTTTCTTGAAGTAAAAAAAAAAAAAAAGAACGTTAATATATGAAACTTCTCCTGTATCTTCAGGGAATCTTAGATGCATAAGACTTAGTCCCTAGGTGGGAAAAAGGAACTTAAGATGACAGCAGCTGCCTTGAGAAGGCTAGGGTTCTGATTCTACTCTTGCCCACTGGTCCCTTGTCTAACACAGAAGGTCGAGAGAGAGAGAGAGAGAGAGAGAGAGAGAGAGAGAGAGAGAGAGAGAGGAGGGGTGCATATCTTGCTTTCTACTCCTGTTGTAGGCCTAGCTGCTTAATAGCCAGTCATTGACCATGTCAAAAGAAACGTTGGTTTATTCAAGGATCTGGTACACCATACAGTAAGTTACTCTAAGCCACCCTAGTACACACAGACCAGAGTGAGAAACAGCCCTAGCAGCCTCCAGTTCAACTCTCTTTCTGTGTAAGCACAGGAGGAAGTTGAACTCCATGAAAATGAATGACTCATTGGGCCCAGTGCAACCTGAACTAGAAAACATGCTTTGACACAATCAATCGTGAGCATGGTAACAAGTCCTCTAAGGGACAGGGTTGTTGTAGCTCCACAACTCTCTCATGATTTCTCACTCATCTGAATTACAAGATATATCAACTTTACAGGCAGAATACTTACAGTTACTGATTCCGTTGCATTAAAATATGATCTCTTCAGCCACTGTACCCTAACCCTGGGTGTCATGACCCTCAGAACAAAACTTTGCACTCCCTTTGTGCAGCCAAAGAAGTCACTTTCCCAAGGTGGAATAATGAAGCACGGGCAGAGCTGGGCTTGCAAAATAAACTCTGCCTTTACTTTTTTTTAAATACTTCCATATATTATTTCATATAGGGGCATAGTTATCCCCTTCCCTCTAAACCAGCTTCATTTCTGTTGCTACAGAGCAGTGGGAGCTGAGCTAACATATTGGAAACAACCTCCAGGAATTATGGACATGGCACAGTTGTGCTTTTCCTCTGAAACAGAGATGGAAGGTAAACAGTCGGGGTAGATGTGGGAACTGGTCAAAAGAAAGCATTTTCTGGCTCCTCTGTAAAATGAAATGAAATGAAGCTATCAAATGTACGAGGTCAAGGTTGACTGCTGTTTGTGGAACATGCTTTTGTTCACTGGGTCTGTCCTATCACGATACAGTGGTACATGCTGTTATGTTGTAGTCACGAAGCAACTAAAAGGCTCATGAACCAACGGAGGAACCAAGAAGAATCTACAAATACTAACTATGCCATATAAATGACTAGAGGAACAGAACAGAAGCCCTGAAAATACTGAAGATGTCAATCAGTTTTTAGAGGGCCCTGCTGATCAGCCAGCCATCACAATTTCCTTGCCCCATATGAGAAGATACTACCAGAAGTAAATGATTGTGATCTTGGGCAAGGGGGGTGACTTTTCTGTACCTCTGCCATCCAGTTTGAGTATTAGGAGCCACAGTGCACTTTAGGAGCCATCTGAAATCTCATGTTTTGGAGATGTTCAGCTGAGTTATGGCAACTTTCACCTCTGGCTAGCCAGTGGGACAACTGGAGCACAGGCCCACCTGCTGCTCCCATCCAGGCCCTCATCCCTAGCTGTGCTCTGCACATGTCTGGGATAATGTCCCACTTGTTCTTCTGAATAAACAGGATGCAGTTTACCCAGTTTTTCCAAATGGCAACCCAAGAGATGACAACCTAAAATTTGTTTTCCTGCTTTCTTGAAGTTAAAGGAAGTTGCACCAGAGGAAGTTCTTCTGTGTGTGGGAGCCTACCTGTAGGAATATGAGCCTAGTGAACAGATGTCAGGTGAAGGGAGAGGGACAGGGACAGGGAGGAGAGGGACAGGGACAGGGAGAGGGAGAGGGAGACATAGGCCACACATGGTAAGCCTCCTGTTTCCATTCTTATTCTAGAGCAGAAAAATGTGAAATACAAACTAAAGTCAGGACAGACCTTGGTCAACCCAACACAGCCAGAGAACAAGCTGTAGGTCACATGGAATTCCTGAAGGTTTTGAGGAGACCTACAGAGCACTGATCTGCCACTAGCTAACCATGTCTGTGTGCCCAGAATTGGGGATATCCTTAAGGGTTCACACCACTAACAAGTCCTGAGACTCTAAGAGTCTTGGAAAACTGCACAGTGTGCAATTTCCTCCTGTGTAAATCCCAAAGTACTTCTCCAGGAAGGATCCAGGAAGCCCCTGAACTCTCTGTTTGGGAAATAGAAGATAGATGCCAAATCAACGCTTCAGAAAGATCCAGAAGGAATCAGAAAGGCCATCTAATATGATGCCCATTTGACCTTCTATTTTTTTACACAAATAGCCTCATGAAACCTGCCTAAGCTTCCTCTGCATAACTCCAGTAATCACAAGGTTGTTCACTGCCTTCAAATCACTCCATGATTTTATGACTCAGAATTCGCAAAGTCTCTCTTTTTAAAGTAGACTCTAAGCCTGACTTTCTCTGAACATCATTCATTGACCTCAAAGCTCTCTAGGGCATACAAGATACTCTCTGCCTTTTCCAGTAGCTCTGTCTGTGCTTCTGCTTAGAAAAGTCAGGACCACTGAGGGTGGCTTCGGCTCAGTGCAGTTGGATAAGTGTCCTTCGTCTCATCTTGTTATCACCCCGCACCCCAAAAGATTAAAAATCTCAGGTAAAATAATTCCTGCCATTCAAATATAACTTTTCATTTCATTGGTCTTTTTTTTTTTTGGGGGGGGGGTTCGAGACAGGGTTTCTCTGTATAGCCCTGGCTATCCTGGAACTCACTCTGTAGACCAGGCTGGCCTCGAACTCAGAAATCCGCCTGCCTCTGCCTCCCAAGTGCTGGGATTAAAGGTATGTGCCACCACCGCCTGGCGCTGTACATTGTTTTTAAACATAGCTCTGACCCCTCACCTTATTACATTCTGTTAAGGTGAAGCTCAACCCACAAGAGTGAATGCATACTTGGTGCTATAAACTGGATCGAACATCCAAGCTGGGGAAGTTGTTGGCCCTAAGGCTGACCTCCCTATTATTGATAAGCTAAATTGACAGGGCATCATATTGCAGGTTAATTGTTTGTTTCCATAGACAAATGCTGTTTTTATCCTTAATCCAACAACATCTCTTTGAAGTGAACAACAGTGAGAGAAGAGACTGGGGTGCTGAAGGTATTTTGAATAAATAATGGATGAGTACTTATCCTGAAACAGGACATTTATGTCATGCCCTCTGAGGCTCAGGAAATATTGCAGAAGAAGGAATGGAAAGAATGTGGGGGCCAGAAACTGAGGAGAAGAGACATGGAACGTTCTCCTCGGGACACGACCCAGCCACTGCAGACATGATCTCATAGCACAAGACCTGCAAAACCTGTCAAAACCCACATGGGCAGAGGGGCTTCTGAGGCCCTAAAGCTTCCTCTTCAACTGCTGTCAACCGATTGGCTCCTGGGAAGAGACAGTTAGGAAGCAAAGTCTGAGCCCATCAGGATTTAACAGCTAGCTCCAGACTCATGGCCACACAGATGGTCCTAGTTAAAATCAGTGGGTACCAAAAAAATAAAAAATAAAAAAAGCATGAGCTGTGGAAGGGGGATCATAGTGAAAGGTGGAGGATAATCGGGATGTGAAGGAACTAATAGAGAACAGAAAGAGAAGGAAGGTATCAAAAAAAATCATAACTAAAGATATAAATATAAACAATTATAAAAATACAAATAAATAAACAGATTTTAAAAATAAATTCTAGTGACATAGAATTAAAATGAATTGAACCCTAACTAGCAACCACAAAGCCTTTACAGGTCCCCACGCGCCCCCATCTTAGAGGCCATTGTGAGACTCATTAGTCGATGATAGATGACTTGTGATTGGTCTACACCCATTCTCTTAGCCTTTCAAGTTCATTAGCAGGATCAGCAGGGACCCGACCCCTCCTTTTAGACACAACATAATGAAGATTTTAAAGCAGATTTCTCTCTGAATCTAATCATACATAATTCTATTTTTTCCTTTCAAAAGTATGTTTTTACAGATATTAGATAAACATTTAACAGGTCACAGGGCACCTCTGAGTTTCTTACGTAAGAAAGGCAAGAAGGTTTTTAAGTGTAAAAAAATAGTAAATACTAAATACTAAGGGATTGTGTTGTTGTGGTTGTTGTTGTTGTTGTTGTTGTTGTCTTATGTTACAAACGTACTATAATCTTGTTCTCAGTTTGTGCTTTCAGGAGCCAGTCCTGGTGAGGCTTCTAGCAGTTTCTAGAAGAATTCAAGATGAACACATCTATTTTCACTCCTTGCTGATGAACACAGAGCAGTAAGACCTGTGAAACGTTCATTGATTATAGAGACCCGAAGAATCAAAGTCGACAACAGTGTCTTCAGGATTAATCCTGGCTTCTCTCTTTCCAAAGTGAATTTGATAGGATCTTTTTATCAGTTACCCCCCGAATTGAATATATCTCCACATTTATTTATATTAAAGATATTTTTAAAACCAGCAATAAAGATTCAATTGTTTCCTCCAGATAGGCTCTTCAATGAGCTGGTTTAAGGTTGAAGCTAATGAGCTATTCTGCATTCCTCCAGTAAAAAGTAAAACAGTCCTGGTTGGAAAACCTAAAGTGATCCCTTTAATGTGTAAATGAGTAAATGTCTCTCCGAGGGAAGACTCGGGCCTGACAGATTTACACATGTGGAGAGAGTGTTCATTATCCCAAAGATGACAGGACACGAGATCTTCTAGTGATCCATGGGTAATAGATTTCTAAAGTAATACCACAAAGAATACATCATGATAAAATAATGCAGTATGTGCATGAATGAAAACAGATGTCTTCGGGAAATTGCTCTTTTCAAATGCACATGTATAGCTTATTACCCGGGCTACATGGATATCCCACAGATGTTTAGAAAGGGTTAATGTGACTAGCCAGAGACAGACTTATTTTGGCTGAATAAATGCCAATAAAATAAAATAAATGACATGGTTTACTCGTGTTGAATTTTGTATTATTTGAGTCACATTCTTTCTTTTTGCAGGACTTACTTCTCAGGTAGAGGCTATTCCAGATGATTCTGAGAACACATCTAAGCAACTGTATCGAAAGCCTTCACCCTAAACAAAAGCGTGGATTTGCTGCTATGGAAAATATGAATCTGTGAATCTAAATCCCATCCTCCACATTTATCCAATGTCTGTTGTCCTAGAAGAGTTCAGAGACTATGAAGTCATTCTGAAGTCTTAAAACCTCTAGTAGCTGAAATTCATTTTCCTAAGATAGTTTGCAACTCAATTTTCTTCGAAAGGGATGTGGTCAGACACAATGGAGGTAGTGAAGGATCCCCCAGTGGCCATCTCATAGGGTCTTCAAAAGGAAACCCGTGAGGACAAATGTACAGAAATGTCTACGTTTTTAGGTATGGGCAATCACCTAGAGGAGAACTGTGTGCAGCCCCATGACCTAGGAGCTACCTGGAAGATGTGACCATTCCACATGGGTCTTGTTCCCCTTCTAGGAAAGTTGATGGTTTCTACTGTCACTTATACCTGAGATATCTCACCTCAACCTCCACTCTGTCCTAAATTCTGCTATGGAGCAATATTTAATTCTGTCTTTTGCTTGGGATGCTCCTTCTGTTGCCAACATCCCTGAGATAATTTTTAATTTTTTCAGAGACTGGTACAGGGATCATCTCATGCAGAAACACTCTCTCTCTCTCTCTCTCTCTTTCTGTGTGTGTGTATGTGTGTGTGTGTATGTGTGTGTGTGTGTGTGTGTACACAGGTAACCCTTAGTATCATTCCTCAGGACCTCAGTCCACTTTGGGTTTTTGTTTTAGTTTTAGTTTGTTTTGTTTTTTTAAACAGAGTATCTGACTAGGCTGGGACTCCTCCCTGGTCAGCCAGCCCAGCACATCTGTTTTCACCTTCTCAGCCTCTGTATTATTCTAAGCAAGCACTAAGACAGTTGGATGGTTTTTGTTTGTTTGTTTTTCCGAGAGTATCAGAGAGAAAACTCAGGTCCTCATTCTTAGATGGCAAGCTTTTTACAACTGAGCTACCTTCCTACCCTGCTTTCATGACTCTAATCATAGTCCCTGGAACATACTCTATGGGAAGGACTGAAGGACGGACTGATAGATGAAAAGACTCTAGGGCAGTGGCTCTCAACCTTCCTATAGCTACAACCCTTTAATATAGTTCTGCATGTTGTGGTGACCACAGCCATAAAATTATTCCATTGCTACTCCATAACTGTCAACTTGCTTCTGTTATGAACTGTAATGTAAATATCTAAAAAGCAAGATGCCTGATTTGTGACCCCTAGATCCCCCCAGAGGCGTCACTACATGCAGGTTAAGAAGTGCTGCCTAAGGTCTTCCTAGGTCAGCTCTTCACACAGGACTGTCCCTACAGCACCGCCATGAAACATTCCTCCCTTTATTTTAAGGTTTAGGACTGAGACATACTGCAGCTTTGTGCCACAGCTTGATAGTGCTGAGGTTTGAACTTCAGGCTTACCGGAGCATTAAAAATGAGTGTCAGCCATGTAAATACCAGGGACAGTAGCTACTCATATAGTGGCACAATGACAGGACACCCCTTTAGATAGAATTAGCCAGTGATTGCCGATATTGAACAGCAATATGGAAGTGTTGATAGAGTACATGCTTGGTTTGGGTAGCCTGTTGCTGGAACCTCCATATTTTGAGTTTCTGTTTGTGGATACAGACCCAAAGTGTTCCATAATCATCCGAACAGATGGTTTCTCCACTACCACTCGACTGAGAAGACACAGATACTAGGCAAGCTGCACAGAAGCAAGCATGGCCCTGCTGTATTTGGCTTCTTGCTATTCTCTTAAGCAGAATAAGGGACACATGAGAAAAGCAGACTGCCAGGCCTTACTTCAGAACAACAGACTCAGATCTCTACTATGTCAGGTTCAGGACGAGTGGTTGTCAACAGTCTGGCCACTAATGACACAGTAAGATTGTTCTTTTCCAATTGCTCAGGACACTAACCTCTTCTAGAATTATTTTCTCTCTGTCTCTCTGTCTCTCTGTCTCTCTGTCTCTGTCTGTCTCTGTCTCTGTCTCTGTCTCTGTCTCTCTCTCTCTGCCAGATCATCACTACGCAATATATTAATATATTATGTGTTGTTTGCTACTATACAATATGCCCCATGTGGCTTACTTAACACTAGCATTTGTTCCTATAGAATGATCCTGCTGTTCTTCCTTGATAGTTTGTCTAACCTACCACTCTTCAGCTAAACCCTCTTGTCTTAGTTGCATGAGCTCAATACTCAGTGTCATCTGTTTAAAATATTTTCCAGACTCTCTGCTCCTCCCTGTTCCAGAGATAGCTGCATCTTCTTGTGCAGTGCCAGCCTCATCCCATAGACAAAATGGTGAAGGTCGGTGTGAATGGATTTGGCCTTATTGGGCGCCTGGTTACCAAGGCTACTGTCTGCTCTGCACCTGGCAAAGTGGAGATTGTTGCCATCAACGACCCCTTCATTGACCTCAACTACATGGTCTACAGGTTTCAGTAAGACTCCACCCATGGCAAATTCAATGGCACAGACAAGGCTGAGAATGGGAAGCTAATCATCAACGGGAAGCCCATCACCATCTTCCAGGAGTGAGACCCTGCTAACATCAAATGTGGTGATGCTGGTGCTGAGTATGTCGTGGAGTCTACTCGCGTCTTCACCACCATAGAGAAGGCCGGGGTCCACTTGAAGGGTGGAGCCAAAAGGGTCATCATCTCCACCCCTTCTGCCGATGCCCCTATGTTTGTGATGGGTGTGAACCACGAGAAATATGACAACTCACTCAAGATTGTCAGCAATGCATCCTGCACCACCAACTGCTTAGTCCCCCAGGCCAAGGTCATCCATGACAACTTTGGCATTGTGGAAGGGCTCATGACCACGGCCCATGCCATTACTGCCACCCAGAAGACTGTGGATGGCCCCTCAGAAAGCTGTGGCGTGATGGCCGTGGGGCTGCCCAGAACATCCTCCCTGCATCCACTCGTGCTGCCAAGGCTGTGGGCAAGGTCATCCCAGAGCTGAACGGGAAGCTCACTGGCATGGCCTTCCATGTTCCTACCCTCAATGTGTCCATCATGGATCTGATGTGCCTCCTGGAGAAACCTGCCAAGTATAAAGACATCAAGAAGGTGGTGAAGCAGGCATCTGAGGGCCCACTGAAGAACATCCTGGGCTACACTGAAGACCAGGTTATCTCCTGTGACTTCAACAGCAGCTCCTACTCTTCAACCTTTGATGCTGGGGCTGGCATTGCTCTCAATGACAACTTTGACAAGCTCATTTCCTGGTATGACAATGAATATGGCTACAGCAACAGGGTGGTGGACCTCATGGCCTACAAGGAGTAAGAAACCCTGGACCACCCACCCCAGCAAGGACACTGAGAGCAAGAGAGGGGCCCTCAGTTGCTGAGCTTGCCTTATCCTAACTTGGCCCCCAACACTGAGCATCTCCTTCACAATTTCCACCCCAGACCCCCATAATAACAGGAGGGACTTAGGGAGCCCTCCCTACTCTCTTGAATACCATCAATAAAGTTCGTTGCACACCCCCCCCCCGCAAATTTCCCAAATAAATACCAGTATGCTTCTATTGAGGCTCTTTTTGTTTTAGGGAAAAACCCTTCTAGTCGCAATGTGCCTCTCCCTTAAGGAGTTAGTGTTGCTGACTTCATTGATTTTGTTTCATTGACCACTTGTTAGTGAGAGGGGATTCAATAGAAATGAAGTAACTTGATTTCTGTGATTGTCATCAGAGTTATTTTGAGATTCAAAAGGATATGTGCAAAACAAAAATGATAAAAGACTAAGTAATTTCACAAGTGGGTGCCAAGCCCTCTGAGGGAGCTACACATGTCCAAATGTCTTCCAAGAAGAAATCATGCCCATGTATTGATGGAAAGCAATCTCCCTGGAGATAGGCTTCATGGCTTCTGCATTGACATGTATGTAACTGGCTACATTGTAGCAGTGTAATAGTGAGATGTATCATTTCACAAAAAAACATAACTTGAGCAGACGCTCCCTTGATAGAAGATTGAATTTCTCCCAAATATGATGATTTCCTTCTTGAGGGTGGTAAATTCTTTAGATCATGAAAATATTTTAAGTAGAAGTGAATTTGCTGCTGGAAAAAATGTTGTACATAGCGTTCATATAACTGGACCATCTATATCTGCAGATTCTGTCAACAGCTCTCACATGGATCCCTGCGCCACACTAACCCACCCCTTAGGTCCTGTTCAACCTTCCTCTCTTTCCAAGAATGGAATCTTGCCTCATGACCCCCGTGCTTCCTTCATGCATAATTTCCTCTCTGCATGAAAGCTGTGCCAAAATGCTGTAGCTGTTTCCAATACATGGCTTCTCCATGTTCCGCTGAAGTTTTCTACTTTACTCTGGGGACTGCAACACCCAATTCCTGACCTTGGCTTGTGGGTTTCACTGTGTGAGTTAGAGCACACTTTTAGGATCAACAAATTCACATCAACTGCTTCCCACAGCCTTACAAATAACAAAGAGTAAGGAAGAGGGCGTAACTAATGGCTGGGGTGAAACAGAGAATTGGTTTGCTCCATCAATGAGATGCCTAATGGGTTATCTAATCCCATCAGCTCAACCCTAAACAGATGTAAATATAAGCAACACTAAGTGAACTCCATACATTTTATGTATATAAAAGAAGAGGTCATATATTTGAGAGGAGTGGAGGTAGACACAGGAGTTAGTGAAAGAAAAGTTAGTGATAATGATATAAACATAGTACTCATATATAATAAAAGTTAAAAATTTTAAATTTAAGAAAAATGTAAGAAATTGGTAATGTCATGGTTCAAGACTCAGCCTCTACTTTCAGATGAATTCTGGCTCAAAGCCTACACCCCTCAATTTCAACCCATAGGAACAAGATAAATTATTTAAGTGTATTAGATCTCAATAACAACATTTAAGTATCTAAATAAAACAGTTTATTAAGGGATTATCTTGAATATTTAATGAGACAGTTTATCTACAAAGTGGTTGCCATTTTTTTTAATTTTAAATGCATGCAATTAGTTGAGTGTAAAAAACAAAACAAAACAATTGTTTGATGCCCAGAAAAGATACACTACTACATTATTTTAAAACAATTGATACATTTATTAACTTATCTGTATATGTATTTATGGCAGAGGTGCTTGTGTTCCACAGTGAAATTGTGGAGGTCAGAACACAATTTATAGAAGTCTGCTTTTTATCAAACCCATGTCATCAGACTTGATGGCAGCCACCTTTACCCACCGATCCACCTTTCTGACCCAAGAGCTACATTGTTTTTACTAATTAAATGAGGGGAGAACCTGTAGGTTCTTAACCACAAGACAATTATCAAAATGATATGCCTATTTTATGAAAAGGAAAAAGAGGTGAATAACTGTGGATCATTTGCTGTTTTAAAATTTGGAGAGGAAAACTCCCAAAGGCTGTAGAAACAGTTAACACAGAAATGTACTCTATAGTTTCTTGTACTACTGAGACTTGAGGATTAGCTAAAGCTTGGCAGTTAGCTTCCTGGTGGCTGAACAAGAAGAGAAATATAACAAATTGCAAACTACTCAATATCCACAAGGTAAAAGATAGATCAAACTTAAGGAAGAGAACAGTTGGCTGTCCTGTACTGTCTTTAGCCCCTTGGTTTATTTGTTCTCCTTAGCTGGGTCCTCACAATATTACAGGATCCTGTTGGAATTTGGTTGGTCCCTTAAAGGTGAAGAATATTTCAGAGTCTCCCCAGCAGAAGTAAATTACCCTCAGAAGGGAGAAGAGCTTCATTTTCCAGCTGGCAAGCAGCTGGTGTGCACACTCGCCTTTTTGATGAATGGAGCCATTACATTATCTGTCTCCTGTATTCTGGACCACCCAGCACCTTCTTGGCATTGTCTTTGCTTGGGAATAATGGTGTCTTTGTTTGGCTTGCCAAAACACTGTTTCTGCAATGTGACCCGCTGGAGAAGAGTTCCTAGCTGAGCCATTTCCTTTTTTGAGAGGCTTTGGCCCTGTTTTTGAGTGTGGAAGGGCTGTCTAAAGACTAGAAAAGTGTTCATCT
The DNA here is from genome assembly GCF_978045245.1 of Mus caroli. Classification (NCBI taxonomy): domain Eukaryota; kingdom Metazoa; phylum Chordata; class Mammalia; order Rodentia; family Muridae; genus Mus; species Mus caroli. The sequence goes on from NW_028227269.1 coordinate 12,951,346, forward strand.
CCCCAAGGACCCGCAGTGAGTTTCAGATCCCTATGCCATTGCCTCCATCAGCATCTTCCCACTGATGAAGAACTCTCCCTTGGCTAGACAAATAACACATATTTTCTCAGCTAACCCTCTTGGCAAATCTAAAATGCCTATTTCTTCTTATATGGATGAAAAGACTGAAGTCCATGGGTAGAAGAACATAGCCAAGATCACACAGCAGGAACAAAACAGGAAAGTCACTTGCATTCTGAAGTCTGTGGTCTTCTGAATGCACAATAATCTCACAGAATAATATTTCATCAAGGACCCAATGAGGCAAGCATTTTGTTTTTTCTCATTTATTCAGTAAATGCTTAATATATAGTGACAAAAATAGACTAAATAGTAACATAGGCCTTGGGGTGAAAGAGACACATATAGTGCTGCCTTAGAATTTCAATTCCACAGCTGTAGATAGACAGATCATATGGTTTTAGGACAGCTGATAGACAGAGTTCTTTATTTTGCCTTGTACTTCAGGATCTTCTGCAATACAATCAACCTCAGACAACCATTTTTGAAAGCTTCAGTAAGATACCAGACAACCATTTTTGAAAGCTTCAGTAAGATACCAGGGAGTTTGTCCTATATTAACCATAAATTATAAAGAATAGAGTGGCAGGTCAGATGACTCAGTGGGTAAAGGTGGCCCAGTTATACTTGAGTTTGAGACGTAAAAGTAAAGGATTGGCTTCCCTAAGTTGTCCTCTAACACATACACGTGCACTGTGGCATGCCATTCATTACAAAGTATTTTCAGATCTCCTACGGTATATAAAACCACATAGAAACCCTTTTTTCTGCTAAATGTTCACTAAGTATCCTAGGACAGCAGGTGCTAAGAAAGTGCGGTCTGAACTCCTCTCACTTAGAGTTTTTCCAAGGAACATTCTTTAGGAGAATTGAATGTACAAATTCATATAAGAAAATTGAACACTTTCCTCACATAGATCCGAATCCCTCCTCACTGTCTTTGAAGCCTTGGTAAACTGGAAATAACAATGATTTATGTTTTCAGGAATGACAAAGTCTTTTGGTTTGTGAAAAAAAAAAAACAACAACAACAACAACAACAACAGAAGCAAAAACCAGAAAGGCCCATTTGTAAAGTGAGTCCAATAACTACAGCAATTGGATATTTTCCTTTGCAATCATGGTTTCCATCCTTTCCATTCCAAATGCTACTATTCTGATAGATGATAATTCATAATTGAAATGTATTTCATCTCTTTCTAGAATTTGCTTCAAACAAAAATGTCTCTAATGACAGATGACTCCAACTCCTCTAGGCATGGCCTCATATGCCTGCAGTCCTAATAACACTCAGGAACATGAGGCAGGGTGATCATAAATGTGAAGACACTCTTGTCTACATAGTGAGTTCCAAGCCAAAATGGGATACCTCATGAAATCGTAACTCAACTGCATTCCACCATAAATTCGAAAAAGGAAACCGACTCCAATTCACTCTAAGATCAGTACCTTTGTAGGACCAGAATGTTCTTCTCAATATGAAGTTAAGACTTTGCCTGCGTGCCCTTAAGCCCACTATAGGCCCAATCTTAGAACATGACCCAGAGTTTTTGTAATTTTGTCCAAATAATCATTGACAAGTTCTTATTTCTCTTTCTGCATAGAAGATAAATGTGACTTCCTCTCTATAATGTTTAAATTCAATTTCCTTGTGGTAGAGATTTCCAAGCACTAATGGACCAGTCTTCCTGCAGATCACTTTGAGATTTAAATGTCTGTCGTTCTATCTCAGCTGTTGTTCTGTCTCGGCTTTACCAATGCTTTGCCTTTCTCGTGCCTACTCGGATGCTCCCTTCTTCTTTTACAAGTCTCCCAGTGCACCCAGCTTCACGGCAACAGGGCTTCTATTCTGCACTGGCTGATTTAAACGTTTTCTCACCAACTTTAATTGTTAGAGAGAGGATACTGGGGATCAAAGAAGACTGAACTGGTGTGCATCATGCTGGCTTGAGGGAGCAATGCACACTTTCCTATGGGAGAATGCCCTGGTGTCACTGTAGCCAAGAGTAGCAGCTAATCCACCAAGTCAGCAAAGGAGAGCTTATCAGGAGAGTCAATATTGTACAGTCGATAACTAAAGTATTAATAAGTGACATTTTAATGCTAGAAAGTTTCATCAATTTTATTTTGTAGCATTCATGAAATTATATGTGTTGAATAGGTTCCGTGACATTTGTAGCGTCTTCATGTTTCATCCTGTTTTCTTGAAGTCATTTCCATTTCTTTGACTATTCAGATTAGTTTATGTGTTAGTAGGAGGCTTCTGATGTTGAGGGGTTTTGTTGTATTTTTTGATTCAGCTACAATCTGTTCAAATCTTAATTTAGATTTTTCTAGTGATTTTATAATTTTGTTCATGCATTATATAAATATTTACATTTAAGCCAATACCAGTTAGGCCTGATCTTTGAGGTTATGACTAAGGGTAGTTTTAGTAATCATAGTGTTGTATAGTTATCCTTTCTATATTCATGCTATTGCTTTGTAACCAGTAAAGTTAAGTTTCTAAAGCTTTATAAATCAATTTAAGTTGAATAATCTCAAATTTCTACCATGATTATTGTCAGTGGAAAACAATGTTTATGGACTCGAGAGATGGGTCAGTGGTTAAGTGCATGTACTGCTCTTGGGAACCTGAGTCCAGTTTCCAAGCCTCAAAAAGGTCTGTGACTCCTGCTCTAGAGAATGCAATACCCTTTTCTGGTCTCTGTGGACACACACACACACACACACACACACACTTTTAGAAGAAAACTTTAAAAATGAAACAATGTTGAATTTGTCTTCTTTTAAAAATTATTTTGTCTGTTAATTATGTTCTTGCTGCTCACTGCAGTCTTTAAAATATCAGAAAGTGAAAAAGAATGCTGTGGAAGAGGGGGATAATGGAGGGGAAAGGAAAGGAAAGAGAGGGAGAGGGGAAAGGAGGGAAGGGACCAGGGATGGAGTCTGAGCAGACCAAAGGTGGGTGGGTTAGAAAAACTAAATAAAAAATAAGAACAAAAAAAAAAACTGGATACTAAAGTATCTGGAACCTGGTGGCAGTGGTGGTGCACATCTTTAATCCCAGCACACAGGAGGCAGTGGCCAGCAGATCTCAGTGAAGTCAAGGCCAGCCTGGTCTACAGGTTGATTTCTAGGCCAGGGCTATAGAGTGAAATCCTGTCTCAGAGAAAAAGAATCTGGAAAAACAGTTATTCAGTCCTGTAGATATTCAAAGTTTTGTTATCTGAGACTTAATGAAGTTAAACACAAATGGAAAAAAAAACCCTCTAAATATACAGAAAATAAATTTCTAAAATAAAGGAAGACCTGCATCACATCCCACTCTCTGTCCACACAGAGTCCTCAGCCCAGTGACTTTGGGGATGACTACAGGATTCCCCTAGACCCAGAGACTCTAAGAGCAAATAATAACTCCTTCAAGTCAAATCTGAAAGAAGCCTCACAGACTTTTCTCCATCCTCAGAGCTTCTGCCTTTTTCATAAAGAACACACCTTGGATATCAATTCCTTCACCCCGAGATGCAAAGAGCAGATGCGTGAAGCACAGGACCCAGCCCAGACCTGGGCCTGTCTTAAACAAGCAGATGATGGAGGACCCACTGACAACTCACAAACCTATAAGGTCATGGAAATAAAATCCCTGGTCCTTATAAACCAACAAGGTAAACCGTAATATACATGAGAGTGGTGGAATAAATAGCAGAGGAAATAGATAAGTGCCCATCTCCAGGAGCACACAGTTCCTCCACTACACTGACTACAAGTGACAACTAAAATTTACTGATACAAGGCACTGTTTGAACAATATTAGTAACCTATGCTGTAAAAGACTTCTACAAATATAAAATGCAAATTGTATGATCCAAATTACTTCTCTCCAGCCATGCCACTATGCTCTAAGGAGACAAAATGAAATGATTCGTATTGTAAAAGATCTTAAAAATGAGAGCTTCTGTGGGCCCAAGAGTGCCTAGAAATAAGAACTGAAATAAAGATGTCATACTTGGGGCGAGGTATGGTGGCACATGCCTTTAATCCCAGCACTTGGGAGGCAGAGGCAGGCAAATTTCTGAGTTAGAGGCCAGCCTGGTCTACAGAGTGAGTTCCAGAACAGCCAGAGATATACAGAGAAACCCTGTCTCGAAAAAACAAAAAACAACAAACAGACAAAAATAAAAATAAAAAAAGTCATACTTGAGGAATTTATGGCTTATAATGAGAGATAGTAAATATGTAATCAATTTAAACATGGTATAAGTCAGAATAGATGTTTTCCAAGGAAGATGGCTTAATGGAATAGTTACTGAAATGTGTTTCACATTCATTCCCACTTTATATATAGTATAAAACCTTTCTTTATTCCTTTATTTATTTAGGTATTTATTCTTCTCCCTCCTTTTTTCCATCCTTCTTTCCTTCCTCCCTCCCTCCCTCCCTCCCTCCCTCCCTCCCTCCCTCCCTTCCTTCCTTCCGTCCTTCCTTCTATCCTTTTTCTACAGGAGTAGTCAAGAAGTACTACTCAGCTATTAAGAATGAGGACATGCATGGTATGTGCTCACTAATAAGTGGTTATTAGCAAAAAAAAAAAAAAAAACCAAAAAACAAAACAAACAAACAAAAAAAACAAAAACAAAAACTGTACAGAATACCCAAGATACAGTGCACAGAACTCAAAAAGCTCAACAAGCTGAAGTGCCCAAGTGAAAACTCCTCAGTCCCACTTGGGAGAGAGAAGAAAGCAATCACAAGTGGGGAGGGAGGGACCTGGGAGGGAAAGTGGAAGGTGTGGGGGGAAGTGGGAGGGAGAAGAGGAGAACCTGATCTGGTACTGGGTGAGGGAAAAGGACTGAAGGGGGCTAGCAGAAAGAATTTAAACAGGCAACTTCAAGAAATAGGAGGATGGGAGGGACACCCCAGAATGCACCAGAGATCTGGGAAGTGAGGGACTTCCAGGACTCAAAGGGAGGGACATTAGATGAAACACCTGAAAGTAGGAAGAGGGAACTTCGAGCCCACCTCCAGCAGGAAGACAGGACATCATGTAAGGGTTGGAGTTGCCATCCCACAGTCACATAATTGTTCCTGTCTGAGAGAATTACAGGGATGGAAATGGAGAGGAGCTGGAGAAAGAGAAGGTCCAGCAACAGGCCCAAAGTGGGATTCAGCACAAGGGGAGATCCCAAGGCCTGACACTATTACTGAGGCTATGGAGGGCTCACAAAATGGGATCTATCATGCCCTCTAAAAGACCCAACACACAGCTGAAAGAGTCAGATGCACTTATTTGCACCCAACCAATGGACAGAAGCAGTTGACCCTGTTGTTGAGTTAAAGAAGGCTGAGAAGACCAGCAGTCTCAATTAATCTGGACCCCTGAGACCTTTCAAAAACTGGACCACCAAAGAGCAGCATACACCACCTGATATGAGGCCCCTAATACATGTACAGTAGAGGACTTCCAGATCTGTGTTTGTTCAGAGATGATGCACAAACTCTCAAGACACTGGAGGCCCCAGGGAATTTAGAGGTCAGGTGAGAGGGGGACATCCACATGGAGATGCGTTGGGGTAGAGAGGAGTTGTGGGATGGGAAGCAGTCAGATTGTGGATGGGGAGGTGGGGAATGGAATATGGAGTGTAAAAAGTAAATTAAATATAGAATTAAAATTTTAAAATATGTATTTAAAATATCATTTATTTATCCAAATAAGTTAAATAAATGCTATAATGTTTTCTGCAGTTGTGTGCTCAAGCACTGTACTGTTGCTCCTTGCTTCTAAAAAAGCACCTGCTTTTGCAGTGCTGTGGACAAACCCAAGGCTTTGTGTGCTACTCAACAGCTCTATGATGGAGCTGCAGCTTCAGCCATAAGTAAGAGTAAGGTTATTTTTCTCTTCTTTCTTTCTTTCTTTCTTTCTTTCTTTCTTTCTTTCTTTCTTTCTTTCTTTCTTCTTCTTCTTTTTTTTTTTTATTTTTTTTATTTTTTGACAGGGTTTCTCTGTGTAGCCCTGGCTGTCCTGGCACTCACTTTGTAGACCAGGCTGCCCTCAAACTCAGAAATCCGCCAGCCTCTGCCTCCCGAGTGCTGGGATTAAAGGCGTGCACCACCACGCCGGCCTTTTATTTTACTTTTCAACAGGGTTTGTTTCTCCTTTACTTTAACAACCATACCTAATCTCTGAATTTCCATTCTATCATTCACACACACACACACACACACACACACACAAATGGTGTGTAATTTTCCCCATGATTTAAGGAAGAATGGACTTGAAGATTCAGGTAGAACATCCTAAACTGAAAACACACCAGTATGCCAACATGATGCAAAAGGCAGAAATTCCTGCAGCATATTTAGACATTGCTTGTATTTCAAATATACTAAAATCTAAGACACTTCTGGTCTCATTTCTAAAAGTCCAGCTGTACATGCACCCGAGAAGGAGGTCACCGTGCAGGACCTGGGCACAGAACTGTCTGTCCAGGACTCCTCAGTGACATTCAAACACACCCACTAAAGATATTTCTGACTTGTGGAACTCATGGGACAGTATCTTTCCTAGCTGCATGTTTGAGCCCAAGAAAGTGTGTAGCGTATAACCTCTACCCTGTTTGTATTCAGTCCTGGTAGGATGAATATAAAGCTTTCCCCTCACTTGTTTATATGATGTATTTCTAGTCCACATTTGTTTGAGATTACTCTCCCATGAAGGCTGCTCAACAGCATGTGATGCAGGTCAAGTAGGTCTTGCTGTTCCCCGACTGTCCCTTCACTGCTTCCCATCAAAACAATCTTTGCCGAAAATATTTAGAAAGACTACGGCTTTCCTTAGTCATCAAAGCAAATATTTTATATCCTACAGACGTTGTCACATGACTATCTGATTTAATCTTCATTATAGTTCAAGGGTTAGATACAATTGAGTATACTGAACAATGAGAAATGAAGAGGGAATTTGTACAGATCTAATACATAACAGAGACACCTACAAACCCTGGTCTGTGCCTCTATCTCTGGGTCTTGTTTTGCTATGCTGAGGATGTTAATGGAGAAAAATCTATAATCAAATGAAAAAGAAAGCCTGAGAGGGTGAGAAATCCCCAGTATGCTTAACCATACCTTGTAGATATTTTTGAAAAATATAAATATCCTAATAAACTAGAAACAATACTATGAGCAAATTATTAACGAATAAAATGAAACAAACAGTAAGCCCTATTATTGTATAGAAAAGGAAAACAACGTAGGCAAACATGGCCTTTTCTTCCGTTCTCTCTCTAAACATTGCTCACACAATGGAATGGAATCCCAAGGAGACAGATTTTTTTTCTCTCTTGGAACTCCGATCCTTTGGAGTGGTTCCCAGTTCTTGTGTGGACCATGGTTCAACTTCCACATCCTCTCTCTGACCCTAACATCCTCTCAGAACTCTTTTTCCATGAATTCCCTACCACCCCATGTGATGAACCACCTGCTTTGTCTCAAGATGGAAAAACAACAGACTCCAGGAATCTCATCACTGCTGGTGGTAAATTCTCCAGCTCTCCATATGTTGGACCCCACATATCTACTTGAATGAGTGTATCTAAGACATTAATGCATTTCTAGTTTTAAACACATGGACCATCCAGTAGAAAGTTTTAAACAGTAATGAAGCTTTCTCTTATTGATTCATTTGTTTCTTTCTTGCCTAATTCCTTACTCTTAATAAGACTTTCAATTTGGCAGGAGGAACTCAAAGATAAATAAATTACATTCTCTGCACATAGGGACACCACAGTTGTGTAAGGGAGGTGTATAAAAATCATTACCATATGCCAGGGTAATGTATATCAGAGAGACAATATATAATAGGATAAGAATAATAAGCCTTGAAATGAATTAGGTGGCATTTGAAATCTGGTTTTCATACTTGCTTGGATTTGCACTATCATGTAAGACTTTTAGGCATGTTGTTTCTATCTTATATCTGTAAAATTTAGAAGAGAATCCTTTCCCAGGACTGGAGAGATAGCTCAGCCCCTAAGAGTGCTTGCTTGCTGCTTTTTCAGGGACCAGTGTTCAAATCTGATGCCTCAAAACTGCCTGTAACGTCAGCTCCAGGGGATGGAACATGCTCTTTCAAATTCCACAGACATGGCACTCATTTACACATACCTCCATACAGATACACACACACACACACACACACACACACACACACACACACACACACGATCAACAGTAAATATTTTTAAAAGAATATGTATTCATATTGTCATTTGAATATTAACTAAAACCCCACAGCACATTACTAACAAAAATGAGTTGAATAGAGGTGTGTCTATTGCCAAGGTGGAGGAAGAGGAGGAGGTGAGGAGGTGGCAGAGGACGGGGTGGTGGCAGAGAAGGAGGAAATCAGTATTTTTCTCAAATTTAAGCCCTTAAACAAACCAAAATGGAGAAGGGAATTTCTTTTGAGACTAAATAACACAAAAATTGAAGTAATAGTCTTAGACTTAAATGCTTGTTCAATAATTACCAAATTAACTAATGCATTAATAATTATGTATGTATATGTATATGTTATGGATTTAAGATTATTAACTTGTATGCCATCACACATGCTAAAGAGGAAGTTAAATGAAGCAAAGTTATACAGGAAAAACTTTCTTTTTCTTTTTATTTTCTTTCTCTTTGGCAATTTCATACATGTGCATAATTTGGTCTTTATACCCTCAAATTACCCTCTCTCACTCCCCTCTCATTTCCCCTGGAATCCTTCTTTACAAGTCTCTACATACAGGCACACACACACAAGCACACACACACACACACACATGCAAGCACACAAGTACACATACAAATTATCTCCAAACCAAAAACACATGAAAATGTGTATACATTCATGCTTGTGTGCGTGTGTGTGTGTGTGTATGAGAGAGACAGACAGACAGACAGACAGACAGACCAAGTTTAATTAGCATTGCTTGCATGAGTATATATGTGGAATTCTTCACTGGGGAATAACCATCTCACCAGTGCCTACACCACTGAAGAAATTGTCTCCCTTCTATGCAACCAACCATTACCTTCCAATAGCAATACAGGAAAGGGGGTGGGTTTCTGCAGTCTTTCCTCGTCCTGTGATGGACTGTTGAAGGCTTTGTCTTATGCAAGTTTATGTAGGCAAGCACAGTGATGAGGTAATGAACACACTACCTAGGCAAGCACAGCAGCAGTGAGTTCATGAACGCAATATGTGTAATGTCTGGACTTTTGTCATGGTACTTCTACCATCCTCTTGCTCTTCTCAGCGTTTCCTGAGCCTTAGAGCGGGTGGTACCTATGTCCTTCTTAGAGCCTACTACTCAACAAATGCTTGTGTGCAGCACTTTGGCCAGTCACAGTGAGTCTGCATTAACTGTTACTGACTACAAATAGAAGCTTCTCTGCCTAAGGGAAGGAAGCACTAATCTATGGTTGTAAATACAAATATTTCAGAGACAGGTTAACAAGAACTCCATTTAGCAAAACAACGGTAGTGGGTTCTTCCTCGTGGCCTTTGACTTCCTGAGCCACCAGCTTTTGACCAGATTTATAGTACCAGGTGGAGTTTCCTCTTATGGGGCAGACCTTACATCCAAGCATACCCCCAACATAATGATGCCATTGTTTACACCAGTGGCTGTGTCTGGCATATGAGGTTGGAGCTGTAGCATGCAGGGTTCACAGATGGATTAAACTGCTGCTGCTGCTGATTTTTCTAACCCAACAGCCACAGCAGGAAACCTTGTCAAAGGTAACCTTTAGCCTTGAGTCTGGAGCTCTCTGTATGATTTTTTTTTTTTTTTTTTGGAGGTAGCAACTTGCAAGGCTCTGAAAGATTTTACATAATTATTTAATCAGTTGTCCTGAGTATGCTGCGGAAAGAACAGAGGTACTTAGTGAAGAGGGAAGCCGTTTGTGGGCATCCCCTTTAATAGTCTTGTGTGCATCTCAGTCCGGGCTCATCTTTGGCCTCAAGAAAGCAAGATTCTGGAAAGTGCCCCTTGCTCTTTGGAAACTTTATGTGGTATCTTGATATAATACAATTCTGTGTACCATAGCTCATATACCCTTCTACTTCAAGTGTCAAAATAGAGAGATGTGCAGTGTAATGGATTTTAACTATGTTACTGGGTTACTTTGTTGCTTCTAGTTCAATTTTTATATTTAAAAAAAAAATTCGAAGGTGATTGGCCTCTAATTTCTATTGTGCTAGAGATCCCAGTCCCCTTTCGTTACATACACACAATTGATTGTGGCTTCTAATTGGCCAACAATGGTAACAGGGCTATCAATTCACCCAAGATGCTGCAAGGTACCTTGTCTTGACTCCAGAATGCAGCTGACAATGATGAAATTGGAGGTATCATTATCAAGGAGGTGCTTCCCCCCCTCCCCCCACACATGGCACCAGCCAAGAAGTCCTGCTAACCCTGCAACCCCGTACTAGGCCGACCGTGCCTGTTCCCAGGAATTCCACCTTGGTGTCCCTTCTCTCCCTTCATACAGATGAATCAGGCTCTCTCTCCTCATAGTCTCTTTACCATTAACAAGTGGAGTTAGGGAGGCAGCTCGGTTGGAAGAACCTAGGGACAGTATGCTGTCATCCCTTAAAAGCACCTCTGCCTTCTGCCTTCATGAAAGTTCTGCACTTGGAGACACGGTGTGCTGCTGTAATTGACTCCAGAGAAAATGGATTCCATTGGTTTAAATCTCTGCCTCACCACCATGTGACCTCTCTCTCTGATTTAGTTTTCTAAATAAGAGCACAAGTCATCAGAGGCAAATGCCCACATAATTAGTGTATTGTCTCACACAAGTATGTTCAGTTAAATTGACCACTAGTACTGTTTTTGAGAAAGAATAGGGGACTCCCTTCTCTTTGGACTCTGGGCAGTTGTAAAACATTGTAAAAACTACAATTAAAATCTGTCAAAATGACTGTTAGTATTAATGGTAAATTTCCTTTTTAAATATTTTTTAATGTTCATTTTCCTGTAAATAAGAAAATGCACTGAAGACAGAGGCAATTTGACTCCCTTATCAGAGGGTACTGGTCTCTTCATTATAGCCCCAGTTGCACTGAGCAAAGGGCTTGTCAGTGTAACAGACAGACTATCCTTATGCCAGCACCAGCTGTCTTGAACAGTTTTCAGATGCCTTGAGACAACTATGTAAAAGATTGCACCTGATTGTCCTGGCTCCTGGAGGACAATTTGTACGAGAGTTTCAATTACATACCTCAATAAACCATTTCCATCTTAGTGAGGGAAGGATCACCATGACTGGAGTAGCAAAGCAAAGCCTTAATGACTCTGATTGGCCAAACCAAAAGAGACCCAGGGCAGGAAGAAAAGGCAGAGGCAATAAGCCCTGGGTTAGCTGAAAAAAGACTCAATGGAGCTAGAGAAAAGAAGCCATTTTCGTGATGGCCAGAATTCCAGAGAGATGTCAAGTCTTCAGGGCCAAGGGTCTCAGAGTCTAGACTGATTGTTATAATAATGGCTGCAGACAAGGGCCAAGGGTGGGGCTGCCTGAACTCTGCACAGGGGTTGTCACAGTGGAATACCACTTGCATCTTCTGCTCCTCCTCTTTTTTGTATTGAACCCTATGGGGAACAAAAACCTCCAGAGACCAGCATTTGAGGAGCTTCTTGTCTACCAAGTCCTCTTTCTCATTGGAGCAAGAGAACCTTGGCCCGCCGATGATTCATATCTTTCCTACCATAATAAGTAGAATAAACTCATCTAAGCTTTTCGGTGTAGCCTACATGCTCATGGCTAATGCCATCCAAGTAGAAATCTGCACTGACAAATATACCTAGATTCTCCTTCATTTCCTAACTTCTAACTTCTGCCACCAGGGATTGTCTGTTGAGTGTTTCCTTCCTCTTTGTGTTTAACATATATTTGTCACACCTCCAGCTTCACATTTGAGTACATGAGGGTCATGGCTTAGCTGGCCCTCAGCCACATTGGATTATAATTCCCATCATCGCATAACTGATTCCATTCCATGAGTACCGTTGGCAGTGCAGTGAAGCCTAAAACAATTTCCAGGGTACTTTAAATGTGAACAAAAATGGCTCACACTAAAATCTCATTGGAGTTTATTAAAAATAAACATATGGTGTAGTAACGTGTGTGCTTCTTTGATATGAAGTGGTGTGTGTGTATGTGTGTGAGAGAGAAAGAGGGAGAGAGAGGTTGAGGCTGTGGTGTACACATGTGTACACATCTGTATGGGTGCTTTGCTTTATTCTGCTCTACCTTCTCTCTTTGAGGCAGGGTCTCTTGCTGAACCTGAAACTTGATGCTTTTTGGCTAGGTTAGCAGCCAGCAACTTCTAACAATCTTATTTTTTACTTCTTCACTGTACCACCCAGTCCTGTGGTTACAGGCACACATGGCCATGCAAAGCATTATGTGTGTGCTGGGCACCTGAACTCAGATCCTCATGTTTGTGTAGTGAGTGCTCTGATGCACTGAGCCATCTCCACAGTCCACCACATGACATTAAAAGCAATATAATAAGCATTTAATAAATATCATGATTTTAGTATTAGTAAAATGATTAGTTTTAAAAATTGTCATAAAATTGCAATATTTATTGTCTTTACAGTTTTTGCAAATAAGACTGTGATTTTTTTCTCCTATACTTATAAATAAAATATGTGCTACATTTCAACTGGAATTTGATAATAAAGATATTATTTTATCATCCACTCAGGATTTTCAGAGTCCTGAATGCTATTTCCTAATATTCAAGTGATCAGAACTCAAGAAGCCCTGAACTTCCTGTATTTTAAACTTCTTGAGGCAGGCAGATTTCTGAGTTCGAGGCCAGTCTGGTCTACAAAGTGAGTTGCAGGACAGCCAGGGCTACACAGAGAAACCCTGTCTTGAAAATAAAAACAAAACAAACAAACAAACAAACAAAACTGGAAAAAAAAAAGATTTCTACATGGCCATCAAAATCTGTTTTGAGGCCCTTGTATCATTTCCTGTATAAATGGATCATTATTTAAGTGTGAATCTCAACTGCATCTTCCTTTGAACATCTTAGAATCTACCATGTTCACTGGCATCAAAATTCTGCATCAAAATTCTGTGGTCTTTCCTAGAGCTTGTTATTATAACTTGCAGAAGCTGGGCAGGTCTTTCCACTCTGTTTGAGATTTACTAAATTAATCAATGCTTAAATGTTTGCCTTGCCTCAGACTACAGTTTTCTAATTTTGTTTTAAATTATGTGCATGCACGTGTGTATAGTTGTATGTATAGTGAGTGTACGTGACTAGAGAGCCTGGAGGTGTCTGACGCCCTGGAGCTGCAGTTACAGGTGTTGGGAGCCACTCAGCATGGATGCCAGAAATCAAACTCAGATTCCCTGCACGAGGAGTATATACCCATAATCCCTGAGCCATCTTCCCAGCCCTCATGGCTGTATTTTAAAGCCTAAACAGCAAAAAATGGTTGAATTATCACCATAGTCTCAACAAAATCACTGTGTTTTACAGAGCTTATAAGTGGTCCCATTTGATTCTTGTAATAAGTCTTTGCAGGCAGGTAAAGAAGAGACCAAGTCTCTATATTACATATGAGGAAAATTTAATCCACACTCTAAAGCAGTAGTTTTCAACCTGTGGATTCACGACCCCCTTAGGGTATGTCCTGTATATCATATATTTACATTATGACCTGTCACAGTAGTGAAATTACAGTTACAATGTAGGAATGAAACCACCTTAAGGGTGGGGGTCATTGCAACATGAGGAACTGTATTAAAGGATGGCAGCATTAGGAAGGATGAGAAGCAGTGCTAAAGGAGGGAATGGTTGTGACAAAGAAATAGAATCCTCAAAAAAAGGGGGATCTGTGTCATCATTTCTGCTTCCTTGCAGCAGCGCAGGCTCTGACAATTACAGCACGATAGAGAACATCTGTGGCTATTCTTTTAGACCTCTCTTCATTCTAAATCCCTTGAGCTGCAGTCAAACAGATGGGAGCAAGGGGGAGGAAAGAGCTGTTGAAGACATTGCTGACCTCGATCTGCTACCATCGAGCAGACCTTGGTCTGCACAGTCCTCTCCTTGTTGTCTAGGCAGACTTCTGCTAAAAGCATTGCAAGGCTAAGTCTGGGTCCACTAATGACTGCCAAAAATGGAAAGGCAGAGCATATAACCACTAACAAAGAGTCCTGGCGCCAGTTCACACCGTGCACTCATGTCAAAGAGGAAGAAGCCGATTAGGGAAAGGAAGTCCACACACTGCAGGCTCCTGACTGCCACCGAGATTCTAGGCTGACTTAGTTCAGCAACCAGGCTCATCTTCACACATCCTCATCCTTTTCAAAGACATAACCAACAAAAATGCTCACCAGAAGCCTACTAAATGCAAAGTACTTTCCCAGACTTTGAAAGAAAATACTTTGAAAGAAATACTTTGAAAGAAAACGTTAAACACAGTCTTTGATTTTCTTCTTACTGTGTTCCCTCTACAAAAATAACTCACATTGCATATTTAAGTCTAAGATTTGATAGGATTCCATATAAGCATTATTTCTCTATATATGGAAACTATTCATGCTCATTCCTTCATATGAATAATGAAAGATTGCTACATGACATACACATATACAACTATGCATGCACTATAGGTTTGATTATAATATTTTTATGTACATATGCTTATCAGTGAGCCTTGGTGTACTTCAAGGAATATGTGTGTTGTTTGCTATTATTTAAAGATAATATGTCCCTCATATGCTTGTATTTTAAATGCTTGCTCTGAGCTGATGTTATTTTGAGAGGCTGTGGAACCTTTGAGAGGTGCAGTCTAGCTTATACAAATGGATTAATAGGGGTAGATCTTCAAAGACTCTATGAGTCCCTGTTCCTACCTGTCTTCTGGTCAACTGTGATGTGAAGAGCCTATTTCATATTCTTCCATCACAATAAACCAAACCAATCAATCATGTCGTGATGGAATAAAGCACCAGAAAGTGTAAATGAGTGTAAATAGAGCTCTCTCTCCTTAAGTCATCTTAAATACCAAATACCGTGCTCACAGCAATGCAAAAGTAACAAACACACATGCACACATCGGTACATATGCACAGAAGCATGTGTATATCCTGAGATATGCATCAGTATGTTTGTATACAAAGTTACAGATGTAATTTCATGCAGTTAAATATACATTTACAGGTTGATGATGTAGATAGGTTCATATGCATATATTCATTGTACACTTAGACAAGAATGTGATTTAAAATCTACCTCTCCAGGAACTATTTCAAAGCTTTAGTGTTTGTTTATTTGACTTCCCTTTCCTCCATCCTGCTTCTGATCAGAAAACCCTCTGGGATAGGACTATTTATTGAAATGTCTACGCCTACTCACACCCTCATTCTTTGTACACCACACCCTATCCAAAACTTCTTGTGGTCTAAAATGGGAGGTCAATGCCCATACAGACAGGCCCAGGACAGGAGCAAAATAAGATTAGGCTGAAAGGAAACTGTGTGATCATAGGGATGTCCCACTGGCCAGTGACAAGGCTTGACAGCCCAGAACCATCTTACACAGCTGGAGGCCTTGCTTCTTCCCATGACATGCCTCCATTCTGTTTGTAGTTGTATTTCCAGCTAACTCAATATATGCAACTGCTAAGGAAGGTCCTGTATTCAATTGTGCAAAGGAATACCTTAAAAGAAATGGGAGTGCAATTGTAAAATAAAAAGAAGACATGAAGAATTATGTAATTGAAGGCCACAAAAACTTCCTTCTCAAAGAATAAATGACATTCAAAGCAGGTATTTGGTTATTTGACAAAGATGTATATTCTAACTATCATGCCTGTACAAGATGCTCGAAACAACAGGAACTCATCTGTGTCCTGAATGATCTCCTTAATCTAGAGAGGGGCTCACACAAGCCAAAAGCTCAGCAGAACCTTGAGATGGGTAGCGAAGCGTTCGCTCAGGTTGATGGTCAGCATTGGGCTCCTTAAACTTAGAGATTAAGAGGAGATCAAGAAGGAAAGAAAAAAATACCTCCCCACATGAAAAAGCAAAGAAATCCTCAGAAAATTGGACATAGTACTACCAGAGGATCCAGCAATACCTCTCCTGGGCATATATCCAGAAGATGTCCCAACCGGTAAGGACACATGCTCCACTATGTTCATAGCAGCCTTATTTATAATAGCCAGAAGCTGGAAAGAACCCAGATGCCCCTCAACAGAGGAATGGATACAGAAAATATGGTACATTTACACAATGGAGTACTACTCAGCTATTAAAAAGAATGAATTTATGAAATTCCTAGCTAAATGGATGGACCTGGAGGGCATCATCTTGAGTGAGGTAACACAATCACAAAGGAACTCACACAATATGTATTCACTGATAAGTGGATATTAGCCCAAAACTTAGGATACCCAAGATATAAGATACAATTTGCTAAACGCATGAAACTCAAGAAGAATGAAGACCAAAGTGTGGACACTATGCCCCTTCTTAGAATTGGGAACAAAACACCCATGGAAGGAGTTACAGAGACAAAGTTTGGAGCTGTGATGAAAGGATGGACCATCTAGAGACTGCCATATCCAGGGATCCATCCCATAATCAGCTTCCAAACGCTGACACCATTGCATACACTAGCAAAATTTTGCTGAAAGGACCCAGATATAGCTGTCTCTTGTGAGACTATGCCGGGGCCTAGCAAACACAGAAGTGGATGCTCACAGTCAGCTATTGGATGGATCACAGGGCTCCCAATGGAGAATCTAGAGAAAGTACCCAAGGAATTAAAGGGATCTGCAACCCTACAGGGGGAACAACATGATGAACTAACCAGTACCCCAGAGCTCTTGTCTCTAGCTGCATATGTATTGAAAGATGGCCTAGTTGGCCATCACTGGAAAGAGAGGCCCATTGGACTTACAAACTTTATATGCCCCAGTACAGGGGAATGCCAGGGCCAGGGGAATGGGAATGGGTGGGTAGGGAAGTGGGGGGGGGGCGGTATAGGGGACTTTTGGGATAGCATTGGAAATGTAATTGAGGAAAATACGTAATAAAAAAAAAAGAAAAAGAAAAAGCAAAGAAATAGTGAGGCAGACAGGTGTTGGAGAAAAACCAACCATTCTCTGTGGCTGGAGACCTAAGAGCTGAGTGGACAGGAGGCATGAAAGAAGGAATGATTGGGAAGAGACAGCGAGAACTTTGTGTTTCCTCTTTGCCTTTACTTTTCATGGGAAATTTTTTAATTTTGTTTGTGTGTGTGTGTGTGTGTGTGTGTGTGTGTGTGTATTGTGTGTGCAGGTTCATATGCATGCATGTGTACATGTGGAGACTAAAGGTCAACCTCAGGCAATAGTGTCAGGTGCTGCTCACTTTGGTTTTAGACATAAGGCCTCTTACTGGACCCAGGGGCTCACCAGTCTGTCTAAGCTGACTGGCCAGCGAGTTCCAAAGATCTACCAGTCTTTCCCTTCTGCGCAGAGAGATTACACATCCAGCTTCCACTGTTGGTTCTGGGAGTCACTTTACTGAGCTACCCAAGCCTTGCAAGTTTTTCTTAAAGCCAGTGAGCCAGGGTAGTGCTTCCGTGTGCTTCAAGTCTCACTCTGAATTGCAAGGCACCACAGTGGAAGAATCAAATAGTTGATTTTCTTCCATTTGTCATAAAGGTCTGAATAAATGAAGTGGAAATTTTATATCCACCTTTGATTTTTAAGTACATGTGCTACTTAAGCTAAGAAAAAGGCAACCTTAACATTCTGATTTCTTTTCTTTATACATCATTTGTGAATGCAAATGATAAGATAGTATGAAGTTGCCAATTATTCCTATTATCGACACAGTGACCTAGTGTAAAGGTTGTAACTTTGGATCAATTGATTCGATCAGGGGCCCTACTCATCAACCTTTACCCAACCAAATGACACTATGCTGTGTGGGTCGAGAGATGTTCCCATCTATAATTATAATCTCCATCTTCTCTTGTCGATGCACCTTATCCTGGATGAAAAGACAATCATGTATGTTGGTGTGAGAGCTTCAAGCCCAGGCCTGGTTTCTCAGACTTCTGATCATGACCCAGGGACTCTGCCATCCCTATTAAAGAAGCTCAGTTGGAGACAGAGAGGACCATGCATGGTAAGCAGCCAGTCCAGTAGTGAACCAGAGACACAGGAATGAGCTCAGTCTCGGGCAGCAGAAGTTGATCAGAAGCACATCACTTTCTCCCCAGAAAATCCTAAGCAGAAGGAAATGTCAATTGTTTTTCTTCAGAAAAGATCTGGGGTGTTATTCATGCATTTCTAATGTAGAGCTATGAATGCAAGTTGTAATCAGAGGGGCTTTTAAAATTCCCCAATACCTCTACTTCTGAGTGTTTGTGCATGTCATTTCATGTTCCTGAGCCTCAGCTTCATTAGCAATAAAATAGGGGTAGACATAGCCCAGGTAAGGTTTGTGTGAAGATTACAGTGGCCCTGAAAGTGGTACTGAAAGTTTACAAGTTCTCAAGAATTGCAAACTTTAATCATTGTCTACTCTGCCCCTGTGTGGGAGTCCTATCGCTGTGATTCTCATGAGGTGAACCTTTTAAACATCTATTGTTTTTACTATGGCCAGCAAAGCTACATTATGAAGTCAAAATGGTTTGAAGGATCAGATCACAGTGTGTGTGCACGTGCATGTGCATGTGAGTGTGTGTCTGCGTGTGTGTGTGTGTGTGTGTGTGTGTGTGTGTGTGTGTGATGTACCTGTTAGAATGAATGTGTGCACTAGTGCCTATGGATACATGTGTATGTGGGTAAACATGGGAGTGGAGAGGGAAGTCCACCACGTGGCTTCTCAGAGTGTTCTCTCCCTTATTTTTTGAGATAGAATCTCTCATTGAACCTGTAGCTTTTCAATTAAACCAGTCTATCTGACTAATGAATTCTAGGAATGTTCTTGTCTCTGCCCCTGCCCTCGCTTTTGCCTTCCTTGATTGAGTGGCAGGCACTTTAGTAATAGAGCTATCTTCCCAGCCCCTTCCCACCAGCACCTCTTCTTTAAAGTGGAATTACAAAGCCAACAGTTAATTTAAAGCAGGTTCCTAAGACAGCAGACTCCATGGCCTAATGACCACAATCTGGGAGCTGAGTGCTTCAGCTGAATAGTGGGAACCTTCCCCTCTGCCTATGCCTGACAGCCATTCTTCAAACCTAAGGATGTTCCCTAGAGCTCCAGCAATGGTGAGCAATTGGAATGGCACATGCAGACCACCCAGAAGCCTTAGCTAAAGCACTTGGCTGCCTAATTAACAGCATGACCTGATAGGAGCATGATGTTCCTGAAGCCTGGGCTTGCCAGCAGCCCTGACATTGACTCTCTGGGTTGCTCTACGGGGGAGGCAATGCCTTTGATCTACAAAGCCTGCCATCCACTTTGATCCTGGTCACTTTCGAGGTCAACCTTGGAGCAGCTGGATCTTCCTACCATGTCAGTCACCTGTGCCCAGAGCCAACCTTGTTTAATGTTTCCAGATGAAGAGAATCTGGGGAGGAAAGAAACTGGCTGATTCTGTGGTGTAGCCAAAAATGGTTTGGAAGGCAACCTGAGATGCTCTGAGCATTTTGTTTCAAACTTTCTATCCTGTTCACTGTAGCCAAGGACTACATCAATATCTTAGCAGGTGCCGAGGACTGTTAGCTGGAAGATCACTTATTTGGTAGTAATCTATCTAAAGCACGTAGAATCTGTCATCATAAAATACAGTTCTCATAATAACTGCATACAGAATTCCCTGCACAATTTAGATCCCAATGAATGCCTGAGGCCATGGCTAGCACTGATAGCTATATACATTGTATATTTTCCTACACTTATATACCCATGGCAAATGCAATTTATAAACCATTCACAGTAAGATGTTAGGAAATGGTAAAGTGGATCCTATCTAACAGTATGCTGTAACAAATGTTATTTAAAACTTATGGTGATTTCTGGAATTTTCTATTTAATGCTTTCAGAACATAGTTGATTACAGGTATCTGAAACCTAATAAGGAGGGTACTATGATTGAACTATCTCCTACCACTTCAGAGTGGAAGGAATGGAGTCTTGGAGGGCAGGTATAAGAAAGAAGCAAAGAGAAATAACATCAGAGCCCAGTTCTGCTTGCTCTAAGTACCCTGTTTTCCTTACCATAGAGCTATCTGTGATCAAACACAATCCCACATAGGCTGTTCGATTCAGTCACTGAGAACTTTGTAAAGGTGGTTACGCAAATATTGACACCCCAAATGTAAACTTACTGTGCTGTATGTTATTGTTTCCTAGGATGTTCATCTGTAAGTGTTCTGTATTTTGTTCATATGCTAACAAAACAATTATTGACTCTACCTTTTAAAACCTTAGCTTTACCAGACTGGGAAATGGTAAGAATATTCACTATAACAGCAAAGGGATCCAATTTCAAGTCCCCAGTAACCCCATAAAAGTCCAGCAGATCCTGGGAACTCAATGCAGAGCTGTTCTAGCCACAGCTGTAACTCCAGGTTCAGTGCACTGTCTCAAAAGGTATACATTCAGCATAAATCACATAACTCTCACACACAGAGATCCTAGCTCTGACAGTTTGAGGTGGACCATCCCCTGAAAGAACTATATATTAGCACTCCTTCATCAAAGGAGCTTCGATTTTTCTAGATGATGTGGTATTGTGGTTCTATGTAGTGAGTTAGTTTTAATTATAAACTTGATAGAATCTGGAATCACCTGGTACAGGGTCTCAGTGAGGAATTGTCTAGATCTGCTTAGCCTGTGAACATGCCTGTGGGGGATTACCTTGGTTACCTCAAGAAGGAAAGACTGCCCACTGTAGGTGGCACCATTCCCTAGCCAGGGCTTATGAATTGTATAAATGAAGAAAGTGAGCTAATAGTAACAGGAAAGTTTTTACTCATTATTGTTTTCTTGACTATGACTACCTAGCTGTTTCAAGTTTCTGCTGTCTTGACTTCCCTGAAATGATGGACTATAACCTAGAATTGTGAGCAAAACAAACATATTGTCCCTAAACTTCTTTGGTCAGAGTACTGTATCACAGCAACAGAGAAAGAAACTGATACAGCATGATAACCTATTAGCCCTTTGTCACCTGAGCGTATAATCTTCTACTGGAGCTAGACTTGGCTCTTCCACTTTGCTATATACTATATACTCTCATCAGGTTCTAAACTCTTTCCTGAGAGTATTTTTCTCCATAGTCTTTTGATGCCTTTAGATGCTACAGTAGTTATTCACCACCAGCATAACAGCAATCATCTGGGAAGCTCATTAATAATGCAGATATCAGGCCTGGACCAAGAGAAGCTCGAGACTTTGGGTGAGGCTCAGAACCACCCAATTTTAACGGGCTCCCCAAGGATATACTGATGCAGGTGGTCTGGGAATCACACATAGAGAAATACTATGTCCTGGGCTCACAACCAAGCTATTCAGTCATTTATCTGTTCAGCGGATATTTTTCATGCTAGGTATTAGGGCAGGGACAGGCAGAGATGAAACATGCTGACCTTACTATGTAGAAAAGCTCCCAACCCAGTAAAATAATAACAGTTAATGCTGGGCCAAGGACAATAACATGCCCATGCTTGAAAATCATCTCACCCTGTCAATTTGGCTTTGCTGTGGCACAAACCATATCAGATTTAAAGGATGAGTTCTTGCTCCAGGATCAGAAAGTCATTGTAAGAAGAGACAGAATACAGTAAGCTGGATATAGAAATAGCAGCTGCAGACTACAAGGAGACAGAAATGCAAGTAGCATGGTATGGAGGGTTTGAGGGCCAGTGCCAAGATGGAAATAATCAAACGTTATCAGCATGAGTGGTGACAAGGTATTTATTCAGAAAGTCGTTGGGAGTCATTTAAAGGTTTTCTTCAGGACAATGACATGCTTCAAGGTCGGCTTTACCATGGGGAGTCTATGACTGCTTTACCAGCCCATATCTCCTAACTTTCAGGGCCTAATTTCAGAAAAGTTAATAAGAAAACTTGATCTATGGGAAGAACATGGTCCAGGGAACCCATGGATCTCCACTGGATCACTTGAACGAAAAATGTCCCTCTGTTGTTGTTGTTGTTGTTGTTGTTGCTGCTGTTGCTGTTGTTGTTTTGTTGTTGTTGTTGTTTTGGTTTTGTCTTTTACTGTTTTAGACATGAAATTTGATTCCCAATGCAGTCCCTTGGCCAATCTTATAAATCAAGGATTACCCAGCCTGTTCCAGTACACAAGGAAGTAAAGGTCCAGAGAGGGGAAGAAACTCCTACAGACAGAACAAATGCGGCAGAAGAATTCAGTCACAAGCTCCTCTCGGTACAAACCCTGCTGGTTCTTTGCTGTTCTTTCCAGCATTAAATTGCCAGCTGATAGGGCAAGTGTGAATGAGAACTTTAAAACTGGCATCATTCAGGGTGTCATGAAAACATTGCTCCATCTATGTCAAATTTACCAACATGATGGCTGTGATTTTATGGTTGAGCCTGAATATCTCCAACATGTCTCTACTTAACTGTAAGGCCAGGAGGACATGGTATACTGTTACTCAAGATTCTATTGTCCTTTATCCCTTGTTCCAAGTGCCATCATCACAGAGTCAAGGTCACTGTAATCCAAGCATAGCATGCCATTCACAAGGCCTCTCCAGCAGAGATGGCAGCATGCAAATAGACAGAATCAGAATCCTGGACTAAGCCCCTCTCCCATGGGGTCATTGACTTTGAGACAAGGGACCATCAAGTTTCTGGGTACTCACAAGGTCTCCCGTGGCCCCTTTTACGCTACTCTGTGTCTGTAGATTTTCCAGCCTTAAATCAGTGACTTCCTAGAAAAATTTTTAAAAATTCTTGTTACTTACCTGCTGTTACTCTTTCACCTCTATAGCTTCCAATAACATGCCCTACACCCTTTTCATTATTGTTACTATGGATATTTTATCTGTGATGGCAACTCTTCATTTTCAGTTTGACTGGATTAAGAAATGCCTAGGGGATTTCTGCCTTTAGTGGATTTTCCAAAGCATATGAGCTCTCAGGGGCCTAATGAGTAGGTTGACCTTTTGATGGGTTCAGTATTTGTTGGAATCATCGAGTGGTTGTAAAAGGTAGGAGGTGGGACCTAGATAAAGAAGGCATGTCACTGGGGGCAGGTTCTTCAGAGAGCTATCTTGTTCTGTCCTCTTCCTGTGCTTGTCCTTGTGTTTGGTTCCCATAGGAAGAAGAACAATATTCACCAAGCTTCTTAGTCACAGTGGACTGTTATCTCAGAAACTGCAGAGCAGCAGAGACAATTTCTTTTTTTGTGTTGTTTTCTTGGACAGTTTGGTCATGATGACAATGACAACGAATACAACAACAATATCCTAATATATCATTATGAAATCAATAATAATTAGAACACTAATGTGCAATATACATTTAATTTGAGCCTCAAAAGTCTCTGAATAAAAGCATTACTAGAGAAGATCATTTTCCATATCAGAAAACTGAGGCCAAATAGTTGGCTTTCAAGAACACAAACATGGGATGCAAATAAGCAAGATTAAGCTAGTGCCCACAGCGTGGCTAATTCCTATGCCCCACATAAGGACTTTAGAACTTAAATTCTTTTTTTTTTTGTACCGTCGCTCTTACAAACTTTTTCAAAAAAAAAAGACAAAAACAAACAAAAAACAAAAACCAGAAACACCCCAATATTTCTGTAGCACTCTTAGACACATAAAGAAACTTACATGTGTTTTCTAGAAAGCTATTTGAATGCTGAGCACAACATAGAAATCATAAAGGCTGAGGCATTTTGTAAGGCAAAAATGGAGAGACAATGGGGAGGATATAGAAATGTCAAGTTAACTTTTTGATGTTCAAATGTTTATTAATACCACTTGGGAACTAACTGTTAAATAGGACCATGAAGGAAGAAAAAAAATTCCTCTTGTCTTTCCGCCCTTCAAAGTTCCTCTGTCTCACAGCTGTGAAATTTCAAGTAGGGTGGGAGGGAGTTTTGCAGAGACATTTCAAAGATGGAATCTCCTGTAGGAATGAGCCATGAGTCCCTGGGGGACAGAACTGAAGTTCTTTCCCGATGGACTCCTCCTGTTTGGCTTCTTAGTATTGTTTCTCAAACCTCCCTCCAGGAAAACAAATTAGAATATAATAATCAAGAGTACTTGATAAAATACATGTTGGGTGAGAGTCTGCCAGCATGGAGGATACTTTTTATAACTGGGGAAACCTTACAATCAAGTTTGCAAAGGGTGGGCCTCAACCAGGAGATGATGTCTGAGCTGTGCATGCCCCTAGGGGAATTTGAAACTGTCTCTAGATATTCTCTAGTCATAAATCACTCAAACTCAGATTCTTTCATTACACACTTTCCACATAACCACAAGAGCCCATAACTCATTACGATGCTGGGGGTTCACTGATATGTTCTTAAAATTAAAAAGAGCCAGGAAGTGTGTGATGCTGTCATTTCACCATCACTTGAGAGCAAACATTTCCTCAGTAAGCTTTGTTCCAACACCCAGCCCTGAACTTTTACTTCACACAATAGGGGCTGCTCACAAAGGAGGACAGTGGAGGAAGGTTGAGGACTTCAGCTGAAGAAAAAAGGGTTCCTGGGAGGAACTGATCAGAGACCTCTGGAGAAGAAGCTTCCCTGTAAGAAGAACATCCATCCATCCATCCATCCATCCATCCATCCATCCATCCTTCCATCCATCCATCCATCCATCCATCCATCCATCCATCCATCTATCCATTTATCCAGTCACAACAACTATCTTGGGATTTCCCAGGTGACACCATCTGAGGTCCTTCTGATCAGGCATAATACACTTGATCTACTTCTGTGTAGTGGGGGGGGGGTATGCTGTGTCTGTCTGTCTGTCTTTCTGTATGTGTTTACATATGGAAATTAAAGGAATGTCATTATCTATCAATTGTCTTCTCCCTTCTTTTGAGACAGGGTCTCTTACGAGACTGGTGTTCTCTAAGAAGGCTAAACTGAGACCCTGTGAGCCCAGGGTTCCACCAGTGTCCTTCTCTCCAGTGCTATGATTACAGGTGTGTACTATCATCCCTGGATTTTCTTCTATCTCTTTTTTCTTTTCCGGTGTGGGGTCTAAGACTAGATCCCAAGTCTTACACTGTATCGAGTGAGATGTCCAGCAGTCTATCTGCTTCCTCTTGGTCAATACCTTTCTCATAGTTTGCACATTGACTGCCCTTCTATAGTACTCAGTCACTCAGTAGGAAATATCCCTCCATCCTCATGCCCACCCCTTCATCAAACCTCTCCTCCCTTCCCCCATATTGACTGGATTGGATCATTCAGTGTCTTCTGACACTGTTACTCATCCTTTTTCCTCCTTCTGTCCTTACTCTGTCTCCTGTTCCATGCTTCGGCTCCTTCAGGCCATCTTTTAGCTACCATCTCCAACATTTAAAATTTCTCCACTGATATTGTTAGAAGGATGTTGTTCCCCACAAGAGCCTATTTGAAATACAACTGGAAGCTTCCTAATCTTTAGTTTTTAATGACCTCAGCCAAGCTTATTATCCCTAATCATTTTTCTGTTTCATTCCTTAAATAGTTTTCTGTTTTCTCCTGATTCCTACAAATCTTTTCTTACTCAGTCTCTGTAAAATGGAGATATAAAATTCATGTTATTCACAGTCAGGGGATAGTCACTTCCCAACATTCCATCACATTACTTTGTCTACAAAGCCCACATGGACATTTGCAGTCTGGTCGGTATCTCCCTCACCCTTTTCCATGAGTGTTCGTCCATCAATAGATGATGTTGTACTCTCTCTCTTGAAAGACTACACTCACAGCCATTGCCATGCAAATCCTAGAGTTAGCATCCCCAAGCTCTTCCCCTAGTTACCTCTTATCTTGTAAACCCCCCATTTAGTAACTAACTCTTGAGAAGTTCTTCATATTCAGACTACCTAATTAAAAGTGTTCTTCAGCATCTCTCCATAATGTAATTGTGACTCACAGGATGGAATCTCTGGCTCATGGTTCAGGGAGCAGAATCTACCATGGCTGGCAAGGCATGAGAGGTGAATTTTCCTCCTGTCTGTGGAAGCAGGGGGTGTGAACCTTTCTCAAATCTTGGTGGATCAGAAAGCAGAGATCTTAGACTGAACCCAAGTCCAGGCTATAACCACCTAGCCCCACCCCTACAACCGTAACCCTTGTGTCTAACTGGTTCTACAATTTTTATAACATCACCAGTCACAGGGAGACAAAGTGCTGAAATGTATGATCCTATGGGGGGGCATTACACATCTAAGTCACAATAACATGGAGTAAGATGCAACCACATGGATGGCCTTCTCTTCAAACCTAAACTTGGGGGTTCTCAATTTGGAGACTAGCAGAGATAAATGTGAACATTTTCTGCCTAAGACAATAATAATGTGGTATCCAGAGCAAAGACTAGCAATACCATACCTCAGAATTGTTATCTGTAAATTAGAATAATACAACCTCCTTTATAGAATTATGTAATTATTCGACTACCACCCAATAAGTTAGTAACAGAGGTGGAATTAGAAGCCTGATCTCCCTTACTCCACATTTGTTTTGTGCTGTCTGTCTGAGTGACTGTAAATGTGTTTACATCTATGTGGATAGTCCCATGGTAAGCCCTGTAATCGACTGCCATTCACTCAGTATCAACTTAACTCAGCAAGATGACATGAAGAGTCCGGGACTCTCTTCATCCGTGGCTGTGTACCTGAAGTGAAAATCACCGCATTTCATATCACCAAACAATCTGCTCTAAGCCGTAAGACTATGACCAGATGGTATGAACAGCTGATTCTCCTTAGAAAACGTGGTAAGAAAAGGCAGGAAATAGAAGAATACAAAAATACTTTTCCAAGTTTGAGAGAGGAAACAGAAGTTGTGCAGAAGAGAGTAAAAACTGCACTTTAAGACGATTAGGCTGAAGCTCGAAGATTTTTAGCAAAAGCTATAGTTTCATGCCAGGGAAACTATAGCCCCCCACAAACATCTTTCTAGGACAATGGTTCTCAACCAATCTAATGCTACAACCCCTTAATACAGTTCCTCATGTTGTGGTGACCCCAACCATATAATTATTTTGGCTTCTACTTCAGAACTGTAATTTTGTTACTGTTATGAATCGTAAAGTAAATGTCTAATAAAGGGGTTGTGACCCACAGGTTGAGAACCACTGCTCTAGAGGAAGGAAATTTGTACATCTGAGCTAACATCAAAGTAAGTCAATAGAAAATAGAGCCTGGAGGAAGAACTTTGCTGCCCTCAGCTAGAGAGTCAATGCCACGGCACCTCCCTGGCTGCTGGTTGTTTCTACTTCTTTGTGACTGTTTGGCATATAAGATTTGTATATGTGTATATACACAGGTGTACGGAGGCCAGGAGACAACTTTGGCTGTCCTCAGGCACCACCCACTTTGTCAATGAGACAGGCTTTCTCATTGACCTAGAATTTGCCAAGAAGGCTAGGTTGGCCACAGGGATCAACACGTGACTCTGTTTCTCAGCAGCAGGATAATAGGAGTATGCCACCATGGTGGGCTTCTTTTATATGGTGCCTTGGAATCTATTCCAGGTCCTCAAACTTGCCTTTCTATCTGAACTCTTTTTCTAGCCTATACTTTTTATTAATTTTTTTTTAAAATGATGATGGTCTAGTAATGTCTGTGCTTTGGTTGACATTGAACCAGCACTTGCTGAGACTCTCCTGGTGTCAGGGAAAAGAGCCTGAGCCACAAGCACAGGACAAGCCTTTCATCCTCATTATGCTTCAGCAAGATTGGACCATCATCCCTTGTATGTAAAGACAAGGAGGATTCTAAAAATTAAATTCTTTGCTGGAAGTGAAGACGTCCCATAGGGTTTGCATTAAATTGGTGTGGTGCTAAAACGCATTCATTAGAGGAGAGGTCCATCCATTGATGATGACTCTGAAAGAGCCTTGTTATCTATTGTCACACTCATTATGATCTCTCTCCCACATCTCCTGGCATAGTTTGTGTTTTGGTTTTTTGTTTGTTTGTTTGCTTGCTTGTTTGTTTGTTTGTTTATGAGATCCATGCTTAGATAACCCAATGTCCAGAGTGTTCCCATGTTGACTCTATGTTGCCAAGAAGTGAGGATGCATGGGTAATCCCTTAGGAAGCACAGCAGGGCAGCAATCCATCAGCCACGCAGTAGGCTCCAGAGCCCGTTTCTTCTGCTGCACCACTGGCAAGGGAACAAGTGTTAATTATTCCACTTCCAGTGTTCTACAGAGACAGCAGAGACTGTGCAGAAAGGCAGGGCATGTGATCAGCTCCAGTCACAGAAGCTTCTCCTCACAGGAAGTCATCACACTGTATCACTATGAGGATGGGAGCCCATGCCAGGGGTGGCAGGGTGGCAGCTGCCTAGAAATGCATCCAAGTGGCACAGTGTTATGTCTCTCTGGTTTCTTGCTTCTCTTTTGTCCCATGCCTTGGTCTCTTCTTGGCTTTTTTCTCTGTCTTCTTAGCATCCTTTATATTCAGCTTTCCTATGCTGTTCATTAGAAACTGCTGATTGTTTCCTTCCTCCCTTCTTCCCTCCCTTCCTTTCTTCCTTTCTTGTTTCTTTCCTTCTTGAATTCTCTCTCCAACCAACTTAAGCATACTGAGCAGCCATGTGTTTTTCTACAGGGGACCAGCAGAAATAAGCAGAACACTCTTGTACAAGACAATCATTGCAAAGACTTTGTACATGCCTCATTTTGTAGAGAAGCAGAAAGTGTGAGGGTGTGTGTCAGTTAGTGGTAGATCCAGAACGAGCACTATCTCCCTTGACAGTCATTACTAAGTTACTTCACCAAACTCCACTAAATAATGTAATTCTCCTCCATGATGCAAACTGGTCCTGATGGAAGACTTAACTGAAAACTGCACACACAGCACGGCAATTCATTCTACCTCTTCACATATTCTCTTCTTCCCATTTGTTTTCTTCCACTCACATACTTAGTCCAATCATCAGTGCTAATGGCTCAAGGTGACCAATGACCAATGATGGTCTTCTTAATCCACATTTGTGCCCTAAGAAAACAGGGCTCTAATGGTGGAATGAGAACCTGTGAAGTTCTTTAACTCAGAGCCAGCAGAGAGACTCTCATAAAGAGTTCACATCATAAAACTATTCATTGGACCCCACTATTGTTAACTCAGAATAAAGAGTGAGAATGTATTGGCCTGTAGTGCATCTCTCTACCTGTATTAACTTCTTTTCTCTTTCTTGAGATTAAGCACCTGAGAGAAGCAGTGAAATGGGGAAAGTTTCCTTTCGGTTCATAACTAAAGAGGCTATGTCTACTCATGATGGAACACAGACCTGGGACTCCTCTTGATGGAACTGATTCCTAATGGATTCAGAAGCAAGACCATGGAATGCCAGCACTCACCACTTTATCCCTCTCTTCTACTTATTCAGTCAAAGGTCCACACACATGATGCTGCCCATACATTTAAGGAGGGGAGGGTCTGCCCTCATCAATTGACTATTTCTGGACATATATCTTCATGGACACACCCAAAAGTATATATTTTAGTGTCCTTGATATTTCTCAATCTAATCAATTGACAGTTAAAATTGGCTATCACAACAGGCCTGGGTGGAAATTTAGAATGTCAAGGAATGTTTTTTTAGACCCAGAGAGACAAACAGTTTGCCGAGTCACAGCCTGTTCCATGAGAAGTCTGAACTGACTACATTGCCCCTCTGTCTAGTCTAGAGCACTGTCTCTGGGAGAGACCCATCCCCTCTAGGAAGGCAGGAAATGATGGATGCTTCCACTCCTTTCTCCCCTCTGTGTTTGTTCCTGGCTTCCCTTCCTGTCTGCTTACAGGAAAGCTAAATTGTGCTGATTTTTCTGGGGTCCTCCAGATTTAGCTAGGTCTGAGGTCTCTAATATTCTCCTCCATTATCTTGGAGAAAGGCTTTCAAAGGGCTCTGAGACCTTGCACTGACCCTCTTTTTCTTCCTGTCACTTGCAGGGTGCCAGGCTAACCTTGACAGACAACATTTTAGATGTTTTCACCACACCCAGAGAGACTCCCACAGGACTTCCAAAAAAGCACGGAAGAGCCAGAAGTGCTGTTCCTTCGGCTGTGGATGTGAAGCCGTTGGCCAGGCCCGGAGGTACTTGAAGGAAGAATGGAAAGACAGAAAGAGAGCAGAGGAAGTTGGAGGTGGCAGGAGGAGGGGGCCCCCATTTCCCAGTACTCTAGTCAGGCATTGTGAATATGGCATGTGCTTCTAGCTTTGCCAAAAAAACAATCGGGTAGCATTTGCCTGCAAATTCCAGGGAACTGAAGCAACATAGCATCTCTTGTGTGGGCCAATGAGAGCAGCAGTCTTCTTGGCTCTCTAGGAAGATAAATTTTAGGATTTTTTTCCCCTCCAGGAAGAAACAGTAAGTCAGGGGCAAAGAGTGTGAGGCACAGCATGAACCTGCCTGGGCTGTGAGATCAGAGGCACAGCACTTACCACCTATGTAAAGCTGGCAGAGACTATAGTTGCGTCAGCTAGCCAAAGTATTCCAGGCCTCTGGAGTAAGTTACTTCATCTTTGTGTATACCACCTCGTCTAGATACTGACTGCATGACAACTACTCAGCAAGATAACAAAACCACCTAGCACATAGCATAGAACGGCTCTGTGCACTGTCTGACAATGATGGACATGATGTGAAAGAAAAAGAGGTCTGTGTCAGATGGTCCTCCATATAGTTAGGTAGTTCTGAGCAACACACTCTTCTAGGCTGCTCAACACTGGCAGACAGTCCTTAGCCTGAAAACCTGCTGTGTTTCAGTGTGTGCCTGAAGGAAAGCACCAGATGGGTGTTGTATAAATAGCACCCGTTGCCCACTATTGTCTCTGTCCAAATCTCTTCATCAAAGCAAGGTCTTCTGTTTTTCTCAACACAACTGGCTATGGCCTCTGGACACTCTTCACCAGGGCCCTACTTCAGAGATCCAAGAACTCCTCAAGTCAGGGCTCCAGGCTGCCACCACCTCAGCAGTGTATTCAATGAAGAGAGCAGCCCAAGGATCCGGAAACAAGCTGAGCAGATCCAAGTCTGCTGCAGATCCAAGTGTACAGGCGCGTCTCCATCTGGACAAGTGTCTTCTGTCTGGGACACGACCACCCACGCCATTCTTTCTGATCAAACAGTCAGGCTTGCAGTGAATCAGCTCCCGTGGTAGCTGAGCAGGGCCCACTCTCCTTCTGAGGATGGAAGGTCTGTCTCCCAAACAAGCAGGAAGTGTAGGCTGTGCAGCCCTCTCCTCCTAGACAACTCATCCCCCAGAAATGGATGCACTTCTTCTGTCCTTGATTTTAGCCTCATTTGCTTTCATTATCAAAAGAGGTGTGGGGTGGGGAGTCGGGTAACTTTACAACAGGCTATGGTTTTATCATTTAGGAAGTGTGTGGCCAAGCTCAAGTCTAAGTGGATCAAAGACCTCCACATAAAACCAGAGACACTGAAATTAATAGAGAAGAAAGTGGGGAAAAGCCTCAAAGATAAGGGCACAGAGGGAAAAAATCCTAAACAGAACAGCAATGGCTTGTGCTGTAAGGTCAAGAATTGACAAATGGGACCTCATAAAATTGCAAAGCTTCTATAAGGCCAAAGACACTGTCAATAAGACAAAAAAGGTCACCAACAGATTGGGAAAGAATTTTTACCAATCCTAAATCTGATAGGGGACTAATATCCAATATATACAAAGAGCTCAAGACACTGGACTCCAGAAATTCAAATAACCCCATTAAAAATGGGGTGCAGGGCTAAACAAAGAATTCTCAACTGAGGAATACCGAATGGCTGAGAAGCACCTGAAAAAATGTTCAGCATCCTTAATCATCAGGGAAATGCAAATCAAAACAACCTTGAGATTCCACCTCACACCAGTCAGAATGGCTAAGATCAAAAATTCAGGTGACAGCAGATGCTGGCAAGGATGTGGAGAAAGGGGAACACTCCTCCATTGCTGATGGGATTGCAAGCTTGTACAACCACTCTGGAAGTCAATCTGGAGGTTCCTCAGAAAATTGGACATAGTACTACTGGAAGATCCAGCAATACCTCTCCTGGGCATATACCCAGAAGATGTTCCAACATGTAATAAGGACACATGCTCCACTATGTTCATAGCAGCCTTATTTATAATAGCCAGAAGCTGGAAAGAACCCAGATGTCCCTCAACAGAGGAATGGATACAGAAAATGTGGTACATTTACACAATGGAGTACTACTCAGCTATTAAAAACAATGACTTTATGAAATTCTTAGGCAAATGGTTGTATCTGGAGGATATCATCCTTAGTGAGGTAACCCGATCACAAAAGAAGTCATTAGATATGCACTCACTGATAAGTGGATATTAGCCCAGAAACTTAGAATACCCAAGATACAATTTGCAAAACACAAGAAAATCAAGAAGAAGGAAGACCAACGTGTGGATACTTCATTTGTCCTTAGAATAGGGAACAAAATACCCACGGAAGGCGTTACAGAGACAAAGTTTGGAGCTAAGATGAAAGGATGGACTATCCAGAGACTACACCACCTGGGGATCCATCCCATAATCAGCCACCAAACCAAGACACTATTGCATATGCCAGAAAGATTTTGCTGACAGGACCCTGATATAGCTGTCTCGTATGAGGCTATGCCAGTGCCTGGCAAATACAAAAGTGGATGCTCACAGTCTTCTATAAGATGGAACACAGGGCCCCCAATGGAGAAGATAGAGAAAGTATCCAAGGAGCTGAAGGGGTCTGCAACCCTATAGGTGGAACAACAATATGAACTAACCAGTACCCCCAGAGCTCGTGTCTCTAGCTGCATACGTAGCAGAAGATGGCCTAGTCAGCCATCGTTGGGAAGAGAGGCCCCTAGATCTTGCAAACTTTATATGCCCCAGTACTGGGGAACGCCAGGGCCAAGAAGTAGGAGTGAGTGAGTAGGGGAGCAGGGTCAGGGGAGGGTATAGGGAACTTTTGGGATAGCATTTGAAATATAAATAAAGAAAATATATAATAAAAAAAAAGTGTGTAACCCTGGGCTTCTAAAGACCTCTCCACATTCACTTACCTCATTTGGACTGCACAAATAGCAGTACCTTCCCATCCTCCCATAGAACCATCACTCCTCCACTCAATACTCAAGAGATAGGAATCAAAGCAAAAGATTAGCTCCAGCATCACTGTCACTGGAACGTCTGAACTCCCGGGGGAGGCATCCTGATTTTGAGCCCTGAAGCGTTTCTTTTCTATGTCACCTGAAAGTAAGTTAGAATCAGAGACTAAGGCCTGAAGACATTGGCCAGAGAGAAGGCTAGGTTTTTAGGAGTAAATAGGAGAGAACAGAGAACGTTGGTTTCAATTTTTGTTCTTGTTTTTGTTTGTCCATAAGTATGTGTGGTGTATGCATGCTCACATGTATGTAGCATACATATGTATACAGGAGCACTTGCACTTGTGTAAGACTATATACAGAGACAGAGGTTGACGTAGGAGGTCTTCCCATGTCATGCTTATGTATTGAGACAGGGTCCCTCTTACTGTACCCAGAGCTCACTTTTTCAGCTACTTAGCTTTTTTACTATGAGCTACAGGTTTGCTGACATGCACCCCATCCCCCAGGCTGAAAGATGGGCTCTGCGAATCCAAATTCCATCCTCACACTTAGCAGGGCAAGTGCTTTACAACCTGAGCTGTCAGCCCAGCCCCAGGACTGAAAGGATACAGCTTTCCCCACTAAATCCCTTCTCTAACTTTGCACACTCTCTCTCTGTGTCTCAATGGAGAGACAGCAAGCCTCATCTCTGCCAGACACTGATGTAGGTGCCAAAATTGAAATGATGTGAGAGCTTCCAGAAGCAGAGAGTGAAAAGAGGAGACAGTAGCATAAAAGCTCCATGAATGTGATAAGCGAGTCTATAAAGGAACAACTAGCAGACACCTTTCTTTAAGAATCTGAGTGGCTGGGGAGTGGTGGTGCATGCCTTTAATCCCAGCACTTGGGAGGCAGAGGCAGGCGGTTCTGAATTCAAGGCCAGCCTGGTCTACAGAGTGAGTTCCAGGACAGCCAGGGCTACACAGAGAAACCCTGTCTCGAAAAAAAACAAAACAAAACAAAAAACTCAGAGTGACCTTCCCAGATAGACACCTATCAGAAGCTTGAATGACTTAACCAAGATGAAAAACAGTAGCCTGTGTTGTCTTACTCCACTCAACTGTGTTTGATTCTGAAAACTATTCCTCCCAGGCTTGTGAAAAAGTCTGGTTGGCTGCATCAGAGGACTACTATTAATAACAACAATTTAGTAGTAGTGGTGGTAGTAGTAGTATTTAATACTTAACAAAATGCAAATATTATTAATATTTAATAATGCCTTTGTTATGGCAGGAAGAAATCGAAATCCACTCTGAACTCTTTCTAGTTCAGATTCAAAGGCCTGTGCTCTGAGAGCTCTCAGAGTCTTCCTAGATTTGACTGCAGCTTTCTGGATGCTAGCTGGTCCCCTGTCTTATTCCTATACATTCCAAAGATTCCATCAGCTCAGGATCTAAGAAAATTCTTAAGTCCTGTGGCTCTGTATTGGTCTTCCTCCACTGTCTCTCGCCATCCCCTAAGCTTTCTCTAACACCCAACTTTATTTCATGAACCTTTATTTATCTGAGGTGCCTGAGGCGAGGAGACACAGCTCTAAGACCCAGAAAATCTGCAGTCTCCTTCTGACTCAGCCATTACTGCTAAGTCTTCTTAAACAAGTTTACTGTGGTGTTTGGGCCCTGGTTTGTTTGTCTTTCCAATAAGATCATTAGATTTCACCTGATTTAGCAGGTACAGGTTCAAAGCTTTTGACTGATTACTGAGGACTTAGTGAGGCATAAACTATCAAGTGCTGTTGACACACACACACAGCCTAGTATGCAGATGCACTTCAGCTCTGGGAGATCCTCTGTCTTTAAAGGAAGAACCATCTTTATTTCTATGCTGTACAGAACCTCTTTCTTTCTTTTATTTTATTTTTTTAATTGGGTATTTATTTCATTTACATTTCCAATGCTATCCCAAAAGTCCCCCACATGCTCTCCCACCCACTCCCACTTCTTTCTTAAAGTGATCATCTTTCAAGCAGATACCCCTTGTCTCTCAGGCTCTGACACACAAATCAATTCCATTTCAAAATTGTCTGCTTACAGCGAATGTCTAATTTTTCTCTTTCTCTTCTTTCTCCTGCTAAACCTGTTTCTGTTTTCTAAAGATTTCTTCCTGCTATTAGCTATCTTGAGCCCAGGAGTCCAATACTTGGAATGAGGTTCTGCGGATACATGCTGGGGCGTTTGGGCCCAGTGTCAAGAGGGATCGCTTTCCAGAACAGTCTAGACTGTATGTGGACCCAGTTCCAAGGGGAAGAGGCGGAGGCAGTACTGCCTGAGTCATGAGGCGATCCGGCTGGGACCCAGGCTTGGAGCAAGCAGACTTGTCGAGAGTGCTCTCCAGCTGGCTAGGTCCTCCTCAGCTCAGGGTAACTCTGCCAAGAGAAGATTCTATTGCTTACTTCAGGCTTTCGTCTACGGGACGCCGTGACTATCACTGCGCCGCTGTGTATGGTTCCTCTATGGGACATAGGCAAAGGGATGCAAACCACCCCTTCCCAGATCGTCGATATTACCTGTGTGAGTTATTACTGTCCCTGAGTTTGCATGGATGGCAGAAAATGGGGACATGCTAGGCTATGCCACCTGCCTCAAGAAGAGCCCTATATCTGGCTTAGTTCACTGAACTCACTAGCTTCACTGTTTGTCATGGAGAGAAAAATCTGTCATTTGTGCTTGGCACGCAGGAATAGAAGGTGAGAAAGACAAGGGTTTAATTACGTGCCTGCCACCTTCCCGGAGTCCTGCCTTCTCCAGCTTGTTCCTCAGCTATAGACGATGTTTCATTTAGTCAATTCCAAGATGACATTACTTTATGCAGGAATGAGGAACATAAACAATGCTGTCCATTAGGCTGACACACAACTGACAATAAAATACATCTTTGAAGCAAAGAACAAAAATGTCTTAAAACAAATGAAACATGGCACCTACCTCAGAAGGCTGCTGGAAAGATTAATTAAGATCATGCATCTGAAAGTGTTTCAAAAGCTGTCAAACACGGTAACTTTGCTGTTGCATTCAATAAAGGCCAGGGAGGGGGGAAACAGAGTCCGAGGTCAGCGAGCCTTGTCTCTCTTGCTAGTACTATCAACTCCTTGCTGGGCCATCCTGGGCTATGTCTCACTCCCTCAAGGAGCTTGGTTATCATTTGGGTCATAGTTTCTACTCTGCTTTTCTCACAAGTTCAGAAACCAAAGAAAACACAAAATATGATTATATATATGTATATATATGTGTGTGTGTGTATGTGTGTATATATATATATATATATACATGTATATATATTATTTGTTCACCTGAAACTCAAATTCAGTCCAGCATCTTTTATTTTTATTTTCCAAGCATTGCAACTTTATATAAATTAAAGGGCTCAACAATTGCTAAGTTCAAGGCAATGTAACAATCACAGGAATAAAACCCAGGCATTCTCAAAGGACAAGGTGGATTAAAGGTGAGTTCCTGGGGAGTTAAGGACCATCAGAAACTTTTAATGATGGTAGAGTCCAAAGAATGGAAGTCAAGAGGCAGTGGAGAACACAGCTTTTATAAAAAGGCTTCTAATAGAATTAGCCAGATCCACCTCTACAAAGGTGCTTGCCCGTCTCGGGGGGGGGGGGGGCAAGACTTCAAACAAATGAATTTTAAAAAGGAAGAGGAGTAGGAATAGAAGTAGGAAGAAGAGGAGGGAGGGGAGAGGAGACCACTAAATAAGTAATAATTACAGGAAGAATGTTCAAATGTTGCAGTGGGAACCAGCAAGATGGCCCAGTGAGTAAAGTCACTCACCACAGAGCCTGATGACCTGAGTTTTGTCCAGGGACCCACATGGTAGAAGGAAGGAGACAACTCTAGCAAGACATCCTCTGACTCACACACAAGCAAACACTAAAATGATTTTTTTTAAATGTCCCCTTTGGGGCCTCATTAAGCATATGCATCACTTTAGATCAAAGAGGAAAGTTCCTTGTGAATGGGGCAAGATTCTAGTACGTAAGAATGTTCCATAAATAAAGGCAAAATTATAAATTATTGACTTGTCATGTTTCTAAGGGTTTCAGATAGGTTTTTTTCCCTCTTGTTTTGTCTTTATCTGTAGTGTCCACAATAAACAAACAAATAAATAAATACAATATTACCATCATAGCATTTTACAAATAGAATGTCAAACCATACCAAAATTGCAAAGGTTGAATTTATTTATCTCATCTTAGGTCCCACTACATCATTCTTTTCAACCTATGGGTTGTAACCCCTTTGGGGGTCAAAGACCCTTTCACAGGGATCACCTAAGACCAACTGCATATCAGATATTAACATTGCTATTCACAATAGTAGCAAAATTACAGTTAAGACGTAACAATGAAAATAGTTTTATGATTGGAGGTCACCCCAACATGTGGAACTCTATTAAAGGGCTGCAGCATTAGGAAGGCTGAGCACCAATGTCCTCAATAGATTCTTTACTACAGCTTAGACTTAATACAAGCAGAGGGAACAGTTTGTGTGAACACATTTTGTTTGGACTTTAAGCATTGCTAAATTCAGGTCTTGGTATTTGATCACGTTGCTGAGAAATTCAAGTCTACTTGGATATCAGACAATAATAAGTGAATGACCTTTGTAAGATCTTGTGACTCATTCACACCTCTGCATCGGGTAGATAGGGGGTATGATCCCTGGTTTGTCTGTGTACTACTAAGTCTTAGGGCTCCTACACAGTACTTGTCAAATTCTTGCAATAGGCTGGTGACAGCTGGATGCCAGCCCTGGTTCCCTCCCTTTCTTACTAACAGTCTTGGCACTCCAGTTAAACCATCTGTGGCTCTGATGCCTAATCGAAGAGACACAATGACTACTGCGTCTTTGCAGAGTTGTTTGTGAGAGTCCCATGAATTAATATGTGGAAGGGTATTGAAATTAAAAAACAATATGTTGGCATCAACAAACCTTAAATATTTAGTTAGTTTCTTCACATGACTGGGCAAAGAACCTCAGCTTCCTTGGGTAAAGCTTGTTTTCTCTGTTTTCAACATATGCACCCTCAGGCATGGGAAAGAGTTAGCTAGGCATTTTTAAGTCTTGTTTGATGTGGAATCCCAAGCCCCTGTTCTGGAGGGATGGGAAGTTGACCTTGACTTTAAGATACAGTCTGATAAGGTGAATGAGGTAGAGCTGGTCACTTGACAGCTGACAGCTGACAGGTCTAACTGCGGATCACAAAGAGAAACTATGGGGAAGGAAAATACTTTGAGAGCTTTGAGTGTTCTTATAATCTGAACAAGATGGTTATTCATATATAGCAGACTGCTATGGCTGGTGGAGATTCAAAATCTTCCTCGGGGAGGGAAGCAAAAACTTGAATGGGCAGAAAGGTAATTTGGAAATATGGGACTATATTATCAATTAAGACTGCTTTGTAAAACCAAGATATGGGAAATAATAATGTCATCTGACAAACATAGTAGTACACAGATAAATCAGGGACCATAATAGTCCATATTATGAGCTGTAATCTAGCAATATATATTTAGAACAAGAGTAAGTCCTGGCAGACATAAATGGGGATTTGTGTTTGCAGATGTTTACATAAAAGTCTGAATAAGAAAAGGATTTTGACATACCCACACAACAGATAACAACTGAGCCAGAAACAGAATTCAGATCCCTGGGCTTTCAGAATTGTTAACAATTAAATGCAACAGACTCACTCTGTCTTTTCCTTGGGTTTTAATGCATTTTAACTGGGAAAAGTAGAAAAGTAATAATATAATAATGACACTCTCAGTCATATCAAGGTCAATCCTAAGCCTTCTTTCTATACTTGATTGGACTTGATTACAGTGACTTTCTCAATTAAAATGACCTTATTTAATACAAGCATTCACGGTCCTATCATCACACTGAGGTATGAAGGGGACCGGACACTGAAGGAAAAATAATATAAGTTATGTTATAAACAGAAAACAAAAAATACTTATAATCATATCCAACTCTCTGTACCTATGTGTTTCAATTTGGGATAATTGCAAAACCCATTTTAGACAGTTCAAAATACAACAAGAATGTTCAAACTCCAATTTCTAATCTCAAAGGGATAAAAAAAAAAAAAGAGGCAAAAATGAAGTGATCACTGCAATATTCTAAGATGAGCCGACAGGGAAGTGATATAAACACAGGACATCATAAACTGAGTCTTGGATTTCTTGCACTCCAAAAATATGGCACTCAGTTCAGCATTAATTGGTTCTCTAAATACTATTGGGTAAAATTTTCATGAAAAAAAAATGATTTATTTGGGATCACGATTCTTGTTCAAGGTAAAAGGGATATATCTGGAGACAGTCTTTCAGTTGGCAGTTCTGAGGTAGTCTCAGGCATCACGTGGTGAGAGACAAGGAGTGTGCTAGAGACTTACCCAAACTGGTTTTGAGAGCAGACACACTGTCAAGATAACCCATTAACCATCAACCCACTAAGTCCATTCATTTGAATAGTATCCTCATGGCCTTTTGCCTGTCCTAACTGATACCCTCTCTTAATCTCTCATAATGGGGATTAAGTTTCATGTAAATTTCAAGGAAAAGAATCCATGGTCAAACCATGATAGTTATCAGGTAATCCATGTCCATCAATTTAAGGAGAAAGTATGTATAGACTCTGTGGTCTTTTCATCTGCACGTGTATGCTCATGTTCTCTTTCTAGAATACTAGTCTGTCATTTTCTGTAATCGTACTAAGACTGTCAATCAAAATGCTCTGTCCTTCCCCACAGGAGTTGACACTAGAACACTAACTTGACAGTAAGGGTGTGACAATATCCTTATCTGCTATGATTTGTGCAGTGACAAGGAAGGAGCCAAGAGGAAATGACAATAGTCTTATGTGGAATTGCTATATAGACATAAGGGCACAAAATGCTTCTGGAAGGCTGTGTAAATCTAAAACTGTCAGCAACTAAAAGCTGATTATCATTCATAATGGCATGTGAGTATCGGCAAAAGGATGAATGGAAGAGAAAAAAGAAGAGAGAGAAAATCAAGTCGTGTTTATTTAAGTCCTGCATATGCATACACTTACTTACTTGGTGATAAAGAATTGACCCTTTCTTCATAAAAGAGACCAAAGTTAGACTAATGCAAAATTGTCCAGTACATTTTATTGCTTGTATTAATGGTATCTGAGTTTTTTGTTCTTACAGCTGAGCATCTTCTGAACAATGCAAGAAAGTCCAACAAGGTCTTGTCTGCAAAGAAAATCTTACATGAAATCTCTATGTAGAGGCAAAACAGGACACTGTGATTGACAGGAATGCAGGTTTGGAGAAAGTAAACCAAGCTTGATCCCTTCTATATCCTCAAATTAGAACTTGAGATATTTCTGTAGGACCCTAGTATCTAAAGAAGCAGTTACAAAACCATCTGTGGACCCTACTGAAGACTCAGGACACAGCGGGTATCTACTTCATCTGTCTGATTTTCCTTGATCTTTTCCTTATCACAGTAGCTGCATGTAAATGCACAGATGCTTTGTGAATGATGAAGCAATTTTCTTGGTGTCTTCCCAACTAAGTACCGTATTTCTTTTCTTAAAAACAATTTCCAGAGTTACTAAGAGGAATACTTATAATAGGTAGCCTGGCTCCCTTTGCCTCTTGTTCCTTCAATATTCTGCAATTGACTTTCTCATTTAGTAGAATCTATATAAGATTGGAATTAGGAGAGCTGTTCATCAGCCCCAGCTCTATTAAATCCCTCTCTTCTTGGCTATCCATCTCCCTGCTGGTGATGAAGGGGTTGAGCTGGGTGAGACTGAGAGCCCGTCCAAGTCTATCATTCCATGGCTCGTATAGAGCAGGATATTGATGACTCACTTAGCAGATAAACAAGTTCTCCCCATGTGCAGTCTGCTAAAATAATGAGCGGAACTCTTTCTAAACAGAAAAAAATTTTCACACCCGACAGAGTCCAAAACCTCTGAGGTTTAAACAAGGGGAGCTTAATGCTAAGCAGATGAATCCTCTACAATAACATGGCAACACTTCTTGGCAAGCCATGTTCTCTTATGATCGCTCCTGAGCGGCTTGGCTGTTTTGTACTGGGACACCTGAGGTCGGCTCCAGCCCTTGCCCTGTCCTTACCCATCCCAGCACACCCTTTGCATTTTGCTGCAGAGCATCCCACTGAGTACAAGAAACAAAAGCCGCCTTTACAAATGTCCCCCAGAGAGACTGGAAAGTCAACTGTGGTCAGTTTGTAATTATGCTTCCTTTTCACTGCTTTAAGCAAATATCTGTCCCAAAGGTTCCTAGAATTTGGACAATGGACAGACATAACAATAGCTGTCACATCTCTTGCCTATCCCATAAACATACATCAGCATAAGCACATGAGGTAGACAATATCCATAAGCGAAAGAATATAGAACTGAAACATAGAAAAGTATCTTGCCTAATATTCAACCTCAAGGAAATGGATCCAGGGTCCAAACCTGGAAGCATCTTCCTCCATCTTGTTGCTTCTTGTGGTGGAAGGGTGAGGAATCTTCTAGAGTCTGGAGTCTCCCATTGAAATCCCTCTCCTAACATCATTCCTTGGTCAGGGTTTCAATGTGTTCATTTGGCTGCTAGACACATAAAGCTAAAACCTGAACCCTTCACAACTGAGATTCTATCTAGAGGTATTTGTTTTTCTTTGGTTTATATGAGAAAACAAACAGGATTTGTTTGATTTTGTTTCACAATAAGACTATTCTCTCAAAATGCTATGGTGCAGACCATGTAAACTGTGAGTTTTGCTGCCACTGAGTAACTGTAGTATTCCTAGGACTCATTAGGAAAGTGGGCCCTAGAGGACAAAGTTCCATTAAAAGTTCTCAAAGGAGAAGGGGAGCAGGGAGGAGCTGTGTGTATGGAGGACTGGGAGGATGGGTGGGGGCTGATATTGGGATGTAAACTGAATGAATAAATAAATAAATTGATAAAATATATAACTTAACAAATAGTTCACAATCTCTGAGCTGAGATGGAGCCTTACCAACTGTCCTTCAATGGACCTTTCTCATTTGCACAGAGCTCAAGGCGGAGATGCTGCACTCAGCAAACTCAACAGCAAGAGCCACGCAAAACCCCTTCAGGCACATAATTTAACCTTAGAAAATTAATGAAGGCTCCCATCTAGAGGCAGTGTGCCTTAGCAATCACACTGGTCCCCACAGAAGAGTTTTCTTTTGTTAAGCTCATATATTCACTGCCATGTTGTGCTGTCAAATTGAACGTAGAGAGCAAGCTCTGTAAGACCTTTAAGGGATGCTAAGATACAATGAGGCAAAATCTATAGCTATGTCTCTAAAAGGATCAATTCCAAGGGCATCTGGTCATGTCACTGTGCTCTGTAAAGACTGAGAACATTCCTGGGGGACCTTTAAGTTTAATGACAAGACCGTATGTTTTTCTCTGACTGAGGGACAATTTTCATTCACTTAGACATGGTGCATGTCACAACCAATTGTGTTTAGCTTCGAGTCACAGATGCCTGGACATGGTGTCGTCTTCTAGATGGCCACTTTCTGATACCTCTATGCAGCAGTGCCTCTCTTTGACTCAGACATTCTTACTCATCTTTCAGGACTCAGAGTCTTTCTCCACCTCTGCATGGACTTGATTAGGCCCCAGGACTCTTCAGGCTTAGCAAAATCACAGGTAACTCAGAGAGTGTTGTGACTGTCCTTCAACTTCTGTGATTCCCTCATTATGCTCTGTCTCCTTACAGCATTTTATCAAGAAAGAAGTCAAGCCACGCAGTGAACTAAAGGCATGTAAGAGCTCTGTGGGTTGACATAGCAATAACACAACTAACAATTGTGCTTGCCTTTCAGAACTTACCATTCATGAAGTGAATTATTTGTGCACCTGCAGCTAAGGAGGTGTGCTGCTCTTAGACATAGAGTACTAGGGAACCTGGTTGGCAGCCATTTCTATAAAAACTGCAGGGCAGTCCCACTATAAGACTTCTAGAACAGTCTCCCTGGGAATAGTGCCTATTAGCCAGTGGGAATACTGAAGCCTTTGAGATGAGGACAGTGGGAAGCTGTAAGACAAAACTAAAGGATGAGGAGGGTCAGTTGTCTTGTTAACCTAACCATTCCTCTACTCTTCAGGTGGTACTTTTCACTAGCCATGCCTGAAAGGCTAGTTATATTGGCAGATTATCCTAGGAGTTGTCAGTAAGGATATCATTATTCTAATGTCATAAATGGTCATTGAACTCAGAGTGTAAATGACAGCTGAGTACACACATTGAGAGAGCGATATAACTGGGTTCTTCTTAGTCTCTATTATAGAATACCTCTCGTTCTAGCCCATTGACCTCTAGGTTTTGGGTCCAGCAAGTTCCTGCTACCCTACTCTACTATATGTCACATAGCCTTTCAATGGCCAAAACAGCTGAAACCTCTGTGTGCCTCAGCTATATGGGTTATTGATATGGTCTTCCTCGTGATCTGGAGTGCCACAGATGCAGACACAGACAAATATGGTGGCACGTGCCACCCTAACACTTGGGATGTAGAAGCAAGAGGATCAAGTCTAGTTCGAACTACATGAGACTCTGTCTCAAAGGAGAACAATAGCATAGAAGATCTCTTTTGGGGGTACATTTTTGAATGGTATGCACACAGCTTGTAAAGAATGCTACATAGGAAGAGAGAGAGAGAGAGAGAGAGAGAGAGAGAGAGAGAGAGAGCTACAAACTATAGGAAATAAAATAATAAAATTTAACAAGAACCCCCTCACAGTGACAATAAACTATAAACTAAACACATTGGGGGATAATATCAGAAAAATAGCTGGAGAGATACAGTTCCAAGATTGTCAATCAGTAATCTATGTGACCTACAATGAACATCCTGGAGCCAGTACTCTGTCTCCAGGGAATACACACTGATGCTGGTGAACCGTGTCAAAAAACATAAATGAACTATGCTCTTATGCCAATCACATCTGTGTTGCCCTGGGAAATGTCTCAGAAGAAAGGTAAGTTGCATGGATTCTTTAGACTGCTAAGCCAAAGATTCACTATTTGCACAAACATTTGTTGGTGAATGACAATGGATCAGTTGCTGCATGAAATCTCAAGAGTCAGTGTTACCTGACCCACTCAAAAAACTTGTAGCTATTCTCCTATAGTCTGCTAACTGGTGACCACAACATCCAACAGAAGTGATGTCAGTAAAGAAAGATTCGTGGTCTCAAGGCTGTTCAGCCTACCATGGTTGGAGAGACATGGCAGAATTCACAATGGTGGGAGCACTTGACAAAGACTCCTCATAAGGCAGAGGGCTGAGAAGCAGACAGCGCAGACAGAACCACCAGCCACACCCAACCACTTAACCTTTACATCTCCTTCAAGTAGTGCCATAAGCCAGAGAGGTCCAAACATGAGCCTATGGGACCTCAAGCCATAACAATGGGCTCAAAGAGCTTAGGCATTCAATTAGATCATGGTTGTAGTACAGTATTTATAGCTTTGTATGCCACCCTGGC
This sequence comes from Mus caroli, assembly GCF_978045245.1. Classification (NCBI taxonomy): domain Eukaryota; kingdom Metazoa; phylum Chordata; class Mammalia; order Rodentia; family Muridae; genus Mus; species Mus caroli. Next base: position 12,996,267 of record NW_028227269.1, read on the forward strand.
TGTCAGCTGGACTTAATATATTAAAAACCACAGTCTACTATGATGAAGAAAGTGAGTCAGGAGACATTTTTAGAAAGCATGCCTTCTCCAGCTCACCCATAGCCCCTTGCTTTTCTTCTGTATGATTTGTGCTTCTTCCACTCTTCCTCTTTCTTGGGATTCTTACCATATCCTCATGGTCAGAATAACAATGTTATGCATGCTTTTTTTGCTGTACCCCTTAGGGTATCTCTAGGCCCTCTGGCATTTGATGATACATGACTATGGCTATACACATGTGGATCCCTGAAAAAAGACAAGAATTCAAGCATGACTTTCTGGAATAAGTGGCCCCAGAGCTACACTGAAGCTTGCTGATAGAAGAAGTATCACTATGTATCTTGACTCCCTTGATATTCAATGTCTCCATTAATACAAGTAGGCACACCAATTAGGTAAACTCTAAAGCTTTGCTAGGTGAAGAATATTGAAATAGAGGCCCATAATTCCTAAGCTAAGTGGGTTTTTTTCTGTACTACATATTATAATTTTTTTCTTTCCCAACTCTGGTTCTATAGAGTCATCAGTAAGTTAACAATTCAATGACCAGGCACTTATCCCTAACTCTACATTTTCCTGAGAAAGGATCATTCCTATGCATGGTTAGTCTTGATTGTCAGCTCACTGGAACTCAGAAAACACTATGGAAACAAGTGTTTTAGCATATTTGTGAGGGGTTCCTAAATGAGACTAACGGAAGTAAAAGACTTGCCTTCAATGTGGGTAGACCATTCCAGGGTGTGGAGTCCTGAAGTGAATAAAAAGGCAAAGTTAAGGCAAAGTTGCCTTAGTCATCAAGTACTCATCCCTTCCCCAAGACTCATGTGTTAAAGCCTTGGTCTGAAGTTGGCAGATGTGATCAATGGGAAATGAGGGCTGACCTAATCAATGTATTCATCCATTGATGGATTTAGTAACAGATGGCTTTATTGAGAGGTCATCGAAACTTTCAGAGATGGTGCCTACCTGGAGGGAGTTAGTCACTTGAAGCACATCTTTGAAGGATATATCATATAACAAAATCCTTTCTCTCTTTCTCCATTTTCCAGCTATCCTGGAGAGAGTAGCTACCCTCTTCCATGCCCTTCTGCCATGATGTGCCAGCAGCCTCAGCAAAGTCAAATAATAAGAGAGTGAGTCATAGACTAGTCCTCTGAAACTGACTGCTTTAAAGCATGAGTCTAAATAAATTCTCCTTCCCTTAAATTATTCAGGTGTTCTACCACAGCAACAAAAGTCCTACTAACATGATGCTTAGTAAAAGCTATCAGAGAAAGGTTGGCCTCCTGCAGTATGGTGTATCTCCTCCTCTTCTTGGCTCTTCTGCCCAGGGCACCATGAAAATAGGAGTCATACCTGCAGAAGATAATAGAGAACACCAATATTCATAACCAAAACCAAAGCCAAAAGAAAGGGTACTGGGTGGGTCCCCTTCTTTTCCTCCTGTGCCCCTCCCAAGATGAACATTTAGTGTTCCCCAGGCTGCTCTTATCATCTTGTGAGGCACACAGTCTCTGCTTATGCAGCCAGAGTAGACAGAACATCAGTGTTCTCAGATTCTGTCCAGGCCAACAAATCTCACACTTCCTTCCCAGGAGGGGAAGAGTGATCTCAAGGGTGGAAGCCATTGTTACTCCTTCCTGTGGGCTGGGTTGTTCTAGGAAGGATGTGTACTTCCCCTTGAAACCTTAATTTATTTACTTTTAAAATGGGAAATGATCAGACATTGGAATCCTATTGAAGCTAAAATACCTTAAACGTTGTGTTCCCATCTAGTTCAGAACAGGGCTACTGCCCACACCAACCTGACAGAACTGAGGAGACTGTTTCAGAGGGAAAACTACTCCTCTGGGATAGAATTTGCAATTCTCTAAGCATGATCTCCTTAGACACATTTCATGGGTGGTGTGGAACAAGGAGCTGAAACCAGGAAGGCATGGCCCAGTTTGTCCTTCAAGAAAGAACACTATGAAAGCGACTCTTTGATAGTCCCTGGCAGTCATCTCTTTCAAGTTTGTCTCTGTATATTTGAGGTTGTGGTGTTCTCAGAATAGTCTATACATTGACTGAGAGTAGAACTATTGATATCTTAATGGTCGGTGTGTGCTGTGGAGCTCTGCTTTGGGTTAAGACACACTTGTTCATCCTAAATCAATGACTATGCTTCTTTGATCTTCCTTTCACTGGTATTTCTTCCCAAGACATTTTCCACCCATGTGATTCCAACTTGACCCTATAGACACAGAAGGCCAGGAAGATGGCCCAAGACAAATAGGTAAAGAGAATCACTAACCACTCAAACAGCAGTTGAGACATGTACCAGGAAAGTAGGACACAGTTAGTTCCCAAAACATATTAGTGGCTTCATTGCTAAAACTTCAATCACTGGAAGCTTTAAGAGACAATCTAGTAACACTTTGTGTAAGGAGCCGCCCTCACATTCGCCATTACAAGATGGCGCTGATGGCACTGACACCCGTGTTCTAAGTAGTAAACAAGCAAGCTGCGCATGTGCCGGGGTAGCTTTCCACGCCATGTGCTCTGCCTTTCCCGTGACGACAACTCCGGCCGATGGGCTGCAGCCAATCAGGGAGCGACATGTCCGAGGCGGAGGACAGTCCTCCATAAAAGGGAGAGGGCTCCGCCATTGCTGTCTCTCTCTCTCTGGCTCTCCTCTCCACTGGCTCCTGATGGGGTAAGCAATAAAGCTTGTGCTGCAGAAGATTCCGGTTGCCCTGAGCGTGTTCTTACCAGGGGGAACAAAAGCGCGGGCAATAACTTTGATTCAAATATTTGTAAATGTGGGAGAACCATTTGTAGAAAGATAATCGGACCTCTCAGTAGTGCCAGGAATAAAGAAAATTTGTTAGGCTCTACATGTATAGAACTGATAAATACACACACACACATACACACACACACACACACACACACACACATGCACACAAGGAATTTATGACACTGGCTTGCAAGTAATGGTTTTAGTAGTCTAATAATGGCTGTCTCCTGATGGAAGGGCCAAGGATGTGGTAGTTGTTCAGTCCATGAGACAGTATGTCTCAGTAACCCTAATCTGGTCTAGCATTCCAGAGAAGCTGTAAAGAACTTCAGGTCTTGGATCTACATTGGAATCCCAAAGAATTAGGTTTTAACACCAGTAAAGGAGTGTCGCAGTAACAGGATACATGAACTTGCCAGCAAGAATGAGGGCAAGTAGGCAAAAAATAAATAAATAAATAAATAAATAAAAAATAAAAAGTTTCATTCTTCCATTTCTTTTATGTAGGATGCTACCTGAAGGTGTGACCCAGCTTTAGAATGAGTCTTCCCACCTTAAATGACCCAACTGAAAAAAATTTTCATGAGTCAGAGGGCTAAAGGACACTATGAGAACACAGCACACAAAACCAGCTAAGCAGGTCTCATAGGGGCTCACAGAGACTGAAGAGACAAACAGACAATGTATGTATCTGAGTTAGGTCCTCTGCATATACATTATGTCTGTGTAGCTTGGTGTTCTTGTGAGATTCTCAACAAGAATGAGAGTGGAAGATGGTAGGTGGGTAGTCGAAGGGATCTCTAGCTCTTTTGCCTATGCTTGGGACCCTTTTCTTCCAACTCGTTTGCCTTGTCCAGCCTTGCTATACAGGTTTATGCCCTTATATTGTATCTTGTTAGGCCATGTTCAGTGGATATCCCTGGGAGGCCTGCTTTTTTGGGGGACTAGGGGAAGGTATGAGGCATGGATATGTGATCTGGGGGGTAGGGGGATCAGGGTAGGGTCTGGGAGGAAGGGGAAACTGAATTTTAGAGGTAATACATGAGAGAAGAATAAAAGAAAAAAGAAAGGAAATCCTCCTCAAGCATGCCCAGGTGTTTGTGTTTTAGTTGATCCCAGATGTAGTCAAGTTGACAATGAAGATTAGCGCTCACAGAGGGTTACTGAAGGCTGTGAAGAATCATAGTCCACTAAGGATGCTCTAATAAAACTGCCTTCAATGGAGTGGCTTATAAACAACTGGCATTTATTTCTCAAATTCCTGAAGGCTAGAAGTACATGATCAGGGAGCCCATACCTGGGCTCTAGTGAGGGCTCTTTTTTGAATTGTTCTTATATGGTTGTCATACAGGACAAACTAGGTCACTGGCCTCGTTCAAAGGCACTATTCCCAGTTTTGTGTGTTCTTTATCATAACACAAAAGTTCCATCTGTCTCTAGATACTATATCCTGAGGTGGTAGGATGCCTGCATAAGAATCCTAACTAAGGTGCATATATACACAACCCACTGTATAAAAACACAATATGTTGAGCTTCAGACTCAGATATAATATGCAGTGTAGAACCTTAAAGAAAATTAAATGCTAAGGCAGATGCATTATGGCAAGACAAAGGCAATAGTTTGGAAAATCCGAGTCTCTGCTATATCTTCGTAGATTTTCCCATAGATTCTAGCTACCCAGATTCTAAAACCTCCATCTTGAAAAAGTATTCTTTCTCCCCCTGTACTAATAACCAACACTCCTTCTTATGTGCAGAGATGTAAGGTTCTCCAATTTGTAAAGCCTCCATTTATGAATACCAGGTTAACTTTTTGTGTTACATCCCTTCATATTCCAGCTACATAGTCTAGATAAGTTTCTAACATATTGAATTCAGAAACTACTGCCATTTTATCTGTCCTGTTTAACTGTGCACTAAAGAACTGCCAGTATCTACTGTGTGTCCAACTTTCTAACACTGTATAGCAATGTTGTCATCTACAGAGTTCATACTTAAAAACTACACAATTGAACTATTAAAAAAAAAAACTTAGAAAACTTCTGGGTGTGGCTTGTATACCTGTAACTCTAGCACTGGGAATGGTGACAAGAGAATAGTTAAGGATTCTTTTTGTCTTTTTCTTTTTCTTTTCTTATCTTTTCTTTTTTCTTTTTCTTTTTCATTTTTCTTTTTCTTTTTTCTTTTTTTTCCTTTTTTTTTTTTGGCTGCCACCCCAGCTAAACAACAGTAAACTCAAGCTTCAGAAAGAGACCCTCAGCACTCCAATATGTACATTTTTTCTAGTGAAACTATGGCCATTTATTTGGAGATCAAGGGACAAAGGACTATATAATCATCTAAGGAATCCCTAGCCACAAGCAAGATTTTACCCTGATGCTCAGAGACCCTTATCATGACTCACTAGTGAGCCATGGGGGACTATTCACAGTGAGTCCTTGCTGAATCCAAACTCAAATCAGGTCCACAGACTCTGCCAACATACACCATGCCATTTTCCCATTCTCTACAATTTCGTAGTTGACATACTTGCAGAATCAAGACCTTCTTTTGTGTCCTTGACCTATTGGGTCAGAGTGGGTGTAGAAGAGGGAGCCAAATAAAAGGCTCTGAAGTTGGCTAGCCACCTACTCCACTCCCATGTAGAAAGCAAATAGAAATTAATATTGCATTCGTAGGCAAAGAAATGCACCACTCCCAAAACTTATAGGATGAAAGATTTGTGATTTCTCCTACATTTCCTGCAGAAGCTAGATGGATCCTGGAAATTCTGGTTAATAGTCACAATACCAGTCAAACATTTGCCCATTAAAGATAACTTTCCGAATGTGGTATCATTGTGCCTGTGCAGACTAAAATGGCTTTGGACACATAGTATATGTTCCTTGCAAGCACATTCATTTCTGACAAAATCATCAAAAATAAAAACTAGTTGACATCTATATTGTATAGACAGCAATATATGTGCCCTAGTTTTCTCTGGCCTATATTGACTGCTTCTTCCCACAGTGGATTCTGAAGAGATACAGATCGTTAAAAACTTCCCCATAGAGCATCCTTGTACGCCATTAAGTTGACCATATCATGCTAATCAAGGAGGATGAGCAGAGCCTGAAGAGCTATGTTAAAATATCTATAATCAAAATCCAGGAGTTAAAACTTCAGAAGATTGGGGACCTGGTGCTTGACCAATGTTTTAAAAGATTAGGGACAGTTTAAATGGCTGCAGTTCTCATTTCTTACCTCAAATAAGGAAACACAATGCCTATCAGGCCTCTTGTGTCCACAAAGAAACAAAAGATTGTGAAAGCATATGTAATTATAAAGGTATTTGCTTATGTTAATTATATTAAACATACTCAATGGTTTGACGTAAAACAGTAACAATGCATAGTATGTTTTATAATCCATAGAAATCAAAGTGTGTGACTAAAAGAATACAAGCTGCATGTGGCTTAGTCTTGCCAATGTGGTGGAATTGACACTGCCCAGGAGAATAATAAAGCATACGCTGACTATGAAGCCTGAAGATGTTTCCAGACAGGATTAACTAAGCGGGAGAGGGTCTGCCTGGAGTGTGGGTGGCCCCACACCATGCCTGGGGGGCCTGAACGAAATAACAAGGAGAAAAAGGAAAAGCTTTATACGTTTTCTTTTACCCCCTTTTCTCTTCTCTCCTCTCCTCTCCTCTCCTCTCCTCTCCTCTCCTCTCCTCTCCTCTCCTCTCCTCTCCTCTCCTCTCCTCTCCTCTCCTCTCCCCTCCCCTCCCCTCCCCTCCCCTCCCCTCCCCTCCCCTCCCCTCCCCTCCCCTCCCCTCCCCTCCCCTCCCCTCCCCTCCTCTCCTTTCCCACTCCTCTCCCCCTCCTCTCCTCCTCTCCCCCTCTTCTCTCTCTCTCTCTCTCTCTCTCTCTCTCTCTCTCTCTCTCTCCCCCCCCCCTCTCTCTCTCTCTCTGTCCACTACCACTATAGAAACACTTCTATTCTACTTTGACTCTTTCTGACATCAGTAATGGAAAAAAATCTCAAAACTATGAGTTGTGAGTTGTTTTTCTCAGGCATCATTTTGTGTCAGCCCTGAAAAGTCTGGCAGAATGACTGAAAACAGTGAGAGGAGTTCACCATGGAAGGTTCTTGTGCAGCAAGTGAACATTATCACCTACAAGTATATTGTCTAAACTGGATGCTCTGAATCCTAAAGTAACCATCAAAATTATAATGTAGGCAGGTATAGTTTATGAGCCAACTAAGGAGATCCATTGGAATTATTTTGAAAAGAAATAAGAAAAGTTCCACCAAGCCAGAACAATAGAGTAAAAGTCACGGGGGATACATAAACATAGATGAAACAGAAGAGAGCCTAATAGAAAGCTGGATGATGCAAGACAGGCTACACTGATAATCACATTATGTGTCACTAAAAATCAGGCACTGGGCTGGACAAAGGCATCAGCAGTGAAGAGTTATGTGTGGGTCCTGCAAAGGTGCATAGTTTAGTTCCCATTCCATACACGGGCAATGCACCACCCGCTGAAACTCCAGTTCCAAGGGGTGTGATGCCCCTATGGGCCCTGGCACATGTACACACACACATAAATTTTTTAAAATCTTGTTTAAAAGTGAAGAATGTTATATTTGATTAAAAAAATAACATTGGTACAGAGTAAGCCTCCTGTCAAAAAACCATCATAAATATGAATAAATGAATATAATAAAATTAAGGGGCTATTTTTAAAAGATACATCATAAAGTACTACCAAAGAGTGGATGGCAAAACTAACATCAAATCATGTACATCCAAGAACAAAGAGTCTCAGCAACAGCTAGGAAGGCATTTCATGATGATGAAGGAGTCAGTTCTTTAAAGAAACTTATTCCTAAACAGTAAGGGGTCTAAAATCCAATATCTCAAATACAAGAAGAACAATTCTTGTGAAAAGGCATAATCCCCCCTCTGCCACCCGAGATTCCAGTCAGGGATGTTAATATCTCATTTCTCAATAACCCAACTGATAAAACAGAGGGAAAATTAGGGCCATATAAATGGCATTTGTTCCTTTCTATCTCTTCAAGATTGTTCTAGAGTTTTAAGTCAAAACAACACGGAAGGAAAAGACAGACAAAGCACCAATCAGAAAGAAGTGAAAGTGTTCACTTATTTACATGATCATCCATGTAGAAATCCTCAAGTGGGATCCTCACAAAGCTACAAGAACATGGTAGTAAAACTTCATGATCTCGGTACAAAGAGTGCCCCAAGGATATGTAGTGTGTTCTGTTTATTGTATGTTAAAAGTACCTCGATACTTCTGTTTTAAAAATATATAAAAATGATACAGAGTGGACAAGATAGACTGGTGGCTAAGAACATTGACTGGCCTTACAGAATACTCAGGTTTGATTCCCAGAACCCACCCTGCAGCTCACAACCAGAGCATCCAATGCCGTCTTCTGACTTTTGTGGGCACCAGACACATACATTATTCACGGACATATATGCATGCAAAGCAGCCATACACATAAAAATGAGAAGTAAATAAATGTTTAAAAAAAAACATCAAAGTGAGATAAAGAGTAAAAACCAAAATTATCGAAAGGGAAGGCAGATAGAATTGTCTAGTTTTTAGGGTTTTGTAACTATAAAAACAAAGTATGACAAGAACTCCATTGAAGTTTAATTAATGCAAAAGAGTTGGCAATAATTGAAGTTCAAGTATGCATACAGCACTTCTGAGTAATAAAATGAGACTCCTACTCAATGAGCATTACAAATGAAGAAAAAGCTCATGAATATCTAGTAAATAGTAATTGTCTCTGTTCTGTTGCTATGAGGAGACAACATGACCAAGGCAACTCTCAGGAAAGAAAGCATTTCACTGGAACTTGCTCACTGTTTGAGAGTTTAGTCCATTATCATCATGGTGGGGAGTATGGAGGCATAAGGCAGACACTGTAACACTAACTGAGAGCTATATCCTGTTCCACAGGCAAAGACAGCCTTGCCCTGGCATGGACTGTTGAAATCTCAAAGCCTACCCTTCAGTGACATACTTCCTCCAACAAGGCCACACCTACTCCAACAAGGCCACACCTCTTAATTCTTCTAATCCTTTTAAATAATGGTAACCTTTGGTAACTAAGCATTCAAATATATAAATCTAGGGAGATCATCTTATTCAAACCACCACAGTAATTAAAAGCAAAACCACAAATAATCATAGGAGAATAAGAAGGGTTTTGTTCCAAAAAGAAAGAATGTAAGGTCAAGATGAAAACAACCTACTTGATTATAAATACTTGACCAGTGCTTAGCACATTTCTAGAAATGATGCATGCCTATTACATTAGTGTCCAACTGTGATGGATCACTTTGAGTGTCAAGTGGATCTGGAATCCACTGAGACAAGAGTGAGATCTGTGAGGGTCCTTCTAGGAGGATAAACCAAGGGAGGCAGAACCCTCTCCCAGGACAGATGCACTTTCCAGAGATGGCCTAGACATAAAGACATCATAGAAAAGCAGTCCTGATGACTGCCTGCCATTCTTTCTAACTGTTGAGTGCATCCATCCAGTTACCATCACTCCTGCCATCCTTTGCTGCTATCACAACACAGTTTTTCCTGCTTTCAAAGCAAAGTGGAGATCATACACTCTCCAGGAATTCCACAGACCCCCAGTGCCAAACTGGAACTTCAGTGGCACCCAGCATAGTGGACTGAACAGCAATTGGGTTCCCAGGTTCTCCAGTGTGCAGATAGCCATTGTTAGAATGCCCAGTGAGTATAGTATAAGCCAACCTAATGCTTTACTTCTATATGTTCACTCTATCAGTTATCTTCCTCTTGAAAACCTTAATCTACTACCTATGGTTTCTGATCTATGTCTTGTGCTTTACCTGTCAGCATCATTTTCTATAAATAGAATCTAGCTGGAAATTTGGGGTGACTTTCTTCATGGTTTATGTGTCTGGGCTGATGGCCTGACAGACTGCCACTTCATGTGCTCTCCCCATGGTCCCTTATCCCACCCCACAGGAGTCACCATGAACAACTCAGCAAGCAACTTGTGTGAAATAAGGTTTTGAAATATCAAATGTCAGTTTTCTTTGAGATACTAGCATCTAACAACATCACTTAAGGAGATTTCAAGGTATGTTAGTTCTTAGCATACTGCAAACTGGACAGCTTTAGACAGCAGAATTTTCAGTCAAGTTGGTGACAGGTTGAGATCATCCCACTGATTCTCAGGGAGTATCCTTTCTGGAATCTTCTAGCTTCCTTTGCATAGCATGCAACAGTACCACCCTACCTCTTTTTTCTACCCTAAGGTTCGCTGTATACATCTATATTTCTCCCCTAATCTTCTAAGACTACTAATCTCATTGGTTAGGAGAGGCCATAATTAAGCACAACATTTTAACTTATTTCTATATATGGAGTCTCTCTTCCCCAATAAGGTCACATTTGAGTATATCATTTGAGAGACAGAGTTCAAAGCATAGTTCTAGATGTTGGGGTATGATGTGGGAAATTGTATCTCTGTTCTTCCTCACCTACCTAAAGCATTCTCTGATTGGCTTTAATAAAAAAATCTGATGGCCAATTAACTGACCAGGAAGTGGGAGGTGGGACTTCCTGGAAGGAAGAGAGCAACTCTGGGAAGAAGAAGGAAAGCCTTCTCACCAGGAGACATGGGAGGAGATAATCACAGGATTTGAAGGTATAGCTAGCCACATAACTGGATTGGACGAGGTGGTTGGTTTAACCTAGATGAGGTACCTGAGAGTCTGTCCAGCTAAGGCCTAAGCTTTGAAATAATAAAAGGTCTCTGTGTGGTTACTTGGGAAAAAAACTAGTTAAGGAATAATTGCCACCATATTAATTTCCAGCATTAATTAATATCTACAGAATTTTAATAATCATTTAATCCACAACTAGGAAACACTATGGCTTTTAAGCAAAAGAGAGTTATTGGTTCTTCCCTTTCTACCTGTCCACAGGCATGTAGCAACAACAGATCCAAGATAGATAAAGCAAGACTGAGATGATGCTTAAAGGCTCTATCAAGCCTCATCTGGTGCTGGGGTCCATCTGGAGGAAGGTGAGATGAACAACTTGCGTGGCTTAGCCTTGCAGGTCTTATTTTTTGTTTTTTTTGTTTTTATTTTTTGGTTTTGTTTTTTTTTTTTGAGAGAGAGAGAGAGAGATCTTACTTGGTCTCTCAAGTTTACCCCAGTACCTGGTTTCTTGGATGGAGAGCTATGGGGACAGGAGGTTCTTGAAGTAGAAGCTTAAGTTGTATGATCTTGTACCTTAAGTTGGGAAGCCAAGCCAGTCCCCCAGTGCTGCTGCACGTTCACCTCCAGACAACCTCTACTTTACTCTCTCCCTTGGATACAGCTTAGAATGTTCATTTCAGTTCCCCAAAGCAATAGTATGGCTGAGGGATCTGTTGATACAGAGACATTTGCCAGCGTTAACACAAAATAGTAAGTTATACAACGTGACTTAACTCAGCTTAGTTGCCTATTTCATGACACAAAACAGGCTCAACAACAAAGTATCTTATAGGACACACATATTGTCCTTGCATTGCAAACCACATTGTCTCTCTTAGGTCTGCCAAATTCTTTATCCACACAGTGATGTAATTTGGAGATATGACCTTGCGCACTAAGTGAAAGTGGAGCCTTCGTGTGTAGGGATGTCTTTTCCATTTGAGTAAGTAGTAAGAAGTCAAGTGTCTGAAAGTCAGAACGGGGCAGTTATCAGCAACCAAATCTGCACCCTGACTCTGGACTTCCCAGGCTTGAGACTTTGAGAAGGATGTTGTTCTATCTTCCAGAGGATGCTTATCATTAGGTTTTTTTTGGTTTTGTTTTGTTTTATTCTGTGGGATTTTAGCAGGGTACATGTCTCCCTGACCTGGGGGGGGGGGGTTATGATAATGAGTTGCCCATGACAGAAAAGAGGAGAAAAGTCTTGTGCAATGGTAATGTTCCCTTGGCTTATTGGCTTTGGGGGGGATTCCACAGAGATCCAAAACCCTAAGCCTTCCCTAAGACTTAAGAACTGGCAGCCACCCTGTGGCTTTTAAGTGGCTGATGCATTACCAGGTTATTTGCTTTTGTTTTATGGAGAAGTTAGAGAGTCTTTGCCAAGACCTGTTAAGGGCTGTTGGGTTTTAGACAGAGGCTAAAGGGACCTTCGACCAACACCAGAGAGTAGCTCTAGGCAGAAGACCTCAATTGTCCCTTTAGCTTGTCTAAATTCACAGGATGGCACTGACTGAAAGCACAGCAGGCAAAGGACAGATTGTCTCTAAAGTTAGGAGGGTAAGCGCTCACTTTCCAGTAATATCAGCTTGTAGTATGTCACTGCTATTGCCCCACTTTAGGCACCAGTTGCCAAACTGTATACCAGCAGCTATCTGTGGAGATCTGCAGGGACTCTGGCCAGTGGGAGCAGTCAAGCTAAGGGGAGAGGGGGAGGGAGGAGGGAGTCATTGCTCTCTTCTGAGGTGGGCTAGATGATTTGATGGGAGCAGGGAGGGCCGCCACTGCTCAAACTGGGAGGGGAAGCTCAGCCACCACTGTTGCTCCAGAGTCAGAGTCAGCAGAGATGCTGCACAGAGCATGCAGAAGCTCAGCTAGCAGGCAAGGGATGATGGCTAGGTCGGGGCCGCTGGGCAGGAGATGACCAAGGTGGGGTCTGTGCAGCTTCTAGTGGAGAAAGCTGAGGAAAAACTCTCTTCCCCAGGAAGTGTTACAGCTCTTATATGACAGAAGCTCTCAGATGATCCGTGATGGAGTAGTTCTATTGCCTTATTCCTACTGGATAGGGTCTTATACACATTTTGGGGTGCATTGGAGTCTGACAGCAGATGTTTTCTATGAGTTTGGTCTGAGGTGTTAGGGATGTCTCATCTGCACATGGAGGGGCTTGGGGTGCTGCCCCTACAGAACTGACTGTCACGATCCTCTCCATGGGGTGCTGTGTCACATGACAAGGACCTGGTCGGGGGCAGGTGAAGCACCTACCATCCTAATATATATTCAACCTCACCAACTTTCCTGGCACTGTCCACTGCCCCACACATGAGCCCGACTAGCTCAGCAAAATGCTTGATTTTTTACCTTTAGCAACAGTCTGGGTACAGAGACATTTATCTTTGGGGCGACAATGAGATTTTTGTGCTCAAAGACTCCTTCCCAGATCTGGTTGGATTATAATCAAGTTCAGGGAAAGGCGGAAGCTTCACTTGCTCTCTGTTCTAGTCCCCAGTCTCGAATCTTCGGAAAGCGTGCTCATAGTGCAGGTGAGTAGAGGAGGCTCCCCTGTCCTCTTAAATGTTTGTACCAAGGGGGAAGGATGGAATGGTTTTAAGAGTTCGGATCCCTAAAATCAAATATACATGTTGTCTTTTGATTTTCTACATGACTTCCTTCCATTCATTTAATTCCTTGAGTCTCACCACATTCGTTTGTGCAACTTGCCTTTAAATACACCTTTCAAGACTTTATATTTATGGTGAAGGTGCTGCCTTTGATGTTGATCTTCTCTCCATCTCTAGGTGGACATCACTCAGGGTTCAGTTCACCACTGCAACATCATATGCAGCTGGGAATTTAATTGTACAGATTAAAATTAAGTACACCTGGCAAGGGCTTTGTATGGCCTCCTTGTGTGCTTTCGCCTGGGAAGCTGACTGTCTTGGCCCTTCTTTACTGTTGAGACATGAGCAATGACCAGACTTGCATGCAGGAAAACAGTGGAAAGCCACAGATGATGAGTAAGGATACCTTAAGGCATGTATGAGTAACTTCTGTTCATAATTATTACAGATTAACACTTGACGTCCACTGAAGGTGGGCCACAAAGCTTGCCGCACACAGGGATGGACTGGCAGAGACGCCCATAGTAGAAAGGACCTTGTCCTGTGGAAAGAATTATGTTGGTGACAAGAAGAGCTGGTGTTGTGGAAAGCTCTCCACTTAAAGCACCTACATATTTGGAGCTCTAGTTCACCCTGTATCTTCACACTGGGCAACTCTTTCCTAGGCCTGGTCCTCTCTGAACCTTGGCTACTTTAAAGAAAAGGTTAAGGAATTGGACTTGTTTAGTAGTTTTCACACACATCTTAGCTTGTATAGCAAAGTACTTTACACTGTAATATATAAGTAAGAATAATTTCTAACAATTCCCAAGGCTGGAAAGACTGCCTTCAAGATATCAATAGATTCCATGTTTGGGGAATGTCTTTACTACTTTGAGGGCGGCTCTCCTTTCAGATCCTTACATAGAGCTCCCTTCAACCTCTTTCATAAAAGAACTAATTCATTTATGAGGGTAAAAATCATGCCTTAATCCCGCCCCTAAAGACCACACCCCTTAATATGACTTTTCAAAGAGCACAACACTCACTAAAGTAAAACATTCAGTTTTCAACTTCCTGAGTCTATATTAAAACTCGACACAGAACGTTGGTCCAAGAAGTCTTTTTTGATTGCAGCAAGGCAGACGTGTTCATGGTAACTCTCTGCCTTCTCCTAAGAGATACTCAATTCTAGCACCACTCCCGAGTCAAAAGAGCTCTGTTTCCTCTTGCTGATAGCAGGAAGGGTTCCTGTTCCATCCTGACATAGCACTAAGCCCTTGAAGCACCTTAACTCAGTCCTCTCTCAAGATACCTTTGGTCCTTATAAAATTAAAGTGACTTCCCAAGTCATAGCTAATATGAAAGCAGGGATGCAAAGCATGGGCTTGCCATCATCCATGCCTCCACCCTTAGTTCTTTGTATTGCAGGTGTTTTTTTTTTTTTTTTTTCTGTCCAGTGGGGTGAATCATACATCCGTAGGTGTTATATATCCAAAGGTGTTAGAATAAAAGCTTTCTACTGGCCAAATCTTCAGATATGAGGTGTGTGTGGAAGAGGGAGGGCATCTTGCTGAGCCTAAGTTTCCATAGAGGTAGAAACTCATTTTAGAGGTAGAAACTCTGGCCCAGAGTGTGTGCCAGAGACACACTCAGCATCCCCAGCAGCTACATATGCAACAATTTGATGCAATACAATTCAAACCGGCATTCACTGGGCAAAAGGCCCATTTCTGCTTAATCACAGGCAGTGAGAGAGCAGCAAAATTGGATCAGCCTATGTGTAGCCCTGCAAGTGCCTCTAGGCTGTCTTCTAATGACAGGAATCTTAGCATCCTGAGATGGGGAGAAAACTTAGCAGCTAATGTCACGTGGCATAAGTTACATATCCAGAAGCAGTTATTTAGTGACTGCGTCCTTCTGGTGTTGTCAGACTTCGGGCCAGTGCTGGCCAGGCGCTGAGGATATAGGGGTGATGCTTTCCGATTAAGTTAGAAAAACTGGTCCTCTTGTCTTGACAGTCTCTGTTTTAGCCATGCCCTCCCATATCTTCTTATAAGTGCATCTTTGGTAGGACACTGGAGAGTCTGTTCTACAACCCGAAGACATTGTGGCAACTCAATTAAGTGTCTTAATACTTCACACAGGGTTACATCTGCATATTTCTGCTATTTCTCTTATCATCTCACCTAATATTTTCCTTCCAAGAATACTTTCCTTCCTTCCCTCCCAGATTACCTTGTGAAAGAACTGATCAAGTAGGATCCCAGCACAGAAAGTGTATGTCCATGAATCCCATATGCACCCCCTCCACTGACTCCTCCCCCCCATTTTCTCTCTTGTTCCATCTGTTGGCTCTCTATGATGTGAAGAAAAGACAGAGGTGTTTATGGGGTATCTTGGATTAGGTGTGATCCCTTCTGGGCTATCATTCTGTTCTGATCAAGGCAGTCAATAGATGATTACCTAGAAACCTTATCTAGCCTTGGAAATCCATGCATCTCAGAGAGAAGGGTATGGGCCGATATCAGTTGATGGGAATTGGGTCCTCTCAGATATTTGAAAAGGTGTGGTTTTCCCCAGACAATCACAAGGAAGAAGGTATTAAGTTGTAGAGTAACCCAGATAATTCTGGTGTGGCTGTTGCACTCTCTGATGGAGTGAATGTATCTCCCTCATCCTTAGGAGCTTCTGTCTTTGTCTCTTTTATACAGGACTCGTGTCAAGCTGGAGAATTTGGAAGATGCTTACATCACAGGCAGTCAAAAGGCTCAAGATTAAATAGATGTATGGCCCAGCAGTCATACAGCTAACACCTGTGGACTGTTTCATCATTGACAAGATCGTTACTTACTTGTCTGAGGAAACAAACAACTATAAGTAGAAAATTATTTATCCTTTCTAGGAGTGAGCTGCCACACCTAGATTGGCCAGTATGTGTCCCAGTTCAGAGAGGTTGCTAGATGGGATCAATGCTGGTTTGACTGGAAAGAGTTCATATTATGGATTTCTTACCTGGCAATGTGATGGTCACAAAGACACTGGCAGAAAAATCATTTTTGAGACCCCAAACTTTTAGTTAAATACGCACAATTTTATTGATTGAAGAGATTAGGACAAAAACATTAAACCAAATACAGGACAAAGCACCAGAGGCCATTAGTCCCCATCATGCATGTTTCCAATCTTTCCTCCCACCCAGGACTTTAAAAACAGGGGAGAGGGAAGATAAAAGGTCCTTCTTGCCACAGCACCATCTTCTGAGTGTAAAACCCTCTCTCTGTATCTTCCATTATCAAAATAGAATCAAGGGTAAATCCATGGCAGCTCGGTCTCCTGATTATCAATGGGGAAGCTGCCCTCCTGGGGACAGGGGCTCCAGTGGAGTAGGCGTGAAGCATCCAAGAGTCCGCACACACATGCCACATACTAGAGTGAAGCACAGATTCAAGTAACATTTACACACTAGAGTCCACGTGTCACCTACCCAAAAACAGGACCATTTCACAAAACAGATGCAGGCAGGAAAACCCAAACGACTGAGGTACTGGGAACACAAATATTTATGCCAAAAGAGTTCTGTATCATACAGCAATAGAAAAGCCAGAGTACAAAAGGAAAAACATTTTGCCACTCAAAATCAAATAAGGCTATCTAGAGAAAGCCAAATAAAAGGTTATTCCAGGGACAGAAATATTCAAAACAGGGGAACAAAATTATAAATGTTAAACTACAGCATGTAACATGTCATCCCGTTGACCCGTAATTGAAGTACTGGCTTAATACATCACAATGTGACATTTTCCTTAATAAATACAAGGTGCGTATTGGGACAGAGAGCTGTTTGTATGTATATCATCCTGGCTTTTGGCTTATTGCCCGTTCACTCTTTCTGTTCAAACCAGAGGGCCTTTCTAAGCCCAAAGGATCATTCTTAGCAAAGAAAAGGAAATAGCTGCCCTGTATTTTATACACATGGGACAACCTGTCTCGTTTTACTAGTTTCCCATAAAGCAAAAACAAAACGTTGAGATCAGCATCATCAAAAAGATCTGACTCCAGGAGGCGCCTGCCCTCTGGGAGCCCCTCACTGAATT
Organism: Mus caroli; assembly: GCF_978045245.1. Taxonomy (NCBI): domain Eukaryota; kingdom Metazoa; phylum Chordata; class Mammalia; order Rodentia; family Muridae; genus Mus; species Mus caroli. The sequence goes on from NW_028227269.1 coordinate 13,013,555, forward strand.
TGGAGCAGAGAGCAATGTCTACAATGTGAACCCTCTTCCTTCAAAAGAACAAAAACCAGAAAGGAGTTGGATTTTTCTTCTTTTCCTTTCTTCTTCCCCTGAACTGTGATAATACATCTGGAAGTTTGACTTCTGATAGTTTCCTGCTACAAAAACCAGCTGATACAAAACAGAAATGTCTGTGAAGGAACAGACTCCCCCTCCCCCTTCAGGGAGCAAAGCGTTTAACATGTTACTTCCTAACCAGAATAGGAAATCGTTTATTTAGAAGAAATGAATTGGAAAGTGAGAATGAGAGACGACAACTGGAACTTTTGTTTTCTTTTAGTTTAGCACCCAGGTTTCAGGTCAGTCTGTGTGCACCGAATTATTATTATTTTTAGGTGAACCCTATTAATTATTACATAGGTGGTTGGTCTGTTCAAAAAAAAAAAAAATCTTCGATCAATTGTCCCTTCCCTGAATGGTAACAAGAAGTTAAATGCTAACAGTGCAATGCCAAGGTATGTGTTTGAGGCAGAAGAGTTTGGATTCTATCGAGATCTGCAACTATTTCTGAACAAAATGAAAAGTGGGGTAGAATAGCCCTACTGGTAAGGGGGACTCTCAGGCTACCCCAGGGAAGAGAAGCTTAGGGGAGGGGCTCCCGTCCATCTGAACCCAAACCCCATCCCACACGTCTTGTTCCCACGCTACGTGTTCTGTCAGCTCCTAGAACATATTCCTTCTCTGAACCAAGAAATGTGTAAATATGAATATCCGTCTTGCTTCTCAGCCAGGCCACCTGTGTCCCAGAACTCCTTTCTGGGGCTCTCTCTTACTCCTGGTACCTGCTATGTGTCCCTGGGCTTTGAGCTCAGTTAAAGAAAGGGTCCAAGTTCTCCTCCATGTTGACGTCTGGCACCAGCTGGTCACACGCCTCTTTAGCACCAAATCCCGAATTTGAGACACTAAAATCTGTAGAAAACCAAGGATGGTCCAGAATTTCCTGCGAGGTCAGCCGCTCTGACGGCTCCCGTCGCAGGATGCTTCGGATGAGGCACTTGGCCTTGGGAGACAGAGTTTCTGGAATGTTGAACTGGCCCCTGCGGATCTTACTGAAGAGAGAACTAGGCTCAATGTCATGGAAAGGGTAACGCCCCACCAACATGGTGTACAGCATTACCCCCAGGCTCCACACGTCCGCTGCCTTGCCCGAATAACTGCCGCTGGTGTTCAAGATCTCTGGGCTGACATACGCTGGGCAGCCATGCTTGTCAGAGAGTGAGTCATCATCACCCCGGAGAATGTAAGCATCTTCCAAACTCTCCAGTTTGACACGAGTCCTGTAGGAAAGAGACAAAGACAGAGGCTCCTAAGGATGAGGGAGATACATCCATTGACCCATCCATTCCATCGGTATATCGGGGTTGCTGATGTTTGTGCATCCATCCATCCATCCATCCATCCATCCATCCATCCATCCATCCCTGTAACAAGTTGGATGTTACACTCATAGTAGTCTATGCTATGAGTAGTCACTCATAGCATAGACTACTGAAGCTGGGGATTTGAGTATCTTCTTGAAGCCTTCTAGCTGGGAAGTGGACAAGAATTCCTTACTTTGCCTTCGGGTTCTTTAGCTGTACCCACCACTTTTCTTAGGACACAGGAAGAAAGGCAGGGAGAGTTTCAGCTCAAGTGGTCTCCACGACCTACTCATCTAAGCCTAGCATCCAAATATCAAGTCCATCTTCATTTCCAGATTTTCACCTGCCCTGGCCCGCCTGTCATATCCCCAAAGCCTTGGGTCCTTGACCTGGCACCTATCACTAATTACAGGTGCAAGATTCGCATGTGACTGTGTGTCTGGGTAGATGGGTGTGACAATAGCAGTGTGATGCCAAGAGTCTTCTCAAACTATTTATCCCACCTCCCAATCCACCGACTCTTCAAGAACTCAGCAACTTATCTATACAAATATGCAAGCCCTAGATGTGCTAGAAGGAGTGGAGAAATACATGTGAATTTCTGGCCCTAACACCTAGCTTACATCACCTATATGACACACAAACACACATACACACACACACACACCCCACGCTTCATCATTGAGTGTGAAATAAAGAGATACACTATGAAAATGGAAAAATCTAGAAACTAAGATGACTTCTTAGATCAATCATATTAGTGCAAAACAAACTGCTGCCAGGCGTGGTGGTACACACCTGTAATCACAGCACTTGGAAGGCAGAGGCAAAGATCAGCAGTTCAAGATTAACCTACACAGCAAATTGGAAGCCAGCCTGGGCTTCGTGAGACTGGTAAACATACTCCTTCCCAGTGTTTGAAATGAAAACCCTTTTCTCTTAGGCAGAGCAGAGCACAACCCTTTGAGTAGGTGGTTCTTACCACACTCCTGGAATCCTGCTAAGATGGTAGCTAAGGACAGTTGGAGCTGGAATTGGGCCTCTGGGGTACTTAAAAGACCCATAAATTCACATCACTTATCTTTGTCTCTCAGTGCATACATCCAGGCCTTCATCCTGCTTGAGTGCACAAGCTAAAGGGTTCAAATTAGCAACAGAAAGTGTCTGGACAAACAACAACGGGGTCACCTTGGTCATCACTCACAGCGTGTGGCCCAAGACCATCTTCCTCTCATCTTCTCCCTTTTTTACTCTCTGTACCTACAGATCTCAGTCTCTCAAGGTAGTCTGAAAAGTCACCGATGGCAACTAGTTAAGGAGAGCTGCTGGGAGCTCTATAGTAGAGGAGATGACAAAAGATGGGTTGCTTCTAGGACCTTCTATGAACATGTTCCAAAAATCAAGCACTGATTGCTTTCCTAGACAGTGTGGTCTTTAGGGGTGTAGACTCCCAGTCAGGTGTATCTCTCACCAACTGTGTAGCTTCAGCTAAGTCACTCAAGCTCCCTTTAAAGAGGAATACTGCAGAAGGCTGTGTTGTGTGTGTGTGTGTCTGTCTGTCTGTCTGTCTGTCTGTCTCTGTCTCTGTCCCTGTCTCTCTCTCTCTGTATGGTTTATTTTGGGGGTGCTGTTTTTTTCTTTTAATACAATAAATTTTACATTAAATGATTCACCATCATAACCATTTTTGAGCATCCATTCAGTTCACTCATGATATCCACTAATCACCATGCATCCACCCGCACAAGGCTGTCTCTGTGCCAGATCTAACATTCCACAATACACAGCAACATGTAATTTCCTCTGGCATTCCCTGAGCCATCTTCTACAACACCCCTACCCCATGCCTGTTTTCGAATGCTCCTGTAGCTAATGGCCTACGAAACTAAGGAGGCTCTAGCTGTGTTAATCTGGAATTGAACTGATTAAAAACAAATCTTTCTCCAGCTTATTTCTCTTAATAGGAGGTGGCAGGTGGCGATGACCCACCCACCAGCCTCACCAGATGTTCCAAACTGCCCAGAGAGGAGACTATGAAGCCACAGGGAGGGAGGGAAGGAGGGAAGGAGGGAGGGAAGAAGAGAGGGAGGGAGGGAGGGAAGAAGGGAGGGAAGGAAGGAGGGGATTCTGAGTCGCATATACCAGGGCTCCTCTCAACAGCTCCTTCCACCTCTAGCTTCCTTGATTCGGCAGCAGAGCAGTTGATGTAGCTATAAACTGTAACCTTGGAAGTAATTCCTACCTCTGTGTGAATGGCTACCAGTTCAGGAGGAAAAGTTGGAGACAGGGGGTTCAAGTTGGGGCAGGATTCTCATTACAAACCCCTAGTGTCCTAGGTCATCCACATAGAGGCCAGTGTCCTTGTCATGTCTGCTGATTGATTCCATGTCTGTGTCCCTACCCTCTAAGCCTAATCTGTCTGTGTTACACACTCTTCTGATTGCCTCAAAGGCAATGTCTCGCTCAGTCCCTCTAAGGACTCATAATGTCCCCTGCTTAGAATGTTCTTCTGCTGAGGTACAATTCACTGTGAGTTGGCCTCTGTTTAAATGAGTGACATGATGTAGGTCTCACCTGTGTGCCCTACACAAAGCTGCCCTGCCGCTCTGATCAGCCTTGGCAATGCTGCTCGTGTCTATCAACACAGTTTGTTATTCATAACTCCTAAATCACTAGGTGGTCATCTTGGATGAACCCTGGCTTCCTCGCCTCCAGGAGCTTGTGGAAGCAAAACAGAGTGACTTTGGATACAGAGGGAGAGACCTGCTATCTGTTGCTGCTGTGGCTTACAAGCCTGGGCCCACTGCTGGCACCAACTGGCTTATATGAATGGTACAGACAAGCAGATGCTGACTATGGGGGGTTTCAGCTCTGCTGTAAAGAAACAGTAGCAGTAGCCCCTGTTCTACTATCTAGCTAGAATTATGTAGAAATCAGGACAGGTCTATTAACCAGGCCTGTGATGGGGAAGGAGAGACAACAGAAATGAAATCCTCCTTCCACCTTCTCGGGAGGAACGCCACAGAATTTATGCTATGCCAAATCTTTAAACCTGTAGTGTGGTCCCTGTTTATCTCTTGCACATCATAACTGTACATTCTGATTATTTTTTACTCCTACCCCCATATTTAAAGTTCCCTGACCCCTCATCATGGAGACCCATGTGTGGCCCCATGATTAGGGCTTTGGACTGTAGCCAGGACCACCACCTTGTCCATTAACACTCCCCCAAGTGAAGTTCCCCTCTCTCTCCCGTACCGCAAGACAAGAACTCAGAAACTATGCAGATGCTTAACGCAACAGAATAAGGATACTAAAACCACTAGCCTACAACTGAGGCTGGGCTGCTCCTGGCCAATCTACAGGGGACTTCAACCTCCTTCCCTTTAGCCATTCTCAACCTGTGAATCGAAACCTCAGTGGCAAACCTTTATCCTTCCAAATAGTTACATTACAATTCGTAACAGTAGCAAAGTTACAGTTATGAAGTAGCAGTGAAGATAATTTTATGGTTGGGGGTCACCACAACAGGAGGAACTGCATTAAAGGTTGTAGCATTGGGAAGGTTGAGAACCACTGTTTTCAGAGTTCCATAAGGCAAGGTCTGAGGATGCAGTGAGGAGCAGCTGGATCGTTCTGACTCTGGATCATGTGCTGAAGCCAGTGAGCTGTCCTAGGAACCAGGGCAACTCAGATAACAAAGCACATACCGAAGTCAGCTTCAAGCTCAAGTTCACTCTTTAAAAAGTACTAAGTACAAAGGTCAAATGCCATCTACATGCCTAATGCAATCCATGTGTTTATGTATCTGTTTCCTTTACATTATGACATAAGTAGAGTATATGATGTATGTGTGTGTGTGTGTGTGTGTGTGTGTGTGTGTGTGTGTGTGTGTACCAGGAGCCCTAGGCACAGAGGCCAAGTCAGTCATATCCAGACTGGGTGCTCAGTTATCCCATGGAGCCCGTTCAGCCACTGATACTCAGAAGGCTCCATTCAGGTCGGTACAGCCAGCTTCTACTTCCTTCCACAGCATCAGCATCCAAGTCAGGACAGAGGAGAGGGGAAGAGCAGCCTGGAGACAGGGTGGAAAAGAAATGCAGCCCCAGAGGCTTTCCCTGACCTTGCTCCTCCCTAGAACATCCTCGGCTTGTTTATATCACTCCTAACAAGGGTCGAGGCAAGTGGTCTGGATTCTATCTTTAAACACTGATCTTCCGGGATGTTCTCCATGTGCTGGGACAGAGGGAAGTGCGACAGGAGACTTGGGCTTCAAGCCCCAGTGCCTGAGGTCCTATTGTGCAACTACAGGAGCTACCCAGCGCCTCCAAGCCTGACCCTTTATCTCCTCTCAGGAACGGAGCTGTCTCTGCTTCTTTTTCCAGAACTGAGTTCAGGGAAGGGACCTTTGCAAACAGATTTCAGAGTAGACATGAATGAATAGACTTCTCCTGAAGTCTCCTAAACAGTCTGGGGGGTGATGGATTTCCCAGGCAAAGGAGTTGATTTCCATAAAAACTAACAAGAGCATCTGTGAACCTGGTGATTCAAATAGCCCACTAATCATTCAGGCATTTAAAAGACATTCAGGAGCACTTACTCTGATAGAACTCCCAAACTAGGCACTAGGGATGTGTCCATGAGAAGTAAGGCCACAACCATCCTCTCTGTTTTGCTGAGGATTAAAGTAACTCAAGACAGGATATCCCAAAGAGCCCAGTGTAACAGAGCTGCCTATAGCATGGTGGTAACTACAGATCCAAATGTTAAACTGAGATTCCTGCTCTCAACCCCAGAGCTGAGTGGTGCAGGCAGAGGAGCAAGTATAAATGCAAGGCTGGGCAGATGGGACCAGAGAAGATGCTGTGCCCACATTTTTAATTGGGGCTTCTGTACTTGTTCACCCTTGCTTGAGATTTCGCTTGCCTAGTATGTGGGTTAGCTCAGCCTTTCTCTCAGATAATCAGGCTATCCATTATTGTGTTGGAGGAGATAGGGATGAGTTATGAAGAAAACATTTATGAAAGTGACATGGTGGTAGGAGGGGGAGACAAGAACAATGGCGACTGAATAACTATAAACTCCAAGGAAGGCAGAAGCCTAGAACAGACCACATTGGACCAGGGAAGCTAGATCTCCCTGGGCCCACTTCTGTCTGTCTCTGGCATGAGAAGGTAACAGGATGAGTTGCTTTAGACGTCACAGATAGACGAGGCTCACAAGAAGGTAACCTGTGTACTCAAAGATAGGCAACCGAGTGCCAGGCCTGGGCCGAGTCATAGCCCAGGGCCGAGTGGGGAAGCCAGGACTAGCAGAATTCCATTCCCCTCCCAGCACCTGTGGGGCAGCAAGATCCCCCCTCAAAAACCAGGTCCCCTCACCTATCTCCAGCACAGGCCCCAAAGATCCTCCAACTACCAAATCCATTTCGCAAAGTAACCCAGGCTCTTTCAATTGTTTCTCTCCCATGAAATATGATCTAATAAGTACTATGAAAAGGGCTCTTCCAGCTTCTATATTCCTAATCATTCTGCAGCTGTCAGGCTGCTATGCTTCCTATAGGACACCCTTACAATCACAATGCGATGGTCTGAAAAGCAGCAGTACCCATGTAGCACAGACAAGAATCGCCAAACGCTGGGATTCAACAGCCTGCCTTTTTGTGTCTCATAAAAAAAATGAAAGATGGGGCTTAGGCTATGCATGATTCCTATCAAATAAGGAAACAGAGGCGGGGAGAATTAAACACCCCAAGGCACAGCCAAGCTAACTGAATCAGAAGCTCACTCTGAATTCATGTCAGAAAGATTCGGGTGTCACTGTCCCCTCCCAGTACATCATGGTACCATGATCAAAAACTAAAGGTGCTGAAGATGTTTGCAAAGACATGGTGCTAAGTAGACGGAGACAGGGCTCTTTCAGTTCCAGATTTATCCAGTCCTGGATTTATTGACATGCAAAGCCATCCTATGAGTTAACTCAGTGCCATATATAGTACATGGTGTAGATAGAGATGTAGAGATGGAAAGACCCATATACTTTCTGGTTGAAAAAGGCTAAGCTATCAAAAGCTGAGGAGACTTGCTATCTGGCAAGTAAAAGCAGAGCTGGTATTCAAAAAAAATTTTTTTTACCCTCTAACATAGTGCCCTACCTATGACAATAAAAAGAAAGAACAAAAGGAGAGAGAGAGAGAGAAACCAACCCCCAACAACAAACCATGTTTTGCTTTCAAACCCTTAAGCCTCACCCTGAGCTCCTGGCAGGAAGAAGAGAGGACAGGGTGGAACAGGGTGGAGCTCAGCCAGGAGTTCAGCAAAGTGGGCCTGACAGGGACAGGAAATCCGGTCGCAGATCATTCAGAGCTGCAGACGAGGTCAGCCTCAGGGTCCAGGGCAGACTAAGAGCCAAGAAGAAAAGATGGGCTACTGCCAGGCTGGCCTTACTCTGTTCCTGAAAGTGTACCCTCCATAATCAGGCCAACTGTGCAAGAAAAATCCCCACTGTAGTGAATCACAGAAGGTGCCCAGGAAAGAACCATCCAGCACTGTGGGTAGCATGGCTCAGACTCTGCAGCCCTACCAGACCTGGCCAGGCTGCTACAGGGCACAAAAGAGTCCTTCATTTAATCTTGTTTTAGGTATGTACAGATTTTCCCAGTAATCAACTGTGAGCCATTTCTGCTCCAGGGCCAGTATCAGTGATTCTCCTGTCTGGAAGAGCTCACGATGGATGGCAGCTGGCACACAGTCAAGAAAACCCTCCATGGTGCAAGACAGATGTCAAAAGGAAGGCGAATGCCAGGGAAGCTAAGCCACAGTATCTTGTACCAGCACACAACCCAGGACTGGTTGTTTGCACATATTGGATGCTCAAGACAATTGGAAAGACCCCGGCAGCTGAGAAAGGTAAAGGACCTGTCAAGACATAGCTAGGATGAGGAAGCCACTTGAGTAACACACCCACTGCAATGGAGCCTCCGGCATTGTGGGCACACCTCTGACTCACTCACCGAGGCCACCGGATACACAAGGGAAGCCATTCCACCTGGAGTGTCATTCTACTGCTTGGAAGATTCCACAGAAACCACAGCTTGCAGCCCTCAGGGCTTCCTGACTCTTGTCACCATGGAAACAGACAGGGAAACCCGAGCTGGAACACAAAGCCACACTGATTTCCCCATTCACCACTTGCTTCCTGCACTTAGAAGTGGCTCCTGAAGGATCTGTCCTACCCCAGAGCAATCGATTGATTCACATCTCGGAAAAGCTTCTCCAGGATCAGTGCTTGTGAGCGAGTGTGCCCTTTGGTTTTGACATTGTACCGCTCAGGCTGGGTATCTACCTGAAAATTCCTCTCTAAGCCTTGGGCATTCCCTGGGCCAGAAGAAGATGCTTCACCTGGCAGGCAGCCTAAAAACTAGGGATCCCTACAGATGGCTTAAATAACAAGTTCAGGGAACCAAAAAGTCTGGCCATGTTTTAGTATTGACGTGTTTCAGATGTAGAGTATAGCTTCCAGTCTCACTTTCCCTGGTTGTCTTCCTTGTATTCTCCCCACCTTTCGAATATGGTTCCAGCAATTGGTCTAGAGAGTCTATCCGTGGGCTTCAGGTCAAGGACAAGATCAGGGAATGTATCCAAGGCCCTAGCCACCTGTCATTCTCATTACTGGTTCTCTAGATGAGCCCCACCCCACAACAGCTCTTCTGCCCCCTCTATCCCCAGGTGCCTCTTTGTTCCACACTCCAGCTGCTGAAATAGTGAACTACCTGTCCCATTGTCTTTCCCACTCTGGGCTTTCTTTTACTGATGCTTGCCCCACCAACATCTAGCACTGCAAGCAGACAAAATAAATACTTAATAAACATTTGCAAGGACAGATGATTTCAGGATCTAAGCCCCTCTTCCTCCAACCCTAATATTCATATCTAGGATTCTTAAAGGATAATTAAGAGCTATGTCTGGAGCCCAGAGAAACTTCAAACAGATTGGACTTTTCCATTGGCTAGAGAAAACCCCACAAGGACTGGAAAAAGCACATTTGGAAAATGTTTCTATCCACTGCCTTCTATATCTGTTCAACACAGATAGAGATTTTTCTTATAATATGCATCTTCTTGGGTGTGAGGGACTATTGATACATCTATTTCACCAACTGTCACTCATTATATAATTAAAATGCTAAGTCCATATCATACAGTGCTGTGAAAGAAACAGAAGCCACCCATGGAGTAACAAGACTGCCTGTGGTTTTGGTTAATTGGTGGTACCATCCATAAATGTCAAAACTGCTTGGAAATCTGAGCTTCAGGTAGACACTGGGTGCTGGCTCCACTAAGTGTTCACCTGTCTATGTCACAAGAGTCTTTCTAGGGAGTTGGGTTCAAGAGGCAGTATCTTACACATATGACTTAAAGGACAGAACCTGAAGCTGCCCTTATGTTTCACAGGGAAGACTTTACAGCTAGCTTCCCTGCCTTCAAAGCTTGTAGAAACCTGGCTGGAAAACAATGGGCCTCAACTTCCTTACCTGCAAAGATACAAAGTCTCTACTATAGATGGCTTTAAGTTTCATTAATTCACACATCGACAGTATGAGCCAACAAGATGGTTCAGTGGTTAAAGGCACTTTCTGCCAAGTCTAATGAATTGAGTTCAATCCCAAGAACCTGCATGGTGTTAGGAGAGCACTGACTCCTACAAACTGTCCTCTGACTTCCATGCATGTGCCTCATTATCCATGTGCCTGAATGCATACATGTGCACACCTGCATGCATGCACACACACACACACTCTCAGTAAATAAACAAACAAACAAACAAACAAATAAAAGAGTAACTAAATAGAAGTGAGTTGATTTAAGCATGGTAGTTAGGATAGAGTCAGTCTGATCCATGTGGATCCTATAAAAAACAAGACACCGGCTTCATTGGCATAATAGTCTCTAGCATCTAGAAGTGCCTAGCACATAACTGGTGCTTAACAAGTATTCCTTGAATGAACAAATGAGTCTGCAAGTTTCAGATTTATAAAATGCAATCCCATTAGACAGTGGCTGGAAGCAGGGATGGCATTGGCATCTTTCAGATCAGCCAGTGCAATAGGCTCAGTCCTGGGGGCTTTCCATACACCATCCCTAATTAATTACAGAGAAGACTAAGGAGACAGAGGCATAAAGATCATTGCAGATTGCAGGCAAGCCAAGGTTACATAGCAAAACCCTTTTGGGGATGGGGGATGTTCAAAGTGCAGGAAAGATGGTTCAAAACTTAAGAGCACTAACTATTTTTGCAGAGAACCCATTTCAGTTTCTAGAACTCACTTGGGTTGCTCACAACCACCTGTAACTCTAGCTCCACTGGATCCAGTGTCCTCTCCTGGTCTCGGTGGATACACAAACACGTGTGGCAAAAACACATACACACACACATATACACACAGAAACAGACACTGGCACAGATGACATAGGCACACACACACACACACACACACACACACACACACACACTGGCACAGACATAGGCATATACATACAAATAAAAATAAAAACAAGACTTACGAAAAATGAGAGAGGAAGCTGAGATCATAGGACAAAGTGGAAGAATTAAGTTTCTCACCACTGCACCAACTTCCTACTTTCCTAGGGCCTCAGACACTCCCATCAGTTGAAGGACTAAGTCTAACACAGCAATACATTCTACCAAGCATAGCTAGAAGCCAGGCTGCTTCTAGGGCAAGAGCCCTGGGAAGAAGGGCCAATTCTCACTGGGATGAATAAAGCCCTTCCTAAATGAAATTACAGTCTGCTGAAAACAAGGACTTAAATAAGCCTTCCTTAGGCATAAATCAATAAACCAAGACAGCAGCAATGGGTTAATTTCTCACTCAATGTGCAACTTTGAAAATAGCTCTCTTTGAAAGGTGTCTCCATGGGGATCCATAAGTTTTCTAGGCTCCCATTCTAGGCAACGACCTACATTTCACTGATTTCTATTTATCCCTGTCTCTCTCATCCTGCCATTTGAATTCAATCTGAGCTGTTCCTACCCAAAAAAGGAGATTCTCACTTATTCAACAAATAGCAATGCCTACCATGTTCTGGAAGCCATGAATGAGATCCCACTTCTGTCTCTAGGAAACTCACCAGTCCAGCAGGAGCGATGGCAGAGCAACAAGAGGAGAGCTTAGTAAGGGGTATTGAGGTCGGACCATGAAAATAGAGTAGGGAGGACCGGGAGATAGGTCAGTCCTTAAAGTGTTTGCTGAGCAAGCCTGAGAATCTGAGTTCTAAAAACCTCAGTGTGGAGTGTACTTCTAATTCCAATTCTGGGCAGGTAGAGGCAGTCGGAGATCCCTGGGATAACTGCCAATCAACCTAGCCTACTTAACAAGCCTGAGGTCTCAGTGAGAGACCCTCTCTCAGAAAACAAGGTGGACAGCTCCTGGCTTCTGGCTCCCGAAAAGCAGCAGCCAAAGTCCCTTTGTCCTTCACAGGCATCCTGGAGAGCTTGTTAAGAGTATAATAGAAAGACAACTTTGCCCAAGAGTTGCCATAGGCACAAGGACATATAATTGGTCTACGGAAATATGAACATTTCCTGAAAGCTTTGTCTCATCAAAGCTGAAAGAGAGGGGAAGAGAGAGACAGACAGACAGAGGCAGAGACAGAGACAGAGAGACAGACTGAGAGACAGAGAGGGAAAACGTCCCTAAACTATATATAGATATTAGTGAACGAAAAGCTGTGCCTGTCCTCTGGGGCTCTGATGCCTGCCCTGAATTCTTTATTAGATATAGCAACCTCAGTGAAGGAGGGAGCAACTTGAAGATCTAAAGAGCCAATAGACAGCAGCACCCCAGAAAGATGGCCTTGACTTCTGCTGTGGGGGGAGGCAGGAAGGCTTTCCCCAACAAAGGGGTGCAAGCTGCACTTCTTACACCAAACCCACCCACCCACCCACCCCCACCCCCAGCCACAGAGTGCCTACAGGAGGTCTCAGAGCCCAGAAAGAAGATCAGCTTCCTCACAGCAGCTGAAAAGAAAGCAACCACCTTAAGAGATAAAGATCTCTGGAGCAGAGCAGCAGCATGTAAAAAGGCAAGTTTCTGAGTTCACATGGGACATTTCAATGCTGAGAGATGTAAACACTGATCTGAGGCTAGGGGGTGGAGACTGGAGATGGCAAGAAGACGTGTCCCAGAAGAAGCATCCAGCAGGACAAAACGGAGCAAAGGTCACTGACAGAGCAATGTTGCACCACTTTCCTTAGCAGCCTGTGGGTGCAAAGAAACAAAAGGGCAGGGGAAAGCAGCTGTGGAAGAAGCCAAGGTCAACATTAATCACCTTCCTTCTGTAAAGGAGAGTATTCCCAGTCCATTTTATAGTGGAGGCTTTCTGAGTGTACAGGTTAGGTGTTCTGTCAAAGTGAAATTTCTTAATAAGTGCAACAGCAGGGGCTGGAATCTAGACAGCCACTCTGGCTCACTTCTGAGCTCAGGCCTTTCTTCAAGGCCCACTAGAAATATACAGGGTCTCTAGCAATATGGTCCTGTGATCAAGCAGGTCCCACAGGGAAAAAAAGGCCAGGAGGTATGGGAGAGAACCTGTGTCATTATGGGTAAATGTGCTGCCTTCTTTCAGATCTGGAGGAAGTCACACAGGCTTCTGCAGGGTTGAGTGTGCAAAAGGTTCATTGAAATTTGCCCCAGGTAAGTTCAATGAAGGCTTAGGATTCATCTCTTCAAAATAAGGTACAGTGATAGTGGGTTGTCACAGTGAACACAGAAGAGGGAGTCTGCCCTGAAGAACACCGCCCCCTCCCCAGTCTGGGTGGAATCAACTTTACACTAGAAGGAACTACTGTGACTGCTAAAGAGAATGACTTCGTCACTCACGAACCCACTAAGGCTTCTGGACTATGCATGCATAAAGACACTGTTTTGTTTTCTCCCAATGATTTCAAGTACAGCTCTGCATGCAGATCACACCATCAACTTGCAGAATGCTAATCACCTTCCAGGGAAGCAACCATTCTGTCAGTCTTAAGGAGGCTACAGCTTATAAACCTTTGGAGAAATTCAAGACCAGGACCTGAATCTAGAACCTAAATCAAAGCCAAAGGGAATCAGATGAAGCCAAGTCATTGATGGTCCCAATACGACCATCGTAGGTATCCTGGCCTTGAGTTTGCACATGACCTTGGGTGACATCTAAATGGCATAGTATGTGTAGAGCATGGACAGCTCCACTAAGAATCTTCATAGATAACTCTGGGTTCAGTCAACAGAACACAAGTAGGGCTCAGCCAATTCTGCCACAGGACGGCTTTACCTTCCATTACTTGCTAGATCAGGAAACAGAAGGTTGAGTCAGGGGTGGAGCCCATGCTTGCATACTTAGGTGGTTGAAGCAGGAGGATACTAAATTGCAAAGTAGCACATCAATATTGAAAAACTGTCTCAGAGGGAGAATGGGCTGGGGGGGGGAGTGAGAGAGAGAGTAAGAGAGAGAGAGAGAGAGAGAGAGAGAGAGAGAGAGAGAGAGAGAGAGAGAGAGAAAGAGAGAGAGACTGGTGTTTGAATAAGTAAACAAGGACTCCACCAAAGTAGTCTTTTGCAGTTAGTTGTTTCAGAGTTTTGTCCATCAGACCAAGGAGGAAAGTTAGAAATCAGACAAAAACTGCCTTCGGGTCATGCTCTAATGTTCTGTCACATGACGATATCTACATTCCTTTGGCTCACTTCAGAAATGTTTATTTGCCATGGGTCTGACCTTGGGATGTGCCACCCTGATACTCACTGATGCCTGACTAGGTCTCTAAAGTAACCTTTAATCCCACAGAGCCTGTGAGATACGGCTACAGCATTAGAGGAGCCATGTGCTCTGGCAGGAGAAAGGAGTCCTTGATAGTTGAGTTGACTTCCTAGAGAAGCTCATCTACCTACTGCATTTTCTCGGTGTTAATTCTGAGACCTTAACATTCCTGCTTTCAGAGGCACTGACTACAAAATGTACATGGGCTGGGAGATAGCTCAGTGGTGGAGTGCCAGCCACAAATGCACAAAGAGAGTTTGCTCTGCTGCAACACACACACACACACACATACACACAATTAAGCAGGTTGACCTATGACTGTATTGCAGGAGGTCAGTAAACACTGCCTCTTACTTTTGTAGGTATTTTTGTAGGTAAAGAAGGTAAAGCGAATATCTTTGACCAATCCATATTCATCTTCCAAATGAGAACATTCAAAGAGGAGATATATATGTGAAAACGAGTGAAGAGCGTTCATGGTAAAGTCATAAGGTTGAGAGATGGCGGCAGCCCAAGGTCATAACAATTATTAAGGACAAAAGCATAAGGACCACATCCCTGTGTCTAAGTTCTGAGGGCTGGAGTATCTGAGCTGGAGAAGGAAAAGATACAAATTGCCCACATTCTTATCTTCGAAGAGCCTGCTTCTTCACTTTGTTTTTAAAAATGAAGTCATCTAATCAAAGACCAGCACAGGAGCTGCCAGAGTAGCTAGTGACCCCACCCCCATGGGTATAATATGCAAAAGAAGCAACCTTTATAGGCACAGGAAGTCCAGAAGCTTTCTGCATGCTGTATACATAGCAGGATTATAAACACCCATGAAATTATTCCATTTGACTTAAGTAACAACAGGCCCTTTTCCTTTGCTAAGCCCCAAGTGCTTGCCAGACATTAAGTCTCCAATTAGTTCAAACCATGCAGGAAAAAAAAATATGTAGACAGATAGATGGAAACAAAGAAAGAGAGGTAGGAGGAGGAGAGAGAGATGAGAGAGAGAGAGAGAGAAGACAAAAGCATACAATCCACTAATGCCAGTTCATGGGGGAAGGGGACAATGGGTTTCTGTAAACAATAGTGTGAAAATATCACAGCCCACTGAGCTGGGTGTCAAAGGCAATAGAAAGCAGAAAGGTTTGCTCCGCAAGGTCTGTGTGATTTTCAGAAAGTGCCAAAGAAATGTCAGCAGGGTGAGGGATTGAAGGAAGTGGAGCAGACTGACATCAGATGGTCCTAGCTGACAGCCTTGAGGCTTTCCTGCCCTCTTTTCCAGTCCAGAATGACCAAGGACTCCATGGACTCAGGTGTGTGGAGTCTCTTAACCAATCCCTGGAGCACTAGTCTGGGGCTTTTGATTTGTGGGTCATTCCAATAGGGCACAAGGAACACGTAGGTGATACTGACTGAAGACATTGCCTGTGTCCCTCTAAGAAACTACATTCTTAAAAGGAAGCTTTACAAGTGAAGAGAAAGCTGGACTCTGGCCAGGTTGGCTAAATGGAACCTGATGAGTTAATGGTGTATCCATGAATGAAATCCAGATGCCTGTGTCTTCAACAGATGTTTCTTGAGATAACCAGGCATCCTTGGTGACTGGTCTCACACCATCAACTCCTCACCTGACAAGCCAGCCTCTCCCAGGCTACCATGTTTCTCTCTCCTTGAAGCCTTTCTTGGTTACTCAAGATCTAGTGAGAACCAGCAATCCCCATCCCCCTCTACATCACATGGGACCCAGGACTCACCTCTAGCTTTTGACAGGTCTGGGGTCTATCTATTTCTGAGGCTTACTTGCAAGCCTGTGGTTCACACCTACTATGTGCATAGGAAAGAGCTATTGAGGGCGTGAAAGGACTATAAACAAAGTCCTCCATTGGGGGCCCTGTATTCCTTCCTATAGATGACTGTGAGCATCCACTTCTGAATTTGCCAGGCACTGGCATAGCCTCACAGGAGACAGCTATATCAGGGTCCTTTCAGAAAAAAGCTTCCTGGCATATACAGACACATATGTGTCTGTGTTTGGTGGCTGATTATGGGATGGACCCCCGGGTGGGGCAGTCGCTGGATGGTCTATACTTTCGTCTTAGCTCCAAACTTTGTCTCTGCAACTTCTTCCATGGGTATTTTGTTCCTTATTCTAGGGAGCTAGAGAAAGTACCCAAGGAGCTGAAGGGGTCTGCAATCCTATAGGTGGGACAACAATATGAACTAATCAGTACTCCCAGAGTTCGTATCTCTAGCTGCATATGTAGCAGAAGATGGCCTAGTCGGCCATCATTGGGAAGAGAGGCCCCTTGGTCTTGCAAACTTTATATGCCCCACTACAGGGGAACACCAGGGCCAAGAAGTGAAAGTGGGTAGGTAGAAGAGCAGGGTGGGAGAGGGTATAGGGGACTTTTGGGATAGCATTTGAAACGTAAATGAAGAAAATATCTAATAAAAAATAAACAAAGTCCTCTAGGTACTCAGTGTTCTGACAACATGAAGCCTTCATAAACCTGTCTTTGTTGACTTTGAAACTGCCACACTAGTTTGCAGCCTTCTTCAGAATTCTTCATAAAAACCACAGGCATTCAGCAGGTCACAGACTATTCTATCTGCCTCCTGGCCTTTGAATGTTTCATGACCGGGAGTAATGGCTCCTTGTTTGGCAAGGGCATTGGGACACCACAAAGCAATCTCTTTGTTCTTCTTGCCTTAACCCTCACCTGGGCAACAGGCATCAGCACAAGCTCCCTGCCGATGCAGATAGCCTATCACAGATAGCCTATCGCGCGCAGGTGCGCGCGCGCACACACACACACACACACACACACCTGCATGGGCTGAGCCCCACTTACCTCTCTTCATCCTTGAAGATAAATTTCCGCAGCTTGAGGTCACGCAGCACCAGGCCTCCATCGTGGCAGTGGGCCACAGCTGAGGCAATCTGGTAGAACAGTCGGGCTGCCTCCTCCTCCCTCAGCTTCTTACAAGTGCGGACAAAGGAATGCATGTCTCCATAGCTTCGCTCAAAGAACACATAGGCTTTGGTCTCTCCCAGGAGGATTTCCGTGATTTGGTTGATGTTGCTATGGGCAGACAGGCAGAAGCAGGGGGCCAGGGACTCCTGGTAGCAGCTGATCTCAAACACCTAGGACAGAATTGACAAGACCCCAGTCAGAGGTACCTCCTATGACCCAAACTGCAGAAAGCTGAATCCTCCCACAGGCTCCTGCTTTGACGTGGCATAAAGAGTATGAAACTTACAACCCACACACCAGTTCTGTCTGCTACCAGCTGTGTAATGTAGTTCAGGGAAAAAAAAACAAAAACAAACAAACAAACAAACAAACCATGTCTTGTCTCCTCTGAACCTCCAAATCTTAAATGGCATAACATGGATAAATGAAACTTGATTACATGTTGAGAGAAGTCTAGGAAAAATAGTAAAATGCTAAGTTTTACTATTCAGTGTGTGTGTGTGTGTGTGTGTGTGTGTTTGTGTGTGTGTATCCATGTGTATATCTCTGTATCTATGTAGAGGTCCGAGGTCAATCTCAGGTACAGCTCTTCAGGAAACTATCCACCTTGTTTTTTGAGACAGGGTCTCTCATTGGCCTTGAACCTACCAACTTGGTGAGCCTAGCTGACTAGGGAGCCCTGGAATCCTCCTGTCCTTGTCTTGACAGAGCAGATATCACACGCATCACACACAGCTTTTTAAATGTGGGTGTTGGGTATCCAATTCAGATCTTTACGGTTGTATGGCAAGCATTTTACTGTCTGGGCTATCATCTAAGCCCAAATACTATTATTCTTCCCTATAGTTTCTATAGTTACATATTTATAGAAGAAATGGATGGAGAAAAATACTAATAGAAGGAAAAAACTAAGTGACCCCAGGAAAAATACAAACAACTCTTTACTTTTTAAAAATGCATGGAAGACATACATGAATGAACAATTAAATTCATTTACTCTCACGGCTTTCTTTCATGGCTTTCTATGTGTGATAAATTAATTTTACAGCTGTGCAAACTGAGGCACAGAAAACAAGCCTAAACTCTCATCGCTGTTGTCCTCACTCCCACTCGCCATGGTGGCTCTAGGATTAGCACAGGGGCCTTCTCTGTAGAGAGCCAGGCTGGCTTCCCTCTTCCCTCCACAGATATCTAAGTCAATGAATCAATTATGCAATGATTTTCTATGAATCAGAGCTAGCCTGTGAAATGCCACCTCACTGTTGCTTAAGAAGAAAATGCACCATCACTACCTTCTGAACAGACCGAAGAAACGAACGCAGCAAAACAAAGACCTTAAGGGTGGAAAGGGAGCGTCTCATTCACTTCAAAGCCTGTAGTTACTCAGCTAGAGCAGCACCTAGGGCTGGAATGGGGTTTCCCTTGCTCAGGGGGAGAATGTGCAGGGAGGGGAGGGGCTGTTGGAAAATGGTATGGGGTGAATAAGGGGGTGGGGGAGGTTCATTTAAAAGAAGGCCTAGCAGAAATGGTCTAGCCACCCTCTGTGGCAGTGAGCTCTTCGTCATCAGTATTAGCAGTGCAGTAGGAGAGAAGCAGGAAAAAACCCTACCTGGGGGTGCTTACCGCTCTCACTAGGCTACCATTCACACGAACAGGATAGATAAAGTGCACAAAAGAACTTCCCTTTTGTATAATGAATACCCTGACTTAGGCATCACAACCTTTTGTGGGGTCTGATCCCACCCAGGAACCTCTGTCTCCCTTCGCTTTCTTAACAAGGCCCAGTCCGGAATGCACGTGTTACCCTAAAATCCTTCTGAGGGAATTCCTGGGCCTTCTGTAGCCCATTCAAGGAACACAGGCTGCAATATAAAATTCCAAGAGTTAAGTAACTGAGCATTTAAAAAAAAAAAAAAAACCTGTGAGTCAAACAGGGACAATAAGCACCTCACTGAGGCTGGTGCTAACTGGGGCTGAGGAAGCAAAGTCAACAGTCAGCTGTGAATGAGGCATAATGAGGTACCTCAGGAAAGTGGCACAGCTGTTGCCACTACACCCTTGAATTTAAGAATGAATGCTTCAGCCTCCCCGGAGACCACAAATCACACCCTGATACTGTCAAATGATGACCTCAGAGCAGTGACCTCAGTGGCCCACTCAATTAGGAATCTGAAATGCTCGAGTCAACCTTAGCTTACAGGCTGCAGGCCACAGAACCGGGGAAGCCTCAGCAATTTCATCAAGGAACACACTCATACACATACACACACACACACTCACACACTCACACACACACACACACACACACACACTCACACACACACTCACACAATACACTCACACACACTCACTCACACACACTCACACACACACACTCACACACCATAGTGGCTAATGTCAACAAGCTGCATTATGTAAGTGGAATGATTTGTTCTGAAGCACCAGGCTGTGGCTTCTGTCACCGGGGCCTACCGGTCTGATTATTTATAATATACTTCCTGTTTCCAGTTGCCTTTCAAAAACTAAAATAAAATAGCCTTTTGCTCAGCATGGTCAGCCTGTGCTCTCTCCCACAGCACCGCTGAAAAGCTGAATGAACAGAGAATTAAATGAAAGGAGCAAACAAATTCGTGGCAGCCTCCCAATGTGGCCGTACCCTTTGTAGGAGAATGCAAAATGGTGGACAGAAAAGGAAAAACTAAAAGAATTGCTTACATTTTCCTAAACAGGAAGGAGTCAAACTTTTATTAGTGGCTATAACAGGCATTTATAGGCTTGGGCTGCTATTTAAACCATCACCCTCAAGTGCAAAAATCAAGCCCTGAGCCTGGGTGCCAGCTCCTTTTAAATGTTTAATTGGGAGTCTTGGTTATATAATGTGACAGTTCAGATAAGGCCCTAAGATCAGGCCACATTCATCATGTCTGAAAAGAAAAAAAAAAAAAAGAAAAAGTGCCCATTCTGCCAAGATAGTAATTATGTTATTCTGCACAGTAGCTACAAGGATTTGTGTAAAAACAGCTAAAGGCCCCCTAAAGATCCTTTCCTACTTTGGCTAACTAAAGTAGGCTTGTGGAGGTGATAATCAGGCTAGGGAATTTTGCTTATGCCCCTGGAAGCCCTTCCCCCCTGCCCGCCTCCTCCCCACCACAAAGAGTGTCCTACAGAATACTCTAATGAATCCCCACAATAAATAAAACCTCTCTGGTTTTGTACTTTTTTTTTTTTTTTTTGCATGAGCATGATGCTAGGAAACAGGAACCCCATGTTAAGACACCAAAAGGAGATAGGTTCAAATGTGGAGGTTTTTTGAATCCAAGCTAAAGAGCCCACAGTGTGTATATTGGGGCAGTTCATAGCATCACCTTAATAAAACTCTCCTGGAGAGGGTTGCACACAGCTGTGCTTGTAGAAGTCACCCACATCACCCCAGGGGAAAAAGACAGGAGAACAGAAGCTGTGGAGTCGTAAAGGGATGACCTCTGTCAAACAGAACAATGATACCACACTTAAATCCACTTGCAGCCACACTGTAATTGGTGAGGAGCTGATTCAATCTTTGAAATAACTAAACCAACAGATTAAGTACAGTTTGGGGCCAGGGAGCAAGTCGGCAAATGACACTGTAAGGTCAGCCTAGAGTGAAATATGTCTCGAAGGATCAGAAAGGAGAAACGAACAGAGACCAGAGATAGCCCTAGTTTTAAACAAAGAAAGAATAGCAAGATGCTCTTGCAGAATTTGGCCACAGACAGTTCTTACGTAAAATCGTCTCTAGCCTTTGGAAGAGAAATGTATTAAAGTGCTGGACTGAGGTTGAGCCAAAGGAGGGGGAGGTGCTCCCTGCCGATGATGGTGCATATTTCATAGGAGAATGACAGCTCAGTGGAATTCATTCATTTCAAAGGATGACTGTCCTATTGTGCAGTGTGCAGGGCTCCAATCAGGCTCTGAGTTGCCTACTAAATTTAATGCTTTAGCTGGGCATAGTTGCTCTTGATTACAGTAACTTGGAGAAGATGCAAAATCCCCAACACTTAGTACATGCAAACAGCAGTATTTAAAGAGTCTCTGGTTTCCTCTAAAAATCGGAAATAAATAATCTCAGAACTGCCTTCTGAGATCTTCACCCACCCGGTTTTTGCAAGGAAGCGCTCCAAGTCAGCATGAAATAAGGTGATTTCACAAAGCAGCCAGTGATTAATTGAGGAAAAGTGTAATACAGTATTTGTAGCACAGCTGTGCACAGTACCCATTTTAAAGACAGCACGGTCGCACTTCCGCCTCGATAGATAGATAGATAGATAAATAAATAAATAAATAAATAAATAAATAAATAAGTAAAATGAGAAGAACCTAAATTTAAGTGGTAATGCTTGATCTACATCTGGGGAAGTCCTGTTCTCCACTGCAGTAGGAAACTGACTGTAGTCAAATACTTTGTTATTATCCTTCCTTGGTCCTCTTGTCTGGACTCGGTGAGCACACACAAAGACACACAGACACATAGAGACACAAACCAGTTACTGTTCAGGGTCAAAGACAAAAAGGAAATTGAAGTGTCCTTCTTAGTACTAGCCCAGGGGGCTCCAAAGGGCAGTCTCTAAACAGGCAAAGGTGGCCTTGTGGGTGCAGGGGAGTAGCAATGGGGGTGTGCAGTCAGGGAGTCTGAAGACGCGAAGAAACCTAGACAAAAAGACCCAAAGGATTCGTTGTTCACCCAAAGGTGCGCAAGGGGCGAATTTCCACCCCAACCTTCCTTTCCAGGCTTCAAGCAGAAGAAAGAGCTTTAAAACTCCTCTTTTTCCCCCGCTAGAGCCTTGGGCTCAGCCAGAGGGGACACTTTTTGTGTCTCTTTTAAAAGGCAACCTTTGGAACAAAGGTTTAACACCTGCAGGCTGCTAAGAACAATGGCTACAAAAGAAACCGGAGGAGCAGCGTTTGAAAACCAACCGGGGATTCCCTAGTCCTTGCAGAGAGGGGAGGGGAATCAACTCAGAGAGAGAAATGCCCGGCAAGGGGAATCAGCCCGGTGCACCGGAGCTCTACGAACCTCCTAAGGGGCACGCGTGTCCGTGCCCCGGTTCAGATTCGCCGCCCTCCCTTCCCGGATCTCCCCAAAACGCCCCCGCTGCAGCCCGCCTCATTGTCTGAAACGGTCTGAAAACTTCGCAACTTGTCGAACGTGGACAGACACACAAATAAACCCTTTTAACGAGGCCATGCATAATGATCCCAGGAGTCTTTCGCCCCTGGACTAGAGAGCTTTGCGACCTCCCGCACCGTCCCCGGCCCCTGGCAAAAGACCCAGGATGATTTTTTTTTTTAATTTTTTTAATTTTTTTTTTTAAAGCAAAAGACAAAACGCAAAAGCAAAGCTGGGCTGGTTACCTTGCAAACCAGCTCCTCTCCGCTGTGCAGATGCACAGCGCGGAAAACGTGGTCTCCCTCCAGAGGCTCCAACAGTAAGTATTTCCCGATGCAGGAAACGCAATGCGACAAGTTCGGAGTCTCGGGCGGGCTCGGAGAGCCAAGGTTCGGGCTGAAACTCTGGCTGGGCTCAGCGGGCCTTATAGACGACAGCTCTTCGAAATCCTGGGTTTTGTTCCGCGATCTCCCATATCTCGCTATTGTGATAGGGGTAGACCTGTGTATGTTCATGAGTGTGAGGATCGCACACGACAAAACAAACAAACAAACCAAAAAAACCCCTCTGGAGAGATGGATGAGCCGCGCGGGTGCAGGCGCCTCGGTGCTACCGACTTAAAAGGATCAAGAAGGGAGGGGACCCGTCTGGGGCTCCGTGGAGGAAGAGTTAAGAACTAGTCCCCAGATGGGCGCTGCAGAGCTGGTCCCCGGCTGCGAGTCCCGCTCCCGGGGGTGCTCGCTCTGCGGACAACTCGGGTCCTTTTGTTACCCAGAAGCCGCCAGCGCGGTGCAGAACCGCACGCTGGAGTCAGTGGGTCTCTGTTCGCAGCGTGGATCTGGACGAGTGAGCGTGCCTCTGGGGTGAGGAGCTGCAGCGCCGGGCTCCTCAGCGATCCCCAGCTGAGGATCCGCAGACCGGGCAGAGAAGCCCTGCGTGGAGTTTGTGCAGTCTTCAGGGAGCGCGCGGCGCCGGCTCGCCCTCCACGCGTTAGAAACCAAACAAAAAGAAAAAGGAAATAAGCACGGGTCTACCGGCTCACGCCGCGCGGCAGCCAGAATACGCGCTGCACCCCCCTTTTTTGGTGGAAAGGGTGGGGGGCGTGTAAGGGGGGTGCTAGAGAGGGCAGTTACCTAAGTCTTAACTGTAGATGGCGTCTGAGGCTTTTCCAAAAAATCGCAGTGCTCTCTGTCTCTCTCTCAAGAAAAAAAAAAAAAGACAGAAAAAAAAAAAAAAAATAGCAAAGGCGCTTTTAACTTGGGGCGGTCAGCAGTGGCAACAAAAGATTGCAAAAGCTTAGTAGGGAGTGCGCGGAGTAAGGCAGGCACAGGTACCGCGACAAAGCCCAAGACAGAGCCCGCGCGGTCAGCACTAGCTCTTGCTGTCGCTGCTCACGTCCCAGATCCTCCTCCGATGAAGCAAGAAGTGCGGGCGGTGACCTGGAGGGGACCAGCAGCAGGAGCTTTCCTGGGGTCCTGCAGGAGCTGCCAGCAGATGCTCCCCGGACTCCGTCAACCCGCGGCGTTCCTTTTCCGCTGCACAACTGGGTCTTGAGCCTTGAAACAATTTGCAAACCACTCTTGTCTCCCGATGCCTTGCGACCAAATAGCACGGCGGGGTTTGTTCTGCAGGAAAAATAAAAATCGACGGCTTGTCTTCTTTTCTTATAATTTTTTTTTCTTGCCACCCAGAAGTAGGAGAGGACCGTGTATTTAAAAATTAAAGGGGATGGCCACGGCGCCCTAGGCCAATCCCGGCGCTCAAGCACGCCCGCATCCCCGGGCGAGGCGGTATTAATAGTTACTTACGTGGCCGGGGATCTCGGAGCGAGCCCGGCTGTGTGTGCGCGTATGTGTGCGCGCGCGCCTCGCTTGCTCGCGCTCGGTCTCCCCATTCAATGTCACCGACACATTTCCACAGAGCCCCCGCCCTCTTCGCCGGCCCCGCCCTACCCACGCCCCGGCCCCTGTCATTGAGCCCGGAGCCCATCAATCAGCGGCGCCGCTGCCAGTGCGCGCGCGGCTCCCCTGCGCCCGCCGGCGGCTAGGGCTGCTGCCGCCACTCCTGCAGTGCCCCCACTGGGGGCGCCAGCCTCGCCCCCGATGGCTCGGCCAGGCGCGAGGTAAACAGTGCTGTATATCCTTCCGCAGTCCAAGGGCTCTGGGCTCTCCTGGCCTGCTGTTCGCGCTGCAGAGACAGGGATGCTGGACTGTGTATCTGCCACCGTCGCCACGCAACACCAGCAGGCTCAGGTCAACTTTGAGACTTAGATCCTCTTCCCCGGGATTTTCCGCAGAAAGCCTCGCATCTTCTGGGTACATGGCACCCCTCTGCTGCGATGTTATCTTGAACAAGCAGTTCCCCGCGGTTTTTAAAAAATGAAGGATTCTTGCAGCCCACAGTCTCTAGAATTAGTTTTATTCTTTCTCTCCGGTTGCTTATCATTTCAACAGAAGTCCATTGTGAGCTTGTAGTTAGTGTCACCACCCCTCCCCCACTTCTCAGTTATAGGATTGGGGATACTTTCAGAGTCTTGACTTCAGGACAAGGTCTTTGGGGAGAGCTCAGGTGCACCCACACCTCCAGCAAAGGATGTTGGCTCCTAGCCAAGGAGTCAGGCTTCTCCAGTCCCATCATCTCAGTATTTAGGCCAAGAACACATTCAATACCAGGTTCAACAAAAGGCTACACTTTGACCCTTGCTTATTCTTAACTTCCTGGGAAGGTTCTGGACCATTGGCTTGAACAGACCTGGGGAAAGTTCAGACCACAGCTTAAGCCTCTTGACTTTACCTAATGCATCCTGGTAAGAGTAGCAATGTAGCAGGGGAAAACAGAAAGAGAATCAACCAAGTTCTGGGGCAAGGCTGCTGGGCTTACTCTTAAGTTTTTACCCACATAAGGCACCTCTTTCCATGAGGGAGGTCACTCTGTAACAATCTTCTGCACTACCACTTTTGAACAAAAATAGAGAACTATTTATAATTATACTTAACGGGGACAATAGTGGCTCTAATGATCAGGAGTTCCCTGAGGGTTGTTTCAGAATAATGAATGGACCTTGCTTGTCCAGCTGGCCACCCTAGAGGACAGATTTTGAGAAGAAACTAAAATGCCCCATGTCTTCTCATAGAACTCCCATCCTTCTCCCCACTCATCTGCCTTGAACTCAGTCTCCGATCCCTAAACTGTCCCTTAAGGGGATAACAGCTTGAGGATGTCACCATGACTACAGAGTAGTGTGCCATGCAGTCACTGCCCAGTTAAAGAACAGGTCCTAGACAAACAATCTCTACAGAGGATCCATTGAGAAAGCTTCCCTGGGGCCTCTGTTGGGTGACTGTCACCAAGCTTTCTTGTAAAAGAAGTTTGAGAAACTTGTGTTCAGCATCAGTTTTCAGATTCAGAAGGAAACTGAATTCGTATGGGCGTTTTTGGTTTGGTTTGGTTTTTGTTTTTGCTTCTTTTTCTTCCCAGGATCTCTAGTTTTCATCTGTTAAATAACAGCCCTGCTTACCTCATGTGATCCCTAGAACTGCAGTTGCAGTTCTGGGAAATAATATATGAAGAATTATGATAGTGTTTCTCAGCCTGTGAGTTGTGACCCCTTTGGGGTGAACAACCCTTTCACAGGGGTCACATATCACATATTTACATTCTATTCATAACAAAAGCAAAATTACTGTCATGAAGTAGCAGCGAAATAATTTTATGTTTGGAGATCGCCACAACAAGAGGAAGTGTATTAAAGGACAGTAGCTTCCTGGAGTCCTGGAAAAGTACGTGTTTCCTTGGGCCATCATATTGTAATGACTACATTGCTTCTCTCTCTCTCTCTCTCTCTCTCTCTCTCTCGTGTGTGTGTGTGTGTGTGTGTGTGTGTTTCTTAGTCCTTCTCTGGGGCTAGATTGAGCTCTAGGTTTAGAGACCAAATCTTCCTGATACTTGGATATCATCACAGGGGTAAGCCTGTCATAAGCCAGTGGTTCTTTGTGGACATTGAGACAGTCCGGTGAGTCATAAAATAATACACATAAGAGATCATTGTTGGCCATTTAGGCAGAGAAAAAAGAATGTATGAGAGAGAAGGAGTAGGAAGACCTAGCTTTCTCCTAACTTGAATGCTCAGTGCCATCAACTGGGCTGCCCAGCCAGGTAAGTGGTGAAGCAGGTTATATAATTCACTGGGAATGGCTGGCCATGGTGCAGCTGAAGACCACTGTATTCTTGTAGAGAAATAGACTCGACTCCAAGTTGACTTTCAATCAGGAAGTGTATTGAGGTATCAATAAGACCACACTGGTGCTCATTATGGAGTTCCTGTCAGTGTGCGTCAGAGAGAAGAGAAAGCATTGAAGCCTTAACATGGTGGTTCTCAAACGTGGGTCATAATCCCTTGGAGTTCTCATATCAGATATCTTGCATATCAGATATTTACATACAATTCAGAACAGTAATACAGTTACAGCTGTGAAGTAGCAACAAAGATAATTTTATGGCTGGAGGTCACCATATATATATATATATATATATATACATATATATATATATATATACAATATAAACCAGTTCCTGTTATTATTAACAACATTTGTTAGAATGGCTGAATACAGCCATGGAAAACAACTAAACATACAACATTTAATATAAATAATAAGTAAAAGGTTTACAGTATCAATAAGACATGAGCGTTATTAAGTGTAATTATAGAAATAGGTAGATAAGGATTATATATGTAGAATGATATAACTTTTTCCTCTGTCCATGTTGAAGTAAGTCTGTCAAATGCTGTCGCCATTCCAGGTTGTAGGCTCCATGTTATCAGGAATATTCTCTTATCCTGAAATTCATTTACTTCTTCCTTCTCTTCATAGCTCATTAGTTTTATTTATTCAGCAAATGAGTAGTGGCTGCCAACAGAGTGTGTGACACTCTCTCTAAGCAAGTTCTGTGTTTATTAAATGAATAAGTATATTTTGAAAAGTACTTATTTGAATGATACATCAATTTGACCATAGGTGTTCTATAGAGGAACTGTGTATGTGTGTATGTGTGCATTATGCTGCCACCAAAGGCATGGCCCATATTTAAGGTGGATCTCCTTACCTTAAAAGATCTGGATTTAGTGTTGGTCTCCTCACTTCCAATGATTTAGTTAAGAAATGGCCCTCACTTGACTTGACTTTTAGTTAATTCTACTGTAGTCAAGTTGACAACCAAGAGCCATCATGATAAGTGACAACAGTTCTCTCTTAATTCTTACATGACAAGCCTAAGCCTAAGAAGAAGCCTTTCTCTGTAACTACAGGCACGGGAGAGACATTCAGCAAGGTTCACAGAGGAGCTATGTTTACACACAGTGGGGAGGTTGGGGTGGATTTGGAGCAGTGATGAGGCCTAGGACATACTTCTAGGCTTTGGCACATATCAATTCTATTAGCCCTGCATAAAATGCTCCATTACATAGAAAGTCTTCTTTAGCACTCACGTCAGTGCTTGTAAGTCTTTTATTGCACTCTTAGAGCTCTAACCCAGCCCTGTCTTTCTCCTTGGCTCTTAGAGAAAACTCCAAATTATTGCCCCACTTTATAGATCGAAGCACTAAGACTCAGAAAGACTAATTTATTCTATGATAGCCCACTACTCAGTGGCCTTAGAGGTTTCTCTCTCTCTCTCTCTCTCTCTCTCTCTCTCTTTCTCTCTCTCTCTCTCTCTCTCTCTCTCTCTCTCTCTCTCTCTCTCTCTCTCTGTGTTCTGTGCTAGGAGGAGTAAGGCAAGGAAATAAATTTGTTCTGAAACTATGTTTTTTTCACTACACCATATTGCATGTCATCATACTTTCTAGAGTTGAGTAAGCCTTAGTTTAAACGGGCCACTTAAAATCTTCCCACAAGTGAGAAAGGTGATTTCCTTTCTCACTGTATTTTTTTTAAATATGGTTCATATTCTGGGAAGCCACTTCTTATTTACAAGGTGATTCCTAGTATGACTGTTAAAAGGTGACTTTCTGATTAAATATTTGTTGTACCAAGGCTAACTGGGAGACGTTTTCTTTTCCCATTTTCTCATTGGATAAATGATCTACTAGGAAAGTACAATGTATAAATACAGAAAAGAAAAGAAAAAATAAATAAAAAGGACTTACAAGGACTGTTTTCCTGACCTGCCTCCTCCCCACCCAACCCCACCTTGCTTTTGTAGCTTCTTCTCTTATGGGAATAATAATTGTTGTGTGTCCTGTACAGAAATGAGATACAGTTAGAGGGTGGGAAACTCAGTATGTGATAGGTTTCTACATATTGCAAAGTGCCTACTATCCATTTGAAAATCATTGAGCAGACAATAGGGAAAAGCAAAACCATGCAGAAAGGACCTCTTGAAGAACTACTGAAAGTTACAGACTAGCTGCAGAGTTAGGTTCCCGGCCAAGGAGTCAATTTGCAGGGTGTTCTGGTAAACCTACCATGTACTTCCAAGCTTGGCTCCAAAACAGACCTTGCTGGGTGGGGCAGCAGCTCCAGGGCCAGGACATCTATATTTCAAAAGCCACTTGGAATTGCTCGACCTTCCTCTTAGATGGAACAGAATAATAATGCCACACTAACAAAGACGAGAGGAGAAATGAAATGGTCATTAAGGATTCCTTTCAGATTTTATACTGTAGTCTTCAATACGGTCAAACTGGCCATAGCACATGTAGACCAGTGTGAACAAGGATGAATTGAGTTTTCCTGTAATTCCTGCTCCAGGCAATTAGCATGTTGGCTTTATCTTGGCTTCGGTTAAGATTTTAGACTAAGGTAAATAGGAATTGATGTATCAAGCTTGCCAATCCATAAGAGTATTGTGTGTTTTATCTTATTTAATCCTCACAACAATATCCCAAAAGGAGTATTATTACCAGCTTCATGTTAGACACTGAGTGTGAAGGGAAGATCCAGTCAACCGACTGGCACATCCTATAATGATGTGCCTTTGTGCAAATGTCCTAGCTGCCATTCCTTCTTCCATATTCTTCCTCCTCCTCCTCATCTTCATCTTCTCTCCCCAACTCTCCCCACTTTCTTCCTATGTCCAAACACAGCCCCAACTTTTTGATAACTTTTACATCATGCATTGGATGCTCTGCATAGTATTTCATCTGAATAGTGTTTAATGGTTGTAAACCCAAGAAAGCACCCGAAGACGAGCCTTTATCTGTAATACTTTTCAACGTCTGAGTGAGCCCAAGCCTTGGGTCCCCAGATATCTGGCCATGAGTTTAGCAAAAGTAGTATGGAACCTCACTTCGCTATGTAGCAGCCTATCTAGGAATCCATGTGGGGATAAGGATATATTCATATATTTAAATGTTTAGTCACCAGGGAGTGGAAGTGTTTAATAGAATTAGAAAGATAAGGAGTTGTGGCCTTGCTGGAGAAAGGTGTTTCACTGAGTGTGGGCTTGAGGTTTTCAAAAGCCCACCCCTGCCCAGTGTTTCTCTTTTTCAATCTCTTGGCCCGTGAGTCTGCATGTGGCTCTCAGCCACTGTTCCATGATCCCAGCCATGATGATAATGGACTAAACCTCTGAAACTCTAAGCAAGCCCGCAGTTTAATGCTTTCTTTTTTAAGAGTTGCCTTGGTCATGGTGTCTGTTCACAGCAATGGAATAGTGACTAAGACACTTGAAAGGAATCGTTAATACAGTTGACCCTTGCTTGCACTCAAATATGTAAATTTGAACTCACGCTTTGTGGCTAATAAAATGTAAATAAAAACCCGATTTCATAATGCTGGCTTTTGTCCAGTGAGGCAATTAAAACATATATCTAAGTATCATTGTTATGCTTGGGACAGCATGTAATTTTATATCATTCAATAAAAGAATGTGCTAACAAATATGAATTCTAAGTAAGTTCAACTGCAGGAAGTAAAGAACCCTCTGAATGGTACAGTCACTCAGCAATTCTAGGGCGTAATCCATGGCAGGGTTGGGGAAAACAATGCTAAAAAGAAGTTGGATTCAGAAAGTCAACCAGTCCTCATTCAAGAAGCATCACTGGGTTGACTGGTTAGAAACTCAGCAACCTTAGTGAAATAATGAAATACCTTCAAACTTTAGTTTGAGCTACTTCTGTTCATGGGAGCACTGTGAGCAATAGAAAACATAGAGAAAGCCCTCCCTGGGTCTAGTGACTGGGCGGAAGAGGAGCCTTAGCTACTACTATCATTGCAACCAGGACTGGTAATATTGGGATGAATTTTGCTTGGTCTTTCCCCAGGCCCCATTGCTCTCTCAACTGCTTCTGCATTTTTCTCCACTCTAGGTAAAGAAATTCAAAGTTACAAGAGGCTCTAAATGTCTCTCACTGCTCTTAGGTCTGTGTGGAGAAACAGGAGTCTCAAAATATGGCTGAAGAGACAGAGAGGGTTCCTGGAATTCCTTTCCAAAGAGTGGGGCTTGTCTTCCCTTGTGTTCCAATATCTCACTGAGGTCCAATTCTGGAGCTGCTGGCAGGGTTCTTTTCACAAAGTGCCTCAAAAATGCCTCAGGGAAATGGGCAGAACACAGGTTAAACTGGCAAATTAAACAATACAATAAGCCCACTGTAGAAATCTTTTATTTTGATCATCTGCCCACCTTTCAAGCTTCCTGACAAGTTTTTTTCCCCTGAGAAAATAAAAAGTGTCACCATGATACTGTATGAGACCCAAGTCTTCAGTGACTACACATCTGGAAGATGCTCTTCCACATAGCCTACTAGCACACAGAGGAGGGGTATTTTAGAGTCAGGGATATTCAATTCTGGCTAAATGAAGTAAGGGAACCAGGACCCAGTGTGGGTGTGGGAAACCATCCATCCTTGAGAACAAACACTTAAAGCAATCACTCCAAAAACAATTAATCAAGAACTCTAAGATTTTAATACAAGTTTTGAAGTTGGTATTATCAATACAATTTTCAAATAAAAATCAATGCAAAAAGATCTATGGTAATAGATATTTAGATTTTAGAGGAGGTTAACTCTGCATTAGGCTTTCCATGGGTAGCCTAGCTTCATTCTTTTTTCTTTCTCTAGGAACAGGAGAAAACGTGAAAGAATGAACTCAGTTCTGCATATGACTATTGATAAGAGCTTTGCAAACACTAGCTCACATCTCATACTAATTGGGATGTATAGAGAGGAGGAAGAACATTTTATTCAGAAGAAAAATGACACCAATAAGAACTAGTTGTTTTGGTAGACTAGTCAAGAGGAGATGGAGTTTGTGGTGGTTAGTTTTAATTGCCAACTTCACACAATATTAAATCATATGATAAGGGATTCAGTGGGGAATTGTCTATATCAGGCTGGCCTTCAGGACTATCTGTTGGGATTGTCATGGTCTTAATATTGTGGCCAATGTGCTGGGGACCTAGGTAAAAGGATAAAAGAACATGGAACAAGGACTGTTTTTGTTTTGTTTTGTTCTGTTTTGTTTTGTTAGATATTTTCTTTATTTACATTTCAAATTTTATCACCTTTCCTAGTTTCCCCTCTGAAAATCCCCTATTCCCTCCCCCTCTCCCTGCTCCCCAATCCACCCACTCCCATTCCTGGTCCTGGCATTCCCCTATACTGGGGAATAACTAGGACCTTCACAGGACCTAGGGCCATCCTCTGCTACATGTACAGCTAGAGCCACAAGTTCCACCATATGTGTTTTCTTTGATTGGTGGTTTAGTTCCAAGGAGCGCTGGGGTTACTGGTTAGTTCATATTGATGTTCCTCTTATGGGGCTTTAAACCATCAAGGACTGTTTTATTTGTACCTCTGCCTTTAGATCATCAACCCTGTCACTCTTGATTCCTTCACTGATACTGGAAGGAGCTTCTTTGAGGTTTCAATATTGATGTAAGGATGGAATCCTCAGGTCTTTCATTATCAGATGAGGACTGCTGAGAGATCCATGAGACAAACAACTACCAGATTCTCAGCCTCTCCAGTGTGAGATAGCCATTGTTGGACTGGACCATGGCCTGTAACCTAAACATTAAATTCTCTTTATATATGTATACATACATACATATACACACACAAACACAAATACACACACATAATTATTATCTACTATATATTATGTTCCTCTAGAAAACACAAGAGTCCAATGTCACATCAATCAACATCTTGTCAGCACTGATTAAGAGTCTGGTCAGTCAACATCTGGTCAGTCATCTCAAGTACTCAAGATGCCAAAACAAACTATACAGACTGGGTAGCTTAAATATGGAATTGTTCACTATTGTGAAGAAATAGACAGATGTGATTAATGGTCAACCTTACTTGTCACCAAGAATTTAGAATCACCTGGGTTTGGGTGGGGAACTTCTAAATGTGTCTGTAAGGACATTCCTCGGAGGTGTCAATGAGAAGGGAAGACCCAGCCTGACTAGGACCATCCCTGAGGGCTGTGGTGTCAGACTGAATTAACAGAAGAAAGCAAGATGAGCATCTCTGTTCTTAATTTCCTACTTGATGGCCTTAGCTCCCTGACTCCCAGATATACTCTTGTTTTGGCTATTTTTAGTTGTCAACCTGACTACACCCAGAATTAACTAAAGCTCAAGGGGCTGGGTACACCCATGAGGGATTTTCTTTTTCATATGAAATCATTTGAAGTGAGAAGACCCACTTCTAATTGAGGTGAGAGGAGTCGCCTTTAATCTGGACCATAATTTCTGCTGGCAGACTAAATAAAGGACATGAGGGAAAGAAGCTCTCTCTTTCTCTTTGCCTGCTCACAGTCACTCTCTTGCTAGAAGTCATATTAAAACCTACTTCAGGATTCTGGCATAAACCGAAGACTACCTGAACAACTACTGGATTTTTGGACCTTGCATTGGTAGACAGCCATTGATGGACTAGCTGGACCATAGCCAGTAAGTCATTCTAATAAATCTCCTCTGTATATATTCATTCTATAAGCTCTGTTCTTCTAGAGAACCCTAACTAATCAAATTCATAATGGAGATTAGAGTTTCAGACTGTGATTTTGTGGAGGAGAAAATCACCCTGCATTGCTATACTTTGTGACCCTTTTTATAAAGGACATCATGGAGAATGGCTATGCTTTTGTGCATAAGATTTATCATAGAGGCAAACTAATTTATATAAAGAAACCCTACCACAAACAGTAGAAACTACAATTATTAAACAGTAAAGGAAGGAGGTTTGCCAAATTACCTAGTAAAGTCCCTCACACTATAATATGATAATATGATATGATATGATATGATATGATACACTCTCTTCTATGAGAGCCAACAAGAAAGAATTTTTTTAGAAGGAAAAGAATCTAAGTTAGTGGAGTTGAGGCAGGGAAATCATTCGATCTAGCCTTGAAATTCTAGCAGAATATCAGCAGGCCAAGAAAAGATATTTCTAGCTAAGGATTGCCCCATGCCTGTGATATCAACACTCCAGAGACTGAAATGGAAACCTTGCAAGTTCAAGGCCAGCCTGAGCTGCACTGTGAATTTAAGGAAGGCCAAGTTTAACTAAAGAATGGAGACTCTGCCTCAAGGCAAAGGGGTTTAAAAGAAGGTGGAGCTGATCAGTAGAGTGCCTACTTAGCATATGTGAGGCCCTGGATTTTATTCCCAACACCTCCTTTGGGGATTTTCTAGGAGAAGTCTGCCTGTCCATTCTAGAAGGTAAACAGGCACAGGCCTTCTAGAGTGAGAAGCAACAGCCAGGTTTGCTGAAGGTCAAGGCAGGAACTTCAGGGAATAGCAAGACAATGGCCTTGCTCATAAGGATAAGTGATGTTGAGCTAAGCACTTGTTCTTTCAGCCAGTTTCCTCCCTGGTCTCTGGTGAGGTCAGAAATCACACAATGTAGTAAGTACTGACTGAATTATAGAATTGTATTTGTCTTTTACATGGCTGCATTAGTGATCTCATTGATAGATGACAAAAGTCCTCGCCAAACCTAGTGACAGGATGTAACAGATTTGTTACGTTTGTGGGTTGGGAATCAAGGTGTGGCTTAGCTTCTCTGTGCGATATTCTCAGGGCCACTCACCAGGGATATAAGCAAGGAGTAGAGCTGGCCTATGGTCTCATCTGAAGGCTCAAAGGGAAAGGATTCTACATTTTCTCCCTTAACTGTATAAGGTTGCCAATCTCATGTAACTTAAAGGTTGAACTGAGGGTCTCATTTCTTCCCTGGATGGTGGAGGCCACCCTCTGTTTCTAGACACATGGCCATAGGGTAGCCCTCATGACAATTGGCTTTTGTATAGTATGTTAGAACAGCTAGAGAGGATGTACCTGAAGATAGTCACAACTTCTACTCTCAGAATCAGCATGCCAGGTCATTATGGGCAAGCTGCCAGAGCCATACTTTAGCTGGATTTTATCTACTTCGTAGGTTCTTCTTTCTTCTATCCTTCTCCATCCTTTCTAATTCCTAACACTAGATAAAAGAAAAAAAAGGATAGAGAGTAGAGGAAAGAGATGCCTGAATGAAGTCAGGGACCTGAAAGCAGACAATATTATTACCAAAGTTATTACAGTTAATTTCTGCTAGTTATGGGCATTGAGCTCCTGGGATCAAGTTTGATCTTTGCTATCAGAATATCTAATTTACTCTTCTTCCTCCTTTCCTCCTCCTCCTTCTCCTCCTCCTCCTTCCTTCCTTCTCTTCCTTCCTCTTCCTCCTCTTCCTTCATCTTTTTTCTTTGCACAACTACTTAACAAACCACAACTAACAACAACCAACCAACAACCAGCCCCACCTCTCAGAGTTCTGGCACTTACATAACCTCTGAAAAGTCCTAAGAATTTCAAATGTCACACCATTACAGAAACTATCAGCAGTTGGCAAAATCACACCACCAGAGCATGTGGCAAATCATAGTCAGCTGCTATGGACAAGCCAAAGCAGCCACATATCCCACACCAGGGATTAAAACAAAAACATAATTTTATAATATTTCTGTGTTTTTCAAAGAAACCAAAACTCCAATCCCAGCAATAATTCATAGAGCCATTAGTACCAGAAGGCAGGGCTCATCAAAATCCATTTCAGAAGTCAGTGACGTTGGTGTTCTCTAGAGCCACATTTCGGAATTACAGAATATGAAAGGACTAAAAGCTCTTGACCTGCCCTACCTCAGGAGTGTTGGTATCCTCTGAGGGCTCTATTTGTCTGACATCGTGGCTCCATGACTGGGTGCAAGCTATCTATGCCTTGTCATCTTGATCTACTGCTGCACGTTGGCCAGTGCCCTGGGATCTAAGACTAGAGGGGTTGAGCTAATCTAGAGATAAGGAGGGTCTGGGGACCTAGGTCTTGTCTTTCCCTCTGTATTTTCTGTGCTTAGGGGGAACACATAGTAGACAGCATCCTTGTTTCTTAGCTTTGTGAGTGGTGTGCTTCTAGAAGGCTGGTGCTCAGGCATTGTATGCTCTGTGCAGCAAGCACTTGGACTGGAGCAGAAAGTACTGGGTCACTGAATCTGCAGGTGTGTTGACCCATCTGTGACCACAAAACATTTCAGTCTGTGCCAGAGCCAAAAGAGGCTGCCTTTGTCAGACAGTCTTCAAATGCCTGTAGAATATTTCTAAATGATTATTTTTATTTAAGTCCACATTTTGTAACTGAAATGACTCCATTGTGTTCTGAAACTCTTTAATTGAATGTTCTCTTTGTCAACCCAATAAACTGCTGGTTTTGCAATAAGATTCCCCTGGCACCATTCCTGGGAGGTTCAGTGTGAGAAATCCATCCTTAGGACAACAAATAAACTAGCAAGCTCTTGTCACTTAGGTGACTTCTCTCTGTTGGTCACCTTCTACGTACCAGGTACCATAGCAAGGGCTAGTTACAAGAGAGTGGAGCCTACAAAACTCAAGGTAATGTAACAGAGCTGGTGTGTGTGTGCGTGTGTGTGTGTGTGTGTGTGTGTGTGTGTGTGTGTGTGTGTGTGTGTGGAGAGAGAGAGAGAGAGAGACAGAGGTCTCTTCATCTGAGATACTTAGCTCTTTTTTCTTTCTAGCATATTCTTTCTTGAAGAAAGAAGAAAAATAACAATAATTCTTACATGCAGGAAGTGACAGAACACAGAGACAGAGCTTTGACAAGTTAAAGGTGGATAGGGGGCCACACACTTGAAGACACTGTAGCCAAAAGGTTTAGAATTAAGTCTTAGATCTTAG
This sequence comes from Mus caroli, assembly GCF_978045245.1. Taxonomy (NCBI): domain Eukaryota; kingdom Metazoa; phylum Chordata; class Mammalia; order Rodentia; family Muridae; genus Mus; species Mus caroli. The sequence goes on from NW_028227269.1 coordinate 13,050,077, forward strand.
AAAGGTCTGACCCCTCTGGAATCTGGCTTGTGTGAAACTTCTTAGACTAGTTGAAAACACAGTGCAGAAGAAATGTGACTGACTCTAGGTTTTACTTCGGAGGTCTGGATGGAGCTATTGAATACTCAACCAATGATCCTAATAAAGGAATCAGATACAGGGAAGGGTCAGAGTGCTCCAGGATAGCTCAGTTTTCTAGCCAATCGTGACAAGACTCGAGGTGTGTGAATGAAGGCATCTCACTCCTTCCAGACAAGGTTTCAATCCACAAAATATCTCTGTGATGTTATCTGCCCCATGACATCAGGAGATGAAGGAATGGACAAAGTTCCTGCTCAGCAAAGATAACTGAGGTATCAATAATGCAATATCGATAATCAAGGTTCTCTAGAACAGAAGTGCTAGAATGAGCATGTATCTTTTTTTGTTTGGTTGGTTTTTTTTTTTTTTTTTTTTTTTTGAGACAGGGTTTCTCTGTATAGCCCTGGCTGTCCTGGAACTCACTCTGTAGACCAGGCTGGCCTCGAGCTCAGAGATCCACCTGCCTCTGCCTCCCGAGTGCTGGGATTAAAGGCGTGGGCCACCACGCCTGGCTAATGAGCACGTATCTTAACGGGGGATTTATTAGGTCACTGGCATATATGAAATGGTCAGGATAGTTCAACAATAGCTGACTGATGCTGGAGAGGCTAAGCAACGTGTCATTGTTTGGGTCAATGAATCTGTGTATCTCAGCGATCCTAGTCTGGCACTGGAGGCTTGGAAGATTCCAAGAGAACTGCTAGTCGTCAGCCTACAGTGGAAGCCAGAAGCTAGGACCTAAAATGGGTGGAGGAAAGCAGCCTCAGCAGCTGGATAGATGATGCTGCTCAGGATGTGAGCATACCAGGGCAAAAAGCTGCATTCCCTTTTCCCATATCCTCATACGGGCCTCCCACCACTAGGCACTGCTGCATTTAAGGTAAGTCTCTGGACTTCAAATCCTCTGATCCAGAAGGCTTCCATTGTAGCAGCAAGCAGCTGGTGCTTTAGCTGACCCTTAAGACTAACATCACATCTTCTTATACAGAGTTCCTCCAAGAAGGATTATGCAGAAGAGATTTTAAGTCTTACAGGAGTCTAGGATAAGATCATGTTTGTCAAAAACGGGCTAACATTTCCAGTACCTTTAGATGATGACTCTCTCATTGTAGGAGGTGAGACTGTCTTTTTCACAGATCAGGGTCTTCCTGGGAATGAAGGCCATGTTCTATTCTTCTCTGCTCTGTGTGGCAGTGGCCTCCAGTGTTGGACTAGCCATGTGCACACTGAGACTGCCAACTTTAATGCCTCATCAGGTTAAAATTCACCCAGTCCTCAGGAGCACTGTGAGCCACTCCCAGTGAGTCCTTCTCACTGACATCAGTCTTCATGGTCACTGGGAGAGTGTTCACTGAGCTCACTGCACTCCGTCACCCGGAAAGACGTGGGTTTCGTGATACTTAAGTCCCTTCCATCTCAGCCACTTAGGTTTCTGAGGAAGAGTCTGGCCAGTTCTTCACTTAATGAGTATTATAGTGTAGCTATCCCCTTTTCCCCACAAGAATGAAGACAGTGGCTTCTTTTTCCTAGGTATGAATGCTGAAAAATCCAGATGAAGCACAGTGGTTTTCTTGCCTGCAAGTTCTAATCAGCTCAGTTTTGCCCAGCTAACAATTTTCCCACCGAGATGGGTACAGTGGTTTTCAAAAGAGTGGGGTGAGATGAATTGCTGCTGCTGTAGAATAGAATTCCTTAAAACCTTCCTTGATATTCATAAAATAATGCTTTAGCTTAGTAATGCTATCCCATATTCCTTGATTGCTATAAACATAGCCTATTTCCTGCAACTCTATGTCACTACATTCTATTCTCCAATAAGAAAGGGTCAAGTTCTTGACTGGAATAAAAAACATTTTTTCCTCCCTAAATATGTTTGATCATTCACACTTCATTTTGGGCATCTTCAGGGACTCTCCTGTAGAGCTGCTATTCTATGTGAGATAGTCTACTCAGCATATGGCTCTACCAGAGTCACATCACACTTTATTGTAACAATCTCAGCATCTTTCAGTTGTCAACTTGTACATTTACTGAATGGGATGATAACATTGTGTGTGTGTGTGTGTGTGTGTGTGTGAATGTGTCCCAGACAGTCCCTACATCTTCTACAAGAAGGATTTAGCCTGCAACATTATGTTTTAACAATTTTTTCATTATCTTTGTTGAATGACAAACCTGAAGCTCCAGGAGGAAAGTGGTCACCCAGTCCCCACAGGACACCTTCTCCCAACAGAGACTGGATAAGGCTTTTGTCCAGATCCTAGGATTATAAGGTATTCTCTCTAGTAGGAAGGAGAGAGCAGGACTTCTCTCCTTGTAGCTACAAGTTCTTTGTTTTTCAGAATCAGGGAAATGCCCCAGGATTCCTTGCTCTGTTACCCTGGGAGACTATTGCTCAATCCTAGCAGCTGCTCTGGAGGAAAAGAAAAAGCAGACATTCTGAATGTATCATATGTACAGTGCAATGTTGAACTGAAGATTGCTAATGAGTATCGTATGTACAGTGCAGTATTGAATTGAAGATTGCTAATGAGCAAGAACTCTTTTATTGTGCAGTCTACTTCCAGTGAGGTCTAGTTCTTAATTTTCAGTGGGCGTAGCAGGAAGTACTACTGGTTTTTTTTTTTTTTTGGTTTTTTTTTTAGTAAAACATATATATTACTAATACTGTTGCTATATAAAACAATATTTGGCCAAGATGGTTAAGATATGATTCATTCCTTGTTCACCAAGTTGCTAAATATTGTGTAGTGAGTGGAGTCACCATATGGCATAACTGAGCTTCCTTGAGAGGCTGGGTACAATATTATGTTGGGTATAGAATCGAGAATTTCACATGTGTGTGGTGGAATGAATGTGAATGAGACAACTGACTGCTAATTTCATTAAACCCTCCTGCAGGCTAAGATGCACATGGCAAATGGATATTGTGTCACCCTGCATGCATCTCTGAGGTTGATTTCTCTCAGAAACTGATGGAGAGTGGGCAGTGCCACACATCTAGCCACAGATGCAATCTTTGAAGAGAAATGTGTGTGGGCAAGCACAGTGCCAGCTGGGAAAGTCTAAATGACTGAAGCCTGTGACTCAGATATCTTAAACTGCCTTAAAATTAATGAAGCTCTGTGGAATGACTCAGTTCATTCATGTCCTCAGCCTGCAGGCTCCAAAGCTTGCAGAAATGGCTGTGGTTCAAAGCTCAGGAGAGCAGACTCCATAGAGGAAAGCGGGCCCACAATGGGAGAAGAGGCGCTTTCTGCGGTGCATGTCTAGCCTCCTGGCTGGAGACATAGGTGAGCTGGTCCCCAGTCTTCTCAGGAGAGGCATGCAGAACCCCTACCCCACCCCCAGTCTGACTTTTGATCCTTGTAAATGTCAAAAGAGACCTTGAGTATTGAGGTTGTGTCAGTGTTCATATTCTGATTAGCCAGAATCTTAATAAGGACCAGCTTTCCTTCTGAGACTGATTCTCAGTCTGGAACCTAGGCTGGCCTGGATCTCATGTTCAGGCAAGGCTGACTGCAAATTTGCAGCAAGCCACCATTCCCAGCTTCAGATAAAGTTTAAGTATGAGATGCATACCTCCTAGTCACAGAAAATGAATAAGGGAAATTAAGATACTTGTAAGCTTTGGTTTTCCTCTTGTTTAAGGATCTTAGGCCCAGCTGGGCATGGTGGCGCACACCTTTAATCCCAGCACTTTGGAGGCAGAGGCAGGTGGATTTCTGAGTTGGAGGCCAGCCTGGTCTACAAAGTGAGTTCCAGGACATCCAGGGCTATACAGAGAAACCCTGTCTCGAAAAACCAAAAAAAAAAAAAGGATCTTAGGCCCAGTTAGAGAACTGCTGCATCTTTAGGGTTATTTTACCATGCTGAGCATGGCTGTGGTTCATAGTCAACACGTCTGGGTAGGACTGTTAGCTGTTTCTTTCCCTTGGCAGCTTGCATGGCGTTGTCTGGTACCATGAAAACTAGTTTGTAGGGAAAGGCATTATTCAGCTTAGTTCCAGCTCAGGTAATCCTGGGTCCTACATCTAAAGTGCATGATACCTTCAGCAATAGGGACTTACCTTACACCTCTGAGAGGCAACCAAGGCCAATAACAATAAGCTCTATGTTTTGGGCATCTCTTAGATGTTCTGACCAACGATGCAAAAGAGGGCTTCACATACCTGATGTTGAGGTAAAAACTTCATTACATGATCTTTGGGTCTCAGAGGGGTCATTGTCAATCCAGATAAGGAAATTCCATTTAAACTGTATATGCATATCTATGCACAGAATTCTCAAAAAACATAAAGGAAGTAATAAAAAATAAGACAAACAAAAAAGACACCTGAAGGTCAATAAAAGCAGCAGGCCTTAACCTCACAGTCTAAATGTCAAAAAGAAAACAGGGTCACTGGAGCCCACTGAGGACCAAAATATGAGAGAAATACCCCATGATTAACCAAAGTCTCAGGGGGGAAAGAGATAGCAGAGTTCAAAAGAAGACAACAGAAAGAAATCACCAGAATATCATCTTACCTCATGGTGTCTGTCACTCCTTGATTGAGCCCAGTGGAATGATCTCCACAGAGGGAGTGAGTCCAGGTCAGCCACCCAGAGGGGTTAGCCTCACATGAAATAGAGGAGAGGAGAAAACAGAAATGTGGAGGAAGAGTCTGAAAAGGGTTGAGACAGAAATGACCCGGCATGTGGCTTATCCGTTTCTGGGTTAGGGGGAAGAGGGGCTATACCCTAGATTTATTCTGATGCAACTGATCAGTGATTCTCCACCGCAGAGGCCCTGTGGGTAAGACGCAGATTTTCTTAGTTCTTCAGTGCAAGGGAATCTAAAGAGAGACAAATATTTGCTTCATTGGCATCCTCTTGGTGTTTATAAACATCTAGGAATACATAGGGCAGGATTCAGGGAGATGCTCAGGAACTATATGTTAGATAAGTGACGCCTTTGAGAAAGAACCTGCCGGTGATAAGCTCTACAAATCTTAGGCAAATGCTTGGGCTTAAGTTCTCTGAGTCATCTTGAGTCTGGCTGTCACTGTACACTCTCATTTCCTTGCACTAGGAAAAATGAGAGGCACAACACGAAGTGGTAAATTAATAAACAAGGAAGGGCTCAATATGAGGTTCTCTGCCTGTTGTTGATGCTCAGTAGTTTTATAAGCAGCAGCAGTCAGCAAAGTGAGATGCTTTTTAACATATTCAAACACTCAGGCAACCATTACCTTCTAACGGACAGAGAGAAGAGCCTAGGAATTCTCTTTACAGTCACGCCAAGGATGCCCAGCTCCAATCTCGGCTCTTACTTGACACAAATACTTAACCCAGTCAGCCTCAGATTCCATTTCCTGCCTGTCACAGGATCAGCATAAGGGCCTAATGAGGTAATATATGTCACGTTGCTAGGAAGAGCCTAATATGAACTAATATTCCCCTCCTCTCAGCTCTTTCAGAAAGGGTCATTACACTTCTCAGAATTGATTTAAACTGCAAGACTAAGGAAGAAAAGAGACATCTCTATTTTTTGAGCATACTATACTGTTTTTAAAGGCACTTCTTTTATTATGGAGAGACCTCTATACATAATAGAAAGCTCAAGAGATAGTGGTATTTATAGGATACATCAAAATTGTCAATTTTTTAAAATTTGGGAATGGATGCTCCCTGTGTCACTTAAACATGCAAGGAACACATAGTTTCACACTGCCAATTATCCTTTTCAGCTTTTGTAGCAGATTCTGCTATTGGCATAGCCAGCAGCTGTCCTTCTACCCCTTCCATGATGGTCAAATGCAGTTCTCTCTAAAGAGGTTGAAATGCCAATATTTATTTCTCAGAGTCCTATGCAAAAACAAAAACAAACAAACAAAACCAGGATTATATCTATGTTATAATAAGCTGATCTTTGGATTATGGGCAGTGTCTTTGAAGGGTTTTGAAATAAGACTTCTCTCCCCAACACAAGAAAGATACTCTGGGAAGCAATTGCATTCCTACTTTGAGTGTCTGTTGGGATACTGGTTGTTTGGGTAGAAGAGAGACAAGAAGAATACCAAGAGAACCAGAGAGATGCTTCACTGAGGCCAGGTACAATTGAAATGAAACCACCGAACCCCTAAGTCAGTAGGACTACATGCAACTCTCAGGTCACATGTTCTGTCCCTAGCCAGCATGCTAACCGAAAGCTCTCTTTTCCAATTTCTTTTAGAACAATTGACTTCCTATATTTCTATCTCTTCTGGACAACAGGCCAGCAAAGCCTAGGACCCACATAACACCATCTGGTTACTTATTTATCCAACCACTGAGTCAGTCTTTGTTTACCCAATCAACTTTGTCTGAATGACCCCGGATGAACCAACTCTTTCTCCTGAACATTGTCATCTGCTGGCCTGCAGAACCCTGAAGCGTCTTGGCCTTAGACAGTTTTCCTAAGTTCTCACACTCAGCTGAACACCTCTGTGTTCATTCCATGCAAACATGGCACTTTGTCACTATGCGATATCCTGCACCTGCTATATTATATTGAGGGAATTTATAAGTATATCTTCCCAGCTATCATACTCTATAGTTGAATTTACATCTGTGGATTCTGCCAACCACTGATCAAAAACAGTTCTAAAAAATCAGGTCTAAACATGCTATATCCTGTCATTATTCAGTAAACAACGCAGCACAACTATTTTGCCTAGAATTTATACTGCCTAAAATATGCTACATAATTCAGAGGAGAATTAAATATAGGGGAGGATGTGTGGAGTTTATGCAAATATTGCATTATTTCATTTAAGGGACTTGAACACCTATGGGTTTGGGTGTCCATGGGGGTCCCTAGAACTAATTTCTGATGGAGATGAATACTGAGAATTGACACCGAGAGACTTTTCAGAAGTTAGTCCCCTCCTTCCCTCTTTGCTCCTTCCTTCCCCCACACCCCCTGATTTTCCTCTTCTTTGTACACATATACAGTGTCTATGAAAGTTCATGGCTATGGCTGTGTGATCGAAACTCTCTGTATGCTACAACTGAACAGAATAACATAAGGGAGAAGGGAAGACACTGAATTGGTAACACCAGCAGATGTGCCCTTAGCTTCATATTCCCAGGGCACGAGCCAGAGAAGGTGCTCAGAAAATATTTGCTGAATGAAAAAAAATCTACTAAAGGAGTTTATATATTATTGAGATGACAAAATTGGCCTAAGAACAATTTTAAATGTGAGTCAGTGCTGCTTTGTGTAACATTAGGTAATGGGGATGTTTCATAAATATGCATTGGATCAATAATTTATAGTGCATTCAGAATTTAAAACCTAAAGTTCTGTATGTTGTGAAGCCTTAGTTCTATTTTCATTCTTTTCTAAATCAAATACTTGATATTTCTGTCTCAATTTCTTCTTTACATAATAATATCAACTCATCTGATTTAAAATGGGTCATTTTCTATAATCTTTTCTTTATCTGATCCTGAAACAGTGATGAGCTGTTTTAGGCTGTGTGTGTGTGTGTGTGTGTGTGTGTGTGTGTGTAATATATATATATATATATATATATATATATATATATATATATATATAATCTTTCTTTTATAGTCTCCAAGATTGAGGTTAAATGTTAACCTACATAAGTATTCCAAATTTATTTTTTCAAATGTAGACAGTATGTATAGTATGTATCTTCATAGATCATTTAAGGCACATTATGGCAGAATAAGATCTCTACTGAGTGTTGAACACACATAACAGGCTGAGGAAACTTCCAGCCTGCGATTATGACTTTCTAGAAGGTTGCCTTCAAAATCTAATAACAGTATATGCAACTTGGGAATGAGAAGCATGGCTCCTTTTCTTCCGTCCAAATGCTGCTCAGAGGAGGAGCTATCAAATCCAATCAAATGATTACATAGCCATGTTCTCTAAGCTGCAAAGGCTGAAGGCAGTTGTGTAGCTCAATGACTGAAGTTCTTGCTGCTCAGTCTGGGGGATCTGAATTTGATGACTCAGCAACCACATAGGAAGCTAGCTGTGGCTGGCACTGGGGTTTGAGTAGACAGAAACAGGAGGATCTCTTGAGTTTACTTGCCAGAGAGTTTATATAGCCAAACAGAAGAGTACCAGTTTTAGTGCGAGATGGTATGTCAAAAACCAAGGAAGAGAGCAGTTAAGAACTCTGGATAGCAACTCTTGGCCTCAACACGCACCTGCATGGGCACACACACACACACACACACACACACACACACGCACACACACCTGTAAACACAAATGCATACACCATACAGGCACATATTCACACCCTCAAAAACATACCAAGAAGAGTAAAGACACAAATGAACTGTAGTGTATTGCAGCCACATGGAAAGTATGGTCACTGAGCTCACAGGCTGACACTGAGGCCCAGCGGGTCTTAAGGACTGTGTGAATAAGTTAAATCCTTACTTTCCAGTTGCCTTCACTTTAGCTATAATCCTATTGGGAAATGGATCACAGAGCCACTTTGGGACAAGTGTGTTCTACGGTTAGGAAGCATATTCAGGGACTCTAATATACACACATGACTCATGTAGGTTATACTCAATCAACCTCGACATCCTTGGCTGAACTATTTTTAAAAAAAGTTTAACCTTGAAGCATTGATGGCTTTGCCTCCAAAAAGACAGAAATGACTAATAGAGGTATCTGGTAGGCAGCACACTATTTTTTTTAAAACCATGCATGATTCACCGTTTATGAAAAACACTTCACTGCACATTTATTTGCTGGTGACTTTTCAAACTCACCGGAATGGCAAGGAAATAGATCTTTCAGCCACTGAACTAGAGATTCATCACAAAATTTTCTCAAAATACCCATAACCATTTGACTGTTGTTGATTGATAGTTGCACGCTGTAGCATAGACCCTCAAATATGAGGTATTTTCCTGCATCATTGTAATGTCACTTGTGTGGTGGCTTTAGCAGCTCTGATGGGTAACCAAGAGCAATGGCAACAGTCTGAGTTTGGGAGAGGGGACCCCTTCTGACCAACAACTCAGGGGCAGGTATCTCACACCTGGCACCAATGGCTTCTGAGGGAAGTATCACCCCCTGCATACCCCCAACATAGGGTATCTACACATACACACACACACACACACACACACACACACAGAGAGAGCTCCAGAGGATCTGATACCTCTTGCCTCTATGAGCACCTACACTCATGTGCACACACAAACATGCACTTATATATGCATATGTATTATATATACACTCGTGTGTACACATTCACAATTAAAAATAAAATAAATCTTAAATAGATGAGCTTATAAAGAAGTCAATTGTATCAGATTTCAAATTTCTTAATTTTACAATAACACTTTGAAAAGAATTGGAAAGATTTTATTAAAGGAAATAGGACTATGTTAAAAATATTATCATAAAAAAATTCTGTGACATAGCTCTGAGGACAGAAATGACTAAGAAATTCTTTAAAGTACATGATTATATTCCAAGACTGGTTTTGAATCTTGAATTGCTGTATGTTTCAGATAGTCAGTTTTTCTATTCAGTTTTCTACTAAGATACATGCTGTTTAATCATTTTTCAAGTTTTGTAAAGAATTTTAGTTTTGAAAAGAAGTTTTAGTAGAATTATTAATCTCATGTAATTAGTTGACAAAAATTGAATTCAAACAAATTATATTTAAATTCAATTTTTTAGTATAACCTTTCTGTCCTTAAATATATCTTTGCTTGAAGAGAAAATTTGAAAGCTTCTTAATGGGGAAGATTAAGTGGGGAGGGAAAGGAAAGGAGAAAGGAGAAAGGAGAAAGGAGAAAAGGGGATAGTGGAAGAAGTAACTCACACTAAGGGCGTTTGAGAAAGCTGACTTAGAAACCTACTATATAAATTTTCATGTGTGTGTGTGTGTGTGTGTGTGTGTGTGTGTTTGTGTGTGTGTTTGAATTTGTGTTTTATGTGTGTGTGTATTATGTGTTTGTGTGAGTGTGAGTTTGTGTTGTGTGTGTGTGTATTGTGTGTTTGTGTGTGTTTGTGTTTTGTATGTTTGTATATGTGTGTTTGTGTGTATATTTTGTGTATATGTGTGTGGTGTGTGTGTGTGTGTGTGTGTGTGCGTGCTGTGGAAGGTGGGATGGGAATCTGATCTGGTTGTTTGGTTGAGCTGACATAATATCAAAACATAGTAGTAAATCCCCCAAAGAGCTATTATGTCCATCGATATATCCTAAAACAGAGAAGTCTCTCCCTATAGGAAATGGATATAGAAGCAAATACCTATGACTGCATAGGTGTTGAGAATGAAGGATGACTGTGAGCTCAGTCGTAGACAAAACACTTATCCCAGCCTCTTTTTTTTTTTTGGTTTTTTTCGAGACAGGGTTTCTCTGTGTAGCCCTGGCTGTCCTGGCACTCACTTTGTAGACCAGGGTGGCCTCGAACTCAGAAATCCGCCTGCCTCTGCCTCCAAAGTGCTGGGATTAAAGGCATGCGCCACCACTCCCGGCTTTATCCCAGCCTCTTAAAGCTCAGGGAACATTATAGAAGAGGAGGTAAACATAACGTAAGAGTTACAGGCTGTCTCCTAAGCAGGACACTGACATGGGGACCCAAACTCACAGAAGCTGTACAAACTGATACCGGCTCCTCAGGAGTCAGATCTTCCTATAAGCCAGCTGTGCAGCACTAAGAGACTCACAAAGTCCTGCCATATATTGTTGACCTGTTCATACCTAACAGATTCTTGAAAGAGAAGAAACATGGTATGCAGTGTGTACTCACAAGTGAGCCCACCGGGCTTTGATGGGAGGAGGGCCTTTTTAAACTCTTCAGGACAGAATTGAATAAAGCAAAAACTAATAAACAGGGGAAAGAGATTTATGGGGGCTGGCTGGTAAGGCTAGGAGGGAAATGGGAGTGGGAAACACTGAGATACAGTATAATATATAAAATGGTAAAATACCAAGATTTGTTAGTAAAAAACTTTTTAAAAACAGGATGCCTGGAATATTAGGTAGAATCAGAGCAAATTCTGCAAATGAGACTATTTTTTGATTAGTTTCCTCCAATCACAAGTGTATCACAAGTCAAATATTGTCCCAGTCCTCAGGTTTGGCTGCATTCTGCGTCCCTCTAGCCCTTCAATGCTTCACTAGCCCTGGTTCATCATTTACCCTCCACCGTTACTCAAGCCATCCCCTGCCTTCGAAGGGACAAAGTCTAACGTCTCCTTGTTTTCCAGCCTTGTGTTAAGGATTGTAATGTACGACTCAAAAGCATCAGGATTTTTTCATTGCTTATTCTTTTGGAGACAGTGCATTACATTTATTAGTAGTTTGGTTAGAAATACCCAACTCTGAAGGCTGAGAAGCTAGCTCAGGTGTTCAGGTGCTCACTGCACAAGCATGAGGTTCTGGGTTCTGTCCCAAAATTCACACAAAAAGACAAGCATGGTGTAATTTCAGTACCGGGCAGGGAAAGAAGCGTAGACCTCTGGTGTTCACTAGCCAACCACCCGAGGCAAATCTGGTTCGGTGAACAACCTCATCTCAAAACAACAAAATGGAGGGCTCCAGGAGAATGATTAAGGGCAACCTCCAGTCTCCACATACATGTGCACATACAGATACCGCACACGCGCACGCACACACGCACACACACACACACACACACACACACACACACACACACACACGAAATTTAATGGCCTGTTTTAAAAGTGTCTGATGACATCAGGGGCACATATCCTGACTCGTGGAGTATGTTTGGATAAAGAAAATATTTCTAAAATCTGAGCAAAGAATAATGGATAACATACTTGTACTTGTATGTATACATATATATGAATATGTATAATATATATGTACTGAGTTCTTAAATGATTATCATCAACTTTGTCAAAAGGGCTGATTATGATGTGTGTGTGTGTGTGTTTATCTATATATTTTGGTAACAGCTTTGATTGGCAGGTTACTTCAGCCTTAATGGCATTATTAATTTTATTTGCCTAACAACCAGTTCCGAAGACTGTTCTGTTCCTTAGATTGATTAAAGGCAGTATTTACCACATTGCATAAATAATGCAATCTTTAATGTTGAACTTTTCAGTTCCATTTCTAGTTCATTTTAACACATACACGCCTTAGTTTAAAATTAAATAACAACAACAAAAGACTCATGAAACTGTTCTGTCTGCTTCAGTGACCTCAGCTTTTTTCCTTTATAAAACTGTAATTCTTTAACTCTACAAATCCTTGTTGCTAACAGAACCAGCACATTAGAATTCTAGTTTCCTATTTGGTATAGGCACATGAAATGGAAATGGAAATGAGGAAGATTAACTGATGTGGAAGGCTGAAATATGGGTACTGCCTCGGGTTCAAGGCCAACCTATCATACACAGTGAATACCAGGCCAGTTTATGTTGCAGAGTGAGGTTTTATCTTAAGTAAGTAAATAAATCAGAACTAATTTGAACATCAATTTGCTTTAACTACACAGTGATGATTTACATTGTGACTGTGGCCACCCCAACTGCCACTGTGTGAGCTAAATCATAGTAGACAGGCATTTTCCTTTTCTCATAATAATTTTGAAGCACATGTTGATGTTTCTTCAGAATAATTGGTCTTTTAGTGTTTCTGTGGTTAGTAGCATCATGATAGCCTCCATCCTAGAGTGTGTGTTGATAATAAACTGTGTCATATCATAGTCAACTCTCTTGAGAAACAGAAGTATGTAGGTTTGTTTATACAATATATCTACCTATCATCTGACTGTCTGTCTGTCTGTCTCTCTCTCTCTGTATATATGTGGTATGTGTGTGTGTTTCTGTGTGTGTATGTGTGTGTGTTAGGATTTCCATTGCTATGAAGAGACACCAGGACCAAGGCAACTCTTTCTTCTTTTAAAACAGTCTAAGCAGAATTTCTTGGATTATGCCTCAAGATCTATTCTACATCCATCTTGACCTACATTCCTCTTGTTTCCCAGACACCTCTCTTGATTGGTGGCATATACCGTTGGTTCTTAATTTCTTCTCCTGTTGCTGTGAAAAAGAAATAACCTGACAAAAGTGCCTTAAAAGAGTTTCTTGCAGCTTGAATTTCCACGGTACAGTCCATCACAGCAGGGAAGTCACGGCAGCAGCTGAAGCTGCCTGTCAAGGCAGCAGGAGCCTGAAGCGGCAAGCCAAATGTTCACATTCAGGAAGCAGAGAAAAGTGGATGGCTCTTCTCAGCTCATGGTGCATTTCACAGAGTTCAGGATCTCAGTGGAAGGGGTGACACCATCCACAGTGGTTGGCTCTTCCCCCCTTAATAAACCTCATCAAGATAACTACCACAAAGCATGCCCAGAGGCCCATCTCCCAGGGCATTCTAGATCTCACCAAGTTGACAGTTGAGATGAACTCTCACTCTTGGAAACCTCACTGTGACATAAGGACTGAAAAGAGCAAGTTCAAGGTCAGACTCACAAACAGAACAAATTGGAGTTCCATGTATCCCAGTGTTGATGAATATTTGAGTCTTTTACATTCTGTCTTTTGGGGTGAGTTGTGAGCTGCAATCCATCTGGAAAGAGTCAATAAAAGATACACATGTCATGCTTGCTCATCGTTCAGGTTTAATCATGTTAAAATGTAGTCTCCAGTGAATATATCCAGGTTAACACCACTATATAGACTTTGAAAGAAATTTCAGTGAAAGATGAAGGTCCACCTATCTCCACTGAGCTTAGTAAGTATAATTCTAGTACTTTTTAGAAGAGAAAGGAGAATGAAAATGTGGAGCAAAAGGACATGTGCTGAGTCAACGGCTTACACCCTACTCAAAACAAATGAGTTAGTGGGAGTCACAAATTACTGCTCACTTGACCACTGTGGAACATATTGGCTTGGTTGGAAATGTAGCTCAGTTGGAAGAGTGCTTGTCTAGCATGCAGAAGGCCCATTTCATTCAGAACACCACATGATCATGGTATGGTGGTGCACACTTGTAATCCTGGCAGCAGGAGGTAGAGACAGGAGAAGGAGGTGTTCAAGGTCACATCAATTTGTTGCAAATTTGATCCAGTTTGGATGCAGGAGACACAAACAAACAAAAACTTCAGTAGTTTAGCTCAATAATTCTTTTTCCTGAGGACATTGTAAGAAGGTCCTGTGGGAGGTAAGACTGCTGTGGTGTTTAATCTTGTTTCTTGGAATCTCTTAAGACCAACTCGGTCTCTTGTTTTCTCTAAAGACCAGGCTACCCAGACCTTTACTCAAGGCAATAACCGGAAACACCTTCACCCTGTAACTGCCTTTCAAGCCTTCTTCACAATCTTTATCATAACTACCAATTCCAAGCAGGGCACAGGGCTAATTCTAGGTTAGAGAGAGGGGGAGTCTTTTCATAAGAGCATTGAGAAAAGAATTAATATTATGGAACCAAATTCTCATTTAAGTGATTTCTAAGGAGCCTCAACAAGAGGCTTGAAATTGTGTGGCATTCTTTACAACACATGAAACACCTGTCATTCAATCAGCTTAAGTCTATGAGGTGGCCATACTGTTATTTCTAATTTACAAAGATACTGAGGCCTCAACTCTTTGCCACAAAATAACTGTTGAAAGAGATGAAATCCCTCAGGTCTCAGTGACCTCTCTCTCCCACACATCTCTCCTCTGACTCTTACTAGAATGTTCCACATATAATTACTCCACACAGAGAAATTGCTTTCCCACTGTTATGAGAGGTCCTGCTAGCATCTTGGAACACACAATCCTTCTTGTCTGAGCAGAGTATAATTATTGATGTAATTTTAAGCCACTGTAATTTCATTTCACTAAAAAGTCACAGCATGAATCTGAAATATCAGGAAGACATTAGGACTAAAGCAAACAAAATGTTTGGGAGGAAAAAGAAAAGCTGCCATCTGTGGAGTATGCAAGTGGCATCTGTGTGCTCATTACATCCCCTCATTCTGTTGGTGTTCAATTTGTTCCTCAGGTAACTCAATTGACTCATGGGGTTGGAACTCTCATGTTCCCGAGGCCTTCTGTTTGCTACCAGCTCATGTCTGATCGATTTATTATCTATTTTAGCTTATATCCTATATGCAGACATTTCTCTTTCCAGTCTTCTCGGTAGGTAGCTTCCTGAGATTTCTTCTCTCGAATTCAGAGTGACTTGTTTATTAGGATGTGATAGAGGCTCCTCCCCCTGCACAGCCTGCTCAGACCAATGATCTGAGAACATTGCTCAAAAAGATGAGCAGAGCCCAGAGACAGGAATCTGGACTGATGGGTGGGGAAACACTGGAGGAAATGAAGCAAGTCAGGGCAACCTAGATGTAGACACTGGCACTTGTCTTCTGTTCCAAGCATCTCTCTTCCTGGCTGAGGAAATAATGGACAGTATGGAGCCTTTGCTATTCCAGGTGAGGGAAGTTACAGGTGAAACCTCACCCCCACTCTTAGGTGATGCTTAACCACAGGTGTCAGGTTGCCTGGACTACAGATCCAAGTGTTTGGACAATTACTAGTTGAGAAGTTCTTGTGAAGATATTTTATGGCTGTGACCATTGTCTGCAGTTGCTTGGCCTAAAGTTGTCTTGACAAGGTGCCTCATCCAATAAGCAGGAGGCCTGAAAAGTAAAATATTGATACTCCCCAAAGAAGGAGCTGTGCCCTGAGACTGTGAAATTGAAACTACCTGCTTTCCAACATGGCTGGCCTTGGTTATAGGTTTTAGATGGGCTGATCTTCATAATACTATCAACACACAGTTAAAGTGTGTTTTGCTTTTTCTGTCTTTTTCACACAGAGAGAGAGAGGAAGAGAGAGATAGAGAGGAAGAGGGAAAGAGATAGGGAGGGAGAAGGACAGAAAAGGAAGTGGGGAGAGGGAGAGAGAGCGCAAAGTGTGCATGGTGTCTTAGTTACTTTCCTATTACTGCAATAAGATACCAAAACCAATGCAGCTTATCAGAGAAACCATTTATTTTGTCTTGGGGTCCAGAGGGTTAGACTCCATGATGGAAGGATGGAAGCAGCAGCCACAGGGGCTGGAGCAAGATGTTAAGCACTCGCACTGAACACAAGCACAAACCAGAGGGAGCAAAATGAATTAGAGTAAGGCCCTAAGGTCTCCAAAGCTTTCCATGGCTCCATGCATCACCCATCAATGCCTCCAACCCTCTCCAAACAGTTCCACCAACTGGGGACCAAGTGTTCAAATATGAGCCCTTAGAGCCATTCTCATTCAAACCACTACACTGGGACACAAACATTGCTACCAGTTCTGTTTCTTTTTGTGCTGAAGTTTGAATAAGAACTATCCCGATAGCCCCGGTCAGTGGAATTGTCTGAGGGAGGTTATGGGACCTTTAGGAGTGGGGGCTTGCTAGAAACAGTATGCTCTGAAAGCAGACTGACACCTCATAGACTAACCTCCACTTCCTGTTCTCTCTCTCTCTCTCTCTCTCTCTCTCTCTCTCTCTCTCTCTCTCTCTTTCTGTTTTCTGTGTGCAGATGAACATGTGCTGAGCCAGCTTACTGTTTCTACTGCTATGCTGTTGCCATGCCTTCCCCACCATGATGGGCTTTAGGTCTCTGGAACTGTAACAAATGCCTTCCTTCTTAAGCCACTTTCAGTCCTGATGTGTTGTCATGGATCCCAGAAAATACCTAATGCCTTGGACAATTCTAGCTGTGATAGGTTCTGAGACAGAGACTGGGGTTCTCAGCAACAAGCTCAGAGGCAGCTTTGCAGTTGAGCAGTGGAATGGTAGAGGATGGAAGAATCCCGAGGCACATAACAGAAAGAAAAGCTTACATTGCCTGGAAGGGACTGTTGAGACAAACAATTGCAATAGGCCAGTGGTTCTTAACCTTCCTAATGCTGTGACTCTTTAATTCAGTTCCTCATGCTGTGGTGACCCCAACCATAAAATTATTAACATTGCTACTTTATAGCTAATTTTGATACTCCTATGAATCATAATGTAAATAACTAATATGTAGGATATTGGATATGTGACACCCAAAGGGGTTTCTACCCACAGGTTGAGAACCACTTTGTAGGGTATCCTGGTAAGGCTTCAAATAGAGACAGAGGGGAGATTGGAATGGTGTTGCCCAAGCCCACAGGTCCAGCAGAAGCTGACCAAGGCCAGAAAGACATGCTATGAGAGACTCTGGAAAGAGCCATGCCATGCCGATATCTTATCCTTGAACTTCTAGCTCACAGAACTGCAAAGAGAATAAATTTCACATAATAAAAATTTGGTAACAGCAAAGCGTTTCTAATGTGTATCCACCAAAAATTAATTTAAAATCAAACACAGAATGTACCTAGATACTTTAGGCAGTGTTAGCCTGGGTTCCTTTGCATAACTTGGCTATAGACTCATCTGTGACTGCACCCTGCACATTTTTTCACTGTGAATGCTATCACATTGATTGTGAACATTTGATCAGGCTTCCAATGCTGTGTGATCACTGTGCTTATGAACTAACACCTAAATATATGTATATGAGCCATCTACTCATGGTACTGAGAATGTGAAATCACACACAAGTAGAGGTGACAAAGTGGAGCTCTGCTATGGGAAATGTTCTGTACGATATCTGAGGTAGATGCAGCCATGCACTACATAACAACATTTTGGTAGGGATGGACACATGTGGAAAGCCACATGTGCCGTTGCAGGGTGGCGCTGGCTTCCACTGGCCACCACACATACATAGGCAGTAAAGTTCTTTTGCCAAGATGAGGTTTTTGAGAATTAACTAAAATTAACCAATCAGATGAGAAACAAGTTAACCAATCAGATGAGAGACAAGTTAACTAATCAGATGAGAGAGAAGTTAACCAATCAGATGTAGGCATGCAAATGAGGTGGTAAGCATAACCCAAGCACAACCAATCTGGGTATGAGACACGCCTCTCCTAGGCCTATATAAGCAGCACCAGTTCTGGGCTTGGGGTCTCTTCGCCTCTGCAATCAAGCTCTCCCAATAAACGCGTGCAGAAGGATCCTGTTGCAGCATCATTCTTGCTGGCAAGTCGGACGCACGCAAGAGACGCATGCATGCATGCATGGCAAACCCACAGATAATGTTACCTAGAGACACTGCACCTACTTTAGCTTGTGTAAATAGACTCCTGTGTGCTCTCATAATTACAAATATCACCTACTGGTGCACTTTTCAAAATATTTGACACATGACTGTAGTGCTAGACACATTTTCTGGGCAAATGGAGCCTAACACAAAATTATCTGCAGTGATTTAGTAAAACATGACAGAAATAGCCCTTGAACCCTGGACTGTTTTCATCCAAAGTCCATTTCCATAGTCACTTTGCTACTCTGTCCTTTTGTGAATGTTGTAGGTACCTCATAAATGAATTCCTTATTGAGTGAAAGATGTTGTCCTTGGCACATTCTCATGCATAACTCACGCTTGAGTTTTAACACTGGATTTTATACGCCTATCGTTCACGTGTAAATATTAGAATAGGAAACCTTCTAGTATGTTCTCATTCTGCCTCTGTATTCCTAGCATGTGTTTAAATAGTCCAGTTCCATGAACCGATCATTGGAAGAATATGAAATCATTTACATTATTTCCTCTCTCAGAGTGCTCACACGGAACACAGAATGTGCTTCACTGGTGCAGACAAGCTCTGCCTCAAAGATCAAGGCTTTCACTCATTTTAGTTACACTTTCCCATCCTTCCTACCTAAGGATTGAAAACTTTAAAAATAGGGCTAAACAGAAATAAACAGAAAAAGAAAAAAACACAGGAAGGAATGTGAGGGTAAAATCAACCATCCTGGCACAAGAGACCTGCACACAGCTGAAAAAGGCTGGTTATAACATCTCTGACCATGGCATCCAGTTCCAGGGTTCCCACTTTTAACCCCAGTACTGGGGAGGCAGAGGCAGAAGGATATCTGAATTAGAAGCCATCGTGGCCTATAGAACAGGATTTAGGCCAACTAGGTCTACAGAGTGAGACCCTGTCTCCACCACCACTACCACCATTACCACCATTACCACCATCACCACTACCACCACCGCCACCACCGCCACCACCACTACCTGCCACTACCTGGTCAAAGAAATGGAATTCCTGGCTTGGCTAGAGCTCTAACATTCCAGCTGGGCCACATCAATCACTCTGGCTAAGGGACTACTTCTGGATGAATTCACCTTAAGCCAAGCTAAAGAGACTGGTGGAATCATTTGTTCTTTAATGACTTACAGTATTTTTTCATTCTGAGATTCATTCCTCCCTCCCCCAGTGCAGAAACTTATGGACTGTTCAGGGATGGAGGGTCTTGAGTCTGTTCACTTTTCAGAAAAGTGAGACTTTTCACTTTTCTTTTTTGCCCTTCTATGTCCATTCTAAGCATGCTTCCCTTACCAGTTGGAGTTCCCTGATCCATCAACAGTTTGGCTTCCTTGCTTTTCCGTAAAACTTCTCCCTCTATCCTGTGGCTATATGCCTACCATCTGCTGACCTCTATGCCAGCCTACCAGTAGGACTACTTACCTCCTCTCCTCTATTATCCTCCTCTGGCCAGCAGCTGAAGCTTACATCTTGTATCTCTTAGGGCTTTTAGACTATAATAAAATTGTTCTTGAATTTGAGTCCATTCTAACATTCTTTTACTAATTTATTAATAATAAAGTATTTATTTAAATAATTTAAATTCAAAGATATAATAAAATAATATTTTAATAATTTAATGTTTTATTAACAATAAATAATAAAAATAATAAAATAAGATGTCTTAAGTAAAATAAGTTATTAATTAACAATAAATATACAATTATTTATTTATTTATTTATTTATTTATTTATTTATTTATTTATTTACAAGACTGAGAACTTAGGGAAACCTAATTTTTTTTTGCACCAGTGTCTGAGAGGAAGGAAGGAAGGAAGGAAGGAAGGAAGGAAGGAAGGAAGGAAGGAGAGGGAGAGAGGGAGAGAGGGAGAGAGGGAGAGAGGGAGAGAGGGAGAGAGGGAGAGAGGGAGAGAGGGAGAGAGGGAGAGAGGGAGAGAGAGAGAGAGAGAGAGAGAGAGAGAGAGAGAGAGAGAGAGAGAGAAGAAACAACCAAAAGAAAAAGAAAAGCCAGTCTCTGGCTATGACATGTCTGACCCTCCATTCTCCAACTGTGCTCTCAGTGTATGAAGCCCAGAGGCAGAGACTGGTAGATGTGATCCTGTGTTGGGGTTAGAAGCCCAGGGCTGAGGCTAAGTGGGTGTAAGCATCCAGGAAGGGAGTATAGGTGGTGGCTACTGAAGGTAGAAGCTGAGCCTGCTAATCTGAACTCAAGTTGCTGACCCACAGGAGTTCACTAAGAATTGGAGCCAAAAGGGGATGAAGCCAAAAGGGATTGTGAAACCTGGAAAGAAAGCTGGATAGAAGCAAGAGTCATGCAGGCAGGCACACCGGAGACTGCCTGGAATGATTCCAGAGGCAGAATGTGGGGACAGGGGTGTTGTTTCAAGCTGTCACCACATGCAGGAATGCTGGGTGTATGTCAGGAGATGGAGCAAAATGGACAGGAGACATGACTGGCTCAATGCCTGTTCTCAACCATTCTATTAGCCTCCTGGGGCCCAGGCAAGGAGGACCTTCTCAGGAACTGCCTGGAAGCCAGCTCTCCTCCTGCGTGGCCCTCTCCTTGTCCAAATGGCTTCAGCAGAAGTGCTGGCAGTGAGTTCAGAGCTCAGAATAGAGACAGAGATGGAGAGCCCTCTCAGGGCCAAGGCTTGAGTAAATAGGAAGGAAGGCATTTTATACTTTCAGGATATGGTCTATTTGGAAAAGAGGCTGTATTCCACAGAGGAAGTAGCTCAACCTGAGAGTCCCAGACTCACCTGTCTATTATGCCAGCCCTAGTGATTAGGGTTCCAGCTAGTTCTGTCAAGATCGTGGTTTTCATTTAGTTAGAGAGGGTGAAGCTGGCCTGTCTCCATATCCAGATGTATGCATGAGCTTGTCCCATTCTGTCTGAATACAAAACCACACTGCTCCCTGAGCAGCTGGCTTCCCATGGCAGGCCCTGAGAGAGCAGTAACTCATTTAGAGCTGAGCCAGCACTGGCAGGAGCTCATGCTCACTGGACTAGCTCTGACGTCTGCATGGTCTTTCTTCACCCTTTTCCTCTGTCCCTGTATCATTGGCTGTTTAAACTGCAATACACACTCGAAAACCCTAGTAAGTGGCAGTTAGCATGACTCACTCATTCAATAAACAAACACTTGCTAAGCACCTAGTATGTGCAGATGCTGGGCTGAGTACTGGCAGTCCATGTGGGAGTGAGGCATGCTTACAGTTCTCAGGAATGCAGAAGAGTGGGGCAGAGATATAACACAAATACAGTTGGCCCTCACAATTCACAGATTGGGAGCTGCAGATTTACCAGCACACAAGATTTGGGGGGGGGAGGGGATTTCTTCTGCACTGAACATGTATAGACCATGTTCTTCTTATTTTTTTAAACAATATAACAATCACTTCTAAAGCATTTGCAGCATTTGTACAGGATTGGGCTTTATGATTTGAGGCATACAGGGGAATTTATGCATAGTTTATGTGTAAGTATGTCCTTATTTTATAGAAGAGAACTGAATAGCCACTTGGTAAGGAGGAGAACCAGAGAGAGGAGAGAGAGACCAAGAGACAAAGAGAGACAGAGACAGAGACAGACAGAGAGACAAAGAGAGGAGATTGATTCATGAACTAGTTATAGAAAAACAGTGTCCAAATTGGTTAGTGCAACAGAAAACTTTCTGCACCAGAAGTCCAGGGGGACCAAAGGACCTAAGTAGGAAGAAGCCTCTGTAAGAAACAGGCTTGAATAGGTCAGGTACCTCAATATTTGCAGTACATAATGGGAGAGATTAGGATGGCTTCTAGGTAAGGACAGTTCCAGGTCACCATGGGTCACAATATGTGAGATAGATACTCAGTTGTTTTCAATAAGGAATTTGTTTCTTTTTACTTTGTATATGATTGTGATTATGCTTATTATTTCAGAAATCACACTTGGGCCATACCAGAGAGTTATACTCTCTGAGTGGTGAAAGAGGTGAACAGGGAAATTACAAAGTAAATAAGATACACCCAGGCCACTATACTTTAGATGTGCTGAGGCAAAGCCTTGCTCAGATGCCTTCAGGCTTTGGAGAGAGGCACAAGTCATGCGGAACCTGGTGGTAGAGCAAGGGAACTGGTGGAGCATAGCCAGGCAGCTTGCACATGGGTTCATGTTTGTGAGTGAGGATGCACTTAGTAGGTCTGGAACCTCCAGGTAACTTAGTACTCAACGCACTAATTGCCCACCCACTAGAGAACCTACTATGTGGTTATTCATAATAGGCTCTGTAAGGCAGTCACACTTCATTCAAAAGAGGACATTTCCAGGCTACACCAGCCATTAACTAGAAGTCAGGGCAGGAACTCCTGCAGCTTGTCACATTACATTCACAGTCAAAGTCAGAGAGAAATGGCTCTCTAGTTCAGGGCCTGAAGCTAGACCATGTTGACACCCACTTTCAGGCTGGGTTTTCTCATCGATTAAGGCAAGCAAGACAATCACCCATTAAGGCTTTCTTCTCAGAACTCTGCACAACCCTTGCCCCAAAACTCCCTGACCCATGTGTGTTTTCCTGGGCAGCTGGAAGATGACTTTGAACTTCTGATCTCCTGCTTCGGCATCCCCTCCCCCAAGATGGTTTATGTGGTACTGGAATCCAATGCAGTGCTTAATGCACAGTGCACTGGTACTCTACTAACTGAGCTCATCCCCGGCTCAAATTGCTCCTTTCTATAAGAATTCCATTCTTACGGGATTAGGAACAAGTCTAATCAACTCATATAAACTTGATTACCCTTTTGAAGACCCTATCTTCACATAAGAGCACAGACTCTGATAAACTACAGGTTAAGATCCCAAGCGTGAGCTAAAGGACACTCATCCAACTCATCCACAAATATATTTCTACTGCTCTTTGTAACTATTACTGAAGCTTAAGGACTGGCCTCTGTGAAGTACCTATCATATTAATCTTTCCTAAACACTGGCCCATTGCAGTAGCTGATGGGGTTCCTAAATAGAACCCAGTGGCAGCTACTTTTGTGATGCATGTAGCCTACACATTATTCATTGCATTCCTGTTCCTATCATGGATGGCAAAAGTTGAACTAAGCCCCTTAAAGCCCTTTCAGGATTCTGAGATAGTATTTGTCTGCAGGGAAAGAGTGAAAGGCTTCTTTGGCTTCCCCATTGTTCTCAAGAAAATGCAAGTCTGCCACCCTCCCTGAAAGATCTGCATGTATTGAATTAGTAACAGGATCCTGGAGTGCCGGCTGTCTTTTTGTATTCATAGCTTCTCAGAGTTGGAGGTACAGTACAGCACAGGAGGAGGAGGTAAGAGGAGGACAGGGGATTGTGTAATTCCCGCAGGAAGAAAGCCAAGAAGGAAAGAGAAAATGTAAGAGGGATCCGCCTGAATACAGGCTGCTGTGGATTGATGGCATAAATTCTGAACTGCCCTGAAATGGTCATGAAGCATAGGACTTGGGGAGCTGTTGCCTTTTGCAGTTTGGCTGGAGGCATGTGCTAGACTCCATAAATTCATGAGCTAGACTCCATAAATTATCAGTTGTGTTGAAACACATGTCCCTGGCTTGAGAGGTTCCTTAAGAGTTGTGCACTTACAGATGGGCTGAGGTCCTACTCTGTCGGGCTCAGAACCCACCAAGGACCAAGGACTTGGAGTCTACCAGGAGATCATTTGTACAGAGAAAGCAGACAATGAAGGACAAGTTCAGGCCAGGATTCAGAGCACTGGTGGATGCAGGGAAGAGCTTGGGGGTTCCTCGAAGGATGTAATGACTGATTTTTGAGAGGCAAATGGCTACACCAAATGTGCTCCTGGTGACCAGCACACAGGAGTATTTTCACTGTGGCTATGTGTGCACCTTTTGGGGCACATTATGTCACACACCTCATGAAATGTTACAGCACACCACTGCCTAGACTCTTTCCCTTGAGTCTCAGGAGACCTGGATATCCCATGATCCCTCGAGCACTGCAGCTGTGCATTGACACACTTAGGCTCAGAGTCAACAGATTTATACTTAGCTGGATATGAATCAGAAAAATCAAAGTGCTTCAAGGAAAGGATTAATTATTAAGAATGAACATGTCTATTAAAACTTAGCACTTAGGAGATAGCTACATAGGCTCTGAGTACAGTGGCAAACGGAAATGGGCTAACTCTCCGTATTCTCCTGCCGCATCATCTTGCATTAGCTTGCCCAAGGAATCAAAATAGAAGCTTGTAGAGCCCCTCTTTTCTTCCACTGTCCTCTCTTTTGAACCCCCAAATATTAGTCAAACATCTGCTGAGCCTTCAGTTTTATGTTCTGTCTTTCTGCTGATAGCACCAAGCTTAGTTTGTGAAAGAAGGAAGGGGTGGGGATTAAAAAAGGGAGATCTCATCCAAATACCCTCTCCTGACCTGCACTGTGCTAGCACACAGATCAGCAAAACCAACCACATTGCTAGAGATATACTTTTTCTCGGCATAAAAGCCTTTTTTCCTTTGTAATGTTAATCCCAATGCGGATTTTTAAGAAGAAAATTAAATATTGATGGATTTGTGCATGATAATGCATCTTAAGTCATTGTAAAAAAAACTTTTAAGGAAACTGAATGGTTCTTCTTTGAAAATGACCTCTCTGCCTGTAAACACTTTAACTATTCAACCAGCAATTTTTTTTTCTGTTAAATTATACATCTGATATGGAAACCTTCTTCAAGGGCAGGTATTTTACAAATTGAATCTTGTCATGTATTGTTCTTAGATCTTTTGAAAGTATGGCTTTCTATGGCTCAACACTATGTCTGTGCATCCTTTAAGAGAAGCAAATGAATTTTAAGCATTTGAGTCAGGAGAGATTTAATCCAAGGAATTGGTTACATTGGGTTCTTAAAGTCAGAAAAACAGAATGGTGTGAGACAAGGAAAAGGTGGCCATGACCATAGGGAAAACAGAAGAATATTCTGAGGCCACCAAGGCCAGGCGCTAAGAAGGTATTCAAAATCAAAATGGGGTGAGAGAAAGGGTAGATCGCGCAGCATTTTTATGTCTTACATTCTCACTGCTGTTCATCTAAGACTAACTGGAGCTAGGTACTGCACAGTGCATGACCTGCCCCTCTGTAGTGCAGAGGAGAGGCCAGGAAGGGCTGACTGGCTAGCAGGGTCTGTTCAGTCTTTATGACTTTACTTGCTGAGTTGGGATGGAGTGAAACCACTGTTCCCCCTTTATCAGGGCTGGTGAAGGGAGGGGGAGGAGAGCGGCTGCTACCCCTATAGAGAGATGGGGGAATCTAGCCTCACCTGGAGAATATTCCTCTTAGTCTGCCATCTTTTCTTGCTCTTCTCCCCTTCTCCCCCTACCTTCTTCCCCAACATTTGTTCATCCCAGATTCTGTCTGAATTTTTATTTATCTTTTTGTCACTGTTCTTTCCTTAGGACTCTGAATGTTCTCCTGTCTTTCTGAAATTCCCTAGGGTGTGATGGGACTCCTCACTGACAAGTGTATTTGTGGAGAAGAGCCCCAAGGGCTGGTCAAGAGAACCTGGGTTTTACACCAAGAGCCAGAAGGCTAGGTCTTCCCTTCTTTCCCCCATCATCCATCAGCTGCCAGACTATAACTCCCTAGACTCTAGGGCCTAGAACAAGTGTGTCATACAATTGGCTACATACAGTTGTCGCATTGGCTTTACAGTCACACTTGAGATCAGCCCCATCTACTTACGAAATGTGTAGGATTGAGGAAGGTCTTCACGATCTGAAAAGGACAGTGATTTGTTGTTTGTTTTGTTTTTTAAATTTCTGTTTCGCAGCTTTGTTTGTTGGTTTTGAACTACGTTGGCCTCAGACTTTACTAAGCAGCCAAGGACAAATATTTCTCATCCTCATGCCTCCCCGCCCACACTCCCCCCCCCCCCCCAGTGGATTATAAATCTACACGACCACACTTGTTTTATCAGGAGTTGGGGACTTAAGTCTGAGTCTTGTGCATTCTAGACAAGGACACTACCAAGTGAGCTACAACCTCAGCTCCTTTGTTTGGGCT
Source organism: Mus caroli (assembly GCF_978045245.1). Taxonomy (NCBI): domain Eukaryota; kingdom Metazoa; phylum Chordata; class Mammalia; order Rodentia; family Muridae; genus Mus; species Mus caroli. Next base: position 13,076,324 of record NW_028227269.1, read on the forward strand.
TGAGATAGTTTAGTTATGTTGCACAGAATGGTCTCAAATGTGTGTGATCCCATCTTTGCTTCCTGTATGCTAGGATTATGCCAAGATGTGACTAATTATTCCAGCATACCTTCCCAGTGGCTGTCCCAAGAGCTTTTATTTAATTCTCAAGTGGCTAACCTGCATGTCCTTTAAAATGTGACTTCAAAGTGACCTCATCCCTGTGGATGTTCTCACAATTTGCCTCATTCATTTCAGGTCCTCTGTCTGTCATCCTTTGAGAACTCCTTTCATCTCTAGCCTGTGGCATATTGTCACATACCAGACTCTGGACTGTCCTCATAGGGCTAAATAGGATGCCCTTGCACACATCTCAACAGAACTAGGACAACAATTTACTCTTGCCACACAAGTGACAGGTCCCCTGGGGCCATCTATATTCTCATAACAACCACAAAAGGACCAGACATCTAAACAGCAGCTTGTCTTCAGAACTTCACTAAGATTGTGTTGCCTGTGTACGCATTTGGAGGAACCATCTGCTCTGCATCTGGAGTGCACCTGTATTTTCCCTCACACACCAGTCTCCACAGTCATTCTGGAGGCAGCCAATTCTTAACCAATCCACAAGTAAGGGGAAATGAGAGAGAGCCTCTCAAAGACCCACCAGCAGAAGCTGGACTCTTGTTCTTGTCCAGGTCATTGCTTTGCTGTGGTCCCTCACCTTACCAGACCATTGACTGCACAGAGATAGATTAGATGCTATAGTAGTTACTTATTTTGTCATTATGGACACATGACCATAGTAAGCAATAAACACTACTTTAAGGAATGAAAGACTAAATTTGCAGAGGGGTAGAGTCATTGTAGAGAAGCACGGTGAATTAGTTTAGTTCATAGCCAGTTGGTGGGTGTGGTGGAACCTGTTCACAGAGGAACAAGGACCAGAAAGCAAGATGGAAGGTGGGCAAGACTAGCATCTCTCCATAAGCCTACCCCAGTGACCCTCTTTTTCCAGTTAACCTCCCCTCTTATAGGTCCCAAGATTTTCTCAAAATAGTACTGCCCACTGAGAGTAAGGCACTAAAACATATGAGCCTTTGAGATATACTTCCAATTCAAGTGATAGTAAATGCTGAGGTGACCAGTGTTCAAAACCCAAGTGCCTCAGCCTCCCTGCAACCCTGTTTTGCTGTTTATCTGCCCACTCAATGGCTTGGCCATTCCTTTCTCCAGCCTGCTTGTCTGCAAGGTTGAGAGACATAAGATTTGCAAGGGAATACTCTCTTTCCAGTCCTGCCTGGTCCCTTAAGCCCTGTCTACCACTTATCATCCAGTTGCCAATATCCTTAGAGCCTAGCATTTTGTACTGACATCCAGGGGCTTCTTTACACTAGCAGACACCCCAGCTCTTAGCTAGCCATGAGATTCAAATTGATTTAAGGACCAACGATAGCAATAAAATTATATGCATCCCCATGGGTGTGTCCTCTTCACTTGCTCTGCTCCCTGCCAGCAACTGATCACAGTGGTCCACTCAGATATGAAGACGGAAAGGGTGGTGGGTGAATGAAATGGCATGAAATGAACCTGAGAAAGGAATAAACTTGGGTTGTGGAAAATACTGTCAAATTCAGAGTAATTTGTTTTATAGCCACAAACACTTATTGAGTGCCAGGGACTGTGCTTAGCACAGAGGATGAAATGATGAACCACAGACCTGGAGCTTGCCCATTAAAAGGTTTAAGCAGAGTGTTTGGGGCAGACTCTACTAACCATCATTGGATGGTGGCAAAGTTCTAGTGAGGAGTTGTGAAAGGGTAATGGGTATGGGAGTTAGGATGGGACGTGTTCTCTGAGCACATAAAATCTGAGCTAGGATGCTCACTAAGCACTGGAAGAAGGACTGGCATCTAGAAGAACAGGCTGCATTCCTGGTACCCAGTCTAGGCAGGGCCCCCTTGATTGCTGAAGGAAGGCCACAGGCTCACTTGTTCTTTCAAGGACTTGAGTAGAACTCCTTGCTTTTCCTGACCTAGATGGATGGCAGAATATGTGCAAATGGATGAACAACTCTGACTGAATATAGAGAAGCTCAAAGGGCATAGAAGAAAAAAAAATGAAAGTTTGGTAAAGGTGACTTCTCAGAGAAGGAAACAACTATATCATTAAGTAAGAGACAAGAAGTCTCACTCATGTCTCTCTCAAGCTCCAGCCTGTTCTACTAATGGCAACACACACAAGCGTTCCTAACCTGCCTTATAGGGGTGTGGGAACACTAAGAGAGCAGTTTCACTACTCACCTCCAGATAAGTACAACCTTCTAGCCCAAGTTTCACCCCAAAGACCCAGGGAAGGTGCAGTTGCTTTATCAATGAATGGAATTAGCTAACCATCCATTCTACTTAAGAGAGGAAAACAGATGATCAGGTCTTCCTGTACTGTCTGGACCTAGTATAGAAAGTAGAACACACAGGAATCTATTTCCAGCCTCCCACACTACCACTGTGGAGTTCTCTGTGTGCTCTTCAGCAGCTAATGAGTGGATAATTTATATTTCATAAGGTAAACTCCGAGTTTCCTTTCTGTAATGACAATAGGCTGTATGCAGCTACCCTGGTGGAACCTAACGTCGTCATTGCTTTAGAGCCAAATGTGATGTGCAATAAATAATGTAGTGCCAGAGCGCTCCTCTTTCTATTTACAGTAAGTTAAGAGCCATCCCCATGGCCAATGTGAAACAGCACTTACTATTGATATGTCTCCATGCAACATGGATTGCATGGAAGAGCTTCTAATAGTTCCAGAGATAGTTTTGTCCTTAAATGTCTTTCAGCCCACTGAATGAGCACATATTCTCTTCTCCTCTTTCTGGTTTTTATAGCTAAGTTAACTCCATGTCCCATGGGGTATGCCTGTGGGTTTGATTACTTTCATGGACATCTTACCTTCTAACATGAATCAGAAAGAAAACAGGGCTCCTCACTCCCTAGCTATGATGTTAACGTTTTCTGTCCAAAGACCTTTAAGTTTCCACTTGCCACCAGAACAGTAATACAATTGACCAGGGACGTCCTTCAGAGTGCAGACAAATTAGACAGCTGTAGGCTTTCTCAGGGGACCTGATGAATGCCATCTTTAACTCAGAATAGTTAGTGAACGCTTGCCACATACAAAATTCTGTAGGCACAGTACGCACTGGGGACAGATGTTGTCATCAACCTCATCTGATTATATTTTAGAGGAGAAGATAGCCAATTGCCTCAAGTAATGACTTCATTACAGCAGTGGCTGTGCAATGAGTAGGCCATGTTAAAAATGTGACAATTAGGGAGCGTGGGGACCTGGTTCAGGAATTGGAAGGAGAGTGACTTCCCCTATGAAGGGTTGAAATTAACTTGGTCAGATAAAATGGGGGATATTACAAATCCAAGGTTCAGTAGAGACCTGAGCCTATCCTAGTTTCCAAAGGTTTTGACTAAGATGCAGGTGTCTTCCAGACCCTACCTTTTGATGTCAAACATCCTTCTCAAGCCCCATGACAATGAAGAGAACCTGTGGATTCGGGCTTGGCTGGGGTGAGGTGAGCAGCAGCTCCCAGGAAAGGGTCTTTTTGAACCTCACCTTTAGCACACTGGAAGCTTTGTGGCCAAGCAGGTGAGGCCCCGCCTCCTGGACACCAGCAACAGATAACACTGTTGACTTTCACTTCTTGGGAGGTGATAGAAGCACCAAGAAAGACCCAGAAAGGACACCATCTTCCAGCTTTGGTAGTGTCTGGGTGATCGTGTCACCCATACCATCACATTTGCTTGATATGTAAAGTGACTGCTGTCTGAATATTGACGTGCTTGACTATGTGACCCGGATGTTAGGAGGTAGACCTTGAATGGGATTCCCATCTCTTATATCTCTTTGGACTTAATGAACCCTGTATTTTTCACCTCACTGCTCTCTGACCCTGAGAACGCTATTCATCCCTGCTGCCTCAATAGTCCCTTCTGCAGAATGCAGAAACAATAAATACAAATAGTAAAAATACAAATAGCAAAACTGACTTGTAGGGAGAATGTGGCACTCACTGTGCTCAGAGCTGCCCCACCATTCACCAGCACTGTGCCAATTTTTGCCTTATGTTTGACTCTCCATGTTAATTCTTCTCTCAATACAAATTTGATTTTATAGTTTCAGATGGTTAATAGCATTTGCCCCTTCAGTCAGACTATCCTGAACCTACTAATACAAAGAGACCATCACCTTGAGAGTTATTTATTTGATAAATGTAATTGACTAAGATTGATTCAATGCACCTTGAACTTCAAGAGTCATAGCCTTTAGGTTTTTATGACTGCTCTCTTTCCAAAGTAAACAAATAAACAGCAAAGCACAAATAATTAGTATGTCATGTCTTCCCTCCTTCCTTGCCTCATTCCTTCCTTCTCCTTCTTAGTCCATAATGTGTTGAACTTCTCAGATATATATCTAGATACAGCAATAACAAAATGTGTCAGATCCTTGCATTCACATGACTACACACTGGTCAGAGGGAGAATGAAACAGGCACTGCACTCTGTTAGGTGATGTTAAGTCTTGTGGGTGATAGGAGAGGTGACCATGAAAAACCTCTCTCAAAGGGTGACACAGGCTCATCAGGACAGGGTTCTTCAGGTTAGCCTGCCTGGCCATCAGTCAGAGCCTCCTGGAGCCACACACCAGCCCTCCATTCTCCTGCTTCCAAATAGACAACTGACTTACCTCACCCAGAAATATGCTCCCGTGAACAAAAGAGGAAATGAGTTCTTATTTTTCTTTTAAAAGAACTATTTTTTGCCCAAGTCTTTTTCTCCCCAGTGTTGATGCTTGCTGAGATGGTAAATATGGAAAAGCTACAAAATTGTGTTCTGCTCTAGACCACACACCAAGAACATCCACAGGGAAATAGTGAGAGGGTGGCAGGGGGCATTCTTACATTCAGTTGGAGTCAGGCTACAGCAGATGAAATTTTCCATTTTGTGCTCTTGTGCTATAATTTTAAACTTAATATACTCCAAGAAAAGTCCTACTGGAAGGTTATGTTTCTGCAAATAAGTAGAACCCTTTTCCCTATCCTTGGCCTCTGATTCAGCAGCTGGGCATCTCAACAAATCCTTATTGTTAACATATTTCTGACCCCCTCTGTAAGTGGCTAGGAAGGGGATGCCCTTGCCAGCAAGGAAAGAAACTACCTTGCAGTACCCATGGGGTTACCATGGCACTGAGTACAGCAACACATCCTTATGAAGTCACGTAACCAAACAAGTACCATATTCACATACACACACACACACACACACACACACACACACACACACACACACTTCCTGCTGTATATGACCGTTAATATTAACTGCTGACTCAATATGATCTAGAATTGACTGGGAAACAAACCTTTGGGCATGCCTGTAAGGGAGTTTCTGGATTGGGTTGAAGAGGAAAGACTTGTGATAAATTTGGGTGGTGTCATTCCCTAGGCTGGGGTTGTGGACTGAATAAGAAGGAGAAAGTGAGCCGAGCACCAGCATTCATTTCTTTTGGCTTTCTCACTGTGGATGGAATGTAATCAGCTACCACCCATCTCTTCTCCACCATGATTCCCTCAACCAAAATGAACTCCCACTGCTAGCTAGGCTTCACAGTGCAGGAGGACACCATGACTTTTTTCTTCCTACGGAGAGAAAAAAGAAGTGATAGTAGAGTGTTTAATCCCCTTTCTTTCTTTTTAAATAATTATTTTATTTATTTACATCCCAAATGTTTACCCCTTCCAATTCCCCCTCCCAGAGTTCTTCACCCATCTCCCCCTCGATTTTGCCTCTAAGAGGGTACCCCCCTCAGGCATTCCCCTTCTCTGGGCCATTATCTCTCTACAGGATTAGGTACATCTTTTCCCACTGGAGTCAGACAAGGCCGTCAGTCCTCTGCTTCATATATGCAGCTACATATTTCCATTCATTCTCCTGGCCTCTGGCCTTCTCTTCTCTCTCCCCTGATAACCAATCTTGCCCCCATATGCCTATGTGTTCAAGGCTATTTCCCACTTTGTCTTTTATTAGACTTGGTGTATCTGGTTTTATGTTGCAGTCCTTAATCCACTTGAACTGGAGCTTTGTGCATGGTAATAAATATGGATCAGTTTGTACTTTTTCTATATGCAGACCACTAGTACCATTTGTTGAAGATGTTTGGTTTTGGCTTCTTTGTCAAAGACCAAGTGTCCATAAGTGTGTGGGCTTATTTCTGGGTCTTTGGTTCTATTCCATTGATCTATCTGTCTGTCTCTTTACCAATACTATGCATTGTTTTGGTTTGTTGTTGTTGTTGTTGTTGATGTTTAATCACTACTGCTCTGTAGTACAGCTCTAGGTCAGGGATGATGATTCTCTTAGAAGTTATTTTATTGTTGAGAATTGTATCCTTGTTCTCCTCATATGAAGTTGAGAATTGCTCTTTTTATGTCTGTAAAGAATTGTGTTGGAATTTTGGTGAGAATTGCATTGAATATGTAGATTTCTTTTAGTAAGATGGCCATTTTTACTATGGTAATCCTGCCAATCCATGATCATTGGGGATTTTTCCATCTTCTGAGGTCTTTTTCAATTTTTCTTCAGGGACTTGATGTTCATGTCATACAGGTTTTTCATTTTCTTGGTTAGAGTTACATCTAGATATTTTATATTATTTGTGGTTATTGTAAAGGGCACTATTATCCCTAATTTCTTTTTCAGCTTACTTACCATTTGTATAAAGGAAGACTACTGATTTCTTTGAGTTAATTTTATATCCAGCTATTTTGCTGAAGATGTTTATCAGCTGTAGGAGTTCTCTGGTAGAATGTTGGGGGCCCCTTATGTACTATCATGTTATCTGCAAATAGTGATACTTGACTTCTTCCTTTGCAATCCTAATCCCCTTGATCTCCTTTTGTTGTCTTACTGCCCTAGCTACCACTTCCAGTAGTATATTGAATAGATAAGAAGAGAGTAGGCAGCCTTGTCTTGTCCCTTATTTTAGTGGGATTGCTTCAAATTTCTCTTGATCTAATTTGATGTTGGTTCTTGGCTTGCTGTATATTGCTTTTATTATGTTTAGGTATGTGTCATGGATTCCTGATCTCTCTAAGACATTTAACATAAAAGGGTGTTAGATTTTGTCAAAGGCTTTTTCAGCATCTGAGATGATCATGTGATTTTTTTCTTTGAATTTGTTTATGTTGTGGATTATGTTGAAGGATTTTCCCATATTGAACCATCACTGCATCCCTGGGATGAAACCTACTTAATCGTGGTAAATGATGCTTTTGATGTGTTCTTGGATTCAGTTTTTAAGAATTTTATGGAGTATTTTTGCATTGATGCTCATAAGCAAAATTGGTCTGAAGTTCTCTTTCTTTGTTGAGTCTTTGTGTGGTTTATGTATCAGCATAACTGTGGCTCCATAGAATGAATTAGGTAGTGTTCCTTCTATTTTGTGAAATAGTTTGAGGAGTATCGGTATTAGTTCTATTATGAAAGTATGATAGGATTCTTGACTAAAACCATTTGCCCTGGGCGCTCTCTCTCTCTCTCTCTCTCTCTCTCTCTCTCTCTTACAGATTTATTTATTAATTATATGTAAGTACACTGTAGCTGTCTTCAGACACACCAGAAGAGGGCATCAGATCTCATTAAGGATGGTTGTGAGCCACCATGTGGTTGCTGGGATTTGAACTCAGGACCTTCGGAAGAACAGTCAGTGCTCTTAACCACTGAGCCATCTCTCCAGCCCTCCTCCTCCTCCTCCTCCTTCTTTTTTTGAGAGGTTTTAATGACTACTTTGGGTCTACGGGGTTTATTTAATTTATCTGATCTTGACTTATTTTTAGTATGAGGTATCTTTCTAGAAAATCATAAATTTCATTTAGATTTTCCAATTTTGTCAAGAGTAGTCTTTTGTAGTAAGATCTGATGATTTTAAAAAATTTCTTCAGTTTCTGTTATTTTGTGTCCCTTTTAATTTGTTAATTTGGATACTGTCCCTGTGTCTTTTAGTCAGTTTAGTTGTTGATTTTCTCAAAGAACCAGCTCTTGGTTTTGTTCATTCTTTTTTTTTTTTTTTCTTTTTGACCTTTAACTTTATCTGCATTTATTTTATCTGAATTTATTCCCGGGCCATGAGTTTTTGTTTCTTCAGTTTCTTCTGGGATATCTTTTTCTTCTGTGCAACCTCCTCTTCTGGCTTTGGAACGATCTGTTCCTTCTCAGTGAGGATCATCTCAATGTGGCAGGGGGACTCATGTATGGGTTAATCTGGCCATTAGCTCTGTAGGTTCGTCGGCGCATCTTAGGTGCCTTGTTCACCTGAATGTATTGAGAATCCACGTCTAAACCCTTAAGTTCAGCGTTACTCTCTGCATTTTTAAGCATGTGCAGCAAAAATTCAGCACTCTTTTTTGGCCACCGACCCTGTGTCCAACCCCACTGTTTGGCCTGGGCGCACCTACTGACTCCACCATTATACGGCTGGAATGGCACACATTGCTTCTTTAAAGTGACATCCTTCAGATATTTGGTGGCTTTGCGGATATGTATACCCTTGATGGCCTGGGCAGTTTCCCAGGTGTTCTTAAAGTGAACACGAAGGTGTGGCCCTCTTGATTTGCATGATTTTGTGGGGTTTTCTGGGTCAAGAGAGTAGCGAACCTCTTGGCAGGTGACTCTGACCGCTTACAGGAAGAGGGTTTTGTTGATTCTTTGTATTGTTCTTTTTGTTTCTACTTAGTTGATTTAAGCTCTGAGTTTGACTGATTCCTATTATCTACACCTCTTGGGTACGTTTGCTTCTTTTTGTTCTAGAGCTTTCCATTAGGCTGTTAAGTTGCTAGTATACGATCTCTCCAATTTATTTATAAAGGCACTTAGTACTATGAATTTTTCTCTTAACACTGCTTTCATTGTGTTATATGAGTTTGGGTAAGCTGTGCCTTCATTTTCATTGAATTCTAGAAAGTCTTTAATTTCATTTTTTATTTTTTCCCTGAAAAAGTTTTCCTTGAGTAGAGAGTTGTTCAGTTTCCATGAGTATGTGGGATTTCTGTTGCTTTTGTTGTTGGTGAAGTCCAGCCTTAGTTTATTAGTTCCCGGTGATACGATAAAATGTAAAGGATACTTTCTATCTTCTTGTATCTGTTGATATTTGTTTTGCATCCAATTATATTGGCAGTTTTGGAGACAGTTTCATGAAGTGCTGAGTACAAGGTATATTCTTTTGTTTGGGGTGAAATGTTCTGTAAATATCTGTTAAAACCTAGTTGTTTCATAGTTTGTTAGTTTTACTGTTACTCTGTTTAGTTTCTGTTTCAATGACCTGTCCATTGATGAGAGTGGGGTATTGTAGTCTCCTACTATTATTGTGTGAGGTTCAATATGTGCTTTGACCTTTAGTAAAGTTTCTTTTATGAATGTGGATGCCCTTTCATTTGGGGCATAGAATTGAGACTTCATCTTAGTGGATTTTTCCTTTGATGAGTATAAAGTATACTTCCCCATCTCTTTTGATTCTTTTGTTTAAAGGTCTATTTTATTGGATGTTAGAATCACTACTCCAGCTTGTTTCTTGGAAAAAAAAAATGTTTTCCAGCACCTTTCTCTGAGGTAGTATCTGTCTTTGTTGCTGCAGCATGTTTCTTGTATGCAGCCAAATGATGGATCCTGTTTATGTATCCAGTCTGTTAGCCTGGGGACTTGAGTCTCTTTTTATTGGGGAATTGAGTCTATTGATGTTGAGAGATATTAATGACCAAGGATTGTTAGTGCCTGTTATTTTGTTGTTGGAAGTGGCTGTATGTGTGTGTGTGTGTGTGTGTGTGTCTTCTTTTGGGTTAGTTGTTAGATGATCAATTTCTTTTATTTTCTTGGGTATAGTTACCTTCTTTGTGTTGGAGTTTTCCTTCTAGTACCCTCTGTAGGGCTGGATTAGTAAAGAGATATTGTTTAAATTTGGAGTCCCATTGCCCTTTGAGTCTGTACCTCTGCCAATACCCTTGTCAGATCTGTGTGCTTGCTGTAGGTCTCTGCATCCCTATAGTCCAGGAGGTCTACCCTAATCAGGGAAACAGATGGAACACCTGTCCCAATATACATAGAGGCCAGCAGAGGTGGCATCTATCCTGCTCTGCAGAGCCCCATTACCTTTCTGGTCTGTACCTCCACCTGCACCTGTGACAGATTCAGCATTCTTGTGCCCCAACTCCACAGCCCTGCCTGTTTCCTGGGAGGACTGCTTTAACCAGGGACAGAGGAGGCCTGCACCAACCAGGGATACCACTGCCTCTTTCCCAAAGGCCTTCTCTAACCCAGGTCAGACAGCTCCATCTGCTTCTGAGAAGGCCTGCTCCAATTGGAGACATTCAGGCCAGTTAAACATCAGAGATAACCAGATGTCATAAGGCAAGCACAAGAATATAAGCAACAGAAGCCAGCGCAAATTGTTATCATCAGAACCCAGTTCTCCTACCACAGCAAACCCTGGATACCCTAACTCACCTGAAAAATGAGATTCTGACTGAAAATCCTACCTCATGAAGATGATAGGGGTCTTTATGGAAGATATAAATAATTACCTTAAAGAAATACAGGAAAACACAGGCAAACAGGCAGAATCCCTTAAAGAGGAAACAAATAAATCCCTTAAAGAAATACAAGAAAATATAAACAGGTGAATGATTTGAATAAAATGGTTCAAGACCTAAAAATGGAAATAGACACAAAAAAATAAATGACAAATAGAGGCAACCCTGCAGATGGAAAACCTAAGAAAGAGAACAGGAACTACAGAGGCACACATCACTAACAGAATGCAAAAGATTGAAGAAAGAATCCCAGTGATATGACTCTTCCCAAGGCCCAGGTATGACCAAGAAAGAGAAATGTATACAAAGGACATAAAAGCTAGATGGTTGGGGAAAGGGGTGGGAAAAACTGTCTTCTAAGCATAGCACAGGCAATACAGTCATGACCACAAGGAGCCATGACTGTCTACTGTGGTCATACACAAGACTGGATATATCAAAATTGATGATCAGTTGGGCTTATAGGGTTCTACATTTCCCTGCTAAGCAGATTTTTATTTTTGTAAACTGATGGATTATGAAAGAGGGGTAGCCATTGTACAAAGTTGTATACTCTTTAAGCAGCCCATCTGGCTGCAATGAATAATTCAAAATCGATAACCCTATATATGACACTGGTTCAATTCTGTGGATCTCAACAACATATTACGTTTTGAATTGAAGAGAAGGACTTATGGGGATAAAGAGTGATAATGTGGATCAGGGAGAGATTACAGAGGGCAAAGGATTATAGTAATCAGAATGCATTTTATACATGTATGAAATTTTCAAAGAATAAATTCAATAAAAGTCATACAATTCAATAGATAAAATGGACAATCTTTGGCTTGGAATTCAAGGTCTACCAGATCAGGTTGTAACTTATCTTTTCCCATACTCTTTGATACATAAATTTATTATTTAATATCTGTTCTTCAAATCCTTTTTATTCTTTTAAAAAATTCTTGCCATCTATAAAGGTCTGGCACAAGACTAGCTCTTGGCACCTCTACCCCATGTCCTTCCATGAGTGTTGAGATATTCTGGTCTTACACTATTATAATCTAGGTTTGCCTCTTATTTGAACTCTATGATGTTTTTGTTACACATCCACTTTTTCTAAAGAAGTATGTAAAGAGATGGTTTATAACCATCTTGAGAACAAAGTAGCTTTATACTTTTGCTATTGTGTTGAAAAATGCATAACTTACTTATCCTGCAAGACTCAATCCCAGAGTTCCCTGCCTCACATCTTCCCCAGTGGCCCTGTTAGGCTCAGAGAAGAATGTTTCTTTTCTCCTTTACAGACCTCCTTTTATTTAAAGTGGTGCTTACTTAATTGTCTGTCTGTTTATATCTGTCAGGTCCTCAAGACTGACCACTAAGTCTAGTTAAATCCTCAAGGCCCCATTGCTTGCCTAGAAAAGTATCTGTCATTTGATAAATGCTAATGAGTTACATTCAAAATATCATATGTATTGTATGTAGCTTTACCCATAGATGACTGAAGATGGCTCAATTTCTTTTCTCTTTTATATGATTCTAATATGGAGGTGGAGAGGTACTCAGGAGAGGTCCATTCCTAAGTGAGGAGTGATTGACGGATGATTGGCCTCTCAGGAAGGGGAGATTTGGTTTTTTCTTTAAGGATACAGTCCCTGGTGGGTTAGCCATGTTCCAGTAGATGGTCATATAGCCATGAGAATATATGAGCAGTAAGAATTGGACTCAGTGGGCTATTGGTAGTGAAGATTATGATATTGAACAGGGCTAAGGAGGTAAGGAGTAGGATCAGTTAGAGGGGAGAGTGGAGGTGAATAAGATTAAAATATATTGTATGAAATTCTTAAAGAATTAACAAGAATACCAAATTAAAATAATTGTGAGGTTCTTTTTTTTTTTCTTTTTTGAGCTCCAATGGAAGAGGTGGAAAGACAATGACTCTTGCTCAATTTGACAATGATTTCATTGGCTGCTATATGAATGACTTTTTTAAAGAAAAAATAAAGTTATCCATTTTAAGTCTAATAATACCTAGTTTTTGATAGAAAAAGGTTAGAAATGTTAATTAAATCCATTCTGAATATTCCATCCGAAAGGCATTACGTAAGCTTAATTATTTAACTTTTTGAATCAGCTGACACTGGCGTGTCACCACCAAGCGTCTTTCACATTGCCAGCTCTTCACCATGTCAAACATCTCAACACCTGCTGACAAGTCTTTTTCATCTGCTTTCTCTTGTCAAATGCTTTGCAGTTTCTTCTGTCTTCCAATTAAGTGCTAACACTAATTCTCAGGTAATTTACTCAAATTTATAGAAATTTAAAAAGAAGAAATTTTAATGACAAAAAGAATTCAATCTTGCTTCCTTTTCTCTGGGAACTTGAAGCTTCAGGAAGATTTTCATCAAAACATGTCTTCCTACAGTGCTCCGGATTCAATGGCTGACCACATGGGAGAAAATAAAAAAGAGAGCAATGGTCTCATACTAGTTTAAAGTTCAGGGAAATTTAGCTATTGAGCCAACCTAGAGACTTGCTTAGGCAAATTTCTTTTATATAGGTAGTGTGTAACACCTTGAGAACACGTTCCCCCAAATCATACAAGACTCAAAATTTGGAGTCTGTTGACTATCTTCAGCTGCCTGCTGCTGGGATCTATCAACCTGGATGAGGCCATTGTCTATGTACATAGGGAAGAACAGGTGGAAAGGGTTGTGTTAAACATCTTGCTTTGAGGTCTTTGGGTTTTCCTTGCTCTGTTTTTCAGTGTCTATGATCCCCTCATTCTAACAATGGTCTATGTTCTAAATTGTATGGAAGGAACAGATTGCATGAAACTGAAATAGAGAAATACTGAGAGCTTGCTTTTCCCAGATCTTCTGTAACTGATAACTTTTCAGGAAGGTATTTTCCTCTTGGCCTCCAACTGGCAAAGCTTATGCATGAAAGAACATCCTTTATTTAAGCCACAGTTGGCCCGAGAGAATCAAATCCATCCACCTGTTCATAGAACAAGCTTCCTTGAGTAGAAATTGTTTTGAAAAATCCAGGTGGCAATAGATATGACCTTGGCTGTGAATTGAAAACCCTGTCTGAAGCATATATGAATAAAACCAGAAAACAGTTAAATAAAATCAAGTGTACCTTTTTAAACTTATTACTGTCTTCCCTCAATAAATCACAGCATTTTATAAAGACAGATATTGATTTTAATTTCTTAAGGCAGTTGAATGAGTAAGGAAAATTGGGCATTTATTACAACCTAGGATCTCTACTAGTTCTTTATATGAGTATGGATCCTTTTGAGATAAACATGCCTATCTCACTTTGCAGATGAAGAATTTGGAAATATATGGAGTTTAATAAGCAAAGTCATTGATCTGACTTTGTTAAAGTCAATCTGATGGCTATAGGATGGACCAGTGCTCCCTTGGCCAACACTACCTCTGGGAAGGTTCTCTCCACGCAGCTCTGAAACTTCAGTCCTAACAGTTCTTCCCAGAGAATCTTAGAATGTGTACTGGAGCCATTTGTGTGCAATTCAACACAGGCATTTACACATACTTCATCCATCCACTCTTCATGGAATGAGTGTATGTTGGAGACAGTGTGTTAGGGTCTAGAGATATATTCTGTCTTCAGGAAACTAAGTGCCTTAAATTCCCATGTCCTCTCCCCTTCCAAAAAGTGGCATTTGTTATATGCCTGGCACTATGAATATCCTCAACTATTTTTAAATTAACTGGTACACATAGGCATGACTACACTACATCTGGGTGCATACTATTATGTATCTGTTGCTCTCTGCATCCTGGATGACCTTGAGGAAGCCACTGAGATATCTTGGTTCAGTGTCTCTTTATGTAAAGAAATACCACTTAGTATCTATATCTATATCATCTATCTCTATCTCTATCTCTATCTCTAGCTCTAGCTCTATATCTACCTAATGCAGACTGAAAATTACCCAAAACCACCTACCCAGGAGCATCTCCTAGTGACTGGACGTTATAAATCACCAGAGAAGCAAATCCAGGTTTCGAGTTTGCTGATCAAGTGACCTAAGTGCCAGATGGCCCCTGCCTGTTCTAAAAGAGGCAAAGTATCACAATTCATGCTCAAGGAATGAGTTCTTTCCCCAGGGTCAATGCCTATAAGTTCTAATACTTGACTACTTTCTCCATTTATATCAAAGTATTAAAAATTATTCCTACTGTAATAAAGCAAGAAAAATGAATGAGCAGCAAAAATAAATGAACAGCAAACAAAAAGGAAAAAAATATATGTATTTGTTATGTAACATGATTTCTACTAAGAAATCTTATAGAAGTTGAATAAATAAAACCTAATTTTCATTTTCTTCAGAACGTCTGGTTTCAGTAATGTACTAGAATATGTAATTAATTTGTAAAATAATCTTGATTTATTGTGCATTGGAGAGATCTGAGTTTCTTGTAATGTGGAGGGAAGGATTTTTAGAGGAATTACTTGAGAGAAATTTGTTAAAACAGAAAGGGGATTAATAATTAATGATTAAAATCCAGAGTGCAGAGCCCAGGACAGTCCCAGACCAGGTATCTTAGGGTTTTCTTGCTGTGAGGAGACATCATGACCAAGGTAACTCTTATAAAGGAAAATATTTATTTGGGGCTGGTTTACAGTTTCAGAGGTTCAGTCTATTTTCATCATGGCAGGAAGCATGCCAATGTACAGGCAGATGTGGGGCTAGAGGAGATGAGAGTTCTACATCTTGATGTGAAGGCAGCCAGGAAGATACTCATCCATACTGGACAGAGACTGAACATAGAAAGAATCCTCAAAGCCCACCTCGACAGTGACACATTTCTCTCAGCATGGCTACACCTACAAGGCCACACCTCCTAATAGTGCCACTTCCCATGTGTTAAGCATTCAAACCTGAGTCTATGGGGGCCACATCTGTTCAATCCACCAGAGAAGGAAAGTATCTATCTTTCCCTTTGTATGGAAGATGCGGGAGCAATGAATGAGATCCAGGGAGAAGGTGAGGCTGTACAGAGAGGTCCCTGAATGAGATCCAGATACCAGGACAAAATTCGTCTTCTCTCAAAACTGTGGTTGCAGAATACTGTTTCTTCGGAAGTTTTCCAGAGTGCTCCTGTCTCTAGTCTGAGATGATTCATTTCGAGGTAGGAAAGTAAAAACAAAGAAGTAAAACAGAAACAAAAGGCGGAGAGACGGGAGGAGAGGAGAGCTGAGGGTTACCGAGGGAGAGGGAAGAAGAAGAGAGAAATAAAAATAAAATAAAGGGTTTTGGTGAACTAGGACTCTTTATTTTTCATTTATTTATTTGTAAATTACTTTGCAGCCATGATATTAAGAAAAATATCAATGCCACTTCTCAATTTTATAGAGTCTTTGTGTAGCTCTATTCACAAATGTGTATCGCACATTTTCCCCTTGTCGACTATATGAGATTATCGTCGATTCACAATAGCCTGTCTTATTACAAGAACCTAATTAATAAATTCTTCAACCCTGAAACCAGAACTCAAATGCCACTGCTTCCTTTGAGAAATGAAGAAAATTTAGACAAAAGAAGCAGAAGGGTCCCTCCCAAGGTCACAGATGGAGACACAGAGAGGCTAGACTACACGTTTCCTGACTGCTATTCCAATTCTCTTCTTTGACTCTCCAAATGAGAAAAAATTGTCACTAGTGACTTCATTTTCATACTGCTACCCCCCCCCCCCCAGCTCTTTAAGTAGCCAAGTCCAAGAACACCTTCCAGGGGATCCTGTGCTCTAGAAAAGGAGGAAAACCAAGTGAATGGGGACTGAGTTGCTAGAAACTGAAGTAGAAGCATCGGAAAACCTAGGCCAGGGAACGAGGGGAGGATGTGAGCCAGGCCAGGAGAGCAGAGGCTGATAAGAAACTGAGTACGAGGAGAAGCTCAATGGACTTGATTGTGGTGTGGTCCCAGGCCCTTCTTCCCAGTCCTTTGGAAGTTAGCCCTTGCTAGGCAATGCAGAAAGGAGTCTAATTATTAGGTACCTGCAGTTTGCCGTACTTGTCTGTGGGAGAAGACAGTTTGATTCTCTCTCATAATAAATATTCAATTGCCTTTCCCTCCTGGATACTCCTATGTGTGCATCTGAAATCCATTTCAACCTGTCTTACCCACTCTGTTCAAACAGGAAAGGCCTACACTTTGAAATACACATAAACATGTTCCTTTACTTTTTTCTGAGATGAAAGTTTGACACTGGCCCCTCAGGAGTTAGCATTTCTGACCCATGCTGATTATCTGGACAAGAAATAAAGGATAAATCAGAGTCAGGAAGAAAACTCCATAAATTAATTTGCCTTCTGGCTTCAGCACCAAAATACAGAAGGAGCCCTGACATGAATGTGCCACAATGCACACAATAACCAACCCCGTCACCCAGGGAGTGGGGCTCCTGAAGGTCATGTGACCAGAAGCTTCTTGCTAGCCACTGCATGATAACGTTTTCTTTCCTATGCTCCTAGACTCGTAAGAGCCAGCTAGTTACCCTGGGTCTGGAAGTGGGTATGTGTCAGTCAGATAGGACTGGCCCCCTGCCTGACTTCTGCAACTGTCTGATCAGGACAGGATGCCCTCATCTTGACATGATGCTATAGTGAGCGACCTCTGAGGTCTCATGGTGAAGGGAACAATTACATAACCAAAGGAATGAAGCCAAAAAGAACAAAAACATAAGGAGCTTGGCCAGCCACCTGGAATGCGGGGAAGCAGGGAGGCCGAGACACATCACAGAGGAGCCCAGCATCCACCTCAGAGTACAAATATCATCTTAGGAAGCTATCCAGCTTATCCCATCACATTCTTTTGCAGTATCCCAAAGCATAATTCTACCATAAAAAGTTCACTGTGAGCTTGCTCCATATCTTTCTCTTAGGTGATACAAGTACATTCTTTTAGATGGGCCAGGCCCTTACATGAGCTATATTTCTCAGCATCTGTAATAGAAGAAAGGCCATTAAGCAAAGGGACTCAGTCAGACATTGTGCTCATTCCAAGGTACATAGAATAGAATTTCCTATTGCCAGGTTCTGCTTTGGCTCCAACATTGATGGATTAACTGGATCTTTCATTTGTTCATTTATTTTTGATGTTTCTACAGGTTGTCACTTATGTTCAGGTGCTGGGGGGAAAATACCTTTCAGGACAATCGATGGTCTTTGGTCTTATTCTAGAAGAGATGCTGTCTGCAAGCTGGTGAGTCACTTCCTAGTTCATGGAGGACAAAAATAGATTATGCTAGCATGCCATTTTATGCCTGCCTGTCACCAACCAGACACTGAACTATAACAATTTTGTCTCAAGAAGGATCTGGGTTCACAATTGGATCTAATATCTCCTTTTGATAAGACCTGAGGGCTCTGTCATGCTCCCCTTTAAGAAGTGGAGGTGGTAGTACCTGCCTTCCAGGCTGGAAATCAGTAGCTTGTGTAGGTGGAAGCACTTTGCCAGTTACCTGTAGATGTGAATACACAGGCACATTTTGTACAGGATAGCTCTGCCTTCAATTGAAAAGAACTCACACTTCCTGACGACTAAGGTTCAAAATGGCCACAGGCATTCTACCTAGCTGAATTCTTGTTGAGTGGTACTTTTAATGCTCCAACTGGACTTTATATGGATCAGTGACTTTTGACAAGATGGACATCTTAATAAGCTACAACTTGGGATGTATTTCCTTCTCTAAATAGAGCCAAGAAATGTTCTTGAAGGAAATGCTTGAGAATTTCTGCTGAGAATACTCCTGTAAGTAACATATTCTAAGGATTCCATCATTGGTTGCTGGAGAAAATGAAGCCAGAGCAAATTAATAACTTTTATGGAATATATAAGGTGCTTTGGTTAGGCCTAGATTGACTGGTTTCTGTTTTAGGGAACTGACAAACCTTGACTCTCTTGTTTTAAATTCTGTGTCACTTCAACTTTTCCACTTTCCCCCTGCAGCGCTTTTTAATGACAGATACTTATGTTCCCAATAATGGTTATGCCACAGCTTTCTCTTCCCCATATGCCTTTGCTTGCTTTTATTAATGCTAACACTATGGGACCTCCACATCAGGATGTCGGCCAATTGTCACTGGATTAGTTCAGGAGACTGGGATGTGTTGGGTGGTAATTGCCATGGCTGTAATATTCACGTGACCCTTTCATCATTTCTGAGGAACACCATCCGGTTTAATTCCATCAGTTTCTGTTGATGGATTGGGATAAAACAAGCAAACAGATATCTGTGTTCATGTGGAGAGCCCCATCTGCATGTTGTACAGAGTGTTTAATAATTGACTGAAGTTAAGCTGGTTCCTTAGCCTCTCTGAGGTTTCTTATTCAATGACCCCTGTAGAATAAGGATATTCCCAGAGGCTGTGAATTAGGAACACAAAATGACAGAACATATTTTCTCTTAGTTCTGGAGGTCACAAGTCTGAAAGCCAGAGGGAACATTCCTTCTTTTGGGACTTTAGGAGACAATCCAATTCCTGTTCTCCATATCCCTGAGCCCAAAGCCTACCACTCGAATTTTTGCCTCCAGCTTTATATAATATTTTCCTTTGTTTGTCTGTGTCATGAGGGATATATATATAATATATATACACATATACATATACATATATATATGTATATACTTTCATAGTGTGCATACAGCATGAGGAACCTTTTTCCTAGTGTGCTCCTTCTCCTCTTTCTCTCCCCTGCTTCCCACTGTTGGTCCTTTTGGTCCTCCTGGATGGGTTTGTTTCTAGACTTTCATATTATTTGAACATACATGATTATTATTATGTATTAATAATCATGTATTAATAAACCATGTATTAATATGATTTTATTAATCATGTATTAATAAAAAATCTAGGAACAGTAATGAGAGAAAGTATGAACTATATGTCTTTTTGAGACTGGCTTCATTCACGTATGGTTACCTACAGTTGCATCTACTTTTCTGAAATAACCGAACTTCATTATTATTTATGACAGGCAATGTTCAGCTGTGTATAACTACCACATTTCCCTTATCTCTTTATCTGCTGTTGTCTCTTACATTGGCTCTGTGACTTCACTACTGTGAATCCCATTGCATTCACAGTGCTATGCAAATATCTCTGTGATAGGTTAATTTCAAGTTCTTCCGCAGGTAGAGCTGGGTCACTGTCAGTTTGCTGAGGCTTCCATTGTATCTGGATTGGCAGCCGTGTTGGATGGTTGCTGTTCACCCACACTCTCCAGCACTTGCTCTTGTCTTTTTAATGACTCTCATTCTGACTGGGACAAGATGTAAACTCTATGTAGATCTGATTTATAATACTTTGATAGCTAGTGAAGTTGAATACTTTTCCATGTTTTTCAGCCATTTGTGTTTCATCTTCTGACAAATGTCTGTTCATTTCACTGATCCATTTATCAACTAGGAATACACCTAGTCCAGGTTGAACTTTTAGTTTCAAGACCCTTAATATAATTATACTTCCAAACACATTTTGTTTTTCAATTAAGAGATTAGAAATGGATGTGGACCTGGCTTTCCAGTGGCCCCATTCACCCAACTACAGATCTCATGAGTATGAGTCTCATGTGAGCTTAGTTAGTGGTTGCCACACCAACAGGGCTCAACAAATATCAGGATTATCCTACTTAGGCATTTAGGGAGAGATCTAATTGCCTTCATTAATACTGAGTTTCAGCTGGGGGAAATTTGGCTTATTCAGAGCCTAAAAGCAGCTGCCATTTATTGTGTGTCTGCTGTGAGTTGGTAACACGCACAATTTCCTGGATTCATTCTCCCAGCTGTAAAACTCTGGGCTGGAGCTCAGTCCTGGTGAGGCACACAATCTGTACAAGACAGAGCTGGTAGAAATTGCAGGATGTCCTAGTTGCTCTCCTCATGCCCCACGCTGTCTCTCTCACTTAGAGAAGCAACTAGCTGAACAGATGTAATGATCATCTCATCCAGGCTCCTTAAGAAGTGCTTCCTGTTAGAAGCAAGCAAGGAGAAAGTATGGCCTGCTTTGTCATTCTGATTTCTAGACTAATTCATCTCAGACAAGGAGAAGACCTGGGGAACCTTCTTTGATTTCTCTTGGGAAGCATATGTATTTTCCCACATCTCAAAAAAGCCGTCTTCTCTTCAGTGAATATGGCTAGACTATTAATCAAATTCTTAGTAGAAACGTTTTCTGGGAGAGAGCGCACCGTGAATTATGGAATATTTGCCTTTGCTTGCCTCAGTGATTATGCATCTCCTCCAGGAGACTTTGCAGAGGAGCACTCTGTTGAGACTTATCAAAGCATTGGATCTCGTGCTAATAAAATGGTACACTGCAGAATCTCCAGCTCAGTGAATCAAGTTCACAAGGAGAAGCATGCAGATGTCTGGGAGTTTCAGGTTTGGAGAAATGTCCACACCAGATGGGCTTTTCTTAGCATTAAATTATCTTTCAAATGTTCTATAGGGCCACAGTCAGTGTAAAGATGCCATTGATCACGTCAGAAAGCAGAGCCAATGTAGACTTGAAGCCAATATTCCTGTGGTCCTCTTGAACTCAGTTAGAGATCACCTACTCTTGAATGAGTCAGGAACTATTGTGCTTAGCTCTAAATTGGTGCACACACTCTGTGGACTGGGCATTAAAGTACACTGGGGGCACTGATGGGGCAGGGAGGCATATGGGAAAAGGGTATGTGGTCTCTATGGAAACCAGGAGACACTGTTGAAAGAAGCATAATGTGGTCCTTCAACGGTAAGTCCATGCATCTGAAGGTTTAGAACAGTGGATCTCAACCTGTGTGCCACTCCTCCTTTGTGGGGTCAAATAATAGATATGAGGCATAGCAGCTATTTACTGAAGGGCTCAGGAAAGTAGCCAAATAACAGTTCTGAGGGAGCAACAAAAGCAATTTTATTGTTCAGAGGTCACCACAACAGGAGGAACTGTATTAAAGATTAAAGGAACTGTATTAAAGCATTAGGAAGGTTGAGAACCACTGCTGTAGATGGCAACACCTCATGATGGATGTGAAATTAAGACTGACCTCTAAAGGCTCCCTGAATGTGTATGATGACGGACTAATGCCATTTGGATGTGTGCTATTATGATCCTATGTAAAACAAGAGGAATATTGGATGCATTTAGGAATTGTATCTAAAAGCTTTATTTTAAACCAACATTAAATATGTTTGATTTACTCACTAAGAAAAAAAAATCTGCCTGAGACACAAGCAAAGTAAAAAAAAATCAGGTTTTAGAAAAATAGCTTCAATGAGATGACTTCCCCAGATGAGGGATAATATCTAACTTCTCTAAATAATTGTCTGTTACTTATTATAATTCCATGAAAATGACTTTTGAACAGTTTGGGGAGTCCCAAGTGAACACTGGAGAAAGATGTTAATTCTCAATTAGCATCACTTATAAAGCCATATATGTTTTCATTGTCTGTGTCACCAAGGCTAGCATAGAGGCCAGGACTTCTTCATAGTCTTCCTGTTAGGATCAATATCTTGCTTGAACCTTGAACCCCAAGCAGTTTGGCACTATCTGACTCTGGTTTGATGGCTCCTAAAAGTTTCACTTGACCTTGAAGCAAGCTGAACTCGAATTTTTCTACCTGTTGGCTATTTTTATTTACTTCTGCCAGATTACAACCATAACTCCATATTAAGAAGCTCTAGGGTGGAATGGATTTCTCAAAGGTTCTGTGTTCATTGAGTTGAGAAATTATGATTCACGATTCAAAAGAGCAGATAGTATTTTCTTCATTTTACACATAAAGTGTTTAGGCAACTTGCTGGGAGCACCTCAACTAGTGAAGCCCAGGGACCGACCTGCATTCAAAGTTATTTTCCTCCACATTCACAGGCTATATAGCACTGTCCACTGAATGTGAACATATTTTCTGTAAGGACATCACATTTGTTTTGCTTTTGGTGCCTTTGCTATTTTCAACAGGACCTGGGCTACATTACTCATGTTCTGAACTTTTCTTTGGTATCATGAAAAGCGCTTCTCAAGAAATGGGTTCTGAAAGGAGGTGAACATAGACAGACATGCATGTCTCTAACACATACTCAATGAAGAAGGAGAAGAAAATAGTTATACATACATACACCCACACCTACACAAACACACGTAAAACAGAGAAGAAGGGGAATACAGTTAGCATATACCCAGACACATGTAACAGAGACACTAAACAAAAATATATCAACATCCACACTAACAAACAAAACATACATATGCCTAGACTCATGTGCATTATACCCACTAAGGAAACTCCTTCCAGCTTGATGTAATGGATACAGAGTCCCAGGTGCCTACTCAGAAGAGTACTGGTGTCTCAGTTCTATGTCCTCTGACATGTATGACCTGCGCTAAAAGACAGAATGCTGCGAGAATGAGGTAGCTGCCTCACATCATTGACCCTGGAGGCCTGCACTTTTCAAGCATACCAATGAATTGAAGCTTGCCCTAAGGGGTTAACGCATGCAAAACCCAGAGAGAGGGAATCATATTTGTTCATGGTTGAAGTTGTCCACCTGGTTAACTCCAGCAGTAGAAAGAACAAGCTCACTTGCTTTTGGTTAGTTCTCAGAGTTGACTTAATTGACTACACATGAAGTGTTCTAGAACAGCAGAACTCTCTTCGCTCATGACTCTGGAAGCTGGATGTCAGAAATGTATGTATACCAGGGATATCATCTTTCTCATTGTCTTTATCATACTGCCTCCTCATCTGTTTCTTCATTTCAGGTCATCTTCAAAGGCTGCATGCAACTGTACTGAGGCCCACATGAAAACAGAAACAGCAATAACAAAACAACAGCAACACCAACAACAAAAACCTGCAGATTCGAAGAACCAAACATTATGCCAGAAAAGACCTTTTTCCCCCCAAAATAACACCCATAAATTTGGGTTTTTAGATCATAGACATAACTTGTTGAGTACCACCATTAATTTCAGAACAGTTTACACAGCTTTAGGAATTTCTTTAAAAATATAGAAACAAAATCCTGGGACTTAGAGTTAGGGGTTGTATTCAGGATTCTGATGGAACAGCCAGCTATTCAAAGGCTCGAGCTTATCCTAGGATTTATGTAACTGAAGACATATCCACAATGGCCTTTCTGAAACACAAGCCAGAATCCCTCCCATCCCAGTGTAAAAAGCCCTGAGTACTGGGTCTTTCTTTGCCCCTCCCTGACATTCCACTTGGGCTCTTTACTTCTTTGAGTCCACAAACTCATCTCTTGCTTCTTGTACTCTGCACTCACCCCTCTCTCCATTTCTAGTGTTCTTCCTTGCCCTCCTTCATTGAAATCTTATATATTTCTGGTAACTGCTTCTCCTTGAACCTGGGCTGCATTTGATGGACTCTCATTCATTCAGAGTGTGACTGTGATTGCCTGGGTACTTTCTTGTCTCCATCTAGATTGTGAGTTGATTGATAGCTGGATCTCAGACCTCTCTCTCCAAGTGCAGACTGGACCTAACACATACTAGGAATTCAATATATATTTACTGCTAAATGAGAACAAGTGGTCCTAACTTTCACATGTCATTTCTCTGCACTTTTGGGGTCACTACCAAATTTCTTAGTATGTTAATTGCAATGAAAATTCTGTTGAAAGACAAAAAGCCCATGGTGATTCCAACTGCACTATATTAAAAACATTTTTCCTCCTTAAAAATGGGTGTTATATCTATCTCATTTGGATGAAATGTCTGTAAAACACATTTTCAGATTTCATCTCACATGTCAGTCAAACAAGTTAGGCCAGGGCACACATTAATATCTTCATTTTGTAGCTGACAACACAGACCTAGTTAGATCAACTGACTTGCCCAAAGTCACCCTTGCAAATGCTCAGAGGTAAAGCAAACACCATCTGACTCAAAACCAACAGAATCTGGACTACTCCAGTTTAGATCTCAAATTGTCTATTGCAAATCTACTTAGGAGTATGAGGCTAAGGGGTCAGCTGATCTGGGCTGAGCATGGAATATGCAGTAGCAGAGACCTAACAACTTAAAGTAGAACTGATGCTCCTGTACCTAACTGACACACCACCTTTCCTTCTGAAAGAGCCCAAGTGACAAGAATAAAGCAAATCACCACAAGATGAGCACAGTGTCTACTGGGCGCACTGCAGTAAAGCTGCCTTAAACATGTGGCCCAAGACAATGGCAGGTCCCTAAATCTGGTTACCATAGTTACTTACACCCACTTAATACAAACCTAAATATACCTGAGATGGAGGATTTGCCTCCAACGACTAGTCTGTGGGAATGTCTCTGGGGCCATTTTCTTGATTGCTAACTATTGGCCTGCTGTGTACAATGTCACCCCTAAAAGCAAGCTAGAGGGAGTGAGACAAGGAGGAGCATTCTTCCATGGTCACTACCTCCAAGTTTCTGCCTTGGCTTTCCTCTATGATGGCATATGACCTGCAAGCTGATATAAACCCTTTCCTTCCCAAGTTGCGAGGAGTGCCGACACACCTGTGAGCACAGGTAAAACTACCACTTCTGCTCCAAGGAACCCACCTGGAGCTCTCAGGACACAGGAACAGAGGAGCAGCCTAGGACAGGATCCTTCCGGTTTGTCTGCACTGGGACCTGATCCTGTGCCACAGCGTTCCATATCCAAATACCGTCAGGAGAGCTGACACACTTGTGAGCCCAGGTTAAGACCACTACTTCTGCTCAAATTCCTGGCCCAAGAGGGATCCGCCCAGAGCCGTGAGAACAGAGGAACCAAGGAACAGCTGGGGACAGTAAATATCTTCAACAAAATTATAGAAGAAAACTTCCCTAACCTAAAGAAAGAGATGCCCATGGACATACAAGTTGCCTACAGAACTCAAAATAGACTGGACCAGAAAAGAAATTTCTCCTGTTATACAATAGTCAAAACTCCTCCCTAAGTTGCTTTTGGTCACAGTGTTTATCACAGCAACAGAATGCAAACAAGACCATAGCCATGATTTTTCTTAAATGAAAGAAGACAAAGCAAAGGATCTCCAAAGCTATAGCATCCGCCTCTGGGTGGTGCAGCAAGGGCTCCTGGAGGTTAATTGAGAGAACAAGATGTTCTTCCTGAGTGGGCAGCATCTTTCAGAAGGCAGCCCAGATATGAGGAAAGCTCAGGCTTGCACTCTTTCTTCACACTCTACTGCTTGCATGTCTATACCCCACTACTACTCTCCATCAGAATCCAGCTTCTTTCATTTCATTACAACCTTCTAAGAAGCTTGTAGGACTTCAGCATTAGATTGAGAGTATTGATGCAAAAGCTTCAGGGCCTGAGCAGCTACTGTTTTTAGCCTCTTCAACATTCAGGCAACCATGGTTGGACCTATGGGTTAGAAGCCATTCTAGAAATACTGTCTCTGTCTCTGTCTCTCTGTCTCTCTCTCTCCCTTTCTCTCTCTCTCTCTCTCTCTCTCTCTCTCTCTCTCTCTCTCTCTCTCTCTGTGTGTGTGTGTGTGTGTGTGAGAGAGAGAGAGAGAGAGTGAGAGAGAGAGACTGTGTGTATCTTTCTTGATATATGCATTCTATCTTTTCTGTTCATCTAGAAAATCCAAATACACCTATGGGTCCAGGATCCCATGATTCCAATGAGAATGGAATAAGAAACTGCTCTTCAGCTTTGAGATTCTCTCGGTTGTACTCATCTACTGGTTTGATGCTTACTGTAAGAAGCCTTGTACTGCTATAAAATCAACCAGCAAGAAATGCTGTATTTGCCATTTACTCAACAGTCAGAGGTGGCTTCTGGAACTAAGTACTTTCTCTGTGCCTGGATGCCCGTAGATAAAATCTGGGAAACAAGCTGATTTTAGAAGAAAACACTAAAGCATGATAAAGTTGGATTATCTCTGCTGCGGGTAATAACCACCTTTACCCACAGCAAAGTGAGGCAGCCTATCTGAAGCCTGGGCTCTTTCTGCTTCTGCCTTGCCAGCTGCTGCTGTGACACTTTTGATGGAGTGACAGGGATGTTGAAATGACTCAAACCAAAGTTAGGGGAATGTGATGATACTGTGAAGACTGCAAACCTAAAGTGAGTCAGCCCTGAGGCCTGAGGATTTCTGCCAACGCTCTCAGGTGGTATAAGATATAATCTGACTGATATTGGGACCACTGTGTATTTGACAAATGATTTCCTCTTAATGTGTTGAGCTGATCAGAAGGAGTCTCAAATCTGGGTGAGGGAAAGGGGGGAATTTTAAAAGTAATGAGGTAACATTGAAAAATGATATAATAAACAGAATGCCTCTAGAAGTTGGCTTTGCAGGCTTAGGCTTATTTTTTTATTCTATCTACCTATCTATCTATCTATCTATCTATCTATCTATCTATCTATCCTGAACTCATAAGCTATAGCTTTCTCATTTAAATACACAAAGAAAATAGAGCTTATTCTTATTTATGCCATTGGTAGACAAATGATGTTTCTGGAGACAGGATGGCTTTGTTCAGCTCACCTAGCTGAAGAGAACTGGAATTGAATCCAGATCAGCTGGCTTCTCTGGGGTATTTGTCACCACAGAAGTCTGGCCACCTCTCTGGCTGTGAAACCCACGAGGCTAGCAGCTTGCATTAAACCTCCTTCTCTCTCATGGTCTGGGTGGGAGGTTGTGTCATTTGACACAAAGAGTTCTTTCTCCAGCTGTCCCCTCTGAGGACCACCCAGGACAAAGTTGGTTTCAGCCACAGCTGGACAAATTTAGGTCAAATCTGCAGAAGAATTTCCTGGCAGTGTGGCTAAACAATGGGATAAGTTCCTGAGCAAAGAATTAATTTCCCTCTTTAGATCTGAAAGTATTAGCAATTTCCCCCCTGTCTGTACAGAGCTGAAGCACAGACTCTATATCCTGTTCCATTCCCTTTATTACACCAGAGAAGGCCACGAAGCCTGGAGGGCACGAGACAAGTAAATCTCCCAAAGAAGCTGCTTAGAAGAAAGAGATGCAAAAGTCAATGAGTCTGTGAATGTCCTCCCAGCCCTGCTCCATGTGAGGCTCTGCCAGGATGCCAGGGATAAAGCACTGCTTGACACACGATCCTATGTGCATGGGAATTTGATTCTAGTAAGGGGTGACAAGTCTAGAAACCAGGAAGGTGCTATTATGTCCTAAGTTGCAAAAAACAACAAGGCAGGGAGAGAGAGAGAGAGAGAGAGAGAGAGAGAGAGAGAGAGAGAGAGAGAGAGAGAGAGAATCAGTCAGATCTTCCTTAGCTAGAAAGATTCAAAAAGTCTCTCAGACAAGATGGTTTCTGAGTTGAGACCTAGGGTTGAAAGGAAGCATCCCAGAAGACAAAAGAGGAAATATGGAGAACATGAGAGGAGATGAGAGTGAAGGTATTGAAGAAAGGCCCAGGAGCACTGTTGGATTCCTCTTTCTAGCTCACTGGATCTTTCTGAAGTCCAGTCTCTCAACATTTGCATTAAAAACAGTCTCGAGTACCTCTACATTAGCTTGGTGTGAAGGTAAAGTGAGAAAAGCGATTCTACCTCTGATATGTTACAAAGTCCGAAACATTCCCCCTTACAGTCTTTAGAAATGCTTTGGTTATGAGAAGGAATTGACTAGTAACACTGTGTGATGGGCATTGCCTTAGCAGTTCTGCAGATGGTTTTAACAAACAGCAGAAGACTTCTTTCTCTCCTCCTCCTCCTCCTCTTCCTCCTCCTCCTTTTCCTCTTCCTCCTCCTCCTCCTCCTTTTCCTCCTCCTCCTCCTCCTTTTCCTCCTTCTCCTCCTCCTTCTTCTTCTTCTTGCTTTTGTGTCACCTTCTAAACTGCAACTTCTTAGAGGGTACATGTATCATTTTTCATCCCTGTAATAAAAATAGCCAGTAGACAAACAAATTTGGGGATGGAGCGTTTGCTTGGCTTATGGTTTCACAGGACCCATCCATTATGGAAGGGAAGATACTGCCCAGGTATGCACTTTACATCTTGGTGGATCAAACAGTACAGAAGAGAGTGCTAACATTTGAAGAGTTCAAGGGGGACCAAAGACTCTACTGGGAACTGAGACAGGCAATGCCTGGCATATTCTGGCAAAGAGTTTGTCTGCATTTGATCCCTGTCTGCAGACTTCATAGAAGGCTAGGCTGACAGACTAATGACCTTGGCAGAGGGAATATCAAGAAAATATAACATACATTTTGGCTACTGTTGGCTACTGTTAGCTATATTTATTGTACAAATGGAAAGTGGGGGAGTACAGAAAGCATTCTCCTCTTTGCTTCTTGGATCATTATGATGTGGATGGACATAATGGCTTCTATGTCATCATGGAATGAACCCTCTGAATCTGTGAACTGAAACCAGTTAATACTTTTCCTTCCTTCCTTCCTTCCTTCCTTCCTTCCTTCCTTCCTTCCTTCCTTCCTTCCTTCCTTTCTTCCTTCCTTCCTTCCTTCCTTCCTTTTTAATTTTGTGGGTACTCAGCAAAAGTAACTGATGGATCAGAAATTAATTTCAAGCACAATGTGACATCGTGTGTGTGTGTGTGTGTGTGTGTGTGTGTGTGTGTGTGTGTGTTTGAATTGGCCTCCCAAATGATAGGATTAGAACTACTTACCATCATGTCTGGCTTTATGTTTGAGTTTTAACATAATATCTTTCTTGAAGTCTACTATGTGTTACACCTAAGTGAAATGCTGAAATTCAAAGAAAAGAGAGGAGGAATTGAGCAAGACAGGGAGGGAGGGAGGGAAGAGGGAGGGAGGGAGGGAGGGAAGAGGGAGGGAGGGAGGGAGGGAGGGAGGGAGGGCAGGAGGGAGGGAGGGAAGAGGGAGGGAGGAGGGAGGGAGGGAGAGAGAGAGAGAGAGAGAGAGAGAGAGAGAGAGAGAGAGAGAGAAACAGAGAATGTGTGTGTGAAATGTTGATTAATAGTCCAGTCGAAATGTAACATGCTGATCTGTTTTACACACAAGATGGTCCATCATCAGCACATCCTAACACTCTTTCCCTGCACCCTAAACCCAGCAGGACAATGGAATGCCTTTTTCCCCCAAGACACTGTAACACTCTATTTTCCCCACACCCAAATATTACTGTGACAGTTTTAAGAGTATTCTTTAGTAGGAAGAATTTTAGAAAAATGAAATTGAATGTTTTAGCCATATGCTCTATCCAGAGTTTGAAAGGCATAAATAATAAATGGTGAACGCTGACTCCGTTGTCTTTGCACACATGTGAATGTGCTTCTCTGAATGACGGGCACTGTCTAGCATTTCCTTTGAGAGAGCACCTCTTACCTTCCTAGGCAATTAGAAGCTACAATTCATGTGAATCATAGCTTTATTCCTGGGGCCTCTGTTCTTTTGAACCCCACCAAAGAGTGCACATTCATCTTTGGATA
Source organism: Mus caroli (assembly GCF_978045245.1). NCBI lineage: Eukaryota > Metazoa > Chordata > Mammalia > Rodentia > Muridae > Mus > Mus caroli. The sequence goes on from NW_028227269.1 coordinate 13,106,347, forward strand.
TAAATAGGCCAGTTACATTTGATCTCAGTATTGAATGTCCTTATCTGCTTGCATGCTGTCATAGACCAGGGGATTATATGCCAAAGCGTAACTATGGAATCAGTTGAGGAGTAAGCTCTTTGGAAAGATTCTGCTGCTTGGGGAGATAGCATAATTGACTGCTCTATAATAAGCAGTAGTGCTCCACTTGCATTAGGACAAAGAACTTTCACCTATAGTTTATGTGCCTCTGCAATCACACTGGGACAGTGTATCACTGATTCAACATGCCTGTTCAGTATTGCCAGGAACATAGCTGTTCTCCATCATACACTACACACTGAACCCTGAGTATCACAACGCCTGGAACCTTGACAGAGCCTGGAAAGACAGACATTGGGGTTATTCCTACTTATTGGTAAAGAGATGAAGGAGAGGAGGTAAACAGTCTCGCACTGTCCCAGTACAGTCTGACATGATAACTTCTGTTTTGTCATAAAGGTATGCATTTACTTAAATACTTTTCTCCTAGAGTATTTTCAATAAAACATGTTTCAGTGAAAACATAATGATGATAGTAACTTAACATACGATTGGACATATATTTGCTCAGGCAAAGACAATGCAATCCTTTTTTGAAAGTGAAAATCCTTCCTGATGTTCTTCATCATATGTGCCTCTTTACTGAAAACAGTGTGTGTGTGTGTGTGTGTGTGTGTGTGTGTGTCTGTGTATGACAACATAACCTTTTTCTTCCATTTCTCTGATTTTAGTAAATTCTACTTTGATCTTTCACAAATTGTTCTGGTAAAGGTCCTCACTCTAACTCTTGCTCCCTAAAAACATTCTGGAAGTGCGTCTCAACTGCGATCACATTGTATTATGTAAATATTCATCAGAGCATGCACAAATACTTGCATGTCTCACTCATGAGTCTGATTCAAGGGCAAGGAAGGATATCAGAAAAACAGAAGATCAACATGGGATGTCAGAAACTACAGGCAGACTGAGTGCTATAGGGTGACTCTAAGCCTGAGCTAAGGAACTGATAACTTCTTAGCTGCTGATCAAGTTCCAAGAGCTGTGAGAAGATGCTTTTCATGGTCTGGTTCATGGTTATGAGGTGAAGAACATATAGATAGGTCATAGGCCCTAGGGGAGACCCTAATGCTAATATTAAGCTAAACAGACATGGTATTAAAGTCTCTAAGAGTTGTTGCTATACTCATAGGCCATCATATCTCTCAACCCTCTTGAGAGAAGTTGACTGTAGTAGATGGTTATTGACATGACACCTGAACTGCTCAAACTGCAGACAATAAGAAACTGTAGGAGGTTCCACCATAAATGGGGCATACATATCACATCCCTCCTGTAAGTCTCAACTTTCTTCATAAAGGAAAGGATGAATAACTTTAAGGAATTACTTTTCTGGACACAGTAGAGCAGTGGCACAGATTAATGCATAGGCATTTTGACAGCATACACAAGACCTATATAAGGTCAAGCCAGATAAAAATCCTAGCATGGAGAGGAGAGGTGAGCACATAACTCATACCACTAGCTGCTGAGAGAAAGAGAAGTTTCCAGAATAATAGCTTCTAAGCTATGATATGGTGATATGAGCTCTCTCACTCCTCTTTTCTCCTCCTCTTTTCCTCTTCTTCTTCCTCCTCTTCTTCTTCTTTCTCCTCCTCCTCCTCTTCTTCCTCCTCCTCCCCCTCCCCCTCCTCCACCCCCCCCCCTGTTTGACCAAGGTTATTGCTCAGTGATTACATAGCAGCAAATCCACCCCTCAGGAATCCTAATCTGAAGGCAGAAGCATGGTTGGCTCTATTTAACAGACTAGGAAGAGTGCCTCCAGAGGCAATAGAATTGAGCTGCAACCTCATGCAGCCAGGCAAAGTCTGGAAAGGGCTACCAAGGACAGCACAGCCTGTAGACAGGCTGCTGAGAATAGCTGCACATGTACTCTGTCCTTAGTTCTTTGTCCATGCAAGAGTGTTCCCTTTTAGGTATGGAATTTGCAATCTTTACATGCCACATTCTGGTAGGCATTGGTTAGGGACTTTCTAAATTATAGTGAATCTTTAAAGTAACCTCAGTGATAAAAGCTATTCCCATCTGATGGATAAAATTGTGGAGACCTGAGAATCTAAGAGGCTGGTGACATGTCTAAGGTAATACTACTCAGAAATGTCCTTGATGCTCCCAAAGAGGTTCTGCAGGAGACTGTACTTATGAACAGCCACCCTGCACCCTTGCTGGTGGCTCTTGAGATGCAGGGATGACAAACCACGGCTGTTCTCTGTTCTCTGGTTTATGGTTAAGTACCTTTATCTACTTGTGGTGAACTATTTTTTTCCTTCTAAATTTATCATCCTAAAATGACAGAGACACCCTGAAGTCTTTCCCAAGAAGAGGTTAGTGTGATATAAGGTGAGATGAGGTAAATCTCTCTGTTACCTACATACATGCTGTCACCTCTGTGTCCATGGATTCAAACAAAGTTGAGCAAGGAAAAAAAATGGCATCTCTACAGAGCATACACAGGATTTATTTTCTTGTCATAATTTCCTCCACAACATAATACAATGGTTTTTTTTTAAAGACCAGTTAAACTGCATTGAGTGCTATAGGGAGCATACAGGGGTTCTATGAAAATATACTATGTTTTCTATAGATGATTTCAAGTTATATGGATTTTGATAACTCTGGGATTCTTGGAGCCCATCTACTGTGAATATCAAGGAATTTGCCAGTAATGAGGAGATGCAGCTTCCTGAACGGAACATTCTCCCTTTAAGAAGTAATATGTTCAAATTAATGCAAGCAGAAATACCACTTCTTCCTATCACCTTGCTCTGAGTCCCTCAAATTTAATTGCATACTTCTCTATACATGTACGCATGCATGCACACAAGCACACACACAGCCCATGTATACACACGCACACACACACACACACACACACACAGAAATCATGAACAAAACCAGACAGACACTGTGACTTCTATCTTTGCAGCTCCTCCCCCTTGCTGTTGCCATGGGCAACCACTGCCCACAGGTGCCATAGGTTTGGGCCACTTGGCAAGGCTGGCTTGTCACATTGCAGCTCCAGTAGCTGTGTGTGTGGGCGAAAAGGGGGCACTCACCGGATGTGTTCTGTAATTAGTCCTTCTCAGAATAGCCTCAATTGTCAATCTCAGATCAAAGGAGGACAGACTTCTACAGAGAGAAAAAAATAATAGCTGAATTCTTAGTAAAGCAGAAATTTTGTTCTTCCAGCTCCACAAGAGTGCTATGGAGCTATAGGGTAAGACTGTAAGAAGCACAAACCCTGAAAACTGAGGATGGCGGGGTAAGACTGTCATCTTCCATACAGCCACACCAGCCACCGTCCCTTGAGCAAGTTCTGCCAGGTCAGAATGTGCCCATTTGAGTATGGGCAAATCGTTTCCTTAAACTCCACAGCAAATGCATGGCAGAGCTATGGCTATGACTTTTTCTTTTCTGACTCAAAGCTTCTTCCTACACTACAGTCCCATCTTGTCTTCAGCATATGGTTCTGAGATGGGGAGAACTGTGTGAAAACCCATGAGCCTAACACACTAATGACCACAGATCATCTCATCTGACTTTGCTGCCCAGTGATTGTATGAGCTGAGTGTCCCTCTGGACCCATTAGCTCCTTTTGACTCATCTCTGCGTCTCTGTATGATGCTGTACCTTCTGACCACTATGGCCTGTGTTGGGTTCCTCAGACCAGCCTGCCCCTCTGCACTATGCTTTGCTTGTCACAAACAGTGATTTAGCTCTTATACTTCTATCTGTATAATCCTGCTTCTTGCTACTACTCATCAATGAGAACGTGGGAAATACAGCCTGGAACTAATCTCTCCTGATGCAGCTAAATGGAGCTTGAAGTCATATTAATGAAATACCAGGAATGTAAGAACTCAACATAGGTTGTGTCTGTTCCTTCCCTTGGCCTTGCAAAAGTCCAGCACTAGGCAGCAATATAGACTGCACAGTGTGTGTTTGCCTTGTCTCATCAAATCAGCACATGAATGCCTGATGTCTAGATCAAACAAAGTCCGTTGGCAGGCTTAGCTCTTCTCATCCAGAAATGGAAGCTCAGGAGCCCCACTTCACAACTTAAAGTAGGTCGGGTTTTGTTCCTGCTCTTTGTGAATGAATTCAACATTGCTCTCCACTGGTCTTCTTGATTGGTCTTGCTGGGTGGGAATCCAGTTGGTGCCCACTGCAGACTACCCAGAGGCTAGTATGTGCCTACGCATACAGAATGATTGGTGTGACCTCAATATGAGAAGCTGAGAAGCTGTGGCAGGGAAATCATCTCCCAATATTAGTTTCATCACCTGAAAAAAAATAAATACAGGTGGACAGATAAAAATAATGTAATGGTAAAAGTAATAAAATGAGCTACAGTTTGATGTGTCAGTACCAAAGATTGAGACTTTAATATACATTATTACATTTTTCTTAATGTTTCTTTCCATCTCTCTCTTTTCCTTTTGTTTTCATTCCCAAGGGATAACTATATTTGCCACTAAATGTGGAGCAGCTTCTCCAGCTGGATATTTTCCCTTATTTTCCCATATAAAGCAGTTATATGTTAGAACTAATGCATAGGGAGACACTACTTTTGCTTTTCCAAACTTGACACTTTAGATCAAGTTGGCTTGTCAATCAGCCCAGCATGTTGTTCAAAGAGTATTCTAGAAGTTTCTAGAAGTATTAGGATGAGACTGAGGTCTAAATCCTTGGGAAGGTGGATTTGGTAAAGGCTTATCCCTGTTGTAATTGTTCCTCAAGTCAAATGGATGGTTCTCGGTGCTGTCACAAATCATCAACTCTGTTCTTTACTAGGTCTCATCTTTCACTTTATGTCCCACCCACAGTAAATGGCAGTCTCCAGTTGGTCTATGTTGCTTTTACTTAGTCCACTCTGTACAATATTAGTTAAACCTAGTTTTCAGTATAAGACTCATTTTGATCAATACAGAACAGCAGGAAGTGACAGGACCACTTCTGGCCACCATGTGTTCTTCTGTGCCCTCTGTGTATTTCAGAAAGAAACTCACATGCTTCAGACAAAGACTGCCCCTTCAACCCTGGATCCCAGAATATGTCAGGCAAGGAGCCAATCCTAGATGAATCTGTGATCATTTGTTAGATAAGAATAAGGAAATTGAGCTTATAGTAATCAGCCAAGAGACCACATATCTTCATCTACCTGGCCATCCCATCTCTGTGTTCTCTGGAGGCTCACTATAGAACACACTTAATTTACTATAGCAATTTTGATGTGAAGTAGTATTTCCTCTTCCATATTTGCCTTTCCTATTACCTAGAGAAACCCAAAAGGGCAAAACCCTGTGAGTTTGTTTACCACTGTGTCTTTAATACTGAGACTGTCCACTAGGACCATATTGTCTGAATGCATTATGTAACACTATCAACTCTGCCATCTTGCTTAATCACTGATTAGTCGTATCAGTAAAATCTGAAAGGACATTCGTGATGACTAGAATCAAGGTGACTTGTTGGGTATGTTCATGAGAGCTAAATGTTATGCATTTTATCAATGAACAGAGCTTAGGACTTTTTTTAGTAACTAGAAACTGCACAATAACAAGGAAAGAATGGGGGCCAGGACAGGAGGATTGATAGGAAGCCAAAAACAAAAGCTCTGAACTGTGTGGTTCCCTTCCAGTTTGTAGTTGCCAAGGACAGGTGGTAATATCCACAACATTCTTGTCTTTAAAGGGAGCAGAAGTTTGTTTGTACATAAAGGACATAATAATTCATCAGGGTGTGATGGAGCGTACCTTTAATCTCAACATTCAGGAGGTGGGAACAAGTGGATCTCTGAGAGATTGAGGCCAGGATGGTCTAAGTAGCATGTTCTAGGCCAGCCAGGGAAATATAGGAAGACACATATTTCAAAAACAACAATGACAACAAGAGACACACCCATTCACCCATTCTCACAAAGACTGGTTCACAATTGTCCTAACACATTCCTTGGCTGAATGATACATGCCATTCATTCTGTTTCCCTTGTATAATCTCTCTAGCTTTATCTCAAGAACTTTGACACTAGGATCTTACATTGCCTGAATCAGAAGAGACCAGGCAACTCAGAAGATATAGGGGCCTCTGTGAGAGAAATTCCTTGAAAACGCAAACTCTAGTGAAATTATAAAAACCAGTAACTGATGAGCCAATCATTTGACAGATTCCTTGAAGTATCAGTTTTGTTAAATGCCATGTGCTGAGCAGACACTAGAAAAATTACTGGAGGTTTCTCCATATTTAAAAGCAAGACATTAAGAGGAATATTTGTTCCTCTGTATCATTCTTTCAATTCAGCACAGTTGGTGAGAAATTATTTCATAGATTTTTAAGATACTTAAAACTTTTTGGAAATCATGCAAATAATACCATGCCCATCACTCCCACAAGATGATCACACTAGACCAAGAAAATCAGCCATATCTGCTCAGCTTGGCTCTCGTATGTATTCAGACAAGCCACATATCACATCAAAACCTCAGCTTTCTTTGCTCCGGAACATGGAATAACTCACTGCCTCTGATGAAGATTGAAAACCCATGTGTGCAGCTGACAAGAGGCAAAGGTTTGCAGGTCATGACTGTGTCCCATGTCCTCAAAGGCCAGACCCACAGATGGGTTAAGATCTTTCTGTTCATCCAGGTCAAGTGCAAGCTGAGGGTTGCCGGAAGTTATAATTTCCATCTGAGGCAGAGTGTTACTATGTGGGATTTCGAAGTACATACTTTTTCCCTTCCCTCATTAGTTACAGCATGCTATTTCTCAGCAGAAACATTTCCTTTGTGCCTTTCCTGAAATCACTATGATTTCCTAATAAGGAAATACACTTGAAGTCTCCCCAAGGCCACCACTTAGGCACTGCAGATTATAGGAGTAATCACAGAGGCTGGCATGCTGATTGCTCATTCAACTTTCCATCCCAAACTTCTATGGGCAGAACAAAGCAGCCACAGAAATAGAATTTCTTATAAAGGAGTTTATTTAACAATGTAATGCTTTTCAGGTTTACATTTACAAAGACTCTAATTCTAATTTCCAGCACGACAAATTCTAAAGTAGAACAGAAAGTAAATAAGTGTCCATTTAATTAAAGGTCAGTCTTGATTGAGGGGCGACTGACTGATTCATTCATTCATTTAGCAAGCACATGCCGAACCCCAGTGTGCAAAGGAGAAATGGGATGCTTGCCTACCCACAGGTTACTTGCAGGTATTATTCACAAGTTAGTAAAAGCCTAGAACCCAGAACTCAGAAAGGCACAAGGTTCTCTGAAGGACTTTGCATAGATCATATAATAAAATTTTACTGGGAAGAAAAGAAGAAAGCACAGTTCATTTTCCATGATGTTTCCTGGAGACAAATGGAGAATCACCTACCCTATTCACTTCAGTTAGAGCACAGATGTCAGACCAAAGGAATGATTCCTCTCAAGTCTATCACAGCGAATCAAAGAACTTATCCAGGTTCCTTGCAGGAGCACTAGTGACTCAAAGGCAGCTGTATCACCCAAAAGCTCAGCCCAGCATGGAGGGCAATGAGTGAAAGTTGCATCCTACATCCCAGGGGTCTCAGTATAGTTTGCCAGAGGTCAGACAGTGGCAGGTGTCTCCCTCTATCATTCTCCACCCATTTTGTTTTTCCGTTTCTGTCACTGACATTGGAGCTCACTGATGGCCTAGACTGCTGTGAAGTGAGCCCCCAGGACCCTTTGGGTCTCAGCTTGTCAATACTGGTACAATTGCAGTTACGTGTTGATCCTCACAGCTTTTTCTGTGGGTTCTGGGCATCTGAACTCAGGCCCTCAAGATTGCATGGAAAACATTGTTATCCACTGAACCAGTGTCTAGGTTTTCCTTTGATTGCAAGAAATACTACCAGTTTCTTAGCTATTTGTATAGTTAAACAAAGACTTCATAAGACATGGAAGCACAGTGGACCTTCTAAAAAACTCATTAAGGACAACAATAAAATGTTAACAGCAGGAGAGAAAAGGACAGGGATGCATAAGGAAAGAGGAAAAGAAAAGGGATGCTAAACGGAGAGGTGTAGTGGATGGAGTTGCACAGATCTCTAGTTCAGTCCAGAATGGAACATACATTACAATTTGACTTCAAAGTCAGTTAACTTCTTCCGATACTGCAAGTATAGCTGGTTAATAGTATGATAACTAAATACTCTCATGTGCATAGTGAGATTAGTTCTTATCTCTACCTTCCCTTCCTTCTAGTCTTCCCTGTTTGGGGGTAAATTTAGAGTTCTTAGGTAGACATTGAGTCTGAAGCTAGAGGAAGATCGCATTCTCCTATATGCAAATAATTCACTCTATTTTTACCCTCTTCCCCCTGTTCTAGCAATTTCTGACTGATAATTGAAATTCTTCACAGAATACTGGACTTCCTTCTTCAAGATCTCGGTCTGTGGCTTCTTCTTGGGCATCCTGTTTGCTTCTGGCTCTCTGATCCATTTGGTGCATTTAACTTTTTCTGACAGATTTAGTGTACCTTCTAAACCTGCCCATGTTTCCTCCAATCTGGCAAGGAGTAAGGTGAGGAATCATAGCATCATGCTTTCACCATCTTCTGGGTTCATGCAGGAGCAGGAACCCTACCACTCCTGTGTGTGTAGCACACACACACACACACCAGCACCTCATCTTCATCTTAGCATTTTACTAGTTTCTATTTCATATTCTTCACTTCTGTCTTTATGTCCAGGATCTCAGGATAGACTTAGAGGAAAATATATCTTTTTAATAGTGAAAAATAGAAGAAACTGGAGTTACATCATAGCTAGTCTGGAATTAGCTACAATCTAGTGTAAAGCCACAGCCTAGCTTTATACACACACACACACACACACAAACACACACACACACATACACATACACAAGAGAGACAGAGACAGAGAGAAGGGAAAGACATATAGATATAGATATGGATATAGATAAAGATATGGATATAGATATAGATGATTTATATACAGATATAAATTAGATATAGATATAGATGATCTGCTTTGCCTGCAGGAACCCATTTGCACCAAGGTCTGTGGGCTCATTATTTCAGTTTGTAGTCACTGCCTCAGCTGGCCTCTTGGGAGTAGAAGTCACAACCTATGTTTGAAGCTTTCCCTTCTGGGGCTGTGCAGCCATCAAAAAGCACATTCACTTCATAATAACATTTGTCTCCTAAAACAGCAAGAGCACACTTGACAGTCACTCTTCTCTGATGAGATGTGAGATCAATTGTCACTTTTTTTTTTTAAAAGTTACTTTATCACAGTATTTTAGACACAAGATCAAAAAGCCAGTGCTATCTCCTCTACTAGCTCTGACAGTTCATGGGAGATCTGAGGAGACCTGAAACTCCAAGAAGTAGATGGAACACTGACAAGAGACACCCATGGAGCACCACTCTCCCCAAGACAGATCTCATGGCGCAAAGGTCTCCCCATGCCTTCTTAGCTCAAGTTCAAGTTCTAATTCAAGTTCACATTCAACCGCTTAGTTGCTGACCTCAGACAAGTCACAAAAAACTCCCAAGTCTCAGTTCAAACAGACTTAGAGACTATGAGCCAGTCAACCCATCCTCCCCCCAATTTTGGAATTGTGTATTCAGTTAGTTAAAAATATACTTTATACAATGCTTTTTTTGTCATCTCCAAAGCCTACTGAGACAGGAGAAGTAGCTGTAGGGTAATGTTCCAGATTCATCATGATTGACATATGAAAGAAAGAAGTAGCAGACAGATGCTTGAAAACATCTGTCACCATGGGCTACACCTAACCAAAGAGAACATGTGCAACGAAAACCATGAGGTCTCCAAATGTGTGTAATGACTTTCAGAATTTCTGGACATTTGTAGTCCAAGGCCTTACAGCCTATGACTTTTCCCAGTCTGCTGCCTATCATCCATCCTAGGGTTGGGAATGCCTTTCTCTTTCTGAGCAAACTGTTCTATCTCTATGACTATCCGTCTATCCCTGGTCCAGTTCTTTGTTTCAGGATATAAGAATCTAGATGTATTAATGGGTACCCACTTCTCTCTGATTTGTATCTATAACACAAGGGGTCTACAGACAACACATCCTTAAATGAGATATGCAAAGAAGATAGATTCAAGAGAAGGGCAAGAGAAATTAGTGTTCCTTGTATCTTACTTATTTAAGACTGTATCAATTACTATAAATCTTCCTTTTTTTGTGAAGCCTACAGTCTGACATTATGCCTTTTATAGAGGAAAATGGTACCAAAAGAACAATTTCTATTTGAGTGTTTCCTGGGAATTGATGGCTAGGCAGGGGCTTCACACTAGCATATGACTAATTTGAGACTGGCCATGATGTAACCCCAGTTTCTTCTGCTCTTGCATTCTCTTACCTATGTTAGGTCTTAGCAAACCATTGCAAATGTTCCATCACTCTTGATTCAAAAGGAACTTTATAAATCACATAGCCCAGTCTTTAAGAAATCATCCTACAATACTTCAGTCTGAGACAGGGAATTGGTATCAAAATTTATTACTCATTTTTATTTAATTATGCTAATTGCTATTTCTAAGCATGCTTAGCATTTTGAATTATTTTGTGTAATTACGTCAAACAACATGTTTAATTTGTCATGCCAAGTACAATAATTAGGAATAATTCCTGAGAGGATGTTATTACAAATTTGAGGTACTTATAAGGTGTAATTATGTCAAATGTGATGATAATGAAGAAGGGGGCAAAGATAACCTGGACTGAAAGTATCCTGGACTTTAAGGTTGTGTCATTTTAAAATAATTTTGTGGCTCAACAAAAGCCATGCCCAGTTGTGGGTTGCCTACTATGTAAAAAACATCTATATTTTTATTTTGTCCTTTGTTTTATTACGGTGTGTGCTAGTGTCCTTGGCTGGAGTGACAGGTGCTTCTCACCTGCCCAACGTGGGTTCTGGGAACAAAACTCAGGTTTTCCCCAAGAGCAGCAAGAACTCTTAATCACTGAGCCACCTCTCCAGCCCCTTTTGCCTACAAATTAAGACAACAAAACTGAGTCCTTGGATTGTAAGTCAACCAGTATTTTTATTTATTTATTTTTTATAGAACTCCCAAATGAACAGTAATTGTTTTCTATGTGAAATAATTATACTTAAGAAGTGGTTCTTGGAAATGAAGACAACCCAGACCCAAGTGGATTTCTCACAAATATGTGGATTTCAGGCTAAAAGGAGAGGAGGGTGGAGTTCAAGGGTGTAGGCTTACATTTCATGTCCCTGGTCTGTTTATCCCTGGCATGTGACCTTCTCAATAACACTTACTATGTGACATGAATTGCACATGCTCTCTGCAGAAAAAAGAATAAGGTGATATTAAGCTGTTTTATAGTTGTAGATGGCCAAACCATTTGGTTCACCGTCATTCCTGTAGGGATAGTCCAGACTCAGACAAGGGAGAAAACAGAAAAACCAGAGACCCTAAGTCACTCAGGTCCCTTTCCATGTGATGGGAAACTATCTTCCAGCTGGATGGTGCCACACAAGCCATTTCACCTCTGTGAGGCTTCATGTGCCCCAGTGGCAAAGTAAGAAGAAAACATAAATCTCAAAGACGGGTTGAGGACAAAGGGGCCTTTGCTTGTTGATTATGTGGGTTTGTCTTAAAGTGGAGCCTGGGGACCACAAACTGGAACAGTTGGATTGAGACTTATTCTTAATTATGTTGTTAAGCTTAATTGATACAGTGTTGAGCTGGCTTCTAATATGAATGTTTATACCCATAGACAATTACTACTCTCAGTCGAACTCATGGAGGTTTCTCTTTCCAGTGAAGCCTTGTGAATTCAGAGACTCACAGCTGCACAAAGTACTGAAACTAAGTAAAGGTTGAATACACACCACCTTGCTCCCCAAAGGCATTTATTCCGCCCCCTCTAAGATTTAGGGAACACTGTAGAAGAGAAAGGAGGATGTGTTCTTATTACCAGTTGGAACTTCTGGGTATATGCCCAGGAGAGGTAGTGCTGGATCTTCCAGTAGTACTATGTCCAATTTTCTGAGGAACCTCCAGACTGACTTCCAGAGTGGTTGTACAAGCTTGCAATCCCACCAACAGTGGAGGAGTGTTTCTCTTTCTCCACATCCTCGCCAGCATCTGCTGTCACCTGAAATTTTTTTGATCTTAGCCATTCTGACTGGTGTGAGGTGGAATCTCAGGGTTGTTTTGATTTGCATTTCCCTGATGATTAAGGATTTTGAACGTTTTTTTCAAGTGCTTCTCGGCCATTCCGTATTCCTCAGGTGAGAATTCTTTGTTTAGCTTTGAAACCTAGTTTTTAATGGGGTTATTTGAATTTCTGGAGTCCAGCTTCTTAAGCTCTTTGTATATATTGGATATTAGTCCCCCTATTAGATTTAGGATTGGTAAAAATCCTTTCCCAATCTGATGGTGGCCTATGTTCATAGCAGCCTCATTTATAATAGCCAGAAGCTGGAAAGAACCCAGATGTCCCTCAATAGAAGAATGGATACAGAAAATGTTGTACATTTAGACAACGGAGTACTACTCAGCTATTAAAAATAATGAATTTATGAAATTCTTGGACAAATGGATGTATCTGGAGGATATCATCCTTTAGTGAGGTAACCCGATCACAAAAGAAGTCATTAGATATGCACTCACTGATAAGTGGATATTAGCCCAGAAACTTAGAATACCCAAGATACAATTTGCAAAACACAAGAAAAATCAAGAAGAGGGAAGAACAATGGGTGGATACTTCGTTCCTCCTTAGAATAGGGAAAAAAAAATATCCATGGAAGGGGCTACAGAGACAAAGTTTGGAGCTAAGACGAAAGTATGGACTATCCAGAGACTACCCAACCCGGGGATCCATCCCATAATCAGCCACCAAACCCAGACACTATTGCATATGCCAGAAAGATTTTGCTGAAGGACCCTGTTATAGCTGTCTCATATGAGGCTATGCCAGTGCCTGGCAAATACAGAATTGGATACTCACAGTCATCTATTGGATGGAACACAGGGCCCTGAATGGAGAAGCTAGAGAAAACACCCAAGGAGGTGAAGGGGTCTGCAACCCTATAGGTGGAACAACAATATGAACTAACCAGTACCCCCAGAGCTCATGTCTCTAGCTGCATATGTAGCAGAAGGTGGCCTAGTCGGCCATCATTGGGAAGAGAGGCCCCTTGGTCTCATAAACTTTATATGCCCCAGTACAGTGGAATGCCAGGGTCAAGAAATGGGAGTGGATGGGTAGGGGAGCAGGGTGGGGGGGGTATAGGGGCCTTTTGGGATAGCATTTGAAATGTATATAAAAATATCTAATAAAAACTAAATAAATAAGAAGATAAAGGAGGAAAGAACACACACAAGATTTGGAGGAGAAGGAGAAGAGCTCCAAAATGGTCCACTCTGTGTAAGACATGGGTATCACCATCATGAGGCCTCAACAGCCAAAGATGTCTATATGGGCCTGCATAAGAATGGGCCCACCAAGTGTCAGGTGTGGACAGGGAGAGGCTGGATAATCCCACCCCTCTCTATTGAACTGTGCCTGTCTGAAAGAATGACGGAAGTCTTCAGTTGTGCACCCACTTCTCATGACCCCACCCGGCTCCAGTGGATAGAGCCAAGCTGGTGGTTCCACAGATATTGCTGGTTAAACTACGTGAGTCGAATTGCCAAACCAAGTGTTAAATCTGGGAAAGAGAGTGGATTGATAGCAATGGGGAGAGATAAGAGGCAGTGACGGGGTAACCAGAATGTATGATATATGTGTAGGAAATCATCAGTGAACTAGTTCAATAATAATAATGACTGAAAAATATAGCCTCTCTACTTCCCAGTTTCTGGGAAAGCTAAGTGGGTTTGAGCTTTAGCATCTCAGTCTTTGGGTTTAGATGCCCCTGGCTGAATCTTAATTCTAACTCAATCTACTTCATTCCAAGATGAAATATAAATAAAGTACTCCCCCTACTCTCCTCCTTAATCTTCTGGTCTTACCTCTCAGTGTGTGAGTCTCATGCTCCAAGTCATGCCCTGCTCAGCCAATTTCACTCAGAAGCCCATAATACTCCATCCAAATGTGGGACTCAAAGTTCCTCCATGCTACAGGTCACTGGCAAACGTACAAGCACTCAAACACTCAGTGTGGGCTTGTACTCACAACCAATTCCACGGGGTCTTTAACTGCCTTTCTTAAGGCAGAACTGATTATTTCCTTCTTAATATACACACAACAATCTACAAAATACCATAACACTTTCATTAGAAAGCCTCATTGCCCCACTGGCTTGGTTTTCCCCATAACAATATGAAGAACTTTTGGAGGAATTGAAACTGTTAGATACCATTTGACTATATACTCCCCAGTATAAGGCACTGGTTTTGCATATAAAATTAATCAAGTTAATAAATGAAGTTCATTAACTTTCATCTGATATCTAAAATGTGCAAAATGTTCAGATTTAAATTCAAACAAAAATGGCTGTTCTTCTTTCTCCCTCCCTTCATCTCTCTCCCCCTCCTCTACTTCTTTCCTTCTATTGATAGTCCTACAATCATTTATTCATACTTGGTTATGTGTTAAGCCTATGCTCAGGCTCTGGGGATATGTCTATAAGCTGACAAAACATAGATGTTTTCCTGAGATATTTATCAAAGTATAATTGAAAGATTGCCTCCATTAGAACCAAGGGGATAGCTCTTCCGGTCAGAAAAGCACCGGGGCAGCTGGGGCGCAGGGTCGGCTGACACTCGCCAGCTACCCACAACACCCGCCACAGGATCTTAAGACTTCTGGTGAGTGGAGCACAGCTTCTGCTCCAATCCAATTGCGCACGGGACCTGAGACTGCATTAGTTAGGGAAGCAGAAACCGGCCTGAGTAGGGCCACAGGCCTCATCCGGCAGGATCAGCGCCGGGGTAGCTGGAGCGCAGGGTTGCCTGACACCCGCCAGCTACCCACGACCCCCGCCGCAGGATTTAGAGACTGCTGGTGAGTGGAACACAGCTTCTGCTCCAATCTTTAAACAGTGACAACGATAACAACTAACCCCAGAGATTACCAGATGGCGAAAGGTAAACGTAATAATCTTACTAACAGAAACCAAGACCACTCACCATCATCAGAACCCAGCACCCCCACTTCGCCCAGTCCAGGGCACCCCAACACACCGGAAAAGCTAGACACGGATCTAAAAGCATATCTCCTGATGATGGTAGAGGACTTCAAGAAGGACTTTAATAACACACTTAAAGAAATACAAGAGAACACTGCTAAACAGGCAGAAGACAATAAAGAGGAAGCACAAAAATCCCTTAAAGAATTGCAGGAGAACACTGCTAAAGAGTTACAAATCCTTAAAGAAAAACAGGATAACATAATCAAACAGGTAGAAGTCCTTACAGAAAAACAGGAAAACACATCCAAACAGATGATGGAAATGAACAAAACCATACTAGACCTAAAAAGGGAAGTAGACACAATAAAGAAAACCCAAAATGAGGCAACACTGGAGATAGAAACCCTAGGAAAGAAATCTGGAACCATAGATACGAGCATCAACAACAGAATACAAGAGATGGAAGAGAGAATCTCAGGTGCAGAAGATTCCATAGAGAACATCGGCACAACAATCAAGGAAAATGTAAAATGCAAAAAGATCCTAACTCAAAACATCCACGAAATACAGGACACAATGAGAAGACCAAACCTACGGATAATAGGAGTGGATGAGAATGAAGATTTTCAACTCAAAGGACCAGCAAACATCTTCAACAAAATTATAGAAGAAAACTTCCCAAATCTAAAGAAAGAGATGCCCATGAACATACAAGAAGCCTACAGAACTCCAAATAGACTGGACCAGAAAAGAAATACCTCCCGACACATAATAATCAGAACAACAAATGCTCTAAATAAAGATAGAATACTAAAAGCAGTAAGAGAAAAAGGCCAAGTAACATATAAAGGCAAGCCTATCAGAATTACACCAGATTTTTCACCAGAGACTATGAAAGCCAGAAGATCCTGGACGGATGTTATACAGACACTAAAAGAACACAAATTCCAGCCCAGGCTACTATACCCAGCCAAACTCTCAATTAACATAGATGGAGAAACCAAAGTATTCCACGACAAAAACAAATTCACACATTATCTCTCCACGAATCCAGCCCTTCAAAGGATAATAACAGAAAAAAACCAATACAAGGACAGGAACCACGCCCTAGAAACAAGAAGAAGGTAATCCCTCAACAAACCTAAAAGAAGACAGCCACAAGAACAAAATGCCAACTTTAACAACAAAAATAACAGGAAACAACAATTACTTTTCCTTAATATCTCTTAATATCAATGGACTCAACTCCCCGATAAAAAGACATAGACTAACAAACTGGCTACACAAACAAGACCCAACATTTTGCTGCTTACAGGAAACTCATCTCAGAGAAAAGGATAGACACTACCTCAGAATGAAAGGCTGGAAAACAATTTTCCAAGCAAATGGCATGAAGAAACAAGCTGGAGTAGCCATTCTAATATCTGATAAGATTGACTTCCAACCCAAAGTCATTAAAAAAGACAGGGAGGGACACTTCATACTCATCAAAGGTAAAATCCTCCAAGAGGAACTATCAATCCTGAATATCTATGCTCCAAATACAAAGGCAGCCACATTCATTAAAGAAACTTTAGTAAATCTCAAAGCACACATTGCACCTCATACAATAATAGTGGGAGACTTCAACACACCACTTTCACCAATGGACAGATCATGGAAACAGAAACTAAACAGGGACACAGTGAAACTAAGAGAAATTATGAATCAAATGGATCTGGCAGATATCTACAGAACATTCTATCCTAAAACAAAAGGATATACCTTCTTCTCAGCACCTCATGGTACCTTCTCCAAAATTGACCACATAATTGGTCACAAAGCAGGCCTCAACAGATACAAAAATATTGAAATTGTCCCATGCATCCTATCAGATCACCATGGCCTAAGGCTGATCTTCAATAACAAAAAAAATAATAGAAAGCCAACCTTCACGTGGAAACTGAACAACACTCTTCTCAATGATACCTTGGTCAAGGAAGGAATAAAGAAAGAAATTAAGGACTTTTTAGAGTTCAGAGAAAATGAAGCCACAACATACCCAAACTTATGGGACGCAATGAAAGCATTTCTAAGAGGAAAACTCATAGCTCTGAGTGCCTCCAAAAGGAAACTAGAGAGAGCACACATTAGCAGCTTGACAACACACCTAAAAGCACTAGAACAAAAGGAAGCAAATTCACCCAAGAGGAGTAGATGGCAGGAAATAATCAAACTCAGGGGCAAAATCAACCAAGTGGAAACAAGAAGAACTATTCAAAGAATCAACCAATTAAGGAGCTGGTTCTTTGAGAAAATCAACAAGATAGATAAACCCTTAGCCAGACTCACTAGAGGGCACAGGGAAAGCATCCTAATTAACAAAATCAGAAATGAAAAAGGAGACATAACAACAGATCCTGAAGACATCCAAAACACCATCAGATCCTTCTACCAAAGGCTATACTCAACAAAACTGGAGAACCTGGATGAAATGGGGAAGTTCCTAGACAGATACCAGGTACCAAAGTTGAATCAAGATCAGGTTAATGATCTAAACAGCCCTATATCCCCCAAAGAAATAGAAGCAGTCATTAATAGTCTCCCAACTAAAAAAAGCCCAGGACCAGATGGGTTTAGTGCAGAGTTCTATCAGACCTTCAAAGAAGATCTAATCCCAGTTCTTCACAAACTATTCCACAAAATAGAAACAGAAGGTACTCTACCCAACTCATTCTATGAAGCCATAATTACTCTGATACCTAAACCACAAAAAGACCCAACAAAGATAGAAAACTTCAGACCAATATCCCTTATGAATATTGATGCAAAAATCCTCAATAAAGTTCTTGCTAACCGAATCCAAGAACACATCAAAACAATCATCCATCCTGACCAAGTAGGTTTCATCCCAGGGATGCAGGGATGGTTCAATATACGGAAAACCATCAACGTAATCCAGTATATAAACAAACTCAAAGACAAAAACCACATGGTCATCTCCTTAGATGCGGAAAAAGCATTTGACAAGATCCAACACCCATTCATGATAAAAGTCTTGGAAAGATCAGGAATTCAAGGCCCATACCTAAACATGATAAAAGCAATCTACAGCAAACCAGTAGCCAACATCAAAGTAAATGGTCAGAAGCTTGAAGCAATCCCTCTAAAATCAGGGACTAGACAAGGCTGTCCACTTTCTCCATACCTATTCAACATTGTACTTGAAGTCCTAGCCAGAGCAATTCGACAACAAAAGGAGATCAAAGGGATACAAATTGGAAAAGATGAAGTCAAAATATCACTTTTTGCAGATGATATGATAGTATATATAAGTGACCCTAAAAATTCCAGCCTGATAAACAGCTTCGGTGAAGTAGCTGGATATAAAATTAACTCAAACAAATCAATGGCCTTTCTCTACACAAAGAATAAACAGGCTGAGAAAGAAATTAGGGAAACCACACCCTTCTCAATAGTCACAAATAATATAAAATATCTTGGCGTGACTCTAACTAAGGAAGTGAAAGATCTGTATAATAAAAACTTCAAGTCTCTGAAGAAAGAAATTATAGAAGATCTCAGAAGATGGAAAGATCTCCCATGCTCATGGATTGGCAGGATCAACATTGTAAAAATGGCTATCTTGCCAAAAGCAATCTACAGATTCAATGCAATCCCCATCAAAATTCCAAATCAATTCTTCAACGAATTAGAAAGTGCAATCTGCAAATTCATCTGGAATAACAAAAAACCTAGGATAGCAAAAACTCTTCTCAAGGATAAAAGAACCTCTGGTGGAATCACCATGCCGGACCTAAAGCTCTACTACAGAGCAACTGTGATAAAAACTGCATGGTACTGGTATAGTGACAGACAAATAGACCAATGGAATTGAATTGAAGACCCAGAAATGAACCAACATACCTATGGTCACTTGATCTTCGACAAGGGAGCTAAAAACATCCAGTGGAAGAAAGACAGCATTTTCAACAAATGGTGCTGGCACAACTGGTTGTTAACATGTAGAAGAATGCGAATCGATCCATTCCTATCTCCTTGTACTAAGGTCAAGTCTAAGTGGATCAAGGAACTTCACATAAAACCAGAGACACTGAAACTTATAGAGGAGAAAGTGGGGAAAAGCCTTGAAGATATGGGCACAGGGGAAAAATTCCTGAATAGAACAGTAATGGCTTGTGCTGTAAGATCGAGAATTGACAAGTGGGACCTCATGAAACTACAAAGCTTCTGCAAGGCTAAAGACACCATCAATAAGACAAAAAAACCACCAACAGATTGGGAAAGGATCTTCACCTATCCTAAATCAGATAAGGGACTAATATCCAATATATATAAAGAACTCAAGAAGGTGGACTCCAGAAAGTCAAATAACCCCATTAAAAAATGGGGCTCAGAACTGAACAAAGAATTCTCACCTGAGGAATACCGAATGGCAGAGAAACACCTGAAAAAATGTTCAACATCCTTAATCATCAGAGAAATGCAAATCAAAACAACCCTGAGATTCCACCTCACACCAGTCAGAATGGCTAAGATCAAAAATTCAGGTGACAGCAGATGCTGGCGAGGATGTGGAGAAAGAGGAACACTCCTCCATTGTTGGTGGGATTGCAAGCTTGTACAACCACTCTGGAAATCAGTCTGGCGGTTCCTCAGAAAATTGGACATAGTACTACCGGAGGATCCAGCAATACCTCTCCTGGGCATATATCCAGAAGATGTCCCAACCGGTAAAAAGGACACATGCTCCACTATGTTCATAGCAGCCCTATTTATAATAGCCAGAAGCTGGAAAGAACCCAGATGTCCCTCAACAGAGGAATGGATACAGAAATTATGGTACATTTACACAATGAAGTACTACTCAGCTATTAAAAAGAATGAATTTATGAAATTCCTAGCCAAATGGATGGACCTGGAGGGCATCATCTTGAGTGAAGTAACACAATCACAAAAGAACTCACACAATATGTATTCATTGATAAGTGGATATTAGCCCAAACTTAGGATACCCAAGATATAAGATACAATTTGATAAACGCATGAAACTCAAGAAGAATGAAGACCAAAGTGTGGACACTGTGCACCTTCTTAGAATTGGGAACAAAACACCCAGGGAAGGAGTTACAGAGACAAAGTTCGTAGCTGTGATGAAAGGATGGACCATTTAGAGACTGCTGTATCCAGGGATCCGTCCCATAATCAGCTTCTAAACGCTGACACCATTGCATACACTAGCAAGATTTTGCTGAAAGGACCCAAATATAGCTGTCTCTTGTGAGACGATGCCAGGGCCTAGCAAACACAGGAGTGGATGTTCACAGTCAGCTATTGGATGTATCACAGGGCTCCCAATGGAGAAGCTAGAGAAAGTACCCAAGGAGCTAAAGGGATCTTCAACCCTATAGGTGGAACAACATGATGTACTAACCAGAACCCCGGAGCTCTTGTCTCTAGCTGCATATGTATCGAAAGATGGCCTAGTCGGCCATCAATGGAAAGAGAGGCCCATTGGACTTGCAAACTTTATATGCCCCAATATAGGGGAATGCCAGGGCCAAAAGAATGGGAATGGGTGGGTAGGGAAGTGGGGGGCGCTATGGGGGACTTTTGGGATAGCATTGGAAATGTAATTGAGGAAAATATGTAATAAAAATATTAAAAATCAAAAAAAAAAGAACCAAGGGGATAGTGCTATAAATGAATGTTTAGATTATAAATAGAAGATCCCTTTGACTAGCTTGAGTAGATCCTCTACAAATAGTCTATTTCTAGCCAGTGTTTGATTCTGGTGTTCCTTAAAGGTTTAGACTTGTAGGATGACATGCTGAGTCACTGATATGCTAAGTATATGAAGTTAGAGTATGTGTGGTTTGAATGAGAACTGTCCCCATAGGCTCTTACATTTGAATGATTGGTTCCCAGCTAGTGAAACTGTTTGGGGAAAGATTAGAAGGTGTGGCCTTATTGGAGGTGCTGTGTCACTGGGGTAGGCTTTGAGGTTTGTAAAGATTATACATTCACAGTTAGGTCGCTCTGTGCCTCCTGTTCTCTGCCTTGTGCATGTAGATCAAATGTAAGCTCTTGCTGTTCCACCATACCTGCCTGCCTGCCTGCCTGCCTGCCTGCCTGCCGGCCATGATGGTCATAGGTTCTAACCCTTTGGAACTGTGAGCTCCAAATTAAATGCTTTCTTTGAGAAGCCACCTTGGTCATGGTTGTTTGTGATGACAATAGAAAAGTAACCCAGAGGACTTCCTCAGCATCGGAGAACCTCAGTTACCACATCTGCAGGATGGAACCAGTGGCAGTCATGGCAGAAGTTAGTGGCGAGGATCACATGTCATCTCCTTCTGGTGATTTCTGGGGATGCACCTGATTCCCATTTCCTCTTTCAAAGGAAAATATGAAGAGAAGGCTTGAGTCTATGAACTTGTAATATGAAGTCTATAGATTAGGTATATTTGTAAATAACTCCACTGAAAATGGACAGTAACCTCCTGGGTGTCAGTCAGTTTTGTCAGGTTGGATCTCAAATACTGTTTTTGGCACAGTGACAGGGGTTTATCACACACCCATTCAGATGAATGTGAACAGAGATGAGAGCTGGAGTACTTGACTTCAGCTGCTCATGATCATGCTGAGGAAATGAATACAACAATTTTAGCCATCGTCTAGCTACAGACGTAATCCTTTTGGAATTTTGAGTTGCTGAGAGGCTAAGAATCATCCAGGACATTGTTGGCTGTGAACAGCATCATTGCTGGTAGTATGGAAGTGGACAAGGTGTTTGACAAAGCCCCTCACTGGGCACAGGCTGAAACTACACAAGCATTGCAGTGCAAAGATGGAGACACAGAGCAGACACTTGCAATCTGCTGCCAAACACCCTGGGAGGCAGAGGAAAGGACAAAACTGTCCCAGCTCTCACCTTGCACCTGCCCCCAATCCCTTGCCATTGTCCCACACTGAATCACCTGAACAAGAACCAGAGAAAGGCAGCTTAAACAGGGTTAGCCTTCCAGTTCAAGGCACCCTGACAAATACAGGAGACTCTCTGTGGGAGGTAGAGGTGATGCAAAGGAGGATAGTCAGGTCCTGTGGGACAGAGACAGAAATGCAGTGAGGTCACTGTGGTTTGGCCACTTCCCCACAGAATCCGGAGCTAAGAGCTCACACCGTGCTGAGGAACTCCAGAGTGGCCCGGAACACCTCAAAGCTGTCCATGAGACCATTATCCAGGCAAGAGAGGTGGGAACCCAGATTCTCCATTGCTGGTTTGCAGTGAGAACGTTCTTTCTGGGCATGGCCAGAAAGTGCTTCCAGGGCTGTGCATGTCCAGTGCTTGCCTTGCCTCTCCTTTTAGAAGCAGGCATTTAGGAAGCTGAAGTACAATGAGGGCCTGTTTCAGGGTGGCTTGGCTCTGCAGGAGGAAAAGCACTGAACATTCAGTGTCACCCAGCAATGTCATCTCTTACTCAGGACAAAGAAGTCTGGGTTAGCAATCGGGAAGGAGCAGGAAGAAGAATAAAAGGAAGAGGACAAGGGAAATGACACATTGCATGATGAAGCAAGAGTTCTTTATCACTTATTTTTTTAAAATATTTGTTTGAAGATGTGTGTGTGTGTGTGCCTTTGTGTGTGTGTGCCTTTGTGTGTGTGTGTGAGCCTGTGTGTGTGTTTCTGTGTGTAAGCACCTGTGCATGTGAAGGTCACAAGAGAATGACTAATGTTCTACTCTGTCATTCTCTGTCTCACTTCCTGGAGACAATGTCTGTCACTGATGGACTCAACACCATGAAGTCCCAGCAATCGTACAGCTCTGCCTGCACAGTGTTGGGCATTAAAGGCACATATTTGGTGGCCATATCTGGGTGCTGGGGATTTGAACTCAGCTCTTCATAACTGAACAGAGAAGGCTACCCATTGAGCTATCTCTCCAACCCCTTTCCTATCTTTTTAATTTAAAATGTTATTTAAACCTTATTGACAACACTGTATTCTGGTGTTCACTAGTTACTTTTCTTTTGCTGTGATAAACACCATGAACTATGAGGGGTAGAGGGCTCATTTCTAGGTCCTGTCCAGTTAACAGCCCATTGCTGAGGGAAGTCAGGACAGACACTCAAGGTGGGAACCTGATGCAGAAGACATTAAGGAAGCTGATCAGTGGCTCGTTCTGTGCCCCATGCTTAGCTATCTTGCTTATACAGCCTAGATCCATCTGCCTAGGGATGGTGCACTGAGCTGGGCCCTGGCACACAATCATCAATGAAGATGATTCCTCATAGGCATGACTACAAGCCAATCTGGTCCAAGCAACTCTTCAGTGTGGTCACTTTCAGTTGTGCTAAGTTGACAGTGGAACCTAAAAGCCAGGGCAGTGCCATATGATGACCTGAAGAGCACATGACCAGCCAAGCCTAAGCCCACGGGAGCACAGCTCAGGGCTACTGCACACCTAGCTTTTCATGTGGCCTCAAGGAATTGAACTCATGTTCTCCTGCTTGCAAGGCAAGAAATCATGGCTGAGCTTATCTGCCCATCCCATTAAATAATGAGAACACATAGTACAACCAATCTAAGCTTATAGCTGACTAGCTTAAAAATAAATGAGACTCAGACTATGGTTATTTTATTTGGCTTTGACAATTACTGGGGCTTAACCCCAACCTACTTTTTTTAACTTCTGGCCTGACTACCTCCTCAGTAATGTACCCCAAATAATTGCTTTCCTCCTGACCATGTGCTCATAGTCTATTTCTTTCCACTTACGGAGAGCTTTCTCCTCTCCTCTCAATTCTCCACCCTGAACCAGGTAACTCAAAATCCACCTACCTCTAATCCCCCCAGTAATAGGCTGTAGCCATGTTATTTAACCAATAGTTTTAAATTAAGGACCAAGGTTTGACAACAAAAGCTTGTAAAAGGTAAGAATTCACTTCTGGGTCTAGACTTTCAGGTACAGAACTTAGCGTTACAACACATAGCAACAGACCAAGCATCAACAAGAGACCACTCACTGTATTTTAAAACTTCTGAAGCATTTTATTGTCAACAACATAAAGAGATCATTGAACTTCCTTTTCTTTCTAAGTTTCCTCCTGCTAAAAGGTTTTTGTTTGTTCTCGGACTTTGGAAAATGTCTCAAAAAGAAAAAAAAAAAAAAGCAGCAGCAGTAGCAGCAGAGAAGCCAGGGCACCTCACCTTACATTGTTGTTGTTATTGTCTCTGTTTGATGGGCTCAAAAGCAAAGGATCTCCCTCCTGAAGTGACAATAAGAGGTTCAGCTGGAAGTTGTATCTCCAACCCTATTTACATAGGTTCCTTACAGTTGGAAATTATATTGGAGATTATAGAGTCTAGAAACAGAGAGTTGGAGAGCAGAAGATGGCTCTGTAGAAAAACACTAGCCTTACAGGCCTGAAGACTGAGGGTCGGATTCTCAGAATCCACACACAAGTATCAATGTCCAGCAGGTTTAAAGCCTTTTGTAATCCCAGAATTTAGGAGCTAGAGGCAGATCCCTGGGGCAAGCTGGCTAGCACGGTAGCCCAAGAGCTCTGGGTTCAACTGAAAGACCATGCCTCGATAAACAAAGAGGAGGAGGGCTGGAGAGGTAGCATAGTGGTTAAGAGCATCACACTTTCCTCCCAGAACAGAAGACCTTAGTTCTTCTAAGCACCCATGCAAGGAGAATCTCAGCCACCTGTGCCTCCAGCTCCAGAGATTCTGATGTTCTTTCCTTTGTAGACACACTCACTTACATATACTAGACCGCCCCCCCCACTCCAAAATCAGGCACACAACTATACAAATATACACGTGAAAATAATGTTAAGACATAGAATTGGTAAAGCACTGAACATTTGAAGACTTAAATTTGGGTATCTCGAGCTATGTTTTTTTTTGGAAATATATTACTTAAACTAAGTAATTTTATCAGAATTTAAAACTGAGAAGAAAGGAAAAGATATGCTTTTACTCTGTATAAATATTCATTTTAGACTAGAAAGGTATCTAGCATCTCTGAAAATGTTGGAGGAGCATGAAAGGCCAAACACTTCACTGATGTGCTTCATTCTCTAGTTCTGAAATACTGAAGCTAATGCTAATGCAATTGCTTCAGGCATGTGATATCACTTTTTAACCCACCCTGAAGTTTACTGTCCTTAAGACACTAATTTATGTTTATTTCTCACATGTGTACTTTCCTGTGAGTGGAGCGCGGTCTCACATGGGGCTTATAGGAGGCTTCTGCTCAGCTGGTCCCGAATATCAAAGAGGTTTTCCACACCCTGGTGTCTGAGAATTGGCTCTCAGTTTGTCTGCTGTGGTTTGTGCTGCACCACACAGCCTCTCCTGCAGTTTAGCTGATATCTCTCCAGGCAGAGGCTTACGTCTAGGTTAGCTCCTAGAGCGTAGGAGCTAGCAGGCCTATTAGAGCTCATAACCATCATGGATTCATCTAGAAGTGTGACCTGGGTCTGGCCACATTAGGCGGAAGGAGAAATCTGGGCATGGCTTGAGAGAGGACTCATACAGAATACAGGAAGGATAATTGCTGACAACCGGGTTTGGAGATCTGTATTAGTAGTTGAATGAAATGCTTGGGAAGAGTCTCTCATAGGATAATCATTTCTGTATCTCAGCAGTGTCAAACTAAAAGAAGACACAGACTTAAATAAAAACATGGGTAGCTCATCCGGCCGGATCAGCGCCGGGGTAGCTGGAGCTCAGGGCTGCCTGACACCCACCAGCTACCCACGACCCCCGCCTCAGGATATTGGGACTGCTGGTTAGTGGAACACAGCTCCTGCTCCAGTCCAATCACGCGGGACCTGAGACTGCTCTGGTTGGGGAGAGAGAAATCCGGCCTACATAGGGCCACAAGCCTCTTCCGGTCAGAAAAGCACCGGGGCAGATGGGGCGCAGGGTCGGCTGACACTCGCCAGCTACCCACAACACCCGCCACAGGATCTTAAGACTTATGGTGAGTGGAGCACAGCTTCTGCTCCAATCCAATTGCGCGCGGGACCTGAGACTGCATTAGTTAGGGAAGCAGAAAACCGGCCTGAGTAGGACCACAGGCCTCTTCCGACTGGACCAGCACCGGGGTACCGTCAGCTACCCACGACCCCCGCCGCAGGATTTAGAGACTGCTGGTGAGTGGAACACAGCTTCTGCTCCAATCTTTAAACAGTGACAACGATAACAACTAACCCCAGAGATTACCAGATGGCGAAAGGTAAACGTAATAATCTTACTAACAGAAACCAAGACCACTCACCATCATCAGAACCCAGCACCCCCACTTCGCCCAGTCCAGGGCACCCCAACACACCGGAAAAGCTAGACACGGATCTAAAAGCATATCTCCTGATGATGGTAGAGGACTTCAAGAAGGACTTTAATAACACACTTAAAGAAATACAGGAGAACACTGCTAAACAGGCAGAAGACACTAAAGAGGAAGCACAAAAATCCCTTAAAGAATTGCAGGAGAACACTGCTAAAGAGTTACAAATCCTTAAAGAAAAACAGGATAACATAATCAAACAGGTAGAAATCCTTACAGAAAAACAGGAAAACACATCCAAACAGATGATGGAAATGAACAAAACCATACTAGACCTAAAAAGAGAAGTAGACACAATAAAGAAAACCCAAAATGAGGAAACACTGGAGATAGAAACCCTAGGAAAGAAATCTGGAAACATAGATACGAGCATCAACAACAGAATACAAGAGATGGAAGAGAGAATCTCAGGTGCAGAAGATTCCATAGAGAACATCGGCACAACAATCAAGGAAAATGTAAAATGCAAAAAGATCCTAACTCAAAACATCCAAGAAATACAGGACACAATGAGAAGACCAAACCTACGGATAATAGGAGTGGATGAGAATGAAGATTTTCAACTCAAAGGACCAGCAAACATCTTCAACAAAATTATAGAAGAAAACTTCCCAAATCTAAAGAAAGAGATGCCCATGAACATACAAGAAGCCTACAGAACTCCAAATAGACTGGACCAGAAAAGAAATACCTCCCGACACATAATAATCAGAACAACAAATGCTCTAAATAAAGATAGAATACTAAAAGCAGTAAGAGAAAAAGGCCAAGTAACATATAAAGGCAAGCCTATCAGAATTACACCAGATTTTTCACCAGAGACTATGAAAGCCAGAAGATCCTGGACGGATGTTATACAGACACTAAAAGAACACAAATTCCAGCCCAGGCTACTATACCCAGCCAAACTCTCAATTAACATAGATGGAGAAACCAAAGTATTCCACGACAAAAACAAATTCACACATTATCTCTCCACGAATCCAGCCCTTCAAAGGATAATAACAGAAAAAAAAAACAATACAAGGACAGGAACCACGCCCTAGAAACAAGAAGAAGGTAATCCCTCAACAAACCTAAAAGAAGACAGCCACAAGAACAAAATGCCAACTTTAACATCAAAAATAACAGGAAACAACAATTCCTTTTCCTTAATATCTCTTAATATCAATGGACTCAACTCCCCGATAAAAAGACATAGACTAACAAACTGGCTACACAAACAAGACCCAACATTTTGCTGCTTACAGGAAACTCATCTCAGAGAAAAGGATAGACACTACCTCAGAATGAAAGGCTGGAAAACAATTTTCCAAGCAAATGGCATGAAGAAACAAGCTGGAGTAGCCATTCTAATATCTGATAAGATTGACTTCCAACCCAAAGTCATGAAAAAAGACAGGGAGGGACACTTCATACTCATCAAAGGTAAAATCCTCCAAGAGGAACTATCAATCCTGAATATCTATGCTCCAAATACAAAGGCAGCCACAATCATTAAAGAAACTTTAGTAAATCTCAAAGCACACATTGCACCTCATACAATAATAGTGGGAGACTTCAACACACCACTTTCACCAATGGACAGATCATGGAAACAGAAACTAAACAGGGACACAGAGAAACTAAGAGAAATTATGAATCAAATGGATCTGGCAGATATCTACAGAACATTCTATCCTAAAACAAAAGGATATACCTTCTTCTCAGCACCTCATGGTACCTTCTCCAAAATTGACCACATAATTGGTCACAAAACAGGCCTCAACAGATACAAAAATATTGAAATTGTCCCATGCATCCTATCAGATCACCATGGACTAAGGCTGATCTTCAATAACAAAATAAATAATAGAAAGCCAACCTTCACGTGGAAACTGAACAACACTCTTCTCAATGATACCTTGGTCAAGGAAGGAATAAAGAAAGAAATTAAGGACTTTTTAGAGTTCAATGAAAATGAAGCCACAACATACCCAAACTTATGGGACGCAATGAAAGCATTTCTAAGAGGAAAACTAATAGCTCTGAGTGCCTCCAAAAGGAAACTAGAGAGAGCACACATTAGCAGCTTGACAACACACCTAAAAGCACTAGAACAAAAGGAAGCAAATTCACCCAAGAGGAGTAGACGGCAGGAAATAATCAAACTCAGGGGTGAAATCAACCAAGTGGAAACAAGAAAAACTATTCAAAGAATCAACCAATCAAGGAGCTGGTTCTTTGAGAAAATCAACAAGATAGATAAACCCTTAGCCAGACTCACTAGAGGGCACAGGGAAAGCATCCTAATTAACAAAATCAGAAATGAAAAAGGAGACATAACAACAGATCCTGAAGACATCCAAAACACCATCAGATCCTTCTACCAAAGGCTATACTCAACAAAACTGGAGAACCTGGATGAAATGGAGAAGTTCCTAGACAGATACCAGGTACCAAAGTTGAATCAAGATCAGGTTAATGATCTAAACAGCCCTATATCCCCCAAAGAAATAGAAGCAGTCATTAATAGTCTCCCAACTAAAAAAAGCCCAGGACCAGATGGGTTTAGTGCAGAGTTCTATCAGACCTTCAAAGAAGATCTAATCCCAGTTCTTCACAAACTATTCCACAAAATAGAAACAGAAGGTACTCTACCCAACTCATTCTATGAAGCCACAATTACTCTGATACCTAAACCACAAAAAGACCCAACAAAGATAGAAAACTTCAGACCAATATCCCTTATGAATATTGATGCAAAAATCCTCAATAAAGTTCTTGCTAACCGAATCCAAGAACACATCAAAACAATCATCCATCCTGACCAAGTAGGTTTCATCCCAGGGATGCAGGGATGGTTCAATATACGGAAATCCATCAAGGTAATCCAGTATATAAACAAACTCAAAGACAAAAACCACATGGTCATCTCCTTAGATGCGGAAAAAGCATTTGACAAGATCCAACACCCATTCATGATAAAAGTCTTGGAAAGATCAGGAATTCAAGGCCCATACCTAAACATGATAAAAGCAATCTACAGCAAACCAGTAGCCAACATCAAAGTAAATGGTCAGAAGCTTGAAGCAATCCCTCTAAAATCAGGGACTAGACAAGGCTGTCCACTTTCTCCATACCTACTCAACATTGTACTTGAAGTCCTAGCCAGAGCAATTCGACAACAAAAGGAGATCAAAGGGATACAAATTGGAAAAGATGAAGTCAAAATATCACTCTTTGCAGATGATAGTATATATAAGTGACCCTAAAAATTCCACCAGAGAACTCCTAAGCCTGATAAACAGCTTCGGTGAAGTAGCTGGATATAAAATTAACTCAAACAAATCAATGGCCTTTCTCTACACAAAGAATAAACAAGCTGAGAAAGAAATTAGGGAAACAACACCCTTCTCAATAGTCACAAATAATATTAAATATCTTGGCGTGACTCTAACTAAGTAAGTGAAAGATCTGTATAATAAAAACTTCAAGTCTCTGAAGAAAGAAATTATAGAAGATCTCAGAAGATGGAAAGATCTCCCATGCTCATGGATTGGCAGGATCAACATTGTAAAAATGGCTATCTTGCCAAAAGCAATCTACAGATTCAATGCAATCCCCATCAAAATTCCAAATCAATTCTTCAACGAATTAGAAAGTGCAATCTGCAAATTCATCTGGAATAACAAAAAACCTAGGATAGCAAAAACTCTTCTCAAGGATAAAAGAACCTCTGGTGGAATCACCATGCTGGACCTAAAGCTCTACTACAGAGCAATTGTGATAAAAACTGCATGGTACTGGTATAGTGACAGACAAATAGACCAATGGAATAGAATTGAAGACCCAGAAATGAACCCACACACCTATGGTCACTTGATCTTCGACAAGGGAGCTAAAAACATCCAGTGGAAGAAAGACAGCATTTTCAACATATGGTGCTGGCACAACTGGTTGTTAACATGTAGAAGAATGCGAATCGATCCATTCCTATCTCCTTGTACTAAGGTCAAGTCTAAGTGGATCAAGGAACTTCACATAAAACCAGAGACACTGAAACTTATAGAGGAGAAAGTGGGGAAAAGCCTTGAAGATATGGGCACAGGGGAAAAATTCCTGAATACAACAGTAATGGCTTGTGCTGTAAGATCGAGAATTGACAAGTAGGACCTCATGAAACTACAAAGCTTCTGCAAGGCTAAAGACACCATCAATAAGACAAAAAAACCACCAACAGATTGGGAAAGGATCTTCACCTATCCTAAATCAGATAAGGGACTAATATCCAATATATATAAAGAACTCAAGAAGGTGGACTCCAGAAAGTCAAATAACCCCATTAAAAAATGGGGCTCAGAACTGAACAAAGAATTCTCACCTGAGGAATACCGAATGGCAGAGAAACACCTGAAAAAATGTTCAACATCCTTAATCA
Source organism: Mus caroli (assembly GCF_978045245.1). NCBI lineage: Eukaryota > Metazoa > Chordata > Mammalia > Rodentia > Muridae > Mus > Mus caroli. The sequence goes on from NW_028227269.1 coordinate 13,137,338, forward strand.
TCAGGGAAATGCAAATCAAAACAACCCTGAGATTCCACCTCACACCAGTCAGAATGGCTAAGATCAAAAATTCAGGTGACAGCAGATGCTGGCGAGGATGTGGAGAAAGAGGAACACTCCTCCATTGTTGGTGGGATTGCAAGCTTGTACAACCACTCTGGAAATCAGTCTGGCGGTTCCTCAGAAAATTGGACATAGTACTATTGGAGGATCCAGCAATACCTCTCCTGGGCATATATCCAGAAGATGTCCCAACCGGTAAAAAGGACACATGCTCCACTATGTTCATAGCAGCCCTATTTATAATAGCCAGAAGCTGGAAAGAACCCAGATGTCCCTCAACAGAAGAATGGATACAGAAATTATGATACATTTACACAATGGAGTACTACTCAGCTATTAAAAAGAATGAATTTATGAAATTCCTAGCCAAATGGATGGACCTGGAGGGCATCATCTTGAGTGAAATAACACAATCACAAAAGAACTCACACAATATGTATTCATTGATAAGTGGATATTAGCCCAAAACTTAGGATACCCAAGATATAAGATACAATTTGATAAACGCATGAAACTCAAGAAGAATGAAGACCAAAGTGTGGACACTGTACACCTTCTTAGAATTGGGAACAAAACACCCAGGGAAGGAGTTACAGAGACAAAGTTCGTAGCTGTGATGAAAGGATGGACCATTTAGAGACTGCCGTATCCAGGGATCCGTCCCATAATCAGCTTCTAAACGCTGACACCATTGCATACACTAGCAAGATTTTGCTGAAAGGACCCAAATATAGCTGTCTCTTGTGAGACGATGCCGGGGCCTAGCAAACACAGGAGTGGATGTTCACAGTCAGCTATTGGATGTATCACAGGGCTCCCAATGGAGAAGCTAGAGAAAGTACCCAAGGAGCTAAAGGGATCTGCAACCCTATTGTTGGAACAACATGATGTACTAACCAGAACCCCGGAGCTCTTGTCTCTAGCTGCATATGTATCGAAAGATGGCCTAGTCGGCCATCAATGGAAAGAGAGGCCCATTGGACTTGCAAACTTTATATGCCCCTATATAGGGGAATGCCAGGGCCAAAAGAATGGGAATGGGTGGGTAGGGAAGTGGGGGGCGCTATGGGGGACTTTTGGGATAGCATTGGAAATGTAATTGAGGAAAATATGTAATAAAAATATTAAAAATCAAAAAAAAAAAAAAACCATGGGTAAGTGAGAAAACCAGAAAATGTCTTTGGTGCCTCCTGTCGCTGGCCACCTTCCTACTAGACTCAGTGCTAGCACAGCAGAGGACTTTCGGTAGGAACCTGGAGTATTGTTCTGTGGCAACAATATTTTACCAAAAAACCTTTGAGACCTTCAGAGGATCTCAAGCTTGGTTATTTTCTTGCATTGTTTTCCCTTGTATACCTGGTATACCTACCAGATTTGGCCTCGAACTTGACCTTTATCTGAGACTGTTGCCTAGGACAGCTTCATGAAACTTGTACCTAGAACCCTGGTTCTATGATTTAGTAGCTGTCTGACAAGTGGCATACCTTTTCAAAAGTGAAAGTACAAAAATTTTAGATGGAATGGCATTTGATATTCTATTCACTTATTTTAATGATCCATTAATACAACGCTCTGTTACATTCCTCTGCTTGAAAAAAAAAAAAAAAAACCTCAGAGGCATACAGCCTAAGATTTACTAAAGAATGTGTTGCTGAGGGGGTGTGTGTGGCTGGCATTATCTTGGGTTAAATTCAGGGGCCATTTACCTGTTCTTAATCGGTCACCTATTTTAATGTCCTAACTCTAGCTACACATGAAATGACTCATACAAGAGGACACACAGTAGGCTTCCTGCAGTGGATACAATTCAATGGACTTCACTCACTGGACACAATAGCAAAGCCTGTGCATGGATTACCCCAATCTTTATGACAGTCCTTAATAAGGAAACATAAAAAGGCAAGCACCCTGCCAAGCTCTGCTGAGATAGTAAGGACACAGTCAGCATTCTAACCAGGCTCCATTGACTGCCTGATGTTCACTTTGTCCTGCACAAGGGTCCCTCAGAGAGGTCCAGAGTGATGCTATGAGAACTGTATTTGCTTCAGGATTCATTGTGAGGCTTCCTTAGAAGTTTTCTCTTCTGTAAAGATGTACTTGGTGTTCCTCATTCTAACATGTACAAGTCTAGCAAGGCTGAGTGGTGCTGGGACCACAGAAGGGCATGACACCACAGATGATCTCTTTAGCATAGCAAGAGCCTTTAAAAATCTAGGGAGACTTCTCTTCTCCCTAATATGTATCCTCCTACCTGCACTTTTCTGGAGACAGCTGTGCTCTGTGATTCAGAACAACACAACAAGCCACTTTTCCTCTCACCATGAACCAATTGAGGGGCACAGTTGAGAATGGAGGGATGCTGAGGTCCACTGAGATCTATTAAGCTAAGCTGTTACGCCTTTTCCTCTAGGCTGTGTAGCTGTTATGCCAACCAGAACAACAAGCCTAGCAGTTTAACACGCATGTCCTGTGGCTTATTTGGGGCAATTTTAATCAATATTTCATCAAAACATGGTTTCGAAGCCCTTTGGAAATATGATCTGTAAGAATGCCTTTATAACTTATTCTTCAAAACTGCACTAATTATTTCAGTTTATAATAAACTCAACATAGTTAAAACAACTTGATTAAATGCTAACCAACACATTTATTTTGGAATCATCAAACACATCAAGATAATGAATCTGCCCATCATTCCTTAAAAGTACCCCTGTGTCCCCGGCATCCCTCCCTTCCTATCAACAACAGCAGTGTGCTCTCTTACATTGTAGTGCACTTCACATTTCCAAGAAGTTTTTCAAAATACAGTTGTACATGTTTAGTTAGCATTATATTACTAAATCCATATGCATATAGTATAACAATAGTTTGGTCTTGTAATATTAATTATGAATTGTAAGTTTGAGAGAGGAGATGGGGGGAATAGAATCATAATGAGAACTCCTGTGGACCCAGAATTAGTGATTCTTTCACCAGAATGTATAACTCTGGAATCAGGCTTCCCTGGCATTGGAGAGAACCTTCAGGAGAAGTTTCTCAGTGAAAGAGCATAGTTAGCTCTAAACTGTTCATGAGCCTCTCAGTAATAACTCGGGAAACACTTGAATGGATTAAGCTTTTCTCAAATATCTGAACTGCATCCTGGAATAAAGCTGAGGAATATTTACAGGAGTGAAAAGAATCCAGCATGTGGCAGTATTTACAGTATCTGGCAACCATTCCAAGACTCAGATCTAGAAGTGACACATTTGTTAGAAGCTGTAAACAAAGACATTAAAGCCAATGTTCTAAATCTATTCCTTATGGCCAAGAAGTGATGTCAGAGGCATGGGAGTTTGGGGTTTATACATAAATTGAATGTCTAGGGGTAAAAATTACAATGTGTTAGATGAGAAATATATTGGATAAATGAGAAAAATAAATCTCAAGCATGGGTAGAAAGAGATGGGAGTACGGATAAGGTATTTGAAAGGGGTAAATATGTTCAACCTACATTGTATGAAATTCTCAAAAAAATAATTAAAATATTTTTTTAAAAAGAAAAATATATTGGATGAGAATATACATTTTGGAAAAGATTAGTTTCCTAAATTCATTACAGTTGAAAAAAGTGATAGAGAAGTATGATTTGCAACTAAAAATTAATTTTTAAGAAATGGGGAATTTTATGGTTATTTCAAGTAGCCCAGTAAATAATTTGGCATCTGTCTTAGTCAGGGTTTCTATTCCTGCATAAACATGACCAAGAAGCAAGTTGGGGAGGCAAGGGTTTATTCAGCTTACATTTCCACATTGCTGTTTATCACCAAGGATGTCAGGACTGGAACTCAAGCAGGTCAGGAAGCAGGAGTTGATGCAGAGGCCATGGAGGGATGTTCCTTACTGGGTTGCTTCTCCTGGCTTGCTCAGCCTGCTCTCTTATAGAACCAAGACTACCAGCCCAGAGATGGTCCCACCCACAAGGGGCCTTCCCCACTTTGATCTCTAATTGAGAAAATGCCTTACAGTTGGATCTCATGGAGGCATTTCCTCAACTGAAGTTCCTTTCTCTGTGATAACTCCAGCTGTGTCAAGTTGACATAAAACTAGCCAGTACAGCATCTCAATAAAGAAGAAAAAGGAAAGAAAAGAAGAAAGATTAAATATTTTTGACATTTGACCAAACTCTAAACCTACAGGTCTAAGAAATTGGAAGATAGATGCACATCATCACAGATGATATTAAAAATAATAAAAATAATTATTTTAAGAATAAATATAAAGGCTGAAAATGAACCTCATGACCCCAGAGAATGACACCAACAATGACTATCGCCTCCCATAGCAGGCTTTATTCAGAGCATTAGCTAATTCATATACTGAGGGTTAAGAGGAGTCACATGAGTATAATGTACTATTACCAGGACAAGCTGCATGGCAGAGAAGCCACACATGACAAAAACATGTTTTTCCATAGGGACATAGAAACAAATAACAATAGCCATTTGCAATGAGCATTCTGAAATAACTTGCTATTTTTATAACTAGGAGGGGCACAAAAGCATAACTAAAAACAATTTCGTGTTTGTTGTTTTGGTTTGGTTTTTTTTTTTTTTTTTTTGAAAAAGAAATGAGATCACAAAATGCTTGTCATGGTTTCTTGAACATTTCCCACTTGCACTCAGAAATTTCTACCCACGACTCCATTCTTAGGTCATGTTCTGACAGACCTGTGCTTTTTGCCATATACAGCAACAACTCAGAGTAGATTATAAGGTTAAATATAAAGCCACAAACCCTAATATTCTAGAAGAAACCTCTTGGAGCTTGGGTTATGCAAAGAGGTGACTAAAACCAGTAAAGAATAAATGCAAAATCAGACTACAGCAAAGCTGAAAACTGCCACCCTTTTAAAAAACTAGGAATAGAAAGGAAAGGGGAAAGAAACTGAAGAATACAACTAAATATTTGCAAACCATTTATCTGGCATGCTTGCATCCAGAATATATAACACACCCTTGCAGTTGACCAAAACAAACAACTCAATTTAAATCCTAACTAAATAAATAAATGTGGGGCAGATATCTGAACAGATGCTTCACCAAAGAAGATGTCTGCACATGGAAAATAAGCACACAAGGTCAAGACATGGATCGTCTGCGAGTGGACTCATTGAGGTTTATGGCATACTGGTGGAAATTGCTGCAGTTCAAAAGAATGGCTACTGAGTGTTGGTGAGGTAAGGAGACTTTGGGTACCACAGGTAGGATATGAAATGACAGAACCACTTCAGAAGAGAGTTTGGCCGGCTCCAGCAATGTGAACACGTGTCTGCCATAGAACACATCTTGTTCCCGTGTATCTACTACAAAGGAAAAAGAGCATGTGCTCTGACAAAGACTTGTTTTATGAGGCACATAGAGGCTTCATTTATAATACATCAAGCTTAGAAATCACCCAAGAAAGGCAGGTGAACACATAACTCTAATCCCAGTTACTTTGGAGGATGAAGCAAACAGATATTAAATCCGAGGCCCATGTGAACTACTGAGTTCAGGGCCAGAGGACAACTTAGTGAGACCTTGTATCAAAATAAGAAGAAAAAGAATACTGTGGATTTAACTCAGTGGTATAGTGCTTGCCAAATACATATGAGGCTCTAGCTTAATCTCTAGATCGGAAAAAGAAGAACAAAAACAACAACAAGCAAAAACAAAAACATTCAAAACAAGTGGTAAACTGATAAAAATATTGTTATGTAAATGTATCATGTAATAAAAAAGAGCTAAATAGAGGTTGGGGAGACGGGATAAGTGGCTAGTATTCATGAGCCAGTGCTCATCAGCACATGATAACATCAGAAACAAGTGAGACCTGCTCAAAGGAAGGACAAAGGATAAAACAATCTCTGACCTCCACATAGGTGTTTCTCTCTCTCACTCTCTCTCTCTCTCTCTCTCTCTCTCTCTCTCTCTCTCTCCCTCCCTCCCTCCCTCCCTTTCTCCCTCCATCCCTTCTTTTCTTTGTCTCTATCTCTCTGTGAAGTGGACATCATTGGTTTCTTTGAAGATTCAGTTGTATTTTGTGGTTTTTTTTTTCTGGACGTTGACCTATGAGAGAATGTTTTGCTGAGGCAGACACTTGAGAGGACACGTGATGTTTGGAAAGTGTATAAGTGGTACTCACCAGACAGTGAATGATGCTTGTCCCCTGGTTCACCTTGCAACGCTCAGCTGGATTCACTGATCTTTGCCTGGCTTGACTTTGTAGAGAGGAAAATGCTAAAGAACTTCCTGTGGTAGTCCTGCTGCTTCTTGCCTCTTTTTTTTTTTTTTTTAATGAACTCATGCTAATTTAGTGGAGTCTCTCCTGTTCTTCCGGATCTAACCACTACTACTGATTCGTGTTTTGTGTTTGCCGTTTGGATTGGACACCCACTACTGATTTGTGTTTGATGGTTTTGACTGGACTACTGGCATCTTGACAATGAAGATTAGAATTACTCGCCAAAGAACTATTTCTTAACAAGTCTATATCCAATTTGTCCTATCAATCATCTTCTTCTGCTATCACTGGTTGGTGAGCTAGAAGGGAGGTTGAAGTAAAGTAGGTTTTGAAAAATCTAAGCCTGCACCTCTCTCTCTCTATCTCTCCATCTCTCTCTATCTTTGTGTCTCTGTGTGTCTCTGTCTCTATCTATCTATCTATCTATCTATCTATCTATCTATCTATCTATCTATCTATATCTGTGTGTGCTGTGTTGTGTCTGACTTAATCATTAATATGCTGAAAACCTCAAGGTCACTTTTGCTAGGACCCCACGCTGCAGAGTTTGCCTCTTTAGCACTCTGGCCTCTCCTCTCTGAGCTGCTTTCCCACTTGGCACTCTGGCATTTTGCTGTATCCCTATGCTAGTCAGTGACCAGGCACAAGATAAGACTTGCAAAAATTGTAGACTTTTTCCTTTGTTTCCTTCTTACTGTTTTTCACTGTCTGATATTCAGCATCAAAAAAACATGCTTGTTTAATATTATTTGTGCATTTTTGTAGTTTTTCAAGACAGGGTTTCTCTCAGTAGCCCTGGGTGTTCTGGAATGCACTCTGTAGATCAGGCTGGCCTTGACCTCAGAGATGTACCTGTGTCTGCCTCCCAAGTGCTGGGATTAAAGGTGTGCTCCATCACCACTCCTCGATAATTTTTACTTTTATGTTTTTAGATGTTTCTTCCACCTTGGTTAGAACTGAGAAATAAAATACTATCATATTAGATGCATATAATTGCAGAAGTAACTCAGCTTATGATATTACACCCAGATAGTCTTAAATTGAATATAGCCTAATCTTTAAAATGTATTCAACATCTTTAGTTCCAACCATCACAGCTTAGCAACTGTTCTATCAAGATTCTCTGTCATATGCAAACTTTATATGCCCCAGTACAGGGGAACACCAGGGCCAAAAAGTGGGAATGGGTGGGTAGGGGAGTGGGGGGGTATGGGGGACTTTTGGGATAGCATTGGAAATGTAATTGAGGAAAATACCTAATAAAAAATATTTTAAAAAAAAAAGATTCTCTGTCATTTCCCTAATGACCAAGGAGCTGGTGAGCAACTTGAGCATCATGCTACTTGCCACTTGCCTTGGAGAAGATACAAATTCAGAATCTGGAAGTGAGCCTCTAACAAACATATACCACTTCCCACCATTATTGAGAAGTCTTGTGTCTGATCACAATATATCTGGAACCTTCTGTAAATCTCTGATGTTGCAATTAAAAGCAAAAGACACATATAATTCAAAGTATATTTGCAGTTGACACAATGCTTGCCCTTGTACGCATACAGCTACATTTGGGTGGAAGTTAGGAAGGTTAATTCTGGTTCTCTTTTGATCTTAGGTCCTCTAAAATTTTATTATGGATGTTCTAAGAACAAACCTTATTGATCTGTGTCAAGAGAATGAGTCATACTGTATGGAATTCAGTTCTATCAGTCATTAAACCTATGACACTACTGTGGTACTTTACTGGAGTCACTGAAGAAATGGAACACTAGAGTTTTCAACCAGAGAAAATGGAACATCTCACAATGACCTGAAACTCTAGGTGAAGGAGGCAGGAGAAAGTGATACTTTTTAGCAATCCTGCCCATGTGCAGGGGGGAAAAGCATGGGCAGGAGAGAAAACAGAACTTTGCCTCATATAGAATGCAAGACTCACAATAGTTCCTTATTTTATCTGGACAGGGAAAAAGGGAAAAATGCTAAATAACTCATGCTTCAAGATTATCATCTTTAGAACAGATATGACATCATCTAACTTGAACCATTATTATGAAGATTAAAATCAAATGCGCAGGAGTGCACTGGGCATGAAGCCTGGCATGCAGGAGACATGTAGTCAGTGCAGATCACTACTCAACCCCACTGTCAAGGTCAAACCTGTGCTCTCATATTGCTCACCAGTGACACTGTGTGATTTGAGGCATGGAGGAGCAAATTTCACTTTTGTGAATGACTTCAAATCTTTGAATTTTGAAAAAAAAAAAGATTTGATCTTTGTAAAGAGCTAAATAAAATTCAAAGTTGAGGCAAGAAAATAAATAACATGATTAATCAGCTGTGCTTAAAAACTACAAAGGGATGTGGCTGCAAGATCAGGCCATGCAAATTGACTGTTTTATAGTAGAGCTTATGTGAATTCCTCGCTTTGAAGCAAAGGTGTTCTGGGGATTACTATGTTGTACTATTTATTATAGCAGTCTTCCTTCTTGAAGGAAGAACTTGGAAAAGAAATATACTCTTATGGATGTTTTCTTTTGGCTTGAGAAAGAAGGAGGAAAGGAAGGAATGAAGGAAGGGGGGAAAGAGCAAATGAGCTGATCTGATTCCATTACAATTTGATGAGATCTTTTATAACCAACTCCTTTGTTTCAGGCCCTCCTGTGGTTTTACAAATACTCATTTGTAACCTAAAAAAGCAGAGATGGAGATAAGTTGAAGTCGCACGCATGACATCACATACTGGCCATTCCCAGTGATGGGACCTAAGACTGGACTGTGTTCTCACAGTACTCCATATCCTCTTCTGTGTTTTCCTATAAAGATGCTGCTTTCAAAACAAAGAATGCTCATTAATCAACTGATAATATGAGTGAGAATATTTTGCAAAGTAACTCTATGAATTATTGCCATCATTATCGTCATTAGCTTTGACTCCTAGTGCTTCAAGCTGATGTTGAATTTAATCTGCAGGCATTCTTGAAGAATGACCTCAATTCTGTGTCATCAGGTCTTGGAAGTTGGGAGGATGCACAGAATGTCTGCTGAGATTCCACACTCTTATCTCAGGAGGCTTCCCTGGTTTCCAGACTCAAACGAACTAAGTAGGAACTGATTTTCCCACACCTCTTTGTCTAGTAAATCTAGACTCAGAGCGCTGCTCTGGTCCAGGTGTATGCAATTATACTTCCCAGCAAGAAAGCAGGAGGGATGACTTGCTTTTAAAGCACTGGAGTGAATCTTCTCCCATGCAGAAATGGCCAAGCCTCCTCCCTAGGGCACACTCAGGGCACAGACCCAAGCTATGGAAGGAAGTAGCTTGAACAAGGGAAGTGTTGTTTTGGGGAGCAATCAGTTTTCTGCACACTGAGAATGCACCACAGTGCTGTGGTTCAGAGTGGAAAGGGTAGACCCAGGCACACCTTTGTGCTGCCATTCCTGACCAGGATCTAGAGAAGTCCAATTTTAAAAGCCATGCATTTTTGAAGATTCAGTTGGGATTGCCCTCATTTCTATATGTTCCTGTTTTTGAAAAGCATCTATCATTAGAGTTAAGCAAAATATGAAGATCTAAGAACAATGAACTATAAATTAAACAGCAGAATCATGTGAAAAAATTTGTGTGGATTAAAAAGTGTCAGACACTAAACTCATAAGCTTTTGCCATTTTTATATGGCCTGGTCAGAAGAAACATATCCTAACTCAAATTGCCAGGTGTCTTCTTGCCTTATTGAGGCTTGTAGGTCACCCTGATGGACATAGCTGGTGTCACTGTTTGCCATATTTTGCCCACCTTAGCTCAAGGAGAAGCATGAAAGGGTGGCTAAGTCACCAACAACAATAAGTTGTAAAAGATAGTCTTATTTTTCTTTAGTAGTTGGCAATGTTGTTGGAATGGTAGTGACACAACAGTTAGTCAGTATTGAATTCTGTTGTTAAAACTTAAGGAAAACAGCCAAATAAGAGGATACCAAGAGTGAATTCCAGCCAACATAAGGATATGCACACTTCTTGGCTGGGTTTAGATAGTTCCTTCTTCATCTAGTTAAAATCAATGAGACCAAACCAGCCAGGTGAATATTGTGGAAATGCTCAAACAAGTATTTGATTCAGTAGAAGGGTGAAATGTCCACAGGAAGTTACACCCCACATAGAGATGGTTACACATATAGAAAAAACAAAGCTCAAATTTAAATGTGAGATTCTTGGCACCTGATATAATACCTTTTTATGTCCTTTAATGATACACAAAATGCCTTCTAATACATTCAAGGTAGCCCTTGGCTGCCCTCCCAGACCTGAGAGTATCCCAGGCTGCACATCTCACTATCTCTTAATAGAAGAAGGAAGACATAGCAATTGTGGAAATCAAGTGTGCATGGATGAAACCTTGGACAGTCCAATGTCCTCCATTTCTGTGCCACACATGATCATGTCACCTTAGGCAAGGCAGATCACAAACCCTAAGGACATTTTTTTGAGGGTTGAATAGGGAAACACATCAGACAGCATCTGTGTTTCCTCGGTGGTAACCTTCAGCTTTGGAGCAGCTGATAGAGGGAAATGGGTCTGGTATTCATCATCCGTCTGGAGACCTTTTGAGTTTTCACTTGGGATTCACGGAGTTCCACTCTACCCATGATAAATATTTTTGCAGCCATGCATAGGGAAATGGAATTCAAAATGTCTATATCTTTGCTTATTTTTTTATTTTTTATTTTTTTATTGGATATTTTCTTCATTTGCACTTCTAGTGCTATCCCAAAAGTCCCCTATATGCTCCCCATACCCTGCTCCCCTACTCACTCACTCCCACTTCTTGGCCCCGGCTTTCCCCTGTACTGGGGCATATAAAGTTTGCTACATCAAGGGTCCTCTCTTCACAATGAATCTTTGCTTATAAATGATAACTTTCCTAGCAAGGACTAGGTAGGGCAGCATCTTTGGGTAGATATGACCTCAGCACATTTAACTCATCTCCATCCAATTAAACCAGCCTCAAATCATGGGTTCTCCATATCTCCAGCAAAGTGGTCCCTATCTTCAAAGCCATCCATGTCAGACACTGTCCTCATCCTTATGGAATCAGTCACTGTTTCTTTATGTCACTTCTGTGTCTCACCTTACTACTTCTCAGGGGTGGGAGAGCATTCTTACCCTGCTACAGAAGTTCAGCCTAGACTCTGTGATCTCTCCAGAGATTTTATAACTTGATTACATAGAAAAGTTTATTCAAACATGTCTGGGTTCTGATTAGATTAATCAGAATTGCACTACATAATCCCACCCCACCCCACCCCCTCTGTGTGTGTGTGGGGGGGTGTTGGGGGTGGAGAAAGATTTCTAAATGGAATGAGAGAGGAAATCAGGAGCAGGAAATGGAGTACATGCATAATTAAGGCAAAAAACAGGGGTACCTGGGGGAACCAGCAAGATGAGAATCTGGGAAGGAAGTCAGCTAGAATGTATCTTAGCACAGTTGAAGCCCATTTTTACAATAACCCCCCCCCAAAGCATTAAAATATCTCTTTTTCTAAAAAGCAGAACAAAAAGTGATCACTGTGAGGAGGGTGGAGAGTCTGGGAACCAGGGCAGTCATCACCATCCTTTGGTGCCAGTCTGATGTATGGGTGGCCTGAGTTAGAAAGCAAAGCTCAACAATGCTAGCCCTGCTCTGACACCCGGACCTGCCTTGAGCCATGTGCTGCATTTTTGTCCAGATTTAAGCCAGGTCCTAGTTTTCACCTTATAAATAATCCAGTTGCTGGGGGCTGGGGGCTTTTCTACTCATGCAATATGTGTTTGGAACCTAGATACTTCAGGTTTCAAAGCTGACTTTCTACCAACTTTCTTCCAGATTGACCAACCTGGTCTTTCCATATGGAATCCTGGGCATTAATTGATTTATTATAAAAGAGTAGTCCAATTATGACTTCAATGTCCCTGGGTTGAAATGAGATGGTTTGAATTGTCTCCTAAACATGTGTCTAAATCTCAAAGTGGAGGAAGTCATCTTTGATATAAGCTAACACATGGTTTTTCCATATATGAAATCTTTTGGTGTTAGGATGCCAGAGTGACATAGGAGATGGATTCTAAGACCTCCCCTCCTTGTAGCCTAATACCTGTATATTTTCTCACTTGTACAGGGAAGACAGCCCTGCAGCCTTCCAGAAGAGTAATGTTCTCATCCTTTGGAGTATATTGAATTTATCTGCCCTGCTTTTACAAGAGATCTGAGCCTTGGTATCATCCTGAGAGGTACATATAATTGGTCTACAACAGTACAGGAGGCTTAGTGGAAAAGATCCTATGCGATTACAACAAGCAGGCTCACTATACATGTCATGGGGAACCTAAGAGCCTGGGTTCTTCAAGCAAGAGACATTTTCTTCATATTAATCAATTAAAAGGAAAACAAAATAGATATATTCTGTGTCCCTCAAGTAAGAACTACATAGGGATAACCATGAAAGGGCTGGGATGAAGATACACACACACACAAAACCTCTCTGCTCTTCAAGCATGAGAACCTGCTTTTGGATCCCCATTTAAATGCTGGGCACAGTGGCTCACATCTGGAACCCCAGAGCTCAGAAGTGGGAGACAAACAGATGGGGGATAATTATCTCTGTGTAGAATCTACAGACAGAAGCATGTGGTTTGTACTGGTTCTTGACTCTGCTGTCACTCAATGGGGCTTAATAATAAAGCCTGACTCAAAATAAGGTCATGGTCAACAGAAGAAGACATATGACATTGACTTCTGGCCTCATACATGTATGAGCAAATGTATGTACGCTCACATGTATAAATCAGAGAGAGAGAGAGAGAGAGAGAGAGAGAGAGAGATAGACAGAGACAGCGAGACAGAGACAGAGAGACAGAGACAGAGAGAGAGACAGAGAGACAGAGAGGCAGAGAAACATAGACAGACAGAGAGACAGAGATAGAGAGGGGAGAGAAGAGAGGGGAGAGGTGGAGAAGGGAGAGGAGATGGGAGAAGGAAGAGGAGGAAACAGAAGGAAGGAGAGGAAGAGGAGAAGAAGAAGGAGGAGAAGGAGGAAGAGGAAGAGGAGAAGAAGAAGGAGGAGGAGGAGAAGAAGGAGGAGAAGGAGGAGGAGGAGGAGAAGGAGGAGGAGGGGGGAAAGAAGGAGGAGGAGGGAGAAGGGAAGGGGAAGGAAAGGGGAAGAAGAAGAAGAAGAAGAAGAAGAAGAAGAAGAAGAAGAAGAAGAAGAAGAAGAAGAAGAAGAAGAAGAAGAAGAAGAAGAAGAAGAAGAAGAAAACAGTGAAGATTTAAACTGTCCACACAGAGTGACTGGGAAGGTGGCTGGTTGTTCAAAGTGAGATTTTGGTGTTAGCTAAAATGAATATTAGGCCTGAACTGTGCCAGCCCATACTCTTCCCACAGTCTATACAACTAGATACTACCCATTACTGCCTCAGAATCTGACTCATTTGAACACAGCTTTCCTGCAGATGCAATTAGTTGAGATATAGTCACCATGGTTGATCACTGTCTGGCATGACTGGAATCTTTATCCCAAGATAAAATATAGACAGATGTAGAATGCATGTAAAGATAAAAGCAGACTGGGCAAATGTTCTATAAGCCAAAGAATGCCAAAGATGGACAGCAAGCCAGCAGGAGCTAGAATATCACAGGACAGATTTTCCCCCTTTACAGTCCTATACAAGCAGCTAACCTCATTGAAAACTTGGTGCTGGACTTTAGACTTCTAGAACGGTGAGATGATACTCTTTAGATATCAGCTCCAGCCCTTTGTGAAGCCCTGCAAACTGGCATGTCATCTGTGTACATTTAAGATCTCTTTGATCCGAGAGTTTCAGAAAAGACAGAGGAGCAGTGAGAAAAAAACCAGCAGTGGCTGGATACCTACTATGTTCCCAGTCCCCTGTGAAGTGAGATAAGTAGAGTCCATGACAACTTAAGAGCCAGGAGAGGTTTTCCTGCTGATTAAACAAACTATATCTAATTACAGATGAGTCAACCTAAGGGAAGGTCATAGCTAGAAAAGGAGTCATGCACAATTAGACAGACAGGCAAAAGGAAAGGGAACCATTTCTAAGTGTAGTATATGTTTTCAGTGGAGGGGAAATTACTTCTTCTTGGGGTTAGAGAGAAAGTTTGTCTAAAGAATGCATAAGTTCACGCACAGACTGTCACTGACTGGGTGACTTAGACTCCAGATGTCTGTTTCCTTACAGTTCTGGAGGGCAGAAATGCAAGGGGAAGGAGCCAGGGGCTTGCTTTCACCTGACATTTCTCCATAGCTGTTTCATCAGAGCTCTCCATGGCCATTCTCCTGTGAACACACATGCCTGGTATTGCCTTGTGTTCCCAGCTCTCCTCTATGTGTCTAAAATTTCTTTCCTTAAAAGAACATCAATCCTGGGATTAGATCCAACAAGAATGACTTCATTTTTCTCTCAATTGCCTCTTAAAAGGTCCCGTCTCCAACTACACTCACAGTCTAAGACACTGGAGATTAGGGCATCAGGAAGTCTTTTGTAATACTCAATTCAACCTCTACATAAGGGGACCAGGACAGACTCCAGGAAAAGAGGTAAGTGGTCTTTATAAGGGAGACAAGCTTGAAAGGTATGTACTGTGTCAAAGAGCAGTAACTGCCAAAATGGCCCTACCATAGACACTCTGCCATTATCTACCATTGACAGATTTAATCCATCTGCTTGCCTGACTTTCTGTAAACTGATAGAGATCCATCTCCAGCCTAAGTGTATGAATGTACCTGAGAGCTTTAGGCTTTGCTGGTGTGTGTGTGTGTGTGTGCCTGATATGTGTGTGGTGCCTGATGTGTGTAGACAGTAGGTATTCAAGAGTTTCTACCCTCACCGTTTAGAACCTACTGGAGCAATTTTTCATTAAAGGCAAGCAGTTTTCTTCAAACTACTTAGATGAATAAGAAGGAAAGTAAAATAGGTGCTTTCTGTGTCACCAAGGGTAAGAAACACACAGGAAGGAAAAGTAACGATCAAAGCTATTCACAGGGACTACCGAGAAGGTGATCATTTCTCATCACTTGATCCAAAGACTAGGGTGATTGAACATGAGATTATCAACCTTAAAAGTAGACCTAAGGATTTTTCACCTGTAAGATAGGCATAACAATGCTAATCAAGATCCTTATCTCATGTGGTACATAGGAACATTGGGTCAGGACAGCAATGTTACCCAATCAAAGTTAGCTTCCCCCGTCTACTCAAAGCATTATAGCTGGTCATGAAGTGGTCACAAATGTGTAGCCAAGGAATTGTCAGTGTCCTTTAGAGCTTATACATGCAAAGATATAAACTGTAGTTTAATTCACATAGTTAAAAGCATAGAGCTGGGCACTGGGTGACAGCAGAGGCAAGAACCAGTACAAACCTGATGCTTTTGGCTTTGGATTCTTCACAAAATTAGTTTTTAAAAGGTTTTCCAGGAGAAATACGAGTCAGGAAATCAAAGAAAAACAACTCTGGAGATCCTTCCACCTACTCTTGGGTAACCATAAACAGCCATCCATGCCATGGGGACAAATTACGTGTACCTTGGACACTGGCTAAAGTCAGGCATGGGACAACTCCGGCCAGGACATAACTGATTCTGGGCTGACACTCTCCATCACACACTGGCCAGAAGTAACCAAAAAGCCAGGAGGACGCAGCACTCCCCACCACAAGCAGCACACACAAGTTTTATACATACATGTGTGCCCTTTGGGTTTGTGGAGTAAGGTTCATTGTAATGGCCCGTGGCCTAACTAGCTTGCTAGTACAAAAGAAGTTGATGTCATTTGGTGTGTCTTTAAAGAGAAATGTCAAAGTCACCAGAAAGCTATAACTGGTGTCGGTGGACTTTGCACAGGATAGTGGCTGGAAAGATTTCAGGAGCTAATTATGGAAAATAGGAATGGTAAAAGATCACCCACAATTCCTTCCTACAGCTCTGAGAGGAGATTGGCTTACCTAATTACACACAAAGAACTTAAACCTGGGCTGAGATTCTCCTGGTCTCCAATGTCTACCTCAGTGATTTCTCAACATGTTCCAGGTTCCATATTTTCCCTCTTCACCTTGACTCAGTAGGTCCCCTACCTGGGTGGCCTCTCCTCTGCTGTGTCTCTATGCTACCATAACCTCTATCTAGTTCTAACAGTCACAGAACTATTTCCCGAGCTTGTACTTACTCCCAATTGATGAGGATTAGGTTTTCTCCCTCTCCAGGTTTAGTGTTCGTGGTCCCACAACTATGGCCCTACCCAACTGGAAGGCAAAGATTGAAGGGCTAGGGTCTTGCATGCAGCAATTGGCACACAATGAGTTCAGTGGCTGGTGGCTCCTTAGTGTTGGTGTAGATCCTGATCCTGGGATTAAAGGACCAAGTGGAGGGCCACTTGCCAGAGATCCTTTTGGACCTTAGGATTGGCCTGGTTGGCAAGGATTTGTGAGGTCATCATACTTCCAAAGGAAATGAATTCTTCTTCAACATAAATACAAAGCAATTCACAGAGCCCAGCATATGATTCTCCTTAGGATCAGAAAGTTGTTTTCCATGGGGGATGCTGGTCTCCTGTGATCTTCCAGGGGAAGTCAGTTCCCTGTGTAGGCTTCCTTTATTCACGGTGGCTGTTTTAAGCTTCTCATGTGGGATCCTATGAAATTCCCCAAAGGACTTCATCGATTTCCCATGACCTTGCTGTTGTAAAGCCACTAATTCCTCTTTTTAAGAGTGTTCTCTGAGTTAGAAAACCCCAGGAGTTGGTACCTTAGGTTGAATTACCATATACTAGACTGACATAAATGACTGAGAGAAGGGGACACTGAGATGGGATAGGAAAAACAAGGTCATTGAAACTAAGAGAGGTAAGAAAGAAAGGTGACACCCTGTGACTCATCTTCTACCTTGTGACCGAGCCAATGAGGTCTATGGAAAAATAAGAGAGTGTTCCACTCCAGTGACTTCCAAATCTGCCAGGATGTTAGATTCATCTGTGGAGATTTTTTTTAAATGCATAAATACATGGAATTTATACACCATGAGCTAGATGTTTAAGGACAAGTCACAGACATTGTGATTTATTAAAACTTCCCTGGCAAATCTAATATTTAGGCCAATGAGAGAACTATTCAAGTGAATGAACTCCAGTGCTGGGATGATGGGGGTCTTTCTCATCCTTAATACTTTGAATGTGGAGGTAGGAAGGCATGCTGATAATGTGTATAGGATGCAGACATCCTGGGTCTTATCCCTAGCAACACAGAAAACAAACAAAACTTTATTTTGACCTTTGGGTACATTAAGCAGCCATAAATACTTCTAAAATATTTTATTACATTTTGCTTAGTCTCTCACTCTCTCTCTCTCTCTCTCTCTCTCTCTCTCTCTCTCTCTCTCACACACACACACACACACACAAACACACACACACACTGTATGTGTGTGTATCTTTGTGTGTATGTGCATGCCCCTCTCATTATGTCTCTATGTGTATTTGTTTGTGTGTGCATCTCTCTGTTACTTTGTCTCTGTTTCTGTCTCTCTCTGTCTCTGTCTCTCTCTGTTTCTCTGCCTCTGTCTCTCTTTCTCTTGCTGAGTGTTTGTGTTTGTGTGTGTGTGTGTAAGTTGTGTGTATACATCCCATAGCTTGTGAGTGGATATCAGTGGAAAACCTACAGTGTGGTGTTGGCTCTCTCCCTAGAGCATGTGGGTTGTGGGACCTCAAACTTAGGCCATCCAAAGCTCAGTAACCAGGGCTATTACCATGGGAGCCACCTGCCAGACCATGAATACCTACTTGAGGAGACTTCAGTTGACTGAGTTTGAGAACTGGTCCACTCTTGGATTGACAGCTTTCCTAATCAGCAGTGTAGCTACCTACCATGGACATTCAGTTTGCCTCCTCACAGTGGTCTGCCTTTCAGAAAATGAAACCATCTCTAATCTGCCCAAACTGTGCCCTGCCATCTTCTTCCATCTCTCAGCATTGGGACTCAAAGCACAGGCCACTTGGCCTGGCAACAACCTGTGTTTTGTTTCCAGTCATCTTACTTCAGCAGAATGGAAGCCATGAGAGACATGGGCTATTTTCCATCGTTTTGGAGCTAGCACGTGAGTGAGTAGGGAGAATAGACATTTTGCAATCGACTGCACCTGATTTCAAATCCAAGCTCCAATGTTTCCTGGCCCTGTGACATTGTCAATTATTCATGCAATCCATAAAAGCAGGAGCCTTTCTTATTATAGAAAGAGGACAATAATAGCATCTGGCTCACACAGAAGTGAGGAAATTGTAAAGGTAAGAGTGTTTGTTACTAAGCAATCCCTGCACTTGAGATTCCTTCCTTTCTCACTTTGCCCTCCCCAGTGCCCACCGTGGTCCAAGCACATCGCTGATGAAGAAATGAGCTGCTTTGAGACTCAATGGAGAAATTAATGGGTTCTGTGTGCCATGATTTAACAAAACCCAGCATGAAAACTTCAGTTTCCTACTCGAGTAATAAGTGGCTTGCAAGAGTTATACTTTATAGAGTCTTAATTAATCATTTATTGGGGACTTTGCTATAAAAGGCAATCACCTTGGGGTACAGACACAGAATGAAAACACTAATTACCCTGTTGCACAAACCCAGTCAGCACTGGAAGTTCCATGGAAACAGGAGCCTGTCAATCCAGCATTTGTTAGAGCTGGCCCAGCCTGGAGATGCCTGTGTAGAACAGGTCCTCCCATTGCCTACCTGGAAGCCCTTCCCTGCAGACAGTGAGTCTGGGAAGTCAGGCAGTAAGACACCCTTTATTGGACTGCACCCCAGCTCCAGGCTCTGTTCCACATCCATTTTAGGTGGATCTTCACAGCATCTGTCTAGTCTTGGAACAATGAGGAGAAAAAAGGCTAAGAGGTTAAGGGGCATCCCATATGCCCACTTAACAGGGACAACACTCATACTTTGTGTCTTTGACATCATCAACAGTGTCTTCCCTCACACAGAAAGCCTGAGGTTTTACTGAAATGGAAGGTGTTGAATTGTGTCTTTCTTTCAGGCCAGAAATGGATCTGAAAGCTGGACAAGGACAAACTCCATATTGTCTAGCTGGCCTTTGCCTTGAAACAAAACTACCCAAGAAAGCCAACTAACAAGGAGGTGATTTATTTTGGCACGTGGTTTAAGTCTGTGGTCACTAGGCCCCATTATTTTGGGGCCTGTGGTGAGGCATCCCATCATGGTGAAAGCACATGTCAGAAGAAACCTTTGTCTTATAGTAACAGAGAAGCAGAGAGAGGATTCCAATATTCTCTTCAAAGGAAGACCTACAAAGAGCTATCTTTCTTCATATCTTAAAGGAGCTACCATTTCCCAACAGTATTGGGACTGACAACCAAGCCTTCAGAGTAAGATCCTATGGGTGGATTTGAGATTGAAAACTGTAATGCACACAAAATTCCTTAGAGTTGATATCTGGAAGGAAAAACAGAGAAGATCCTGGTAGGACTAGAAACATATGCCAGTCACTAAATGGACATGTGAGCATCCTTTCTGCTCTGAAGTAGTGCGTTTAACCCTTTCTGACTTCACTAGAGCAGGTGAACAGCAGCAGTGCCCATGATGCTCCTTAGACAGATGGCTCGGAAAGAACATGTCTCCATTTATAACCCTGGAGGAGAGATTGCCTCTCCTCCTATCCTGTGTCTTCATACTTTCAAATGTTTTTCATTTATGATCATCTCCTGATCTGGAAATTGATATCCAAAGTTCAGATATGTGGGAAACCCCATGTTCTACCCCTCATTCCTTCATTCTTTCAACCATGGATTTATTTTGGACTCCTTTATGCCCTATATGCTGTGCTCTATTCTGTCCCTGTGCACCAGCAGTTCACTGACCAGTTCCTGGTTTCATTGCAGTAGCTCTTATTTATCTTATCATATTTTTCCTCTTTTATTAGTTATTTTCATCACTCTGACAAATCAACTCAAGGAAGGAGGACTGTATTGTGACTCACTGGGGGGGGGGATACAGCCCATTGCGGGGGGGGGGGGGGGGGAGACAAGGCAGCAGGCAGCTTGGGAGTGAGCGTGAGACTCTGTCCCTCCTTCATCTGTATGGATAGGAAGCAGGGGGAGCCAGAAGAGGGCTATGTAACAAACATTAAAGGCTCCCCACTTGTGACACATCTCCCTGGGTAGGTACCACTTCCCCAAGGCCCAGCAGACTCCTAAAAGCACAATCAGCCAAGGTCCAAGTATTCAAATACACAAACCTGTTGGGAATATTCAACCTTCAAACCAAAATATCTCTAGTTTAGTACATTATTCCTCAGCTAGACCTCCTAATACTCTCTTCAATTTGAGTAAAGCCCACTCCACCAGAGTCACTCCCTAGTCTCTTAATTTGTCTGTCTCAGCTATATACTGTGTACTAGGCACCCAAATTTTTCATTTTCATAATCAAATAACAAAGAACAGAACAATTGCCCTAGACTTGGCAAATAATAGAGACTAATTGCTGGTGTGATTCTGTTTTCTTATCCTCTCCCTCTCCCTCTCCCTCTCCCTCTCCCTCTCCCTCTCCCTCTCCCTCTCCCTCTCCCTCTCCCTCTCCCTCTCCCTCTCCCCCTCCCCCTCCCCCTCCCCCTCCCCCTCCCCTCCCCCTCCCCCTCCCCCTCCCCCTCCCCCTCCCTCTCCCCTTCCCTCTCCCTCTCCCTCTCCCCTTTCCTCTCCCCTCCCCCCTCCCCCTCCCCCCTCCTCTCTTTCTCAAATGCTGAGTGTCTATTTGCTGAAAAGCAGTGAAGTCGCCTTCACCTCCCCCTTTTGCAGGGATTTGAAGTCCACCCCCACCTCTCGCTTTCAGTAACACTTGACATACATTGCAGAAGGCTTGTTTGTATTTTGCAGATAGAAATGGGGAGGTCCTAGTCTGAAGCAGGGGAAACAAAACCAGGCTGGAACCTATGTTTCTAATGTTAAGTGCCCACTTGCAAAGGACATCTGGCTCCTCTTAGCTTCATTCTCTTGATAAACAAATGAGGGAAGAACTGGCCTCCCCAGACGAGAGTTACAAGCTACACTGATTGAGTTCCTGTGAACGAGTCAGAGATATGTGGAAACCCGCTGATGTGGCTTAAGGTATGTCTCTGATGTCACTCGGGAGCTAGAACCCAGACCTCTTTGAACTTATCCTATGTGAAATCCTATTCACTAAAAAAGCCAATGACCATTTCCATTGTATCTTTAAAGTGCAACGTGTTGGGAAAAAAATGATTGAGATGCAACTGGAAGAAAACATATAGTGGCCTCTGTCTTCTCAGGGTGGCAGAAGTCAGCCTACTTGGTCGAGGTGGGGGACACAGTGGGAGTCAGTAGGAGCAAGCAGGCTGCCTCTCCATGTCACTATGATGGTGTCCTTGTCAGAGTCTACAGTGCAGCTGTTTGTGAAATTAACATTAGAAATATTAGGGTTGTCAAGCTGCAGGGGTAGAGTGTGCAGAAATGACAATCTGAAGGTGATCCTCAGAACGTACTTAAAATCCAAGTGCTGATGCTTGTGGCGATAACCTCATAGCTGTGGGGCAGAGATGGGCAGAGCCCAGGCTAGCTTGCTGGCTGATGGGCTATCTAGGCTATCCAAGATCTGAACCAGCTTTGGGGTCAGTAGGAGACCCTGCCTCAAAAGGTATAATGAAATGATTATTTTGGTGATGTCGTTTGTTTATTCTGAAAAGTAAACAGCCTTGGTCTGGAGGTGAGACATGGAAGGTAGTGCCTGTGAGCACTTTAGAGCATTTAACTTGCAACTTGTCGCATCAGGGCAGAGCAAGTCATTTGGGGAGTGCACAGTGCAGGCAGCTCAAGGCAGAAGCCTTAATTACCATGGATGAGGAGAGACAAACCCTTGTTTTTAATTAGCAGAATCTATGCAGCATTTCTTCTGCAGCATCACATAAGCATGGAGAGCGTTGTGGTTTCCCAGGAGTGAATGTTTCTCCACCTCCTTCCCACCACTTGCTCAGCTACCTAATTTCCAAGCAAGGGATCCAGGCTACAGGGAGATCAGATTTACATCCTAATCCCTAGGAAACTTTGCCTCAGCTCCCTAGTTCATTCCAACCAAAGGTGAAAGGAAACTGAGAGTTAGCTAAGGCCAAAAAAGGCAATCAAACCAGCACAGACCAGAACCAGGCTGTGTCACCCTGGGCTTTCCACACCACTGCTGCTGTTAACACCTGGGAGGCCTTTGATTCTTACATTAGCCAAACAGGCTATAAAGCATGAGTTCCCTTAGGCCCACAGAAATCCTCCTGTGGTGGGGGAGGCAGAAGACTGTCACAAAGAGGCCATTCAGCCCTGGAAAGCCTTCTTGCTTGGGCCTCTGAGGGGAGACTTCATGTAAATCTTCCCTGGGAATGCATTGGTATCCTTTCTTTCTTTCTCTCTTTCTTTCCTTCCTTCTTTCTTTCTTTCTTTCTTTCTTTCTTTCTTTCTTTCTTTCTTTCTTTCTTTCTTTCTTTCTTTCTTTCTTTCTATTAGGTATTTTCTTCATTTACATTTCCAATGCTATCCCAAAAGTCCCCCATACCCTGCCCCCCCACTCCCCTACCCACCCACTCCCACTTCTTAGCCCTGGCGTTCCCCTCTACCGAGGCATATAAAGTTTGCAAGACCAAGGGGCCTCTCTTTCCAATGATGGCTGACTAGGCCATTTTCTGCTACATATGCAGCTAGAGACACGAGCTCTGGAGGTACTGGTTAGTTTATATTGTTGTTCCTCTTATAGGGTTGCAGCCCCCTTTAGCTCCTTGGGTACTTTCTCTAGCTCCTCCATTGGGGAATACTGGGTGAGCTGCTCTGAAATCCCCAGAGGGCAAATAGAGTCAATTTCCAAGCCACCCGTTCATGCAGAAGGAAGGTGATAGGATTGCAGGAGACATGGATTTCTCTGTGTTCCAGTGGTTGGATAATATTAAGTCTTTGAAAAGCCAATAGTTGCTAACTTTCGTGTATGTGGAAGGAAGGGATATCTGTCCATCATATGTAGACAATCTATGTTCAAATAAGAGAGCTATAGATAAAACAGGACGCTATAAAATACATAAGTACAAAGTAAAAAGTACAAAGTACTTTTTACACAAATACATAAGTACAAAGTAAAATTCATAAATACAAAGAAGAAGTGGAGAGGGGGAGGGAGAGAGAGGGAGAGGGAGAGGGAGAGGGAGAGGGAGAGGGAGAGGGAGAGGGAGAGGGAGAGGGAGAGGGAGAGGGAGAGGGAGAGGGAGAGGGAGAGGGAGAGGGAGAGGGAGAGGGAGAGGGAGAGGGAGAGGGAGAGGGAGAGGGAGAGGGAATATATATAACTGGCTAAGTTGGAGAAATCAAATCATGCTTAAGTTTATAATTAGGCAAATAGGTAAAGTGCCGTCATCTATGAAGCCACTGACTTTCTGCTCATTGGAGATGCTGTCTCCTCATGTCTCACCATCACCTCTCCCCTTCCACAGAGCTGCCCTTTCCTTCCTCCAGCCATCTCAGCTTGGCTCCATCTGAGCTGAGAAGCAGTGCTACTTCAGGTTTTATAAGATTTGTCACCAGAAATGTGTTCCCAAGCCACAAGTTTCCATTCACTACACAGTCTTTACAACATAAATCTCTCGCTCCATGGCTTCTTCAAGTGATTTTAAAAGGCTGTCTCATGACAACATGCAAGGGATGGCCTTGAGAGGTCATACCCAACCCTTCCCTCCACTTCCCAGAGGAATAATTACAATGAAATTAAATTTATTTGCCTGCTTTGTAATAATTCCTTTAGGTGACTTCTGTGAGTATCCAGTAACAATGTTTACTGAGGTTACCACATGCTAGCTTCTCTTGTCTAAATATTACTCTGATTTACAAATGAAGATTTTTGTGGAGATGGCCCCATGATGCATTTTGCATATGAAGAAATACAATCAAACCTCTGCTTTTAAAGGGGTGTTATTTCTTAGAAGAAATTTTGCCTTTCAAGCTGTTGTTTGTGATATAGTCACAATGAAAGGTAATAGAGAGCAAGGGTTGTCTGGCTTCTTAGGGGAGAGAAAGGATTGGCTATGAAACTTTCCAAAGAGTACGTGTGCTGAGGCCGTCCATCAGGCTACAGAACACAGGCTGGGAGAGACTGACTCTTGAAATACTGAGATATGAGAAGAATCTAAAATTTTATCTGCTTTGCATCCTACTAATTTTGCTGCTAAAACTTCATTGAAATAAGACTCCTGTGTCAGAAATAAATGGATTTCATTCCTGTCTCAGTCCCATGGATCCCACTTCTCATAGGTGCAATACAGAGTTGTCTGGGTAGCTGCGGTACACATAGTAGGTCTGCACCACAAGTAAGGAAACTGAAGGCCAGAGAACATGAATCTTTTATAATGGGCTTTAAGAAAATCAATTTCTATGTTCCCCTCGAGGTAGACCTTATCTTATGTTACCTGACAACAAAGCAAGCTGATTTTCACTCTCCAAGGTGGCACCATCTCTATCTACCAAGGGAGCCATCATGTCAGCCCCAACAAAGATACTCTGTGCAGTGGTATGCACTTCGGAGCTCTGTTTTTAAACTGATCAAGAACTTAACTCCCCTGAGCTAATATTGTTATGCTCAAAAAGAAAACAATGTGCATGCAAAAGTACAGATATATGATTTATGCACAGTAGCACTGTTTGCAAATGTGCAATGCTATAATCAAACATTCATACAACAAGGGATTTGGTTAGATAAACTATTATGTATTCATAAAATGAGATCCAGGGAAGCAAGAAAAATGAAAGACAAAGGTCTATATGAATTAATATTAAGTGTTTTACGGACAAGATAAAAGAAATGAATGACATGTTTAGTTGCTATTCATTATGCAAAAAAAAGAAGAGGAAATTTTAAAATTGCATATATATGCTTGTTGTTTACACACACAAACTCAGGATAAACAAGAACTTAATGTCATTATTTACCTCATATAAAGAAGTAAGAATAATGGTAGAAGGCACTGGATTAGAATTAGGGTGGAAAGTACAATGGAAAATGGAAATTCTTTGAGGATATATTTTGATATACTGTTGACTTTTCCAACTATGTTAATATTTTGCATAGCTTAAAAAGTAAAACCAGTAAGACTGAAAGGAAAAACTGAAAATGGAATGCAAACACTAACATCTGTATGTTAGTGGCTACATACAGGTGAATGGCAAAAAAAGAAAAGCCAGAGAGCAAAAGCATAGCCTGCCTAACATAGGTTGAGTAATGCGTCCTCTGCATCAGGAATTGGCAGGCCCTTCCATCTTCTCTGTAAACAGATGTAAGGATGGTAAGGTTTGTAGCCACACAGTGTCTGAGATATCCTATTCTGAAATTAGCTTCAGCTAATGTGTAAGCAAGAAAATAGGAGCCTGTATTCCAGCAAATCACTGAATGACACTGAAATCTGATTTTCACACACCTTTGTTATGTCATAAATTTTCATTGCTTTAGTTTCCTTCTTCAACATATAAAAATGTAACAAACAAACAAAACCGTTCTTATCTCATGGCCAATCTCAAACAGGAACGGTCTAGATTTGGATCTTGATGTTGCTTGCTGACCTTTGTACTACATCATTTATTTATTTCATGTTGGTTCACTTTTTACTGCCGTCAGTGAATATTTTAACTCTAGATCTTATATTACAGCAAATACACTTTGCCCAACTCTGCCGGCTCCTTTAAAATGCTACCTACCTCTGAACCAATGCAAACTCCATCTCACTTCATGCAGTAATATTTGCTCAAGAAACAAGGATACAGAGCATATGTATTCTGATCTTTTATTCTACCACACCACTTTTTTTCCAAAGCAGGCTCTCACCTGCTTCTTTATTGCTGATTCTGATCTTCTGTAAGGGTCCAAATGCTCTCATGCAACCCAGGACAGTGTCTGTTGCTTTGTGCTTGTGTCTCTGTATACAAGGTAACTTCCGAATGAGTCCAGTATTATCCCCAGTCAGAAAGTGTGCTCCACTTTGATCTCTCTTATTCTTCACCTGAGTGTTCACTATTGCCCTCTCATCTTAAACTGTGTCATGAGCTAAACACCCAGTGAGTGGCAGACCTCCCTTTTATGATTTGCAGAAACAAATGTTTCCCATCTCAATGACAACCCTTTACTCTTAGATTTTTTTCCCACACCCTACCTTCCATATATTTGAAACAACCTGCATTTTTTTTCTTGCTCATATAAATGTGGAGCAGGTAAAAAAATACCCTATCCAGAATATTCTCTTTCATTCTCTCCTGGCTTCATGATGGCTTTACTGCTGGCATTACTCATTCTACCTAGTGGTTTTGCTTCTGCCACTGGACTCCCTGAGATCAAAGACAGACAAGCAGAAAGCAGGCTGTTGTGTATAAGGGAAAGAAAATGACCAGATGCCACCTGAGAGTGGAGGTCATGTGGCTACCATGCATGAGCCAAGAACCCCATGCTCAGTCACACAGATGGATGTCTTTGAGAGAGGGTCAGTCACTAGCTCCGACTTTCTTGGAGAATGTGGAATTTCTCAGAAGTACGGTTGGGAAGTCTGTCGCTGACCCTGTCTCCATATTCCTCATTGTTATAGCTAAGGATAACTCCTTCAGAGACTAGACTGTCATTCATCTAATCCCTGCCTTCCAAGAGGAGCACACTCTTGTCTTTTGATATGTTTTCATTGGTAGGTATGGGTATAAAGACAGTACGGTATACACCTATGATTCTACAACAAGTAAGGGCTGGACCGACATCGGGGTCTAACCACCTTCCATCTGAATGTAACAGTATGTATCTTCCATATACATGCACCTTGCCTCCAGAAATATTAGGCTACTCAGAAGAGAGATTAAAGAGTGACATACATTGATTCAGTGTGTGTTCTAGCTGCTTGTCTGGTTGTTGTGATGATACACTCTGACTAAAGCAACCTAAGGGAGAAAGCTTTTGCCAAGGTTCACAGTGCCAGCATTGGAGGAGTTGTGGTGACAGGAGCATAAAACAGCTTCGTGCATTGAACCCAGGGTTAGGAAGCAGCAGGAGATGAAAGCTAGTTATCAGCTTGCTATTCGCCCTTTTATTTATCCTATAACCCCAACTCATCCTCTGGAGTGCGTTGGTGCCTCGCATAGTTAAAGTGGGTCTTTCTACCTCAGTTAATCTAATAGAGATAAGCCTCACAGATGGGGCAGAGGAAATATCTCCCAGATAACTCTAGATCCAGCCAAGCTGTCAATCAGTACAAACCACCACAGGGTGTTCCCATAACAAATGGTAAAATGATTCATCAATAGGATATAAGATCACCTGCATGTCATGTGTTTTAATGATTCAGAAAGGAAGGCTGTGTAGCACTGGGAAGCACTTTGATGTTCCTCTGCTTTCAGATTTATATCTTTGAGGCAATTTGGGGACTGTGGGTGCCCATGCTTTATATTGCAATCCATAAATTAACGAGTGATTAAAATCTTACTAAGGCAAACACAGCCACAGATCTGAAAGATGTATAGTTATTGCCAGCCATAGCTAGCAGATGTATAGGAATAATTGGCTTTTAATGCTCATTAGTCAGTTTTATTACAAATAATGCATTTGCATGATGTTTGTAAATTTATACACCAGTGGGAAGGCATGGTGACAACCCAGGATCAACAGGAGAAGCAATTAGAAAAGATGAATCTAGAAATTTATTAATGGTTCAACACCCCATCTATTTATACATTTGTTTGTTAGTTTGATTCTTTCAAAATCAGCATATAATTGAAGGGAATTTACGAAATACAATCATTAAGAATTTTAAATGAAGAAATTATGGAGAGAGAAAAAAAATGAAGGTCTGACATATTTGTGATTTGGGATGGAGTTAGTCTGCAAACAAATGTCAGAACATTCTGCCCCTGTGATAAAAGACTAGCATTGCATCCATTGGCATCTGGGGCATGAGTGGCACTGACTGTGAAAATTGAAGCCAACACAAGCATTTCTGAGGGGAAGGGAATTTAGCATTTCCTAGTCAAACAGAACATGGAAATCCATCCTATAGTCAGAAAGGCAACATAAGTGGAAAAATAAATGAATATTGAATAAAACTTTGGACAAAACACAAGACCATCCATGGCAATACCCCAACATTAAAGCTGACACACCATGCCACAGATAATGCTTGGACATTTTAGAAGAATCCCCCCTTGTTCTTGTCTCTTTCCCCAACTTGTTCACACTGTCTGGACCTCACAACATAACTTACAACATACCGCTATTTTAATTATACTTAGATTTTAAAAAAAATATTTGGATTTAATTATACTTGGAGTTAAAAATACGCAGTGTCTGCTTTCTTATCATGCTGATGGTCTACTCATAGATCAGGGATATGCTTTTTCAAATACAGCATCGTTTCTCTCAGGTCGTCTAGATAATCACTTTTATCTCATACATTTACTCCTCCAAGCCTATACTTTTCCCCAGAGAAAGAGATGGGCACATCTAAACCATGGCCCTCCTTTGTCTGGAATCTGATCTGTAGCAACTACAAATCAGGCAGGGTCCTGGGTGTGAGGCCTGGTGTTAGAGTAAGTATCTCCCTGACATCATATGACGACCTCCTGACTTACTTGTGTTTAATTATAATTTTAATGAATATCATACTTTTGCTGGCTCATCTCCTCCCATTTTCAAAAACTGTCTGTTTATAAGGGGTATATGGGAGACTTTTCTGAGTTTGTGAACATCTCAAAAGGAGAATAATAGTTCTATGTAACTGAGGGCATGCAAAGTCTATAATGAAGGTTGGAAATACAACTCTCCTTTGACAAGTATGGAGGGGCCTTGAGGATAGGATTCCAAAACCAAGTACCAACGAAAGACTACTATTTGCACATAAGCCAGAGCACACGGTCACTATACTTTAAATCATTATACTTAACACTTAATGCTTAACAATGTGTGTAAATTATTATACTGCTTAGGGAATGATAAGAAAACAAAGTATATATTTAACACAGGATGTTATTTGTGGACATGTTCTGTTCTGGGTGTGTTGTTATTTGCAGTTGTAGAGCCATAAACATAGAGATCTGATTGGAATTCCGTCTTGGAACTCTCATGGGTGTGTCTCTCTTGCCTCTAGCTGAGGCTATACTGTTTAGAACAGTAGACCTCTACTGCAGTCTACTGTTTAGCTTTTTCAGGCCAGATGAACTGGGTGGTCTGGTATCTGCTAACATCACTTCTGCCATGACTGTCTCACTCCCCACCTCCCAGCACTGCTGTTCATTGGACTCAGTTAGGTCTTTAGTATTGCCTACAGATCCAAACCTCTGTAAGCCTTCAGAGATGGGGTTGAGACCTTCCTTCTGTGCCTTGAACCATCAGTCAATCTTTCTGAGAATGAGTTGCTGGCATTGGCAGGATAGAATAGACCAGCTAATCTGTTGGAGGCACAGTGTTTCTCTGCCTAAAACATACATACTCAATTACAACACAGGTTTAGGATAAGTTTGGTCAATGGAATGATCCTATTATTAAGTTTGCCTACCTCTGTTACTGTGCTCATGCCATGTGCCTGTGTCAGTTCTGGGCGAGGATATGTTGTCTTAGTTATATTTTATACATCTCTGCAACAAAATACCTCACCAAACACCTTAAGGTAAAAGGGCTTATTCTAGCTCACAGCTAAGGTTACCGAGCATCACAGCAGGGACGTTACAGTGATGGGAGCCTGAGGATGTGCTCACCCTCCCAAGTCAATCGACAGAGAGGAAAATAGATGTGTTTGGCTCCCTCCCTCCTGCTCATTCAGCCCACACCCAGCATTAACCACACCCCAATTAACCCTCTTAAGAAAATCTCTTATAAACATATTCACAGGTCCACTAATCTAGACAGTCCCTCATTGCACTCCTTTCCCAGGTAACTCTGAGTCCTGCCAAGTTGTCAGTTGAAATCAACCATCACACAGGGCTGGCTGACATTTTCTCTGATTGTTCAGGGCCACTTCTGAGGTGGATACTTTTATGTGATATTAAACTGTGGAATCGGCATTGCCGTCAGTCACAACACCCCCAAATGTACACATGCCAGTTCATAGGCTTCCACCAATAATCCTTTTCCATCTTCCCATAATATTTGCCATATTAATAATTCCCATAATAATTCTGATTGGCCAGACTACTGCCTATGAATCTATATATCCTAAAACATAGAGTAGTTTGGCTTGCTGTTTGAATTCCTGTATAAAATGAATAGTTGTTCCTGAAAAGATACTCAGAATTAAAAATGTAGCTCTTTTTAGAAATATGTCATTACAGACATAAATAAATTGAGGATTTTAAGGTTAAAAAAAATGGCTTGGGTTATACATGTTCACCATGAGTCTTATGATAAGTGGAAAGCAAGAGAGAGAGATAGCTCAGAGAATACTACTACTACTACTGCTACTACTATTACTACTACTTCTGCTAACATTGCTACTCTTGCTGAGGCCTTGAGTTCCATCTCCAGGACCCTCATGAAAGCTCCCAATGGACCATTACTCCACTTCTTAAACACATTTGCTTCTCTTCAGGCACCAGGAATACAGATATTACATGTGCCTGATGCAAGTAAAAAAGTTATACACATAAAAATAAATAAAGTTTAAGGGAAAGGGGAAATTTAATAACAGAAATAATAAAGCAAAGTTCTAAGGTAGACAAAGGTTATAGTGATGAGGTAACAAGTCAAGGACCATCTGAAGTTATCAGAAGCAGGAAGAAATGAGAGATTAACATATACAAGGTCTCTGGAGCACACAAGGCCCTGTCAATACCTTGATTTTAGATTTTTGGCCCAAGAACCATGAGAATATTTGCTTTCTTTTTTTCTTTTGCAGAAGTTAGAGAAGAGTAGTATAAGTAATATCCTGGGTTGCCTTGACCTCTGGGCCTGTAAATGTTTGACTAATGTGGTAAAATCAGAATCTCTGCAGGGTCCACCTCCTATTGCCATTTGTGCATGGGATGCTAAGGTCTCTAATGAGGTTGATATTTTAGGATCCTCCAGTCTGCTTTGTCTGATGATGATCAATGAAAATGTCGAACACAATGTACTGTGGGCTGTTAGACATCCCTGAAGATTCTTTGGGCTGTTTTGTTGGCAACGTAGAGGAAGAAGAGAATAAATATCAACCTTGGATACAGTTTCAGGGCTCTAGTTTTGTCTAATAAATCTATGGATACACTAATTTTGATCTTCTTTGCTGATGGATAGAAAGGAATAATGACATTGTGGCTACAAACCATGTATGAAAACCAAATAAATTCATTGTACTTAAGTAACCAGAGCAGCAAGAAGGTACAGTTTTAGTTGGAGGTGTTTGTGAAAAGGTGAGTGGCAGTGCCTTGCTCTCTAAGTGTGAAACAATTCTGTAAGGTGAGATTAGTTTGCTAAATGGGGATTTGATAAGGAGATTCCCCACGAATGAGATTCCACTTTTAACAGCCTACAGAACGTAATGTTGCTTTTGTTGTACTATTTTGGCTTCATGGAAGAGCAATTTCAAAAGGTTTTTTAAAAAGAAATAAAGTTGTAGGCACATAGATTAAGGTGGACGTTAATCAGATCCATCTCTTTGCTTGGCTATACTCCAACATGGGGCCTTGCTGACTTTGGGCCCCGGTGTTGATATCAGTTTAAGTATTCTTACTCACTACATATAAAGTTACTTGGGTAAATGGCTACCGGCCATTTTGGGGAAGAACTGGGTATATCATCAGGACAGTTTGCCTGTATCTTCCCATCCTGGCAAGGGTTCTTCATTCTGTCTTTGCTTTTATTTAATGGGCTCTCAATATATACTGGCTCAGATACAGAACTCTTCAAGAGAATCAGAATTTCTTGCAATGAGGTAATTGTTTTCAGCTACCACACCATGTATCCTCAATTTCATCTAGTGATGCAATACTGGCTGCCCTTATTGACTTTCCATGTATTTTAAACACGGGGCACTTTCTAATATTAACTTACTATCTTTCTTACTCTGTAACAAAGGCCTCCTCACCTGCCACCCTAACCTTGCCACTGGTTGCAATCATGATATCTTCCTGAATTTGTATAATGTAATACCACCATCCGACATTAATAAAGATTTGACTGTCCTTATGGCTCTGCAATGCCCTCTCCTATTGACAACTCCACATTCAGCCAGCCTTAGGGAGAGCACTGAGCTAAAATGGTTGTGGTTCACCAACATTATGCCATAGTAGCCAGACTGTCAATGGTCCTGATCAGACACTGGGTGTGGGTCATTCTCAGACACACATGATCTTGAACAAGAGAGCACCTAAAACTGGCAACACTTGGAGCCTGTCTCCCAACATCTCTAAGAACAACTGGGAGAGAGATAGTCCTTCCTCATAGGACATATGACTATCACATCTCTAGGGATGTCACATCTAAAGAAGATCTGAAAAGGAAATGAAGATACCTTCCATCTTCTACATGATGAGTTCTCTCTGTGCCATAGAAACACAGTCATTCAATTACTATTAAATCACAGATCTGATTATGAGCTAATGTTTTCCATAGATTATAATAAGTCCCAGAATAATTGCCAGTACTACACAGGCACACACACACACACACACACACACACACACACACACACACACCTACCTGCCTGGTGATATGGCTTAGTGATAGAGTACTTGCCTAGCATCTGTGAAACCCTGAGTTCAAAGTCCCAGCTCTGCACAAATAAAACAAAAGGAAACAAAACCCTGATTGTTGTATAAACAGTAGACTATGGGAAAGAAACTACCCACTCCTGACAATGCTGAGTGATTTCAGATGGATCTAGTCAATAAACATTGATCAAGTGTCTGTATGGAGTGAGATACTATGCCAAGGGGCACTGGTCCCTAGATGAATGCTCTGAATCCAGTAAAGACACAAAACACACTTGACAGGAAAGCTGTTAACTATAGTAGTGGTAACTGTAGTTAAATAATGCCCCAGCTGCAGTGCAGCAAGAGCTTAGAAGAGGTAACCTCCACAGGAGGCTTTTGGGGGAGAGAGAGAGAGAAGGAGGGAGGGAGGGAGGGAGGGAGGGAGGGAGGGAGGGAGGGAGGGAGGGAGAGAGAGAGAGAGAGAGAGAGAGAGAGAGAGAAGCACCCTGACCTTTGAGAGCTGACACAGCATCAGCCATTGAAAGGTGCTGAATAGATTATGAGTGGAATATTAATAGACAAAGACATTGAGGTAGAAGGGAGAACTCCAAGCAATTGTTAGATGCTTTCCTGTACAGAGAACAATGGGTAGTCAGCAGGATATTTATCAGTGAGCCCAGAAAGGCATGGTGATGTCACTGTGCCTCGAATCCTCTGCAGAGCATCCTTATAACTCTTCTTTTGGATGGTACAGAAGGTGTCCAGCAGGAGAGGATTTTGAGCTGGTGAATAACTGGTGATTTGTGGTTTAAAAGACAGGAAGAGTTGATTAGTTAAAGTGAGAATTAAGGAACAAAGACAAATTTAAGAGGCTCTGACAGTGGCACTGACAGGATGATGAAGGCTAAGGTACCAAATCTCAGGGTGGCAGTCAAGGAGAGAGAGGATGCTCATTAGGGAAGCTCCAGTTCTCAGACATAGTATTCCACCTGTGCTCTCATCATTCACATTTGCCATGTTTCATTTCTCACAACACCCGACTGAGGCTACAGACCTTAGGAAACTATCAAAGGTAGAATTTGATGTTAGCCAGTCTTGACTCTCTCCAAGCTCAGCTTTTTGTAGCATCTTTATGTCTGTGATCATAAACTAGTGGAATCTATTTCATTTTAATAGCTGGGCATCAGTATCAGCACTTTTAATCATCGTTCTGTGCAATGTCACATGATAGGTCTGTCCACAAGATAGGTCTGGTCACAGGATACATCTCTTCACAGGATAGGTCTGTTATCTGAGAATAAGATAGCATCTTGTTTGTTTGTTTGTTTGTTTGTTTCCAATTGGGTGACTAGCATGTGAATTACACCTTCCAGATTGACACTTTTCTTTGTGTTGTTCTTCTACCTTCTCATAGTTGGGAAAAGAGCCTGTGTACAGATATCTGCCCCTCATGAGCTGGAACACAACACTCATCCATCCAAATCACTTTACCTGTTCCAGTGGGGTGGATACTTTAGTGGAGAGATGCATGGCCTCACACAAGGAAAGCAGGACAGTAGCAGGTTGACCAGATGGACATGAAAGCCAGAGTAGGTTCCTGTAGTAGAGGCCCCTCCAGGTTTTCAGGTAGCAACACCAGAAGGAATCAGCTGTGCAGCTGACTGAGTCACTTTCCCTCTGAATCCATTCTCTTATTCAAAGCAAATGATAACAGTCTATTCTGCTCAAAGTCATGAGGAAATGAAGAGAAACATCATATTTAACATGTCAATCATGGCACTTGACAGATGAAATATGCTTGACAATAGAGATCTTCCTTTTCTTCACTTTGTAAAGATTCTAGATTTTTCCAGGTGCTGGTACAATTGTCTTCTCTGTTTCTTTGGTATTTTAAACTCTCCGTAGTGAAACTATGATCTATATTTATAGTCTCAGTTGAACTTGTGGGGAACATTCAGGGGCAGTAAATTGGTCAGAGCCTCAAAATTGATAAGTGCATCTAATGTTCCTCGACAATTTCCAATTACTCTCAAGTCCTGGTATGTTATTAGGTAGAGATTTCCTTCTTTCAAAAACTACAAATACAAAGTTGACTGGAAAGATGGCTTAACCATTTAAGGCATGCACAACTCTTTCAAGAAAGGACTCAGTGTTTAAAAACACTATTGCTCTTTCAGAATACCCAAACTTGGCTCCTAGCACCCACATGTAGCTGCTTTCGACCACCTGTAACTCCAACTCCAGAGGACTCAACACCATTTCTCGCACCCCTCACATACAAACACATGGCTTGTACCCATACACTATTGGTAAATTTAAGATTGCAGAAACAAAAGTCCAACCAAGGACTGGGTTTTGTTTTTTGTTTTTTGTTTTGTTTTGTTTTGTTTTGTTTGTCTTGGACACTATGGGTTTGTCAAGCTAGCTTTGCCCTTAACCATCACAGCTGGCCATCAGATGTTTTCTGTTCTGTGAGTGGCTCTGCCCTTGGTACTTCAGATCTGAAGCTAGGTATCATGTTTTGCACTGAAACAGTGATATGTTTTATCCAGCTACTTTTGGAGGTCAATATCATGGGGCCGTGGCCCAGACAAGTTATTTACTTCTATCAGAATGCCTCAGGGCTAACAATATCCACTCATAAACAGTATCTAAGTATCTTTGCACATACTAACTTGTTTCTTTCCCTCCCCATACTAATGTCACTCTTATTTATTTTTCTTACTATTCCAGTTCTTGTGCTTCTCATCCCCAGGGAAAGATGCTAATGGACAGCGGAAAGCAAAAGGGTGGTTTGTTATAGTGGGGGCAAGCATAAGCCTGAACTCTTGATAATCACTAATTCTAAAGGAATAAGTATCGAAAAACAACCACCCACCCACCCCCAAACCTAAAGTAATAAGTAACTCAATTGACAATGGTCCCAAATCTAGACCAGGATATGTCACATTAAAATTCGGTCTTCTACTTCACTCCCATTCTAAATCTCAACTCATTTTTGGAAATAAGATACATATTATAATATCAATTAATTATTGTATTTTTTATTTTAGAGGAAATATAATCATTTAAATCCACATCACCAGGAACAAAACCTTTCAAAACACCAAGGAAAGACAAAGAACTCGCTTTCCTTTCCCCCATCTCTGCATTGTACTCAAGCCCTGATCTATCATCTCCTGACATTCAACTTTTACAGTTTGCAAAATGCCTCACAAACAATCCAAAGAGATTTGTAGACATGAGCTCCCCACTCCTGCCAGAGTGGCTCCAGGCAATCCCAAGAGTAAAATCGTCATTAGCACTGATCATGCTGATGACATCACCAGTAATTTGCCTCGTTCATTTTTTAACACATGAAAATTTTGCTTTGCACATACTGCCCAGAATACAGAGTTATTGGCAAGGGCTTTGAACTATATCACCTCTCAAGTCATCTTAGATTTAACTCTTTGAATGCTGAATTGTTCATGCTGCTCTGCAGCCTGAGGGGATGCTGGGGCATCTGAAGTCCCCAGTTATGAGTAGATAAAGCATGGCTTGTATTGGTGTCAACTGATGTCGGCTTCTCCTTGGGAGCACATTACCTACAGAGTGATGTGCTGTGAAGCTGTAAGCAAGTAACAAGGAAGACTCAATTAGAGTCAGAAGAGTCTATGTCAAGCGGAAAATTCAGCCGAATTACTTTACATTTTAAAGGATTAATTCACATCTCTCCACTGTAACTCTAGAAATCACCCAAAAGCACATACATAAAGGCATTCAGAAAGCCTCCAAACAGTTAGTTGAGATGTAAGAAGTGGAGTAGAGTTTTAAAACTATGAGACGTTTGCTTGGTATATATTTCTAATGGAATAAATATGTTAACCACAGAAATCTGGGGAAGTAGGAGACATTTCTGAAGGGGACTAGTTCCATTTCAGTTGTCAACACCATTCTTTCCAAATAAATAACCGCTTTCCCTACCCTCATCACTGCTTGGCTTCTGGAACTTGATATAAGTGAAGACATACTCTGTGGAGTCCAAGAAAATGGCCCTTACTTACTGTCTGCTCATTCAGTATTGAACCTTGGTCTTAGGGTTACTATTGCTGTGATGAAACACCATGACCAAACAGCAAGTTGACTAGGAAAGGATTTATTTCAGCTTATACTTTCAGGTGACAATCTATCACTGAGTCAAAACAGGAACCCAAAGGCAGGAGCTGATGCAGAAGCCATGAAGGGATGCAGCTTACTAGCTTGCTCTTCCTGGCTTGGGAACCCTGCTTTCTTATAGAACCTAAGAATACCTGGCAGGGATGGCAAGAGCAACACTAGGCAGGGCCTTCCCCCATCAATCACTAATTAAAAAATTGCTCTGCAAATTTGCCTAGAACATAATCTTCTGGAGGCATTTTCTCTTTTGGGGTTCTCTCCTCTCAGATGACTCTAGCCTGTGTCAAGCTGACATAAAAGTAGCCAGCATAGCCTCTTAGTTTGGTAAGACTTGGTCATGATACCAGAGGATTTCATGGTGTCCTACTTTCCTTTCTATTCCTGTGATACATCCTGCTTAAAACCACCTCATGGAGGAAAGTCTTATTTGTTTTATACATTCCAGGTCAAAGTTTCACACCAAGGTTAATAAGGACAGAAATGTCATGAAGGAACACTGCTTACTGGCTTGCTCCCTGTGGCTTGTTCAGCTGCTTTGTTACAAAACCCTGGACCACCTACCCAGGGGCAGCACCACCTCTGATGGTCTGGGCCCTCCCACATCAATCATCAATCAAGAGAATGACCAACTTGCTTACAGTCAATCTGGTGGAGGAATGTTCTCAGTTGAGGATACCCATTTCTAGATAACTCTAGTTTATGTCAAGTTGACAAACAAAACAAGGCAAAACAAAACAAAACAACAACAACCAAACATCCTCATCAGCACACATTGCCAATTGTTTGAAAAGCAAGACAGGAAGTGGTGGTACATGCCTTTAATCCCAGCACTTGGGAGGCAGAGGCAGGCAGATTTCTGACTTCAAGGCCAGCCTGGTCTACAGAGTGAGTTCCAGGACAGCCAGGGCTACACAGAGAAACCCTGTCTCGAAAAAAAGAAAAAAAAAAAAAAAAGAAAGAAGAGCAAACAGCAATTATTCACAGAAAACTAAGGATATCTGGGTCGCTTCCAAGAATAACCTTGTATCTATCTTTTGAGATATTTGAGTAATTATTTTAGATAGTCTTAAAAGTGAAATTGTGTAGTTGTTAAATATGCATGTTCACTTTTGATAAATGCATAAAGTTTTTTGAGCCATGTGAACTCATATCCGTGCCATTAATATTCGTAGTTACTTCATATTCTTGATTCCTATCTTGATTGGACTTTTTGCAGGCTTTCTCATATGCAAAATGTCCATTTGCAAATCCTCTGTGAAATATCTATGGTTCTTGGTTGTTGATTTCCCCTTGTGTCTCTCTACTGATTTGGGGCAGCAATGAACACAGATTTTCCTCTTCTTTGTCAGCATTGAAAACAGCTTAAAGAGAAGTAATGTCTGAGATTGGCATTTGATTTGAGAGAGAAAAACAGAGTGGAAAAGGATAAAACGCCAAAATTGATTCTTGTGGGAAATAATCTCAACAAACTGCTAAAACAAAGGTCCTCAAAGAAAATATCTGATGATGGAGCTGAAATGAACAGGATCTCACAGACCTTTACAAGACAGCGATCCTGTGGATCACTAGCCTAAAATCGCTCACAAGACTCTGAGAATAAATAAAGCAAGTTTTCTGACAATGGACTTATCCTCGTGAATACAAGCTCTTCTTTCTTTTAAGTGATGCATTCTTCCCCTGGGGATCGTTGTGAATTTTATTTATGCCCCATCCTTTTAGGATGAGGAGCAGTCAGGCATTTCTGGTGTTTCCTATGCAGGACGTCTATCTGGAAGTCGTGATCTGTCAGAACCGGAGGGCGCTTGCAGCATGTTCCTCCACCATTATCACCTGAAGCGGT
This sequence comes from Mus caroli, assembly GCF_978045245.1. Classification (NCBI taxonomy): domain Eukaryota; kingdom Metazoa; phylum Chordata; class Mammalia; order Rodentia; family Muridae; genus Mus; species Mus caroli. The sequence continues at coordinate 13,176,360 of NW_028227269.1, forward strand.
TAAACGTAGGGCACTGTCTTTCATTTATTTATTTATTTATTTATTTATTTATTTATTTATTTATTTTGCACTCCAGATCTTATTCCCCCGCCCTGTACACCCTCCAACTCTTCCATATCCCATACCTTTTCCCCACCCCCATCTCCATGAGGATGTTCCCACTCCCCACCCCTGCCTAACCAGACCTCTAACCTCCCTGAGGCCTCCAGTGTGTTGAGAGTTAGGTGCATCTTCTCTGACTGAATCCAGACCCAGCAGTCCTCTACTGTATATGCCAATTAATTTTTTAAAACTTCTCTTCTCTGCCTTTCTCTCCCCTCCCATATCCTCTTCTCTCTCCACCTCCTCTCCTTCCATCTCTTTTCTTTCTAGTTTAGTTAGTTTGTTTCCGTGTTGTTTAGATAGACTTCTCCCCACCACCATGTGCCCAGGCTAAACTCAAACTGAAAATCCTAGTGCCTCAGCCTTCCAGACACTAAGATTATTGGTGTACAGCAATCCACCTTGAGGGGCCACAAAGCTACTTACAGAGTTCATTGGGGCACCCATTGCCTGCAAGTATCAATGCTGAATATATGTTTCCCTGATAACAGAAAAACTTCATTTCATTTACGATGATTCATGCACATACTGAAATAAAAAATAAGAAAAATTAGACATAGGCAAAGAAGAAAGTTTGACTACAAATGAAGTTTTCAGAATAATACAGCATGCTTTCCATTCAGAGATAGCAAATAAATATATATACTGTTCATGAACAAAGCTGAAATTCCATAATTTAGATAAAATGACGCATCCTAGGTTCCTTGCAGCAGAGAAGAAGAAGAAGAAGAGGATAAAACAAGGAAGAAGAGACTACTGAGTGACTTTGATTTTATCTGTGGCATTTCATTTGTCCCTAAAAAAAAAAAAACTCTTAAAATAAAAATGACATGATTCAACTACTGATTGGATATATAGATAGCTGAGGCTTCTTCTCCCCACACTAGTTTGTATTTCTAACTTTTTATTAACAAAAATAAACCCTGGGATGTGGCTAGGAGATGCCCTGACTATTCAGAGAGTTTGCTGCACAAGCATGAGTACCTGAGTTCAAATCCCCAGGTCCCGTGTAAAAAAAATGTGATGTGTTGTGACTCCAGCTCTTGGGGGATGGAACAGGAACACTGATGGGGCTTGCTGGCCACCAACCTAGCTCTAGTCCAGAGAGAAAGCCTGGCTCAAGGGAATGAGGTTCAGAAAGATGGAGCTGGATATGGTCATCCTCCTTTGGATGCAACCATATGCGCATGTGCATTTATACCACACACACATACACACACACACACACACACACACACACACACACACACACACACGCATGCACGCACACTTCCTAAGTATCACTATAAAACACTTTTTCATAGTCTATCATTGTTAAACAGCCAAATTTCTTCATGAGAAAAATAACTTCCATTTCCTAGGATTTATATAAGCAAGTTATAAGCAAGCACATGTATGCTGGGTGACCATAACCACCTTTATTCTCACTGATTTTCTTTCTAAATGTCCTTACCATCAATTCATCTCAATCAATGTCTTACATTTTGCTGATTCAGCTTTGTTTTTTAAGTCTACAAATTCCTTAGTTTCTGGCAGACATGTTTTTCAAGGTCTCAGCATCCCAGCATTTCTCAGAATGTCTATCAAGCTCCGTAATGCCCAGCTGATTACCAGGCTGGGTATAACATGGTTGGATCATGCTGCCTTTCGCCCCACAAGCCTCTGCTTACCCATTTCTGCACTGTTGTCTGCCATTACCTAATGTTCTATAAAAGTCTGAGTGCAGCAAGGTTTTTTTCTCCTCTGACTCAGGAGTTTGGTCAAGACAAAAGCAATAGGCTAAGACCTATTAAGTATAGCCACCTAGCCTCTCAAGCAATGCCCTTCAGTCCATCACAGCATAGTTAACTCATTGTACTTCCATAAAACTTCTGTGTGTGCTTACATAAGTGCATGTGTGTGTGTGTGTGTGTGTGTGTGTGTGTGTGTGTATGTGATTCAGTTTGTGGGTGCATGTGTGTGTGTGCACATGTGTATGGAGTCCAGGGGTAACATCAGGTATCTTTATTGTTCACCTTCTTTGTTTTGCTGATGCAGGGTGTCCTGCTGTCTGTCCTCAGAATTGTTGATTCAATTACTCCATCTAGCCAGCTTGCTCTAGGATCTCTTGACTCTGCCTCCCAAGCACTGAAACTGCAGGTGAGCCACTACCCTGCTTATCCTGTTATGTGGGTGCTGGCCACACAAATTCTAGTTCTTACCTTCATATAGGAAGCACTTTATCTGCCAAACCATCTTTCCAGCTCCAACTCTAGTATTTTTAGTATTTTAGGAATCTCTTTTGCAGCTTGGAAGTTAACCCAAGAAGCCTGTCGAAACTCAGATGAGCTTCTATTCATGTCAACAGACTCATGAACTACATTCTCCTGTGAGTATGTGAAAGATTCTCAGGTCAGGAATTATTCCTCTGTATCTGCTGGCTCTTTAGCCATCACTTCCTCTTCTCCATTCCACAGATGTGGATGTCCATATGCTGCTTCTGTGACGTGTAACTTCCTTCCTCTGCCATCTCTGAAACTTCAGTCACCCCTCTGTTCTTCCCAGTGGGCTCCTGATAGCCTCAGTCTCTTCTTCCATAACCCAGTCTTGATTCCATTTAGCATCCTCTTCCCCTGCTCATCTACCACATTACTTTTTATGTAGCAATTCATTTTAATTGACACATAACAATTACACACATTATTGACTACAGTGTGATACTTTGACATATCTATATAATATATGATGATTAAATAAGGGTAAATTTCCCATTCATTCTCTTAAACATTTAAGGATTCTTTGTGTCAGAGGCATTCAAATATTCTCTTCTTGACATTTTGAAACCCATACTAAAGTGCTTCTGACTGTAGCTACCTCCCTGTGCTAGAGAACACTAGACTGCAGTCTATTGTCAGTATTTCTGTACTTTTAACTATCCTTTCTCTACCCTTACTTTAGTAGAGCCACTGTGAGAATAACTAACTTCTGTAGCTTTTACATGTGAGTGAAACTGTATAAAGTGTGTGATTCTGTGCCTGACTTATTCCTCTGGATATGAAGCCCTCTATTTCCTTCTATGATGGCAAGGTTTCATTTTTTCATGTTTGAACATCCATATCATCCACTGTGTATGTGTGTACGTGCCACATTTTCTTTGCATGCATCCATTGGTTTATGCTGATTCCATAGCTGGGTTGGTGCAGCTACTGCTGCAATACACTGGGCAGTAACAACCGCTCTCAGCCATGGTTTGCTTAATCTAGATTGCGATGTGTGATCCTCCCCTTTAACTGATTTTATTTATGCCAGTTCACTATCAACCTTTTCCACAGCGCTGAAGATAGAACACAGGGTCAGAAACATGCCAGACCAGATCTCCATCACAGCTGAGCCCGTAGTTCCTATGCCTCTATCCCTTTTGTACTTACCATGAGATGGGACCTCACTAACTTTCCCTGAGCTAACTTCAAGTTCACTCTGTGGCCCAGGTATTCCTTGAACAATGGCGTTCCTGCCTCAGCCTCTCCAGGACTGGGTACAACTCATTAAGTCAGGATATGACCAACCGTCTTTTTAATAGCATGACTCTGAGAAAATATCTTGTAGGATTTGAGCATTTCCTTTTACTTGATGGAGACTTCATTCTCAAGGAACTTCTCCGCAGCTCCTTCACAGGCTCCCTTTTCTGCTTCTGCGTTTCTTCAGGTTCCCTGCTTTCACAATGGCTCACAGTAGCCTGAGATTTCTCTGATGCCTCTCAGATACCAACAGTTAATGGAGCTTCTACCTCTCTCCCTGGCCTGTCTCTAACTCTGAAGGTTCCATTTCAGAACTGGTTTCTTTGCTTATGTCTCCATTTTCATAAGAAGCCTCAGAGGTAATTGACTGCTCTGATTTGTTGATGTTTCCTGTTCAATTTTGTATAATTTTATTATCATAATTGGGTTTATTCTGGGTATTCCAGAGTGTATCTTTCTTATGTGGCTGGGGAAATTGTGTTTATATTGGATTGTTCTAGCAATATAGACATGGCCTGACAGCTGTATACTACCAGTGCCCTAGGCTCTGCTGGACTGGCACCCATTTTCCCCAGATGGCACTCGGTAACATGAGGGAAATGTATTGTTTGAACAAGGAGCTGCAGGGGAAAGGCCACATGGGGCTGCTTCTTCTGAGTCTTCCCACACTCCCTTTTCTCAAGGGACAACCAAACTACATCAAGATTTAGTTCTCAATGTGCTGTTTTTTCTTGTTAGAAATAAACATTTGCTATGATCAGTCTCTGTCTGTTTCTGCTTCCTGAACAACTGGAAAAAGGTGATGGAGCAGGAACAGGCTTCCCCAACTTTGAGAATGACCCTTATTGTGATGGAAAGAGTTTCCAACTAAGCCTGAGACTTTTCCTGGTATTACCTAGGATGCAGTTCCAAACGGAGGCCAGAGACTTGCTGCGCTTTGCCCATAGCTAGCCCCTCATCCCTTGTAGCTGCTTATAGGATGGAGAAAAAATATGCCTGTTATTTCTAAATTCCTTTGCCATTCTAGTCCAGCTTATTTCCTTCAAAATAATAAATTGTGTTCCATAATGGATAGTTTTCAAGACTTGAGCTTTAAAATATTGTCTATGTATGTATATTGTATGGATGTTTGTGTGTTTGTACACATGTGCACATTCAGGTGTGTGCATGTATGCATTTGTGTATGTGAGTATATTTGCATACCTTGTGTGTGTGCATAAGTATATGTGAATATTTATGTGCATATGAGTTTGTGTGTATGCATGCATGCATATTCATGTGCGTTCATGTATGTGCATATGTGAGTGTGTACACATGCATGTCTGTGTGTTTTTCTCTGTGTGTATGCATGTTCCTCTGTGTGTGCATGCTTGCCTGTGTGGTTCTATGTGTGTGTGACTGTTGATGTGTGTATGAGTGGCTTTGGGTGCCTTCAACACTGGGTCACCACCTTATTTTTTTATTAGATATTTTCTTCATTTACATTTCAAATGCTATCCGGAAATTCCCCTATACCCCACCCCACCATGCTCCCAAACCCACCCAGTCCTGCTTCCTGGCCCTGGCATCATTCCCCTGTACTGGGGCATATGATCTTTGCAAGACCGAGGGCCTCTCTTTTTTTTTTTTACAAAAAAAAAAAGAAAGAAAAAGAAAAGAAAAAAAGAAGAAGAAGAAAAAAAAAAGTCTTTCATTGAACCTGAAGCCCTTTAATTTGGCAAGACTGGCAGGCATCAAATTCTAGAGGTCTTTCTGCCTCTGATCCCCATCCCTGTGCTAGAGTTAGAGGCTCCTATTACCACCATGCTGGCTTGCTTTTATGAGTGCTGGCTATCCAAATTATATCATGCTTATGTGACCAGCTTACTTTAATAGATGAAGCATCTCCCCAGCCCTGGATCTGTCCATGTTAGCTTCTTCCTTTTTATGAGGTTTGATTTCACAGCAGAGGGTTTTGATTCCAGCTTGTTTCATGCTTCATGCTGTTCCCTGTGATTCTCCAGCAGCTTGTTCCCTGCTTCCAGAGTCATCTCACTTGCCCTTCATCTCTGGCTTTGCATAAAATGTATTTAAATATGACTAGTGAACACTGGTTTTCTGTGCCTTGTGCTTGTGCCAGCGTCCCTTGGTTTGCTTTATGCTGCTTACCACCATTCTCTGTCTGGATCTCCATCCTTCTTCCTGTTGGCTAGGGATGTGATGCTGTGGAGCTGTGATTGATGTGCCTCACCTCACCTCACCTAAGACTCCCTCTTTACAGGTTTAAACCTGCTTCAGTATCCCACTTACCTATTGCTATGCACAAATTAACCCAGACAATGTAACTTTAAAATAACCTTTTTCACATCAACTCTACACATAACTGGGCTCAAATTGATAATTTTAATTGAATTACTCTCCCTTTGCTGTAATCAGTCATTGGGCTATACCCAGTCATAGTTCTAATTGGACTGGAAAAACTCAAACTTCTGGGGCTATGGCAGCTGGAAGAACTCGAGTATCTTTTTCCATTAAAATCATCTTGCCACGCAATTTCTAGGCCATGGTTACCATAAGATCAAGGCCATAGCAAATTACCACTGAATTTCTGGTGGTGAAAATAATTAAACTCCACCTCTTGCTCCAGAAAAGGGAGCATTCTAGAAGGGTACGCCAGTCTATACATACTGATGTGAACACTTCTAGGAAAAAAATAAATGATTTTTCAATATCTACCCTTCAAGCACAATAATTTACTATATTCCCAAATTAGAAACATACTGGTTTCCCTCACTGTCACAAAGACTTCCCAAAGCCTCAGTTCATGATAACATTGTGTTTGGGCTTTCCATCAACAGTCTTGTCTTCTGAACCTGTTCCACATATGATAAGGTAGCTCTCTCAATAAATTCAGAAGCACAGCCCCATTAGATGGATTCTCCCAGAATAGAAGAGCTGTGGTAAAATAAAAAATGTGACTTACTCCTTCAATATCTACACAGCACAGAAAATGCAGAAAACATAGACTAATAATGACAGGCATTCTGATTCAAAAGACTAGCAAAAGGATGTCCATAGAGGCAAGTTCTACAGCGTTCCTGCAATCAGGCCTTGGCTACATTTTCAGCTCATTTTTTAAAACAACACTGATGATACAAAGAACTGTGCATATTCAGTTTGTATAATATAGTATCACATTATATTCACTTGTCCATGTATCCACTGATTCATAATTTGTCAGTTCACCTAGTTTGGCCATTATGAAAAATGCTGCAATTAATGTGGAAGTACAAACATATCTTGAGAAGTTGTTTTAAATAATTTTGGATATGTAAAATTGATAGTTCTAGATGATGTGATAGTTATATTCTCAGTTTTTGGTGAATATATATATATATATATATATATATATATATATATATCCATATATTCCCCAGTTTTCATTAGCCATATCACTTTGCATTCTCAATAGTGCACAGTACAGTCTCTGGTTTTCTCCACATCCTTACCAATACCTTAAGTACCTACTTTATAACGTATTTTTTAAATGTGTTAATAGTGAGCCTAGCAGATGTTAGGTAATAATAGTTTATCACAGTTTGATTCACATCTCCTGAATAATTCCCTATTTCTAAGCATAGTACAAATTATAATAATTTGTTCTCTCTCTCTCCCTCCCCCCCCCTCACACACACATACACACACACATTTACAAATGAAGCAGACTAGAAAGCCTATGTGTCAACTCACATATATCCAGTTCTGCAGTATGGGCCTTGAATGTTCCTTGAAAGTCTGTAAGTCAAAGATTGGTTATCAGCTTGGTGCGCTATTGGGAGATAGCAAAACCATTAGGAGAAAGGGCCAAGTAGAAGGACATTGGGTAAAGCAATGACCCTGAATAAGATCCTGGGGGCCCTGGCCCTTTCTGTCAATGCTTTAATTGCCAGTTTCCTTGAGGTGAGCAGTCTTTCTCCATCGTAGGCTCCTAAAAGGATTTGGCATGTCACCACAAGCCCAGTGGAAGAGGGTAAACCGATCATGCACAAAAGCTTCTGAAACCAGGAGTCAAAACCAAGCTTCCTTTCCTTTCATCTAAGTTAATTCTCTGAAGTGTTTTGTCATAGTAACAGGAAGCTGCTGGCACACAGGAAGAACTGATTTGGGAAGAAATTCTAAGAACATAAAACATAGAAAAGACAATCATCTCAACAAATAATGCTGAGGAAATGGATTTAAGCATGCGAAGGATGGGTTTGATCTCATGGTTTGACTCATACGAAAATCAGCTCCAAAAAGATTAAGGACTTAAACACATTTTCACCAAAATCAAAAAACTCCCAGCAAAAGAATCACAGAGAAAGGACTTCTTGACCTTGATTCTGGCAATGGTTTCTTAGATCTGACTTCTGACAGCCAGAATAGGTAAGGTGTATTAAATTAATCTAAAAAGGCACCATACAACAGAGGACATGACCAACAGGAAGAAAATCAGTTTATAGAATGGGAGAAAATGTCTAATAATGGGGGGTTTGGTTTCCAAAACATGTTTGTAACTTCTAGCATTCAATAACAAAAAAGAAAAATTAATAACCCAAGAGGCAATAAAAACAAAAGCTAAGGATTTAACTAGATATTTTCCCCAAGGCAAAAATAGCCAATATATGTTCATCAGTTTTAAAACTTAGGAAAGATTTCCCAGATAGCACAGCACCCTGAATTTTTTTTATTTTCTTTCAAGAATAGCATACATTCACATATTTTTTAAAAATGTATTAATTTTTGCTATTTATTGTGTGTGTGTGTATATATGTGTGTGCATGCACAAACACATGCATGTGTGAGCATGTGCGTGTAGGTCCATGAACTATGATGGGCATGTGCAGGTCATAGGACAATTTAGGGCAGTCAACTTGCTTCTTCATTCTGCCATGTGAGTCTCAGGGATGGAACTTAGGATATCAGGCTTGGTAATGAGCACCCATATCTGCTCAGCCATCACACAGGTCTTTGTTCAAAAGTCTGTAGCTTTCTCAATCTATTGTTATTTTCAGTATCAGCTCATATAACCCTGGTCAAACGTCCTGATTTTTCAACTAATTGATTTATTATTTGCATCATCCACACTCAGAACCTTCTCCACTGTGATCCACTCTTGACTGGAGACTCTCAGGGGAATTCTACTAGACAGTGAGCTCAAGACAACCAGGAGACACATGTCAAACCAGGAGACAAATGTCAAAGAGTGTACATTGAGCCCTTCAGGACTTCCCACGGATTTTGGCTCTTTGAAAGTGCACATCAGGGAACATCTGAATTTGCTCATGACCCTAACAAAGGAGTTTTATCCTCAAATCTCCACTTCTGCTTTATGTTTCCACTTCATTTTGTATGAAATTTATTTCTGTTCTGAAGTCAGGTTTTTGTTTTGTTTTGTTTGTTTTGTTTTGTTTCATTTTAGTTGTTTCCCCACTGTGGGAAAGCTATGGACAAGGAACAGATTTCATTCCAAGCATAGTAGGTCCTTTACAATCTCTACTTAGTTCTTTATTTGTCTTCTTTTCTATTCCCTGTACCCAGCTACTTACCGTTTCAGCATTTTGCCTTGAAATGGTGTCTGGGTAATTCTGAGCACACATCCATGATACTGCCTCTGAGGTGCCCACCCTTGTGTAAGGCAAGTCTTGTCTTGTAGCTTGTCATAGTGGGCTTCCCATTCCCTGTTCATTTTTCTCTGAAAGTCTCCTTGAGGCCCATATCTCTTCAAAGTTTCTCCTTGCTATATTTTGAATTATTCCTTTGTCCCATAGTCCCCTAGTTAACATATCCCAAATCCCCTACCTTAGTACCTTATAGGGTGGGGCGTATCCTAGTATTGGTGAGCACTACCTCATAGACAGATAGAAGAAGCAGTTTCAGTAGTCCACTACATAACATGTTATTAGTTTTAAGCAGCAGCATCCCACCACTCTCATTCCCCTGTTATGATTTCTCACCGTTCTGGGCCTTGCCTATAGTCAGTGAGGAAGTTCTGCAGGCCTTTCATGCAGCTGTGGTCCAGTGTAGTTAGGACCACCAGCTTCTGTTTTCTTCCTCTATTAGATGTTGGCAGCACTGTAAGAGCCAGCCTTCTGAACTGGAGGAAGTGGATCCTCATTTTGATAGCCCAGTGTGGTCTCCCCCAAGGGCATTTTAAACACGCATGTATCCAGATAGCTTCATGAGATCTGGGATTCTTCCATAGTAGATCAGAGCATCAAAGGGAATTTCCCAATAAAGTGAGGCAGACAGGAACAACAGAGTGTGTCACAACACACAACAGAGATTCCAATTTGGATGCTTAAGTCACAGGTGCCTCTTCTGCCTCCTCTTTGATGGTACATACATCAAGGCTTTCCAGGGCTTTAGGGCAGGTAAATATATTTTACTTTTTTTATGTCAAGATTGTGGAAGATCAAACAGGGCCACACTAGTCATTTCTGGAGATCATAAACTATCACAAGTCTGAGATTCCATCTTACACAGGTTAGAATGGCTAAGATCAAAAACTTGAGTGATAGCACATGCTGGCAAGAAGGTAGAACAAGGGTAACACTCTTCCATTGCTACTGGGAGATCAAACTTGTACCACTTTGGAAATCAATTTGGTGGTTTCTTACAAAACTGGGACTAGTTCTACATCAAGACCCAGCTATACCACACCTGGACACATATCCGAAAGATGCTCCACCATCCCACAAAGACACTCGTTCAACTATGTTCATAGAAGCTTTATTTGTAATATCCAGAAACTGGAAACAACCTAGATATCCCTCAACTGAGAATGGATAAAGAATATGTGGTACATCTACACAATCAAATACTATTCAGCTATGAAAAACAAAGACATCATGGATTTTGCCTGCAAATGACTGGATGTTGAGAATATCATCCTGAGTGGGGTAACCCAGTCTCAAAATGACATGCACAGTATGGATTCCACTGTAAGTGCAAATTAGCCATAAAATACAGGATGCCCCTGCTATGCTCCACAGACCCAAAAAGGCTGGACAAGAAGGAAGGCACAAGCAAGGATGCTTGAGTCTCATTTGAAAGGGAGAATGAAATGGTCATGGAAGGCAGATGGAGGGAGGGAGCTGAGTGGGAGAGGAGATTAGGAGGGGAGTTGGAGGTTTGGGTGTTGGGTATGGGGAGAGAAAAGGAGAGGGCCAGATGGACATGAGAATGAATGGAAATCTGCAACTGATGGTAGGGAGAGGTAGGGGACATCTCCAACAAGAGACTGAGACCTGAGATAGGGGAGGCACCCGAGAATCAGTGGAGGTGCCTAAGCTGTGTCTCACAGCATTAGGTATATAAAGCCTTGGTGAAGCTGCCTCCTGTGGCCAGGCAGAAACCCCAATGGAGCCAGAGGGACACCAACCCACCCTCAAAATCTTCTACCCCAAACTAATCCTGTATACAAGAAATGCAGGATTGGGGATGGAACAGAGTCTGAGGGAATGGGCAACCAATAACTGGCTCAAATTGAGACCCATTCCATGGGCAAGCACCAATCCCTGACACTATTAATGATAATCTGTATGCTTGCAGATAAGAGTCTAGCATGGCTGTCCTCTGAGAGGTTCCAAACAACAACTGACTCAGACAGATGTAGACACCCACAACCAAACAGTGGATGAAGCTTAGGGACTCTTATGGAAGAATAAGAGAAAGGACTGAAGCCCCTAAGAGGTAGGAACTCCACAGGAAAACCAACAGAACCAACTATCGTGGAACACTGGGGCTCTTCAAGACTGAACCACTAACCAAAGAACAACATGGGCTGAACCTAGGCCTCTCCGCACAAATGTAGCAGATGTGCAGCTTGACCTTCATTCATGTGGGTCCTGAACAACTGGAGCAGGGGCTATCCCAAAAGCTGTTGCCTGTGTGTGGGATATGTTTTTCTATCTGGGCTGCATTCTCTGGACTCAGTGGAAGAGGAAGTGCTTAGCCTCATAGACACTTGAAGTGCCAGCGTCTGGGGATAACCATGGAGCCCCTACCTACTCAGCAGAGAAGAGGAGAAGGGGATGGGAGAAGAATTGTGGGAGGGGGTGACCAGGAGATGAGCAATGAGAGGGATTCAAAGTGATTAAGTAATAGATAAATATATAGAGAGATAGATAGATAGATAGATAGATAGATAGATAGATAGATAGATAGATACTACCACATTGATTTTTCTGTTATCTTGGGTCTTGGACTTTTCTAGGATGAACATTGTGGGGATGTGAGACAGGGATGAGCTTGAGAGTGCTGTATGAACCAGATGGCAACTTGAGGACGGGGACCACAGCTATAATGACTATGCAACAGTTCTAAGCCTGTTGTAGCTCTTGACCACTGCTGATGACCTTCGGCCATAAACTTCTGAAGTGACAGGGAAGAGTGTTTGCTTCAGGTTGGCTCCTTACTGGAGGTATTCATAAAAATAGACTCCCAAAGATCATGAGGTGTCTCCTGAAAAAGAACTGTGCAGATCTTAGTCCTAGCTCCTGCAGTTGTGGTGAGAGACAGACTGAATCAGTGTGGGACAGCTGCATGTGGAGACGGGGGGGGGGGTGCGTTTTTTCATTCCTATGACTTGATCTTTTTTTATTGAATTAAGATTTATTTTTATTATTGTATTTATGTGTATGTATGTATGTGTATCTGGGAGAAAATGCCCCATGTGGGTGAACCTGCAGTGGCTGGAGAGGGCTTGGATCTAGAGTTCCAGGAGGTTATGAGCCACCCTGTGGGTACTGGGCACCAAACACAGACCCTCTGCAAGAACATCAAGTCTTCTTAGCCATCTTACCTCTGAGCCATCGCCCCTGCCCCTGCCATTAGACAATTATTCTGGTCCTATAAGTCACTCTGCCTGAGGATGACTTGTGTGATGTATTCAATTTCAAAGAAAGTACAAAGAATTCTAAGTCACCAATGTACATAAGTCAGTCTCCAAGGTGTGTAGTCTCATAGTAATTCTCAGGCGCATGAAGCTGTGAGGCCTGGGGTCCCCGCTCTCCCGGGATGCATTCTTCACCTCTCTTAGGAACAGGAGAGTAAATGACTAAGGAAGTGACAGGAGCCAACCCAAGGCTCTTACTCTTCCCTTATCATTAACTCCTTTGTAGACATCCTTCCTTAAGACTAGGAGGGGAGTGTCTGCACTAATTAGTTTACTTTCAGTTACTAGACTGTAGCTATTAATTAGGGTAGTGGGAAAAAAAAAGAAAAGGCCTGCCAATTGTTTTGTACTTGCAAACTATTTCAGGGCTCAAGTCTTATATTTAAAGTGTCATAGGACTTCGTTTAAGGTAGGGGCACTCCTCCTTAATAAGCATCTGAAAAAGTAAACATTTTGCTTATGTCTTGTAAGCAGGAAGTGGAAGAGTCAGCCCTTAACCCAAAGCTATCTGCCTAGAGATGCATCTGGGGGACTTCCCAGGGAGCCCAGGAAGCACCACCCGCATTGGGTGGGAAGACATTAAGTAAGGAGACTCTTGCGGTTTAGGGAAACTTTTGGACCAGCTTAGGCTCCTTAAAGTCCTTAGCTATGATAAGAGATTTAAGGGCACCACAGCTGTGGTGAGCTTGGCATAATCTGTGCTTGTGGGACTGTGATTATGTGACCTTTCCTGCAGACAGCCCTCCCACTCTATCAAGGATTTAGATAAACCCTCTCTAGGTTTGTTTTTATCTGCTTTTTTGAAGTAAAGAACTATTTAATGTGAGTCTTACATTTAGGAATGTGCACACCAGCACATCTTCATGGTGTCTGAATGCTTCACTTCAATGTGACAAAATACAGTAGAACATGAAGTCAAAGGGATAGTTTTGGCACATCGTCTCAGAGAGCGCAGTCTATGACGTCGTTGAGCCTATGGTGGCACAATAACCCATAGCAAGAACATGTGACACAGGTTGTTATTTACTTCATGGCAGTGGAGAAGCAAGGAGAGAGATGTGAAGAGCTGAAAGTCCTGATATTCACATTCAAGCATGCTCCCACTAGGCTAAAGTACTTCTACAACTTCTAAATGTTTTATTGCCTCCCATGGCATCATGGAGCGGGGATCATGGTTTTGATCCATACACCTTTTAGAGACAGTTACCAAAGTCACTATGGTATCTTCCTTTAGCAGATATGGAAACAAGAAACCGGGAAGTCTCTGACACTCCAAGGATGCATCATTTAGGGGAAGCCAGGATTCAGATGTAAGAGCATTTTACTCTACATCAACCTTCTGCTGCCTGAAGGTTCCTTTGGGAAAGCCTTTTTTGCAGAATAGCATCCTTTCAAGCCACGCCCCCGGCTTCCATGTCCTTCCTTGCTCTAAGATTTTACTCTGATAACCACACAAACATAAAAATAACATCAATAAAAACAGGAAACAACAATCACTATTCCTTAATATCTCCTAACATCAATGGACTCATTTACCCAATAAAAAGATATAGACTAAGAGACTGGACTCCAGAGAACCAAATAACCCTGTTTAAAAAGGGAGTACAGAGCTAAACAAAGAAATGTCAACTGAAGAATACCAAGTAGCTGAGAAGCACCTAAAGAAATGTTCAACATCCTTAGTTATCAGGGAAATGTGAATCAAAACAACCCTGAGATTCACCTCACATCAGTCAGAGCGGCTAAGATCAAAAACTCAGGTGACAGCAGATGCTGGCAAGGATGTGGAGAAAGAGGAACACTCCTCCATTGTTGGTGGAATTGCAAGCTTGTACAACCATTCTAAAAATCAGCTTCGTGGTAAAATTGGATATAGTACTACCTGAGGACCCAGCTCCTGGGCATATGCCCAGAACATGCTCCAACATGTAATAAGGACACATGCTCCACTATGTTCATAGTAGCCTTATTTATAATAGACAGGAGCTGGAAAGAACCCAGATGTCCTTCAACAGAGGAATGGGCACAGAAAACTCGGTACATTTACACAATGGAGTACTACTCAGCTATTAAAAACAATGAATTTATGAAATTCTTAGGCAAATGGATGGATCTGAAGGATATCATCCTGAGTGAGGTAACCCAGTCACAAAAGAACAAACATGGTATTCACTCATGGATAAGTGGATATTAGCCCAAAAGCTCAGAATACCCAAGATACAATTCACATGAAGCTCAAGAAGAAGAAAGACCAAAATGTTGATACGTTGATCCTCCTTAGAAGGGAGAACAAAATACCCATGACAAGGGTTACAGAAACAAAGTGTGGAGCAAAGACCGAGGGAAAGGCCATCCAGAGGTTGCCCTACCTGGGGATCTATCCCATATACAGTCACCAAACCCAGACACTACTATGGATGCCAACAAATGCTTGCTGACAGGAGCCTGATATAGCTGAGGGGCTCTACCACTCTACCAGTGCCTGACAAATACAGAGGTGAATGCTGTCAGCCAATCATTGGACTGAACATAGGGTCCCCAAAGGAGGAACTATAGAAAGGACCCAAGGAGCTGACAGGGTTTGCAGCCCCATAGGAAGAACAACAATATGAACCAATCAGTACCCCCAGAGCTCCCAGGGACTAAATCACCAACCATAGAGTACACATGGAGGGACTCATGGCTCCAGTCGCATATGTAGCAGAGGATGGCCTTGTCGGTCATCAATGGGAGGAGAGGCCCTTGGTCCTGTAAAGGCTTGATGCCTCAGTGTAGAGGAATACCAGGGCCAGGAAGCAGGAGTGGGTGGGTTGGTGAGTAGGGGGAGGGGAGAGTGGAGGAGGGGTTGGAGGGGAAATGAGGAAAGAGGATAACATTTGAAATATAAATAAAGAAACTATCTAATAAAAATAGAAATGAAGAAAAAATGATTTTACTCTGAAATCCCTTTGTCTGAGCTCCTTAAAATCTGTTTCCTCCTATGAAGGTCTCAAGAATTTCAGCTTTTCCCCCAAGTCCTCCCTTCATCAGGGGACCTGAGACTAGGAAAGCTTCAGGTACAGTTCCCAGCCACCCCCGTCCCTATTTTTGCTTTTATTTTTAACTGCACTTTCTGGCAGGAGCCCTGTTTGTCCTGACTCGTGTCTGGTGTTATGAGTCACCAGGGGGATATAATATGCTGATTGCTGAAGCAGGTTATTACTTTCTTCTTTTTCTATGACTCATTCTTTTCAAAATCTCTAATTTATGATAAAAGTCAGTTAGATGTAAGCACAGAAACAGTTTCCAATGGGCTGTCTTATTGTGCCTGGGCCCACTCTGTCTGCTTTACCTCTTGGGGAGAACAATGTGAAGCAGTGTGCTTCTTAGAGAGCTACAGCTGGAGACCTGAAACCACCACTACATCCCAACCCAACAGGGCAACTGCTGAGCAGGGATGGGGTATAGGGCATCAGAGGAGTCAATGATGTAGCCACCAGAGAAAAGAACATTTTGTATGGGATATGGTGAAGGTGTCCTACATGTGTGAATCAAAAAGGCTAAGAGCCAAGGAGAAAAGATTTAATTTACAATGTTCCTCCTGAAGGGACCTTGTACACTCTCATCCCTTTCGCCTAACAATGAAAACAGAGCCAACTCACACTCAGAAAGAAACATAGTTCATGGGATTACAGTGTCAAGTACTAAGAACAATTGCTAGTTTAGAAGGAGATAGGAGTTTCTGTGGAGGCTGGTAGGATGGTCTGTGTCTTATGTGCATGTTTCTGTGGCTTGGTTACAGTGTGTGCATGTACACATGCATCTGTGTGCATGTGTGTGGAGTTAGAGTTGTGTGTCATCTACAATTGTATCCCACTAGAATTCAATGGACCTGCCAGGATAGATGGTCTAAGGACTCTAGGGATCATCTTGTCTCTGCATCCCTTCTCTTTACAGGGCTGGAGTTATAGATGCACACTACCATGCCCAGTTTGTACACAGGTGCTGAGGACCCAACCTCAGGTCTGTGTGCTTATGTGGCAGGTACTTTACCAGCTGATCCATCTCCCCAGCCCCCAGAGATGGGGATTTTTTTAATCATCCCTTTTGTTTTAATAACAAAGATCAGAGCTGGACCATACTTTTTCCTTATTGAATGTCTTCTATGGTTCCTCAGACCTAGCATCCTCAGACCAAGCCTATGCTGATGAGAACCCTCTGTACCTACACCTTTAAGAACCTTAACTTTACTGTCTGATGACTGAAGAAGGCCTGTGTTCCAATTTCTCCAAGAACCAGAGGAAAAAAATATGATGAGTTTATCTCTGTGCCACCATGTTCTTAGGAGGGCAAACTCCCAACTCTAATTTGGTCCCATCTGTTGTCTGCACAGCTGCCCATCCTCAGCCTCTTTGGCCTATGGTGGAGGCCCTTGTCTGACAAGAATCATCATCTAAGAGGCTGCATCTGTGCTCTTCAGTACCATGGGCTGCTCATTTGTGTCAGCCTCTGTCTGGCAAATTAGCTTGTCAATGCTGCTACCTGGAAGCCTGACATAGTGCAGTGGCTGGAATGGTCCATGATTTTCTCCCAGTGTCAGTGCCCTGATTGTTTGAGAATGAAGTGCTTCTCCCTAAAGCCCAAATGTTAAAGCCCTACCCTCCAGGGTGGTTGTAGAGATAATATCCTGTGGAGATGATTAACGGGAAATGAGGTCCTCAGAACAGAGCTCTCATCGTAGAAGACTGGCATCCTCGTGAGAAGAGGAAGAAGCAACAGACATGAGCATGTTCAGTGGAAAGTCCCTGTAAAGATGTCACAAGGAAGTGACCATACAGAAGCCAAGAAGAACCTTGACTTTAGACCTGCAGGCTTGAGCACTGGAAAAGTAAACTGTGCTATTGAAGATGTCCTCCACCTGTAGATGGTTTCCTACTGTGGCAGCCTGACTGGACAATCCACCCTTCCATATCATCATTCTCTTGTCTAAGACCTCTTCAGTCAGCTACCATTTCCTCTATCTGGTGCCAAGTGCATGATGATCCCTCCATTCACTCCCAGAGGTATTTCAGAACTTTCTCTCTTTCTATTGCTTTTTCTTTGCTCCCTCTACTTTCATGCAGTCCCCCAAGTTTCTTCACTTACCATTCCACACCACGAGTCATAGTTACCATTGCTCTTGACTCCAAGATCAGATCTGTCATTTCTCTCCAAGACTCACTTTCCATTCCTATAGAGAACATATTTGGCATAAGTGCTGAGGTCTTCAAAGAACTTATGACTTCTCCTGATCCAAGGTTTTCAGAGTTGAGTTTATGGTAAAGATATCAACCAGCAAGAAGCAATTCCAAGATGCTGGCTGAGCTGTGGTCTGAGGAGGAAGGTGCAGAGGAGCAACCTCTGCCTAGTGATGTCCAAGTAAAATATCTGGTGAGAGTGATACTTTGGCTGGCCTTGAGGGGTACGTAAGTGAATTCAAGAATGAAGAGGATAGGAAGGAGCCCCAGAGAGCAGAATCTTGTGGGAAGCCATGAGGAGGTGGACATGTAGGAAAGATGAGTTCAAGAAAGCATGGCTTATGGTTCTTGGTCCAAGTTCATGAGAAGTGCTGTGGTGGGTAGTCACACTGTATATGACCGTAGATCACTAATGAATTTACAAGTCACTCTCTAGATGGCCATGGACAGTTTATGGGCCCCTGTTTCCATGTTGTTTCTGAGAAAGTCCATGATAGATGGCACACATGAATCCTGTGGTGTTTTAGTGAGATATTTACTGGGGTTGAGAAGGAGTTGTGAATTAGACACAGCCCCTTTCCATACCTCCTTTCTGCATAAATGCTTTGGTAAAATGACATCATCCAGGGCATGTGTGTGTGTGTATTCATAAGTATGTGAATGCAAATATTATATACATTCATCCAGAAGCCAAATGTCAACCTCAGATATCATTTCTCAGGTACCACCCACCTTATTTGTTGGGATAGGATATCTTAACTTGGAACTCACCAAATCAACTTGGCTGGCTGGCCAGTGACTTCAGGTCTCAATGACCTGCCTGTCCCTTCTTCTCAGCATTGGAGAACAGCAGTATGCCACTATATGTTGCCTTTCACCTGGATTCTAGGGGATTAAATTCAGGTCTTCAAACTTACAAGCATTACTCTAATCTTACCATGGAATTAAAAAAAATACCACTCACCCACACATACTCTCTAAGTTCTCACTGTCCAGAAAAAAACAATACAGTGGGTTTTCACTTTTTCAGGCAGATTTGGCGACTATCCGAGCTTTGGTTGAGCCGCCAGATCTGTGTTCCTTCTTCTGTGTTCCTCCCTCAAATGCTCAGTAGACATTTTATAGGGAAATAGAAACAACTTAATGTATTTTGATAACTTATTTGCTGACCTTGGGATAAGGTCCAACGATTGTCTGCATGAGCTCAGGCGAAAACAATTCTACTTTAGCAACACTAACGTTTGCCTTTCTGAGTGAGCTAAGTAGATTACATGAATAAGAAAAACACGTGTGCCTGTAGGCAGAGCAATTAACTCAGTTAATGTTGGCCAACTTTTATAAGAATAAATAGTATTTTTAAATCCATTTAACTTTATTACTTATTCCATTTGTTAAGAGTTATATATATATATATATATATATATATATATATATATATATACATATATAATGGATTTTAGTCATTTCTATGCCCATTGTCCTGTCTGTCCCTCTCCAGCTCCCACTGGATCTTTCTTCATCCCAGGAAGCTCCCTTCCTATTTTAATGTTTCTCTGCATGTGTGACCCAAATGAGTTTAGTTAGGGCTTCTTGGGTGAGAGTGAGCGGGATGTTAGGGCATAGACAGCATATCAGTAGTCACACCATTAAAAAAAGCAGGCAACCTCTCCTCAGCCACCATTAATGACTACCAGTAGTCTTCAGGGAGGGCTGGAACATCGTGGGCAGCTCTCTTCCACTCATGATGGAAAGGTATTGGGCTGAATCTTATGCAGGAAGCAGTCAGATCATGAATGCCAAATGTCAAGATGTCTTCGCAAACTTTTT
Organism: Mus caroli; assembly: GCF_978045245.1. Taxonomy (NCBI): domain Eukaryota; kingdom Metazoa; phylum Chordata; class Mammalia; order Rodentia; family Muridae; genus Mus; species Mus caroli. The sequence continues at coordinate 13,195,919 of NW_028227269.1, forward strand.
CAGGTCATCCTACTACTCATACTTTTTTTTCCCTGCCTCCTCTTCTACTGTGTTCACTTAACCTTGGAGTGGACCTGCTACTCAAGGCCACCAATAATATCGTTTCAATTGTAGATCAATGTGTGTGTCTATCTGTGTGTGTGTGATATAAAGCAAAGCAGGGTTTATTAATTTATGCATTCCTTTGTTCAGACAATAGTCTCCAAGCACCAATATCCTCTAGGTCAGTAGTTCTCAACCTTTCTAATGCTGTAACCCTTTTAATATAGTTCCTCACATTGTGGTGACACCCAGCCATAAAATTATTTTTGTTGTTACGTCATAACTATCATTTTGCTACGTTTATAAATAGTGCTGTAAATGTCTGCTATGCAGGGTATCTGAATGACCTGTGAAAAGGCCATTCAACTCCCAAAGGGGTTGCACCCCACAGGTTGAAGACCACTGCTCTAGGTCTTAGGAGATGTGAAGGGGTGGAAGAATGAGAGCTCAGTGGTTTTAAATCACTTTCTGCTTGTGTAGATGTCTCAAGTCTGGTTCTTAGCACCCATCACAGGTGACTCACAACTCTAACTCCAGGAATTTGATGTCCTTTTCTGACCTCTGTATACACATGAGCACACACACACATGCACACACACATATCTTTAAGGGAAATAAAAGTTTTGAAGAAATCATGCAAATCAGAAATGCTATGTATGCTCTTTGATTACTTCTTCATATGTGTTCTGGGCAGCTTTATATCAACTTGACACACGTTAAAGCTAAAGTCATTTGAAAGGAAGGAACCTCAAGAAAATGCCTCTATAAGACTGGGCTATAGGCAAACCTGTAAGGCATTTTCTTAATTACTGGTTGATGGCCCCAGCCAGCCTATTATGGGTGAAGCCATCCCTGGGCTGATGGTCCTGACTTCTATGAGAATGCAGGAAGCCATGAGTAGGAACCCAACAAGCAGCAGTCCCCAATGCTCTGTGCAGTACCTCCTGCCTCCAGATTCCTGCCCTGCTGCCCTGTGTGAGTTCCTTTCCTGGCTTCCATTGGTGATGAACTGTGGTGTGGAAGTGCAAGCTGAATAAACCCCTTCTCCCCCATTTGCTTTTGGTTATGGTGTTTCATTGCAGGAATAGAAACCCTAATTATGTCATTTCTTCTGTAGAGAAACAACACAGACAATGTAATCTTCCCTCTCCTTTATTTGCTTGGGTTCTTTATTAATAGTTCAGTAAACTTCAGTCATAATTCTTCATCAGCAGTGTCATGTCAGATTTGGAGAAAAACTGGTACCATATTTGCTTTATTATAAGGTGCAAGATTTTAAGACACTCTGCATTTTCTTGCACAGAAGTCATTCTTAAAATTTGTTGTCAAGTCAGTATTTGTCAGCAGCTCTGACAGCCCCTGGTGTGCTGGTATGATGGGAGTTTGCTGTTTTCCAAGTGTTGGTATTTCTCATCATCTTAGCAGGAAATCCGAAAAGCTATTTTCATAACTACCACATCTGATTTCTTTCTGAAAAGAAAAAGAAATGTGGGGCATTCTAATTGTAGATGCTGCATTATCAACATTGCTGCATTGGAAGGGTGAAACTTATGTTTCAAATTATCTGCTTAGTGTTTTACATGTTTGATGATTGGAGGGGTTTTCCACAGATTAGATCCTGATTCTGCGCATTCAAGATCCAGTTTTATTCTCTGCAACCCACACAGTCCCAGGCCTGGGGACAAATTTATTTTGTAGATCAACCTCTGGCCCTCCTGTTTTGTGTAAGGGCACTGGGTGCATCCACACAGTGTGTGGTAGGTCTGATTCTAGAAGTTATTCCTACATGAGGACCGTTAGCTCTAGAAAGACAGTGTATACATAAGTTCATGTCAGCAAGCCCAAAGTGCCACTGCCAGACATCCTGCTCAGTTCAACACACAAAGTACCAATTGATACAATACTGCTACACTACAGTTGATACAATACTGCTACACTACAGTTGATACAATACTGCTACACTACAGTTGATACAATACTGCTACACTACAATTGATACAATACTGCTACACTACAGTTGATACAATACTGCTACACTACAGTTGATACAATACTGCTACACTACAGTTGATACAATACTGCTACACTACAGTTGATACAATACTGCTACACTACAGTTGATACAATACTGCTACACTACAGTTGATACAATACTGCTACACTACAGTTGATACAATACTGCTACACTACAGTTGATACAATACTGCTACACTACAATTGATACAACTGATACAATACTGCTACATTGCAATTGATACAATACTACTACACAACAATCGATACAATACTGCCCACTACAATTGATACAATTCCCACTACAATGGAATGTGGCAAAAGGGGTATGAGAAGAGACTGTGATGGTCTGCACAGAAAGTGCAGAGTACAGAGTTGAAATTTCATTTGATTCTCCTCATATCTAAGAAGCGTTAAATGGGATAACAAAGACCACATGCTAATCGCCAGATTATGATCTGGAACACAGGTTTTATATGAAAACAGACCTTCTGTTGCTACAAAGGCTGTCAGGACCCAGGTGTGGAATCCCTCTTTTTTTTTCTTAACCTATTTGGCACCCAAGCTATTGATTAACTTATGTGTTTTGGTTACTAAAATGGTTCTGGATCAAGAATATTTTGTACCCAAAACCCATCCACCAGAGTGTGGGTCACCCTCTCCTGGTGTGAAATACCTGAGCCTGAAGACATCTTGCCTCTGGCCCAGCCCAAGCTTACCACAAAACAAGGTGCCAGAGAGCAAAGTGAGCTGAGGTTCCACTGAGTCTGAGGATCTGACAAATGATACATGTGTCTTTTTAATGGCAGAGTCTCAGAGTGAGCAGAGGCCTCGTGAAAGTCTATAGGAGCTATGCCCTTGATATTATTCAGTTTAGGTTCCTTAGAGATCCATCCTCATGCTCCTAACAATGAAACGGTTTTCCATGATGAACACAGTCAATAGCACCAGCATGGCCTCATCAGTCATCAGCCCTTGGACCTCTGGAGAATATTGACTTCTCCAGAGTAGGAGAGAAGGATATGTTGACATCTGTCTCTATCTGTATCTTAACCTTGTAGCTCATCTCTGTATCTATCCATATCTGTATAGAGAGAAAAGCTTTTGTATGAGCCATCACAGAACCCTTCCTAGCTTCCCCAAACACATTGCTCAGACAAGAGAAAATGAACTCTTTGATGATTCTCGTCAGTCTGGATCCATTTAGAAACATCTTTTGGTGTTTCAAATAGAGACTCTAACTAGAGGGAAGACCTTATAAGGGCAGGGAGACCAAAGGGGCAGATAAAGATGAAGAGGAATGAAAAGGAAAACAGGTCTGATCAGGGATCAGGATGTGCTAACACACTTGTGGTTGGGCATGCAGACTGCTGTTTCTGACCTCCTAGAACATTCTTGTAGGCATGATGCAGGGCCTAGGGCAGGATTTCCAAATAGGTGCTACCCCTGCTCTGAGGCCTGGGTCTGTTTAACTCTCATACACCTACAGTATCCACACTGTCAGGAAGCAATGACTCTCTAGCTCTACCCCTGACTCACTCACTGTTTTCTAGTAACAGATGCTAGAAAGACTCCTATTTGCAAGGGACCTTGGGAAATGTAGTCTGCGAACTTCCACCTTTGGCTATTGACACCGTGTCTTGCACTGTGTGGGGATTCTTGAAGCTACTGTTCCTAAATATCCTGCTGATGTCTTCATGGTTCTTTTTGTCGCATCTTTGTCAAGACAGAAATAAAGGTTAAATAAGTTAATCTGTTGCCAAGCAACTTCGCTTCAGTTCGGCATACTTCTTGCTCCAAGCAAAACTGCTTTATTTCTTCAGCAGCAAGAGTGCTGGAAGGAATTACGGACACACCTACACTGCTGATAGGATTTCTTTTGTGGGGCAACACTCCTTTCTAAAAATGTGCTGATTTGTATTACATTGGCCAGTGCCTCTGTGAAGCTAACAGAAGGACGGGGCTTGCCTCCCACCTTGCTACTTTTGGGAAGTGCTGTTTATGCAATCTATCCTGCAGACTTCATTTCCTGCTTTGAAAATCAAGTAAATTTTATGTCTTGGATAGAACATCAACTTCTCTTGCTTTTCAATGCATTTATAGTAAGTGTTAATTATACTCTACTTTCATATCTATTCCCGGGGGAGGGGGATATCAAAGCCAGTTTAAAAAAAACTCATGGACTTTTTTTTGTTTGTTTTTGTTTTGTTGAGACAAGGTTTCTCTGTGCAGCCCTGGCTGTCCTGGAACTCACTCTGTAAACCAGGCTGTCCTTGAACTCAGAAATCCACCTGCCTCTGCCTCCCAAGTGCTGGGATTAAAGGCATGTGCTGCCACCACTGCCCAGCAATCATGGATTTTTGGGTGGGAGCACTCCAAATCAGTTGGCTGTTCTCTCTCATTTTTCCTTGAGGAAACTGACATGCAATCACACCATGCCTTCTCTGCCTGTACCTGAATCTACACAGAGACTGAGTGGATTCCATTGGTTATCCCACTGCTGGCAGCTGCTCTTCACAGAGATTTTCATCTATTGGGAAAGCTCTGGGTTGACTTTCCCCTTTTTTCTCCTTGCAGCTCATTGCCCTAACTCTAGATGAAGACATGAGAGGTGAAGAAGTTCAGTGGCCTTCCTGCCAGAGTTAGAGCAGCTGTTGTTGGAGACAGGCGTCAAACCTAGGGGTGTCGGTACTCATATTACAGAGCCGGCATGCTACCAAGATGGTAGCACTCAGAGAGCTTGGGTGGTGTCTGCTCTCTACCTAACATGATCATGACACAGTTGCTGAACTATAAGAACATTTGTGTTACCCACTTTCTAAACCAGTGTACAGTTGGTGTTTGCTCATGGCTAGACTCACTGTGACACTAACTGAAATACTTCCACATGCCCAGCTACAGGATACAGGTCTCCAGACAGAAGTTCATGGAGCTGTGAAGCTTCACCCTTGTAATACTGAGTCAAGACTGCAGAACCAAACAGGATATCTATTTCAAGGCTGTTGGGAAATTCTGACCCTGAGCTGGATTGCTCTACCTACTCAACTGCTTGGCTTCAAATTTTAGGAAATAAAATACTCTGTCATTCCGTGTTCTTTATTTACTGCATTTATATTTTAATTGGCATATGAAATATGGCATTTTCATTAGCTCATTTTATACAAATATGGCATTCTCCCTTTCCTATAGTTCTTCTCCATCTCCTCCATCCTGCCTCACCTCATCTCCCTGGCTCTTCCCTGCCTACTACTGCTCTCATGGCATTTGTATGCATACAAATTGGTTTTAAGTCTAGATTCCACATACATCAGAAAACATGTGCTATTTTGTCTTCTTACATCATCCTTTCTTGTTTCAGCCCCTACCCACTACCATTATCTTTAATATCCAAGAACCAAGAGGAAAAAGCCTATTTTAAAATTTTCCTTTATATTTATTTTGGTTTTGGCCAGTTTTCACACTTGTACATTTTGAGAGCAATAGTTAAAACAGAAATAGGCATTTTCTGCTATTATTTCACTTCAGAGGCCAAGAAAGAGAAGCAAGTGAGACCACCATCTGGTTGAGTGTTTTAGGGATTTTCTAAACAAAAATACTAACCTTGGGCTGGAGAGATGGCTCAGCAATTAAAGTTCTTGTTCCCAAAGCAAGAAATCTACAGTTTAGAATCCAGAACTCATGTAAATTCCAGGTAACATAACAGCACACCAATAATTCCAGCTTGAGAAGGCAGAGACAGGATCCCTGGACTCTGCTGTCTGGGGAAACTACTAGCCCAATTGGCTGGCAGTATCTATCAAAAAGGCTCAAGTCTAAATTTTCTTGTGGCTCTTCTATCTGCCTCTAATCTAGGATTTGGTTAGACTGACCTGAGACAGTATATTTCATTTCTTTCAGAACCAAGGGCCTGTTTACACTCTGGCAAATCTTTTCCTCCACGATACACAGCAGATTCTGGCAGAAAAAGATGCCCTTTAGAGGCAGAGGGCAGGTGTTTAGATAGTTACTATGGCCAGGTGTCTGTTTCCTTCCCACTTGCTTAGATGTCACTGCCTTTTGAAAAACACATTTCTGTTTATTTAATTGAAAATATTCTACACATGCAAGATAACAAGCATGATAGCAACCAGCATTCACAACTGTTCCCCCCTCCCCCGCTTTATTTTAATTGAAGTGGACACTACTCATAATTATCAAGTCCATTCTGAATTCTTGAAGGTCATAGGCAGAAAAAAAAAAACTCTTGGTGTCAGTAAATATTCACTCAGCTGTTTGTGGATGTTGGTGAGTGTGAGTAACTGTGAGGAATGGGGAAGGGGTGAGATTATTGATGACCTTTTCATGATCCTGGTTAACGTTAAAGGGGAGTTAGGATCGGCAGAGCTGTTCTAGTTTGTAAGCTGTTAGGTTCTGGAGCTAGCTGCAGTGACCTCAGAAATCATCTTCCTGTTCACTCTGACAGACAATGTTTCCCTGAGCTGCTGACTTCACACTGTTATAGAAGGGGTGGGCTGCTTACAAGGGAAGCTAGGAAAAGAATAGTAATAGTGTAGATCACAGCTCTAGTCGTGTAGAACCAGTTTAGGTTCACAAGTCACTGAAGCACTGAAGGCACATTTTTATCCCCAGAGCCCCACACTGCCACTAAACAGAGATCGGGTAAACCAAATTGGTATTCTCTTAGCATCCTGGACTAAAAGGGTCAGAGTTTCTCAGTTTGAAAACCAGAAAGTAGTACCGGATGAGGGCATTACAGAGGGCCTGGGGACAGTCAGGCTTTCAGTCCATCTGTCTGTCCTTCCCTCCCACTTCCCTTCCATTTTAGCTCTCCATATGCTTATTTGTGACACCTGGATAAGCATTTAATACACATGTGCTTCTCTAACTCAACATTTAATGAGAATCACACAGACTTTTCAAAAGCTTTAGAAGAGATCAAAGGACCAAAGCAAACATCCCTGGGCAGGGGCTGGGGGTGGTCAGTCCTTGGGGAGAGCTCACATCCAGACCTAGAAAGCTCCTTGCCTGTTAATGGCCCAGGAAATGTCTTCCATGCAAGAAAGAACAGCTATCCCTTCTGCTGGTATATAGGACAGCATGCCAATTCAAACTCAGATTTTAAAAATGTTTCCTTTTACACTGGCAACCCCCACTTCCTGCAGCAATCTTTCTCACTCTGCGCCCTCAGCCAGCTTGTTTCCATTCCATAACACTCAGCTCAAACCTCACCTCGGGGGAAGCTCATCACTCACAGCAAGTGGTTCTTCCAGAACTTTCCTCTAGCTCTTGGAGGGAGAATTGTAAGAGACTCTGCCTTATTGATTTCCCCATCCAGTTCAGTACCTGTAAAGAGTTCTCTCCAGAGATTATCAACTGATTAAGTCAGGGGATGAATGAATAATTGACAAGTTATTCTCTGCATTTGAATTTCTGGTAGATGGAACAACTCCAAGCCTGTCTCACCTAACTCATTCACATTTCCCAGTAAGATGATCATAAGAGACCTGATTTCTAGAATTTTCAATTTCTCCTGAGCTTTGGGGTCAGACCCATGTAATAATCTGAAATAATAGACCTAATATCACATGCCCAGTTGCTTAACGGAATTATGGTATGAATAAACTTCTTCCAGGTTCTCAGGACATGGACCAGTGGGTGTGACTTTTCCTAAGGATCTGTGAACAACTGTCTGCTTCCACAGTCAGGGCACAGAAAGCAGACCAAAGGAACGATTACACCTAATTACAGCTTGGTGGATGAATGAGGCTGCTGAACTTACAGATAAACAGATGATTCCAAGACAGTTGTCACTGAAAAGCCCCATCCAGCACAGACTATGTCCCCAGAGCTCTGGCTGCCCTTGACATTCCTGCTTGAGGCTCTGAGTGTTAAGATTTCATCTGTGTCCCACTGCACTCAGCTTAATTTTCTTGTAATTTCTGGTATCCATTTTTAATACTTTTCTTCATTTGTTCTTGCAGAAATCTCTCTCTCTTTTCCCCCCTCTGTGTGTGTGTGTGTGTATGTGTGTGTGTATGTGTGTGTGTGTGGTGTATGTGTGTCTGTATGTGTGTCTATATATGTGTGTGTGTGGTATATGTATGTGTGTGTGTATGTGTGTGTATATATGTATGTATGTGTGGTATATTTGCATGTGTGTGTATGTATAAGTATGGTGTATGTGTGTGTATGTGTGGTGTATGTGTGTGTATGTGTACCTGATTATATAACCATTTGATATACATTTTTATATTCATTCCCCAGATCCTCAAACTAAGTATAGTTACAGCTGTATTCGCTAAAATATATTTATTTTTAAATTTTATGTATATGAGTAATTTGCCTGAAAATATGTGCACCACATGTATGTGTGTACCTACAGAGATCAGAGAAGGGAATCAGAGCCCCTGAAACTGGAGTTATAGATGGCTTTGAAACACTATGCCAGTGCTGGGAACTAACCCCAGGTCCTCTGCAAGAGCAACATCTATTCTTAATTGCTGGGTCATCTCCCCAGCCCCTAACAATTAGATTCTTTAGTTTTCTTATAGCCCCACAATCTAATCCTCTATCTCTGTTTTCAGGTCTAGCCTCTGACTCTTAAGAAGTGCAAGTTCTCATTAAGTGCTTCTATACCAATGCATGCCCTCAGCCAATCTGAGACATGACCTGCAAACATTTCCAGGAGAGCTTGTGAAACCTCTGCCCAGGTGCCTCCTGCTGGGTGGAATCTGGTGGATCTGTGGCTTTCGATCTACACACAGCCAAGTTCTATGGGACTTCTTTGCATGGAAAGGTAACACACCCAGGATGATGTCCAAGGCCAAAGTCCCTGAGAGTGTGGATATATGGATGTTGTTTCTGCCAGTGAGAGATTGCAGTGCTCTTCGTCTTGTTTAGAACGTCGGTCGAATTGAACCCTCAGGTGCCTTCCTTCCCTTTCTTCCCTGCACTCTTTCCTGTCCCTGTCCTCTGAGACTTGAGCACATTTCCCAGAGCTGGCATCTCTGCAGTCATCACTATGATGATCATTTTCTCAACTTAGCAACACATCAGCTGTGACAGCGTTCACTCTGTTGGCCTTTCAATGACATGGTTGAGCAAGTCCTTCTCTGAGCTAACATTTCACACAGCTGAGGATTTATCTACCAGGGAAGCTAATAGGAAGAAACTGTGGAAATTCATCTCTAGGTACTTGTGTCAGGTTCCTGTCCAGGGATAGCCCCAAATGAATGCCACACACATACACAGGTCTAATCACATACTTGACCCCAGGAATGAGCTTCCAAGAGACAGCAGGTCAAACAAGTGTCTCCCTGTGGGAGATATTTCCATGGAGTTCCCCGTGAAAAACAAGCTAGCTGCTCATGTTCCCTGTGTAGCTATCTTTAAGTTCTTCTGAGAAGCCAAAGGGCCACAGTCCCAATGTCCCAAGTCCATGGTATTTAGTTACTGTTAATAGGGCCCCATTCAGACGACTGTGCTGAGGCCTGACCTTCAGGCTTGTGGGTTTTGTTTTTGAACTCCAGGCTGGGGTTTGGAACAACAAGGTTAAACACCTGAAACAACAGAATTTGCCTAATCTAAAGCGATCTATTCCCTCACCAGAGATCACTCTCTGTGTTATTTTTATTTTTAAAGGGAGTTAACATTTAACACAAGCGTTAGCATGTTCCCACCACTCTGAATGGGTCTGTTTGTTTCCACTTGATTCTCTGTTACACTGTTGAACCTGAGTTTCTGCCTGTTAGGTTTACCCTCTAGGTTCAGGGAAATTTTGAGTATTAATTAGGATCAAAGACCCTGAAGTTTGAAAATGTTTTTCAACCATGTACCTCAGTTAACAGTTTCTTAAAACATTTAGCAATTCGGCAAGCCTGATTAAGATGTGAACAGAAGTGCTACAATTGGTATGATGATGATTTTTAAATTCCTATATGAAGCAAGGAATGACCAGTTGTGCACGTTGTATTAAGCACCTTGGGAAAATGTCCAGGGATGAGTGCTTCTCACATTGGTCAGCAGCAGCAGGAGCTGAGATTCTGACAGATGCAGATTTCTGGGTCCTACCTGGAATCTGTTGAACTGAAAATTTACCAGAGATTACTGAGTGAGTCTGGGAAGAAAGCTTAGTCAGAAAGCCTGCCCAATGCTGAAGACCGGAGTCTGATCCGCATAAGAAGAAGCCACGGAATAAGCCAGACATGGTGGTCTGGCCAGGCTAACTAATCTACCAACCCCATGTCCCAGTGAACAAACCTATCTCAAAAAACAAGGTGGAAGCCACCAAGAAATGATGCTTGAAGGTGGCCGCTAGCTCCCAGATGCTCATATGCACAGCACTGTACCAACTCCCTCCTCGGACACACATTCTGGGATAGGCCCTAGCAACGTGAATGGGAAGACGGCTTTACGGGTAAAGTGATTATTTGCCCTGCAAGCCTGAGGACCTGACTTTGAATACTTAGGACCTACATCAAGTTAGGAGTCCTGCACTTCTACAATCCCAGTGCTCCTATGGTGAAATGGAAGGACAGACAGACTGGGAACTCAGGGGCCAGATATTCTAGTGCATGAAACTGTCAACAACAGTCCTTATGTCAAAAGGTGGAGAATGAGGCCTAACACCTGCTGTTGTCCTCTGACAAGGATATGCACGCCAGGGCACGTGTGCTTCCCTCACGCTTCAGACACATACACATATGTGCCTGACTGGCACACACATACAATGTCAATAGCAACATAGCCCCATGGGCTGTGAATGGCTTTACAGATATCAAGGATGGAAGCTTTCTATCTCTGCAGTTGGAGTAACAAAAATAGCTGACGTTCCTCACTTCCTCCAAATCAGCTGAGCACTTTGCCAGGAATGAAGAAGCATTGCAGGAATTTCACCTTGAGGAAACATACACTAGACACATTGACTGAGTTTCTGCCTGTTAGGTTTAGCTTCTTGGTTTAGTTCTGCATATTTAGTTCTTAGCTTTATTAGGAACTGTGGGGAAAATGTCAACTTTCTCTTTGAAGTGAAACGTAAGAGTAACAAGCAGCTCATGGTCATAAGACAGCTTGTGAGCATCCAGGGAAGGCAGGGTGGATGCTCTAGGAGAGCTTATGCGTGCCTTTTGCAGTAAGCCCAGCCTGGCTGTAAAGCAGGTTGTCTCTTTGGTGAATTCCGCTTGCTATTACACTAGCCACCTGACCTATGGGAAAGAGAGACTAATTGGAGGGTTCAAACATTGTTGGTGATGATGGGAAGAGCCAAGTTTTGTAACTAGTAACATTACTGTTCTTTCCAAGTGTGATGTTTATAAACTCTTATTTGGATTTTCACGTTTTTAATATCTAATTCAATTACAGAGGGTCTGTCTCTAGCAAAGCCAGTTATGGACAAAGCACAATTAAAAAAAAAAAAGTTTAGGAGACAGAGCAAGGTGTGACTAAGAGAGAAGCTGGTAGATGAAGGAGAAGAGGTGACAACTTTGCACTTTAAAGAAAGACACCTGGGCCAGGTGGGGATCAGAAGAGGCTGACCCAGCCCAGGCACCCCTGGGACATAAGCAAAGCAGTTGGAGGAAAGCAATGGGAGGGAGGCAAACCCCATTCTCTCCATTCACACTCTCCAGTGAGCACACCAAGCTCTGGCTACTTCATCTTCAGCATCCAAGTTTAAAGGAAACTTGGACAAATAGGAGTCAATCCTAGATAGCCAGAACCCTAACATCTGAAGAACCATTCAAATAAGGGAGTAACAGCCACAGGGAAGGTGAAGCCCAGCCAAGAGGAAAGTGGAATGAAGATTCTGTTTTTACAGTCAAGAGAGCTGAAAACATATCAAGCCATCTGTGACTCACTCTGGGTGGCTTTAACTGACTGGAAAATCAGGAGAGAGAAGAGAGAGAGTCCAGCTGACTCACATTAAGCTACTTGCCCAGTGATAAAGATACAAGCATCTCTCTTATAAGTTATCATCACTGGAAGTGACCAACAAGAGGCCCTTGATAACCCTAGCAAGGAAGTTACCAAGAGATGTGCAGGGTCAGATGATGTCCTGTTTGCCCTTTATGGTCCAGGCCTATGTAGTTCAATGAGCTGTCTCTGTCGTTGTCGTCCTTGTTGTCAATGATGATGATGATGTTGTTGTTGTTTTGACAGAGTTAGAAAAAATGGTCTAAGTTTAGAGAGAAATGTAGGTCTCTGTCTGTGGAAGGACCATCACTGGCTTTGCTGGCATGCACACTTAGATAATAAGATTCCAAACCTTCTTGGTTCGTGTTCTTCCCCATTCTGATTGTAGAGTCTCTGTCTATTTGGGCATCTTCCAAGTCCACAGGGATGTCTTATCAAGAGATGCTCAGGGCTGAGGAGATGGCTCCTCATGTAAAAGTATTTGCTGTCAAACCTGGGAACCAACCTGTTTAATCCCTGGAACCCCTGTGGTCGAAGGAGAATATCCACTCCTATAGATTATCCTCTGACCTTGCTACACATGCTGTAATGTGATTGCACATGTGCACATATGTGTGTGCGTGTGTGCACGTACACACACACGATAAGCATAAAAGGGAAATGCCCCTTTTCCATCCCTAACCATCTACAGGGCTATGCAACTCACACTTAAACTTTATAAAAATTGTACCAGGTTGTTCAACTCTAAGAGAGAAACTGAGTCACTGACATTTCTACCTCCAGGCAGCTTCATAGGAAAGATACTGTTTAAGGGAGAGTGAGCAATAATGTTACACCACAAGGGTTTGTGCAGTGGGTCCTGTAGGAGACTCAATACTCTGCAGATGGTATGGCGGCAAGAAAATCACCAGAAAAGCAAAACTAAGCTGAGAGCATCCTGTGACCTGACCGAGAAGATTCATCTATCCTAGAAGAAGATTTCCATGTTATCTCTGCACTTAGTATTGTGTTGCCACTAAATCATTCATAGGAAACCATCCGTGTTAAATTTTCTGTCACAATAACCTTGATGTGTTAAAATTGTAAAGTTAAAGACTTCTGAGATGAAAATCTCATTTTTAAAAAATTCTTTAAAGTGCTTAGGTTTTAAAACACCATGAAAATATAAAATCCAGATAAGTCAGATGAAATATGTATAAGGCTTGGAAAATTGAATTTTTAAGACCATAATCCTTGACAATTACAGTTTACTCCTGTAGAGTTGTCTAATTTTTTTCTTTGCTTATATCCTTTGTCTCTTTCAGAAATTAATCCATTATGCAACAGAACCATTGCATTGTCCCCAACTGCAATGCATTAATCTGCATGGTTTATGTTAGCTGCTGCAAGGATTTAATTTGAATGTGGAAATGCTTTATCTTTTGCCTCCTTTCTTCTTCCTCTTCCTCTTTATTTCAATGCAACTTTTAAGTCATTATTACAAAGTTCTTGCTACATTAAGATTATATGTATATGATTTTATCTATTTTATTGAATGTTTATAGTTGGTTTAATTTTTCTGACACTCAATTTTTAAATATATTAAAATAAATAGTAGTTATGTTAGTTGTTTAGTTGCTGAAACTATATGGTGCATTATTTCAACTGAATTAAAGTGCAGTCTCTGACATGGGTCATATTATTATTTTCAGGGATGTTTTTCTGCACTAAGATTTAATTTCATTTTAATGGTGTGTATGCTCATAAGAGTGTGTGCTCATGAGGTCCAGAAGACCTCAGATCCCCTAAAGCTGGAGTTGAAGATATTGTGTGCCTCTCAATGTGGGTGCTCGGAACTCAAGTCCTCTGTAAGAGCAGCAAGTGCTCTTAAATCCAGAATTGTCCCCCAGTCTGGCTTTTCAGCTGACCTTGAATTCATTCCTATCCTGAGATGATGACATTTTAATTGTATTTTATTAGCATATCACAAACACAATGCTTTCTACCTTTCCTTCTGTCAGAGTTTAACTCGATCTTTGTCATCATTCTTTATGAATGTCACGAACATTTGATAGTGAACTTTGTAGATTCTCTCCTTCACTACTTCCTAATTGGAATTCTGTGAAATAGTATACATGACCTTTTACAGTTAGCATCATTATAACACCAGGGCTTCAAGTTGAATAATTGTTTTATTTGCTTATATTGTTCAAATATTTTCCTCACAGGTGTGTGTGTGTGTGTGTGTGTTTGTATGTAGGATCTCTGTGTGTGTGTGTGTGTGGCCAGAGTAGAGGTAGGGTTGGAGTCAGGAATCTTCTATCTCTCTCCACCCTATTCTTTGAAACAGGGTCTCTCAGTGAACCTGAAGCTCGCTCACCGATTTGCCAGGCTGCTTGGCCAGAGACTTCCCTGAATTTACCCATCTTCATCTTCCAGTGCTGGGATTACAGGCCTGCAAAGCCGTGCCTGGCTTTTATATAAATATTGGAGATTTGAACTTAGACCCTTTCACTTTCACCACAAGCTCTCTTACTCTCTGTGCTATCTCCCCAGTTTCTTAAAGCTCATTCTTAAAGGTTTTATACCCTGGCATCATTTTTAAGGGGGAAAACTTCCCATCCCTGTTACAAGCATTTAGGAAAACTACAGACTTTATAGCTTCATCAACCCGGCCTCCGAAGGAGTTAAGTTACTTTCACTGGAAGGAGGTTTTACCTGTTTACATGGCTAACATCAACATTCTGACTTGTGTTAAACAGAAACCATTTCAAGAGTGTTTGTTGGTTAGTCTATCCTAAACTTCACCATGGGTCTTAGCCCTCGCCACGTTATTTTCCTATATTTGTAACTCACCCTGAGATTCCTACAATGATTATATTCTGCTGAGCACCAGTCACAAGATATCTGTCCAAAATCTCGATTTTTACTTCTTAATTTGATAACATATTGTTTCTTATTATTCTGTGACAATTTTACACATGTAGACAAAACCATCCTAGCCACACCCATCATCCCTCTGCCCACCAGTCCCAGCTGCAATTCCTCCCACTAAGTGCCCATCCACTTTCCTTTTTTTTTTGTTTTATTTTTGTTTCTGTTTTGTGAACCAGTATGCATAACTGTGGGCGCTCACACAGTCCTAGGTCTGAGACTGTCCACTGCACATTAGTAACTTACCAGTGGCTACAACGACTTTCTCTCCCCCAACAGTCCTCAACTGCCATTAGCTCCCCTGGGTGTAATGGGGAGAGGGCCCATAGGCTAGTCCTTCACCAATGCCTGAATGCCTGTGGGCTTAGTCTGGTGCAGGCCATTGCACCAGACTATGCCCCTACTTAAGAGACTGTTTAATTGTCCTGCTATTTAATTATCTTTTGCTTCTTTGAATAAGGCCCTGTCTAATAGTTTCAAAATTCAGATATGAGATGAAAGTTGGTAATTCTAAAATCCTGAGAAGATGCTACTGTGTGTGTTTTATGCTGTCTGCATGAGTTTGAACTTGTATGCTTGCTGCATAGGTAATCTTGAGATCTCTCTGTCCTTTGTTTTGCTAATAGGTCAAGTCATATTACTTGACTGTCTAAAGTAGGTATCTCTTTTTCCTTTTCAGTGAAGACTAAAGGCATGACGTTCACAACAGGAGATACATTTTATAAACCAGGAAAACCCCTTCCCCAGTGCCAGTAATTTCACCAGGCTTTACATAGATCAATAGCCAGCGAATACTGGAGAAAGGCATCCTACGTGCAGCATTCCTGAATCCTGCTGCCGTGCCCCTCTGTGCTTCCTCTTACTCATGGTATAGCCCAGTTTTGTTTTGTTTTAATTTGCAATTTTTTGGTGAGTGGGGGTTTGACTTATTTAATCCTAGGTGAGGTTCGGCACTTTCCACACCAACTGCACGTCTTCCTCTTTCAGCAGCCTTTCTTTCTACCTAGCAAGTTTTCATTTTGGAAAGTGTTTCTCTTTCTAGTTATTATTTTGGTGCTGGGAATTGAATCCAGTCTGAGCTGTAGAGCTGGCAACTTCTTCTCTAGGTTGTCTTTCACTAGTAACTTCTTCTCTAGATTGTCTTTCGCTGGAATATTTCCTTTGCTGTGCAGAGCCTTTTAGTTTCATGCAGTCCCGTTTGCCAATTCTCAGTTTTATTCCCTGAGCTAATGGAGGCCTTTTTGGAGAGTCTTTGTCAAATGTTCATACCGTGAAGTGTTTCCCATTTTTAAAAAAAAATTATTTTATTTATTTACATTCCAGTTGTTGCCCTCTTCCCAGTCCCCCTCCCACAATTTCTCATCCCATACCTCCTCCCCCTTGCCTCCAAGAGGGGCTCCCCTCCAGCAGACCTGCCCCTTCCCTGAGGGCTCAAGTCTCTTGAAGATTAAACACATCTTCTCCCACTGAGGCCAGACCAGGCAGTCCTCTGTTATATTTGTGTCAGGGGCCTTGGATCAGCCTGTGTATGCTCCTGATTTGTGGCTCAGTCTCTGGGCGCTCCCTAGGGTCTTAATTAGTTGAGACTGCTGGTCTTCCTATGGGGTCGCTCTCCCCATCAGCTTCTTCAATCCTTCCCTTAAATCAACCATAGAGGCCCCCAACTTACCAGCAGCTGACTAAAGCATAGATACTTACACCCAACCATTGGACTGAAGTGTTTCCCATTTTTCCTCTAACCATTTAAGAATGTCAGGTCTTTCATTAATGTTTCTGATACTGGATGGATGGCCTTTTGTGAAGTGAGACATGAGCCTCTGGCTCCATTATCCTACCCATGGACACCCAACTTCCCCAGTCCCATTAGTTGAATGGACTTTCTTTTCTCCAGTGCAAATACTATGCTGTGGCTGTGTAGGTTTATTTATGAGTCTTTTATTTTCTTTCAATCACTTACATGTCTCCTTTTCTATCATGTTTGTTACTCTGTACTGTAACTTGAAGTCATAGGTGATAATGGGACCTCTAGCAATGTTCATTTGCTGAGAATTGCTTTAGCTAACAGGCATTATCAGGCTTCTACATGAATATCAGGGTTGCCTTTTCCATATCTTCAAATCTTTCATTAGAATTTTCATGGGAATTGCATTGGATCTAGATTTGCTTTTGATAAATCAGTAATCTTACTGTATTAAGTCTTGCTGTTCATGAGCAGGAGAGCTTTTGTAATCTTTTTAGTTTATTTTATTTCTTTAGAGATCTCTCATATCCTTAAGTAGCTTTTTTTCCCCTGGACATTTTTTTTAAGCTAAAGGAAGTGAGATTTTCTCGCCAGTTTCCACCTCAGAGTATTCATTATCGGTATATAGAAAACCTAACATTTTCTATATTTTGACTTCGTATCTTCCTAATGTTCTGAAAGTGTTTATTAGTTCTAGAATTTTCTGATAGATCTTTCGGTCTTTTGTATATAAAAGCATACCATCAGGAAATAGGAGTAATCGCATGTCTTGTCTGAAAATAAATTCTCTAGTTCTTCCTTATATTTTATAGAACTTCAAACATAAATTCCCATTCACTATCAGCAACCTGGGCCAAGAATGAAAATCTCACTCCAACAGTAGTTCTAACCAATGGTGTGGCAATTTGAATTCCCTCTGTGTCTCTGTCTCTGTGCCACCCCCTACCCCCAACCTGCTTTAGGCTTGCTCTCAGATCCCACTATTGTGGGGCCAGCGGAAGGCCTGTTGGCCTGCTTCCACCCTTTTGACACTTCTAGGAATCTGCAAGTCTAAAGACAGAACATGCTTTGATTTTCTTCTGCTATGTTCCACACCCTCACAACATTGAAGAATGCAGAATCTTGTAGCTGTCTCCTTTATGTCCCTATATTTCTTCTTCATTGGCTCACACTTTCTATCCCTTTTGTACTATACTCTAGAGGAATTTCATGACTCAATCTCCTAGCCTGTTAATTTTCGCCTAAGGAGTCTTCTAGTTGTATTTCTGCCCCACTAATTCTTACTTACTGTTAATGTTTAAGATCAAAGTGACTATTTAGAAGAGATGGTCTTTGCTCTCTTCCCTATTTAAAGTTACTGTTCTAATTCTTCTCTATGTGAACTACTTTTTATTCCTTAAACATGCCTTTCTATGAATTCTATCTTTCATTTCAATTATTTATTTGTCTATTTATTGGTATCACTATATAGCCTAAACTGGGTTAGAAATTCCAGTTCTTCTGCCTCAACTTTCCAAGTTCATGCACTTGCAATGAGATGTGTGTATATTCTACCACATCTGGCTCATTCTGGTATGTTCTTTAAATATGAGTTTAATAGAGGTCTCTCCTCCTCGGGCTTGAGAGTGTCTGTCCTATATAGAAATATGTATTTCATGAAGTACAGTTTATAATTTAATTTCTTTTTGAGATTTCTTTTTTTGTGTCTTGGGTTTTGGGGGAAAAGGACAAGTAGTTTGTGCATATGTCAACCTAACCCTTTCCCTGCTGCTTTCTAATTAAGTTTTTTTTTTATGTTTATTATAATATAATGTGGTCTTTGGGCAGTTTGTCACAGAGCTCCCTTCTGTTTGCAATCAGGAAGTTGGTACCAGTACTATGGCAGTGTTGACAACCACATAGGAACTATTTGAGGAATAAACACAGACCTTAGTCATCTGAAAGGGTTTTTTTTTTTAATTTTTGGAGTTTTGTAAAAATAATAAATGTGTGTGTGTGTGTGTGTGTGTGTGTGTGTGTGCGCGCGCGCGCGCGCCATATGTGTACAGTTGCCCTGGAGGCCAGAAAAGGGTGTCAGATCCAATAAAGTTCAAGTTATAGGCAGTTTGTGAGTCACCCAATGTGAGTTCTGGGAAGGGAAAGAAGCCTTCTTAACTGCTGAGCCATCCTTTCAGAAGGCTATTCGCTGACACCTTGAGCATGCTCAAATATCTCTGGGGGAGGAGAATACTTCCTTAGTAACATAGTGATGAGTAAGCAGCCTGTGTATCTGTAAATAACCCTTCACCTGTGCAGCAATAAATAATCCCAATTAAACCCACGGCATTACTAGGGAGGGAGGAAAGGAGGGAGGGAGGGAGGGAGAAGAGGGAGACAGGAAAATAGATAGAGGACTCCTTGGGAAGAAGAAAGAGATCAGCAGGAGTCAGGGGACAAGACAGGGTGATAGGCATGAGACTGATCAAACCACATAAATGAAAATTTCAAAATAAAACAACTAATTCTGTGATAACCAGAACACAATCAAATAAATATGAAGGATAATCTGCCAGCATACAATGCTGCATCATTGAGCAATTAGCTTGAAAACACATTAAAAAGCAACTGAGTTCTTGGTGGCTCGGAGGAAATGATTTATGGGGAAAATATACAACAACTAACATAAACTATTTCTAGACAAATAATTTTGAATATGAGATAGTTTTAGGGCATACTTACTATTTTGTCTTTCTAGATTACATAAGTAAAATGATGTTACAAATAAATACTCATAGTATAAAAGAACTCTTTAAGTAAATAAAAACATTCTGCACCGGGAGTGGTGGTGCACACCTTTAATCCCAGCACTCAGGAGACAGAGGCAGTCGAGTTTCTGAGTTCAAGGCCAGCCTGGTCTACAGAGTGAGTTCCAGGACAGCCAGGACTATACAGAGAAACTCTGTCTCAAAAAAACAACATAAAAAATTAAAAAATAATTCCATAATTTAAAAAGCAAACATACAAACAAAAACAAAAGAAAACAAAACAGATGGCAGTGTTAATGTGCCATAAAATAGTGGCATATCCTTTCAAAGTGTACCTTCAAATTAGTGCATTAGGTTGCTTGAGTGCAGCATTAGGTTGTATTTTAAACATTGTTTAGCTCCATTACACTGTATGAGCCACCACACTAGGCCCCCATGAATGGGTTCAGATGAGAACCTCAATGTTTGAGCAGGAAAGAGTAGGATGGAGCATACATATGTCTAATAGCTTGCAATCTGAATCCAAGATATTCAGTGGCATAAAAACCAAGGCCAGGGGAATAGGATCTGGAGGAAGAAGAGGAAGAGGAGAAAGAAGAGCAGAAAAAGGAGGATGAGGTGGAAGACCTATGCCCCACTCCTGCATGCAGAAAGAAGACGGTTCTAAGTCTCCTTACGGTTTCTTTCTCTGTTCCAGCCCACAGCAGGTTAGATGGTGCCTGCCCACATAATGCAGGGCAATGTGCTTTATCAAATTCTTGAATTTATCTAGAAATATGCTCCATGGCTGTACCAAAATAATACTTATATGGAGGCTTCAGGGAAGAGCCAACTGACATCCACACGTATGCAACCTGAATTGCAGCTACTATAGTTTTCTTACTCCTGGAGGAGTTTATTTTCTGAGATCTATTAACTGATGCTAGAGAGATCCAATAGGATCCCTATCTTCACCAAAGCTTACAGCCCATCTTAGTAGTTAAGGCTACTATTGCAGTGATTAAACACCATGAACAAAGCAACGTGGGGAGGAAACGGTTGAGGTGTCTTATACTTCCATATCACTGTTTATCAGGACAGGAACTCAACAAGTAAAGAACCTAGAGGCAGAAGTTGATGCAGAGGCCATGGAGGGATGCTGCTTACTGGCTTGCTCAGCCTGCTTTCTTGTAGAATCTAGGACCACCAACCCAGGAATGGCACAGTCCCCAATGGGCTGGGCCCTTCCCCAATTGGACACTAAGAAAATGCCCTATAGATTTGTATACAACCCAGTTTTACAGAAGCATGTTTTTAAATTTAGTTTTTTTTAACCTATTGCCTTTACATCTCACTCACTGCTCCCCTACCAGAAACCCCTTCCTCTTCTCCTCTGAGTGGGGAAGGGTCCCTGGGTACCCCTCCATCTTGGCACATCAAGTCTGCCAGACTAGGTGCATCCTCTCCAACTGAGGCCAGACAAGACAGCCCAGCTAGAAGAACATATCTAACATACAAGCAGCAGCTTTTCGGATAAGGATAACTACTGCTCCAGTTGTTTGGGACCCACATGAAAACCAAGCTCCACGTGTGCTACATATGTGCGGGGAGGTCAAGGTCCAACCTGTGTATGTAGAGGCATTTTCTTAATTAAGGTTTCCTCTTCTCAGAGGATTTTAGCGTTTGTCAAGTTGACATAAAGCTATGACATCATCTGGTGAATGCCCTGTGCTCTTAGAATTAATCACACTCCTCTTGCTCTGCCAAGGAAAGTTTCCATTGTGAGAAAGCTGAGGGATGTGACCAGGTGAAGATGAGTTTCTGTAGGAGTGTGATTATTCCCAGGAAGCCATCTCTGCAGATGTAATCCTCCCTGAGATTTGGTCCATGGTTGTTGAAGCATGTTTGCCCTGATCAATAGAGGATAGAGTGGACAGATAAAACTATAGTTGCAAGTTTTTAACTTATACCACAATGCCTGTTCTTCCCTGACTATGCCTAATCTCATCTGTACTTGGATGAGATTTTAAGTTACAAATAAGGCATGGTTAGAGATGAATAATAGCTAATAATTGATAATAACTAATAATAAATAGAAAAACTGTAGTAAGTCTTGTAATAAAATTTACTTAAGACTCAAGTTATTTCTCAAATTACTATGTCCTATATCCATATGATGGTTAACCTCACACAATGAGAGCAAGGATAAGAAATCACAGATAGAAGAGACTACTGAATGTTAGGGGACCACAGTAATCCAAAGCTTCAGCCAGTTGTCTCACGGCAACCTCATCGTCTAATCTCTAAGAAGAAAAAGATACAGGATGGCTATAGATGATGTGGGCAAATGAGAAAGCAGTCCTGCTTGCCTGAAATGGTATGGACTGAAATATTACTTCATCATCCACAAGGAAACCAAGAGTAAATAGAAGATTTTCAGAGGAATGAAGTGACTTTTGGAACTTGGTTTGTCTCTAGCATTTTTTCTCTACCAAGGGTACCTATCAAAGGGCAGTTTTACATCCCAGGATACCTGTGGCTGCTCAGCCTGGTATATCACTTTTAATGTGGAAAGTAGAAATTATCAGAGTCAAGAGCCTGGGGTAGAGATGGTAAGAGAGGGTGGTTGGAAATAAGCATGGAATATGGAAAAACAAATGATACATGTATGAGTGGGCCCACAATTTGCTTTCTAAATTATAGCTTTCCAAGATGTAGAAAAGGGTGGAAGGACAAAAACTTATAAACACTTATAACCAAAATAGGCTTCTACTGAGGGTGATAGGCACAGGATGGCCAAACATATGATGGGACATTCATAAAAGTCCTAGTCCACAGACACAAAGGACACAATATGTCTCTCTGATAAGTAGGAAGGTGGCTAAGCTGAGGGGCATTGTGGGACTGGGCCCTAGCTCATTTCCATTATTCACATTTTTTTCATATTCATGGCTATAACTGTGTCCATAGCCTTCCCCTTCACACAGCACAGGGCTCAGAGGCAGGGAACATGAGTGGGGATA
The DNA here is from genome assembly GCF_978045245.1 of Mus caroli. Lineage (NCBI taxonomy): Eukaryota > Metazoa > Chordata > Mammalia > Rodentia > Muridae > Mus > Mus caroli. The sequence continues at coordinate 13,218,283 of NW_028227269.1, forward strand.
CTTGCTCTCAATTCCATACTCGGCTTCTCTGGTCTTGAATGCAGAGAACAGAGATATCTTGATACTTCAGCTGACCAAGAGATAGGAAACCAAGCTGTTTCCTGTGAAAGACATGATTCCAATGGAGAGGATCTTATTTTGAGAAAAAAATAAATCTTGCTTCTCTTTGCTCACTTTGCTAACAGATTGTATCTTTAATATTAATAGGAAAATATTCACTTAAGGCTTTAATGGCTGTTATTTAATATGATAGCCAGCTATTATTAACTTAATAAGCCTTAAGTTTATGAAAGCTAAAATGTATTCTGTAGAATGAAAAAGCCCAACTCTTTGATAAATCTACCCCCCATCTCAGTTGCTCCAGAGAATCAAAGTGTCTATAAAACTAGTGTTTGCTCTGAATAAGTGGGTCTCTGACTCTTGTGCCTTCTCTTGGGCTCTTTTCCTTTTGTTTGCCTTGTCCAACTCCAATGAGTTAGGTTTTATTTTACCATATTTTATTTCATTACTATTCTTTAGAAACCTGTTTGTTTTTTAATGCAAAATAGGAAAGGAGGGGATCCAGATTTGTAAGGGATGGGGGGACAACCAGGAGGAATGGTGGGACTGGAAACCATAATCAGGATACAGTAACTGAGGGGCATAAAAAGAAAAATTCAAATTTTTAAAAAATTAAGAAAAATGGATACAAGGGAGGGAAAAAAGCCAAGAAACTTACATTTGCATAATGTACAATGCAGACAGAAGGTCGTTCTATCATTGTAGAATTCTTTCTCAGAATGTCTCTGGTGCAACAGCAGGAAGTACTTTCAAGTGATGGAAAAAAGAATTTTCTAAAGAAATGACACAATTTCTATAAGAGACAGTTTCCCTTTCAAGTCAGTTTGTTTTGACTCACCTGTGAGCTACAACCATGAGAACTTCCAATCTGCACTCAGAGAGCCTCCTTCTGCCACTTATTAGCCATAAAATGTAGATCAGATTTGTAAGCCTTAAATTTTTAATTCTTTCTTTGTTTATTGTGGGGGTGATGGAGGAGGAGACAGGGTGTGGGACAATGGGGAGATAAGGAGGGGGAGAGGGGGAGAGATAGCACATGAAGGGGAGAAGAAGGGGAAAAGGAGGATGGAGGGACAAATGGACAGACGGACAAGGCATCTCTTAGGAGTTGGTTCTTTCCTTCCACTGCTACATGTGCGTTCTGGGGATTGAACTCAGGCCAGCAGTCTGTGGCAAGCACCTTTACCCACCAAGCACTCTCATCAGCCCTCTAACCATTTTAGATTGTGTTTTCTGAATCATAAGAAATAAGTAAGTACCTATGAGAGTCATTCATTCCTCTTGCGTCCCCATGCAGCATATGAAGATGAGGCAACATCTTCTCTTCTGTGTCTCTTGCACATAGCAAGAAATCAGGAACACAGTAGGTGTTTACTAACTATTGAATTTGTAAATTCCATAAATAACACTTAGGTAAATGAATTCTTCCAAATCAGATAAGGGACTAATATCCAATATATATAAAGAACTCAAGAAGGTGGACTCCAGAAAGTCAAATAACCCCATTAAAAAATGGGGCTCAGAACTGAACAAAGAATTCTCACCTGAGGAATACCGAATGGCAGAGAAGCACCTGAAAAAATGTTCAACATCCTTAATCATCAGGGAAATGCAAATCAAAACAACCCTGAGATTCCACCTCACACCAGTCAGAATGGCTAAGATCAAAAATTCAGGTGACAGCAGATGCTGGCGAGGATGTGGAGAAAGAGGAACACTCCTCCATTGTTGGTGGGATTGCAAGCTTGTACAACCACTCTGGAAATCAGTCTGGCGGTTCCTCAGAAAATTGGACATAGTACTATTGGAGGATCCAGCAATACCTCTCCTGGGCATATATCCAGAAGATGTCCCAACCGGTAAGAAGGACACATGCTCCACTATGTTCATAGCAGCCCTATTTATAATAGCCAGAAGCTGGAAAGAACCCAGATGTCCCTCAACAGAGGAATGGATACAGAAATTATGGTACATTTACACAATGGAGTACTACTCAGCTATTAAAAAGAATGAATTTATGAAATTCCTAGCCAAATGGATGGACCTGGAGGGCATCATCTTGAGTGAAGTAACACAATCACAAAAGAACTCACACAATATGTATTCATTGATAAGTGGATATTAACCCAAAACTTAGGATACCCAAGATATAAGATACAATTTGATAAACGCATGAAACTCAAGAAGAATGAAGACCAAAATGTGGACACTGTGCCCCTTCTTAGAATTGGGAACAAAACACCCATGGAAGGAGTTACAGAGACAAAGTTCGGAGCTGTGATGAAAGGATGGACCATCTAGAGACTGCCGTATCCAGGGATCCATCCCATAATCAGCTTCTAAACGCGGACACCATTGCATACACTAGCAAGATTTTGCTGAAAGGACCCAAATATAGCTGTCTCTTGTGAGACTATGCAGGGGCCTAGCAAACACAGGAGTGAATGCTCACAGTCAGCTATTGGATGTATCACAGGGCTCCCAATGGAGAAGCTAGAGAAAGTACCCAAGGAGCTAAAGGGATCTGCAACCCTATAGTTGGAACACATGATGAACTAACCAGTACCCCGGAGCTCTTGTCTCTAGCTGCATATGTATCGAAAGATGGCCTAGTAGGCCATCAATGGAAAGAGAGGCCCATTGGACTTGCAAACTTTATATGCCCCAATATAGGGGAATGCCAGGGCCAAAAGAATGGGAATGGGTGGGTAGGGAAGTGGGGGGCGCTATGGGGGACTTTTCGGATAGCATTGGAAATGTAATTGAGGAAAATATGTAATAAAAAATATTAAAAATTAAAAAAAAAGAAAAAAAATGAATTCTTCCATATGAGAACATATTCTCTGGCATGATCATGCTGCAGGGCTATACAGTAAGATCTGGACTTTTTATGTCTGAGCCAGATTCAGAGCATTCCAGTAGATGAGATAGATTATGATCAAGGTTCAAAGGAACTGTGGGATAATAAACATCACAGAACAGATTCAAGCCTGAGGTAGAGGCTTTAGGTTTTAGAGTCTTGGATGTGTAGCACCAACAGATCACTGGAGTCATTTGCATATGTATATAAAAGGAGATCAAGGCACACTGTAGCCAATGGGTCTTCTGCACTGCACTGATGTCAGTACTGAAAAGCCCCTCCTTCCTGGAGACCTCCAAGCCTCAGACACACTGAATTTGTTAAGGATAAAAGTCTCCTTTCCATTTTCCATACAAAGACAAGAAAATAATCAGAGACAGTGAGACAGCAGTCATGGTACACACTGAGGAACCAGGACTACACAGGAGGGAATAGGTCACAACAGGCCAAATTATCCTCCTAGAAGACCATAGAAAGCTAAAGAAGTTTGAAAAACTCCTACATCTGGGGAACAAGAGCTAAATGTTCTAACTTTCCAGAGAAAGAAGGGTTCCTGGGATAGCAGCTCATGACCAACATCCACCTTTCCTGTCCTGGGATAGAAAAGGTTCTGAGTAGGATGGAGAGAGAAAACCTAGGGAAATGACTTGAATAGAGAGGCTCATCAGAGAAGCAAATTCTACAGCAAACCAGTGAAACAGTTATTTGAGAATGAAAAAAAAAAGTGAAAGATACTAAATTTAGACTCTAATATATGTATCATATGTCAGATTAGAACCATAGAAAACACAATACAGAATAGTGTGTGTCAGAAAACATGGGAGCTAGAGTAGAGAGAAGATAGATGAATGAATGACCCAGCAGGACAAGCTTCAGAAGGACTGGGTGTGGTGTTAAATGTGCATCAGAGGCAGTGGTCTCTGTGAGCTTGAGGCCAGCTTTATCACCACATGGAACTCTAAGCCAGCCAGCCCTAGATAGTAAGACCCTGTCTCAAAACATGAAAAAAAAAGCAATAAGAATAGCCAAAGCCACATCAAACAACCAAAAAAAAAAAACCCATAGTGCATTAAAAACATAAGCAAATATGTGTGGCCATAAAGTCTTAGAATGATCCAGAGAAGCACACTACAGTATACAATATCGGAAGACACAGTAGCCAAGAAGTTTCCCAAACTGATGAATACTTCTTCCCAAATTCAAGTCTTCAGTAGATTTCACCCACGGAAATACAAAAGAACTCAATACAACTCTGTCTGGACTTTCATATGTTATCAAAATATGCCTGGAACATAAAAATGAAATAAGACTAATCCTTGTAAATAAAGAGTGAGAAAATTTGTGTTCATCTGTGAGGAAGAAAATGGCTCTTGATGGAGTTGTGAGAATGGATGAAAGAATGAAGACCACTGAAATGTGAGGTCTGAGGACAGGCGAGCCGACACCAACCAGAAACTAAAGTATCCTGGAATTTGTATGGAAAGCCTAGCAGTCTGTCTCAGATGCAATGCAGACCTGGGATGAAGACACTGAAGTCCTTCATGGAGAGAGTAAAACTGTTAAGATGCAAGAGTAAAATGTAACTGTGATACATCAATGTGCATGGCATTGTCCAGGCTGGTCTTGGAAAGAGGATTCAAAGAACGTGCCACTAATACACTAAGAGGATGAAGTGGGGGAGCAATTTCCCACCATTAATAGATGCACAGTGACTCTTGGAAGGAGTGAGATTAGGGACTCCACATTCTACTGAGACAACTAGGACCCACACAAAAAAAGTCATGCATGCAGGTTCACTACATGAGGTCACTGCATAAGGTTGCAAAAACAAGCACAGAAGCTCAATTGGTCTCACGATGCTCCAGGGAGCCCAGGGCATTTTAGTGGTCCAGAACAATAGAGCTATTACTCTCAAGGAGCAGGGGGTTTATTTCAAAGTAAAAAGAGCAAAAATAAGTTCTATATGGACAAATAGGAAAACTATGTTCTATATTGACAAATAGGGGAAAAAAAGCATAGCATTAGAGCAATGTTCATAAGATTAAAAAGCATTACAGAGGCTGGAGGTCTGATAGAATGTTTCCACAGAGGAAGATGGATGCTAACTGTTTTTCTCCCTTTTCCCCAAAGTCACGTTTGGGGAACCATTGCATCACATCTGGAAATCTCTCACCTGGCTCATAAATTCTTGGATGACTCAGTGGGGCTGAGAACAGGACATCCTCCAAGGTCAGACTCACTGTTTCCTTTCGAGCCCAATTCAGCCTTTAATTGCAAAACCAATGCGCTGGCAAACCACAAGGACATGGCCAGTGCACGTTGGAGACTGAAATCTTAGCATCTTTGCTTTCCAGAGGCAACTTTCGATCCAGGTTATATGGGAGGGGTGGGATGATGAATTGTCACTTTTGTGACTCCCAAGGAGTGAAAGCTTTCCATCCTACCACTAGGTAGGGTCAGATTTTTTAGAAAGTAATACAATATGAAGTGACCAAGGACATAAAGGAACCCTGCCCAAAAGGAGACCATCCTCCAGCCCAGTCCACACTATAACACTAAGAATCCCTTCATTTAAAGATTCACTCAATTGAAATGACTGAATGGTCACTTATGCGTGGAGCCAACAAACTTGCTTTCTCTGAGGACAAAGCAATTATGATCTCTTCACAGGGCCATCTCACTGCCAGGGCACATAATGAAGGAATTAAAAATCACATCAACACCCTCTCCTATGCCTTCTCATCTGCCAGACACTGAACAAGGTACCTCATTCTCCCAACTGGCACCACAGTTGCCTGTGCCTGTTTACCTGCTTCCTGTCTCGGTTTCTTTGCTTGTTGTTCTTGATAAAATACTTGGATAAAAGCAACTGAAGGCAGAACGGCATCAATTTAGTTCACAGTTCAACATACAGTCCATTACAGTGGGGAGTCAAGGTAGTGGGATCCTGAAGCATCCTGCCATATTATTCCCACAGTCGGAAGAGAGCAGTGAGCAAGTGATGCTAGTGCTCAGTTCAGGACCTCCCACTGAAGGCGAGCATCTCCCTATTGCATTCCTATACCAACTCCATAGGCAAGATAACCACCCCCTCCCACACATACACACACAGTCCAAGAGCCAAGAGGTCCACCTCCTGGGTGATTCTATATTGTGACAAGCATACAATTGGCATTAGAACTACACCTCTCATGTAAGGTGATGGATTCTTTGAAGGCAGAGACTTTATTCAAAACCCTGTCATGTAGTCTTAGAACCTGGCACTATATAAGTACTTAGCAGAGAGTCGAGGGATAAAAAGAGAGAGGCAGGGAAACAGGAACACTTTGAACAAAGCAGTAAGTGTTCTCTGCTAACTTCCCAAAATAGAATTCTTACTTACTTTCTAAGTAGAGAAAGAAAGGACAGATGGAGACTGTGACCAGAGATCAAGCTTGAAAAGCCAAGGTTCAGATCACTGCTCCGTTAGTCCTCCTAGGCTGTACAGAACCCTATGCGGCATGTAAATGCTACCACCAAAGGGTTCAAACTCTAAAGTCAGATTTATCTTTTCTCCCTCCCCGTCCTCCTACTGCTAAAGCAACAGCCGAGCTCAAGCCCTCATTATTATCGACCTCATCCTTATGCTGCGTAGAGCCTGAGTTTGTCTATAATGTGTTTTCATTGGAAATCATTATTTATCTTTTAAAATTCATCTATAAAATTGCTTCTGCTTTGAAACCATCCCCAGGCGCAATTGCTTTTCTTCCCTCTCTCTGTTCTCATTAGTCTGTGTGCCCACATTTATTATAACACTTGTCAGCCTCATTTTTAATCACTTGTCTTTAGTTTCTTCACTAGGAAACACATGGGCTGCAAAAAAAAAAAATTAAAAACAAACAAACAAACAAACCCAAGGACTCTCTAATGCAAACCCTGTGTTTCCTTTATTTCTATGTCTTTAGTGTCTGGAATTTCTGTGGCCCCTAAAATGAACTAAACAGTAAAACACAGACTAAATAAGTGCTGGTAAAAGATGGTGTGGGTTAGACTCTCACAAAGAACCTAGAGGGATGGAGGTAAGAGAGATATGAACCAGAACACAGAGTGTCCTAGTTAGATTTCTGTTGCTGTAATAATATACTGACTGAAACCAACTTAGGCAGGAAAGGGTTCATTTCAGCTCATAATTTATAGCACATCACTAAGGGAACCTAGGGCCGTAACTCAAGACAGGTACCTAGAACTAGGAATTGAAGCATAGACCATAAAGGAACACTGCTTTCTGTCTACGCCCCTTGCATTGCTTAAGCTTTTGTCCTATATATCCATGCCTTATATGGTTAGGGATGACACTGACCACATGGGGATGGGTGCTCCTATAGAAATGAACAATTAAGAAGATGTCTTGCAGATATGCTCACAGGCAAATCTGATAGAGGTAATTTCCCAGTTCCTAGGTAATTTAAGGTTATATAATTTTGAACAAAAATTTTCTAGCATATTGTATAACCGTACTATTGGGAACACAAATGGCACCAAGATCTCATTATCCCCTTTTGTATTAAGAAATGCCTACCAAACTAAGAAAAGTTGCTGAAGACAGTAGTACTAATGGTGAGCATAAGAAGAAACGTCTTAGGATCCTGATGCACTTCTTCGAAAGGGGATACTAAAGGCTTGCATACCTTTGAGCTATAGCCCTGTAAAAGAGAAGATACTTCATTATTTGAATAAATGTGTGGGAATTATATTGTGAAGTGGAGATTTATACACTACCCATGAGAATATACACTGTGTGGAAAACAGTATGGAAGGCCCTCAAAAATCTAAAACCAAAAAAATAAAAAGTAATACTTTGCAATACAATAATCATAGCCTTGGCTATAGAGATGAAGAAGACACATCAGAATGGCAAAGGTTTCCATATTCTAGCACTATTCCTAATAGCCAAGATATACAATCAACCTAAATGTTCCTCAATGGCTGGATAGATAAGTGAAATGTATGTACCAATAAATTGCTATCAACTTAAATGGAACTAGAAAATGCTTTGCTCAGTGAAATAAGCCACACGCAGAAACACAAACACCATGTGATATCTCTCATATAAACATTTTTTTAAAAAAGTTAATCTCACAGGAGCTGAGAAGTGATAACCAGACATAGACAGATATTGGTTAAGAGGTACTGTTACAGTTTCACTTCTGCTGCTATGGCTAAAACACTCTGGTCAAAACAATATCTAGGATGAAATGGTTTACTTGACTTACAGTTTCCCAGGTTATTGTCCATCATTTCTGGGAAGTCAAGACAGGAACTCAGGCAGTTGGCCACAACACAGCTACAGCCAAGAGTAGAGAAAAAAAAAAAATCACTCATGCATCCTCCTTGCTTAACAGAGCCAGATTTCTTTATTCACACAGTTCTGGGGCCATCCTAGGGAATGATGCTGCCCACAGTGGGGTGGGCCAATTAACAATCCAGGTATTTCCCCAAGGACATTTCCATAGCCAAGGTGATCTAGAGAATTCCTTAATAGAAGAAACTCTTCCCAGGTGATTCTAAATTGTGTCAAGCTGATAATTAAAATTAACCAGCATAGGTACAATGCTACAGTTAGACAAGAAATATCTCTTTGTAATCTGTGGCACAACAAAGCAATACGATTAATAATAATGCTTTGTATACAGTAAAGAAGAAAGGCTTTTGAATATATTCATTTCAAATAAATGAAAGAAGCATGAGGTGACATATATGCTAACTAACCTTATTACTGAATGTATACATTAATCAAAACATCACATTATGCCTCGTAAATATATACAAAATGTAAAAGTCAAACAAGAAATTACTGTACATTCATTAATAACTAAGAATTATTATCACACAAACTATCGAGTGGTTATCAAAACCACCGCATCAGTTTGTTCTCCTTTCCTGGACAAAAGTGGATCATCTGCACCAAGTCTCTGTTAAGTATTAACTTTATGCCTAAATTCTAGCCAATGGACTCTGGGTAGAAGAGGTACACTCTGCTTCCAAGCCTGGCCCATTCAAATCTCCCATGCAACCCTTCACATAGTGCCTTTCATTCACATGTGACAAAACACCCTTACCAACACAATACAGAGGAGGAAAGGATCTACTTGACTTACAATTCCAGGTCATTTCCATCTTTTCTGAGAAAAGCTGGAACTCAAGCAGTTGGCCATATCACAGTCAGAGGCAAGATTGAAGAAATAAAGAATTCACCCACATAGTCTGCTTGCTTAATGAAGCCAGTTTTCTTTACTCAGACCAAGGCAGCTGTGGTCAAGAGCCCTGGTAGACAACTGAACAGTGAGTGGATAAGAGAGTACACTCAGTCTTGGAAACACATCCTAGAGAAGATTTGTTTTCCACTTAGTTTCTACAAACCCATCACATGTGATATGAACTGTGAAGACCCTATATGTCAACAGGACACTGATTCTCTCTTGGAATCTCAGCACTTGGAAGATCAAGGAGGGTGGGTCATGAGTTCAAGGCCAGCTTGGACTGGACAGTGAGATTTTGTGTCAAAGATAAGTAATAATCTCACTTCCCAGTAGCTTCACATAGAAAACCTTTCCCCTTGTGGCAATTTGCCCGTAATACAGACAAATTTAGTACATGATTCACCCCCAGCCCTCCTTGGAGATTAATTCTGGCAAAGTTTCCTAGGTTGGTTAGTTTTAATTGTCAACTTGACACAACTTAGAATTATCTGGGGAGAATGTCTTCATGAGCAATTGTATAGATCAGGTTGGACTCTAGGCACATCTGTAGGGGGTCTTGGCTGCTAATTGATATAGAAAGATCCACTCTGGATGTGGGTGACATCATTTCATGGGCTGGACCCTGCCCTGTGTGAGAGTAAAGAAAGGTAACAGCTGGCCACACAAGATCAAGCTCTTGACTATACATGTGGTGGGGCCAGCCGACTAATATGCCTGCCTCCATGATTACTTTGAAATTACTGAATGTAACCTGAAATTGTAAATTAAAATAAACCTCTTCTTTCTCTAAGTTGCTTTTAGTCAGGGGACATTATCACAGTGACAGAAATAAAACTAGAATACCCCCTTTACAGGGTTAGACATGAAAAAGAGGCTAAGATTATTGCTCGCTCTCTCACTGATTCAGGCTTTGGAGTTGATCGTTTCATTTTGTCAAGGAGACTGGACAGAAAGGAAAAAGGTAACAACTTCAGAGCATGTCCTTTCAATTGTATGCGAGCAGTGTGGAAGGAAAAGATCTTGCCACAGTGAGTTGGAGGCTTAGCAATGAATCTTTGAGGCTGAATGTCCTGTGGCTTGGTGGTGTGATTTTTTTTCAGTTCTTCAGTTGTAGCCCTGGGATCTGGCATCTCTGCCCTAGAACATTCTTCTTAATAACATGGGTCTATACTGTTCAGAGCATACTTCTAAGATACCTAGCAAATGTCTCTGGGCCTTAGCACCATTAGCTGCGTGGCGAGTGAGGTCGGAATCAGTAGACTTAGATGCCATTCCCACCTTAGTGAGCGTCCCTTGATGAATTCAACTCTGTGTGCCTGCATGTGTCCCAGTGCCCTCTGGTTTCTTGATGGATGTCATAAGAGAAATTCTCTCACTGTAGAGGAGGGAGGATCCTTGCTTGACGTGTTACCCTTCAAAGTTGTTTCCAAGCCAAAGATTTTTGAGATGACTTTGTGGCGAGGAAGACCATGAGTCACGCTGAGCTTACTAATTCTATTTCTGGAACCCGTGGGAGGTGGTGTGGTGTTGTGGAGAACAACAGAGCACTGCAGACACCCTGGTCTGGGATTGGATCATGATTGAAGCTCACCAGCCTTGTGGGACTAAAGTAGTACTCTGAGCCTGGGCCTTACTCCCTTTCCCTATGAAATGGGTTGTTGTGTTGTTAGAAAGACTCATAATACAGCATCAGGACACTATATGCTACACGGACAGGACAGAACATACCTTCTGGAACATACTGCCAGGAAGTGTCATAGTCCTGAAGCTTCACAGACACTGAAGGTGTAGGACACCATATTGTTTCCAACTTCAGTGTTGCCTTCTAGTAACACTGTAAGAATGTAATTATATACTCTCCTTAATAGTCAAAGATACCCAATACATTATCCAGAAAATAATTGTTTCAATTATACCATTTAACCCTCATTCTCTCACATCTAACATAGAAATAATAACTGCTTCGTTGTTTGCTGAAGTTAAAAAAAAATTGTAGGTAAACTTGTTGAATTTGAATAGGGTTTAAATGCATCTATCCTTTTAGAGATTGGATAGGTGCTGTGTGATTACTCTGCTGTATGCCACATGAGCTCTGTCTATAAAAATGCTAACTAATATGTATTGAATTCTTCTGTGGTCCAGGGGTTAGCAAAATATTCTATACATTTTTCAAAGCAACATCCTGAGAAGGTTCCATTGCTTTAATTTTGAAAATGAGGAATGTGTTCTTTAGATAGTTAAAGGAACCTTCCCAATTCCCCTAGATACCATTCTGGGTCTCCAGCCACAAAGTCTGTGCCTTCCCCAATACATGAACCTTGGCTCTTGTTCTTCTTTACTGCATAGACAGTCATACAGGACTCCTGTCCTTGGAAAGAACATCGTGATTGGATAGAACAGTCTTGAGGCTGATTCTTTCCGTTGGGGTGGAGATGCAGTACCTGTCCAGGCTGAGCTTCCCCTAAAGTCAGTCACAGAGCTAGAGATGGAGAATTGGGCATTAAATTCCTTTTGTCTTAATGAAATACCTAACAGGAAGGAGGGGAGGAAATCACATCATGGCCAACCAAGAGGGGTGGCATTTCCAGAGCAGCACAAGTTCGAAAAGAGAATCCCAAGCCCTACAAAACCAAAGAGAGTTTTTGATATAAAGCAAACCATGACTGCCATGCTATATTTGCCCCTGCATATGTGAAACTACCATTTACAGAGGACAGTTAAAATATTTCCAAGCCCTGTCATCTGTTTTCTTTTCCTTGGACTATTGGTAGTTCTTTTGACAACTCTGGGACCCACTGACTTAAGACTAGTGGCCCTGGGGAATTATTATTGGTGAACCTCAAACCAGATACCTTATGTGGAAGTAGTCACCAGGGGAGGGATGGGTGGCATCTACATGCCAAGGCACAAGGTTGAATCAGCAAAGATCTCTCTCTGATCTGTGTTCTTATGTTTAGACATAAAGCCTAGACAGACAGTGTGACACCTGTCTTTCACACCAGAAAACCAGGGTCTAACATCTGCTCTGGTGGCTTCATTCTGACTTGTGGCTTTGAGCTGGCTAGTTCCTTCCTCTTTTCAGCCTCTGGGTCTTACATTCTGAAGCCTTCCACCAGCCACCAAATCTCTGATTGCTTTTGCGACTCTCCATCTTCTAATTTCGATTTTAGATTTCCTTTGCAAGTTTGCATGGCATTTCTTTATCCACATTCTTCTCGTAACATGTTTCTCGAGATTTTTCATTGGTGGGTAGTTATTTACTGATCTCCCCAGCAGGAAAGACCTTCACAGAGCTTCCTATCTTAAGTGCACTTAAGGTTTAATGTTCAGGGTCTCTTCCCCAAGGAAGACTTCACAAACAAGTCACAAGGTTCACAATAGTGCAGGACATTTCTAGACCTTCTTAAAAGTCATCTAGACAGACTGTCCCTCAGAGATTACTATTATCAAATGCTCTTCTTTCCTATCCTTAATTGTGCTGAGATCCTGAGATGTTACAGCCCATCCCCCACCCCGAGGAGAGTACAGTAGGAAGTGTGTACAGAAGTGTGTACTTAAGCCTCCACCCCACCTGCCTCGGACACTCACACTCTGAGCAGGCCTGAGGTGGTCACTTCTGAAGGAAGTGCTGAGAGGGGGGTTGGGTGGCTAATCCCATTGTATCAGCTTTCCTGGGAAGTAATTCACACAATCATACAGTTATATTAATTATTAACTGCTACATTTCAGCTCCAGGATACCTGCTAGGCAAATTCTCTACCAGAGAGCTATGCTCCCCTCTTCTGAATTTTGCTTTCAGAGGCTGAGATGTTTACCTCTGCCAATTAACATGACACTAAGTCATCTCCTTCTGCCTCTTTTTGGTATAGTTTTGACTGTGTAGCTGGCTGAAGCCAAGCTTGTAGTCACACCAGGCCTGCTGGGCAGCACTGATTTGCAAACCCTGGTCTCTGCTAGCTTTTGGAATGAGTAGCCCTGACCTTCTCATGCCTGTTCAGCTAGTGTAGGGCAGGAAGGGGAAGGGTGGAGGAGAGTTCCCACCCTTTCCTGCATAACAACACAGGACCTCAAACGTGCACCAGCTACCCAAACAGCCAACAAAAGAACAGTGTCTTCATGTGCCTTGTGTTTCTCCTTGCCCAAGTCCTCACATAAAATCATCCTTTAAATCCTTAAATTGTGCCTTTTAAAAAGGCTCTTTCAACAAGGCAAAATTGCCTCATTATTTGCAAGAATGTATCCACAATGCAAAAAATAGTATATGAAAGAAAAGCTGCATCAATTAATATCTACATCTTACTCAGCTTTAGACAATAATTGCTAAAAAGAATGATTTCTACTAATTTAACATATTATCTGGGGTATGAAGAATCTTTCCTCCATATGGAGAGAAAAGAAGCACTCAGATTGGTCTGAGCAGTCCATGAGCCTTCTACCTGGACCTTGTATTGTTATTATCATTATTATTATTATTTTAAATAACCCTGCTTATTATACTTCAAGAGGCTCCAGACAAAAAATTAGCAAGTTGTCTGCTGATGAATCACTGACAGCAAAGGCTGCGGACAGTGGAAGCAGCTGCCACCCTTAAGGAAGACCTAGCAGATTGCAGGAAGGGAGCCAGAAAGCCCCAAGAATTGCCTCTTGGAGGCCTGTTTGACTTTCTCTAGCTTGCACTATTCAGTTTCCTCACCAGGACACCGGAGAGAAGGCTCTGCCGCAGATGTCTCTGGAGCTGTAGATTGGCATTTGGGCATTTCTCCGTGTCTCCTGATGAAGCCAGGACTTGGCTACAGTGGTTCTCACAGGAGTGCACACAGGCAGGAGGACCCTGGTATGCCATGACTTTCTCCTTCCTAACTTAGCTTTGTCTCCGAATCCCAGCTTTAAGGAATGAATTAATTTACTATGTGCAGGGAGAAAGTCGCAAAGCCTGCCATTACACCCACTTGCATCCCCAGTTCATGCCCTGTGCCCTCTCCTTCCCACCCAGCTTGCTCAGATTTCACCGAAAGGAGACTCTCCTCCCCAACCGGAATCGCCTAAGGCAAGCTCACTGTGTGGGAATAAAGATGAGTGTGACTCTTTCCCTATGCAGCAAGTGAAAAAGGAAGAGAGATTCTTTTTTCCCCCCCACACTGAGGAAAGCACGTTAGTGTTAACTGTTACAAGAGCTCCTGTTGCCACTTTATGAAGTTAGCCTAAGAATGAGGAGATATATGGGAGCTCTAGTCTTTGGACAAGCTAGGTAAAGTCAGAAATCACATTGGAGTGAAAGCAGATTGGACAGCCATCCTGCGTCAAGCTTATCGTTGTGTGTCAAGCTTATAGGGCTCCCACCTTCCTTGCATGACCAGAAGAGAAACCGAAATGCAGAGTGAATGTCATGGAGAGAAAAAAGGCTGTATTCACAGGCTGGAGAGATGCTTGTCCTGCTAGCATGAGAGAATGAGTTTGGACGCCAGCACCAACATAGAAAGCCAGGCTCAGAGACACTTCTGTAATATCAGTTCTGGGAAAGAGGAGCAGGTGGATCCCTGAAACCCACTGCCCAGCCAGCTCAGCTGAATGGATGTGTTTCAAGTTCAGTGAAAGAGCCTGTTTCAAAAAGTAGCATAGTTGCTTAGCACTTAGGAGCACTTGATGCTCTCGAACAGGACCTGTGGTTCAGTTTCTCAGCACCCACATAGTAGCTAACCAACACCCATGACTGTCTTTCCAACGAATGTGATGCCCTCTTCTGTCTTCTGGGGACAACAGGCACACACATGCAGCATATACAAACATGCTGGCAAAACACTCATACACATAAATAAAATAAAATAAAATAAACTTTTTTTCTTAAAGTAAGCTGGAGAGCAATTGAGGATATTTAATGTCACCCTCCGGCCTCTACATACCCATGGGCAAAGCCACAAAGATAGAACCATATACTAGGGGCAGGGTTTCTGTGTTAAGGCAGCTCACTTGAGTATGCTGACACCTATGTGGGTGCAAATGGAACCCTGGGAACTCACTCTTCAGCCCTGCAAAGCTCTAGTTTTCTTTCCTTGTTGCTCTGGAAGATTTCCCCAAAGCCTTCCTTCTGAAGAGTTCTGTTTTAGCATCCCTAATCCTGGAGGCAAGCGGGCTGTTGGGAACATGTCCAAGGGCTGAGGCTTCATCAGCCCACACAAGAGGCCTGGGAGGTCAGTAGGCACAGCCCCCTGCATGTTCAGAGGGAAGGGGATCTGAATGGAGTCTTGGCTCAGGAGGCTGTGTAGGTTCAGGAAGCTGCAAGCTCAGTAGGGCCAGCCCGGAAGACACACAACAGAGCTCAGTGCTGGACCCTTTGGTCCCCACAAAGAAACCAAGCCATGGCTGAATGAAGGTGGACCTTTACCAAGGAGCTCATGGCTTTAGCTGTGCCTTCTCCAGATGTCTTCAGCTAAGGAGGAATCGAAGAAACAGGGCAGCCCACAGAGACCTGCTCCGAGGTAATGAGCGGAAATAGAAAATGTAATTAACATGTCTGCCCTGAGAAAGGAGAGCTAACTCTATTACCCTCGGCCTCCCTGCTTCCATTATGAATGATTGTGTTTCAATTATGATCCCAAAAGTATTTCCTTCAGGAAATATGTCAGGGTTCCGCAATAGGAAAGAAGGAAATGGAGCCATGAAAGTTTAATTTATTGCGGTGACTGCATTTTAAAAAGGGGGGGGGGGAGAAAAGAACTGCAGGGGGTGGTGACAAATACAGCGACTCACCTGCTGTGAGCAGGCTCTGTTTGTATAAAAGAGGCCCAGCCTGTCTAAACACTTGTTTGATGGTGTAGGATGGAGAAGGAGAGGGGATCCCTCCCTACCCACCAAGGCACAGTGTGATATGCTGGCTCCCTTGTGACATATAGGAAGGTGAGCACTTGGTTTGAGGGTGATCAGCAGTCTGGCTCCAGCACCCTACCAGATACTGGCTTGAGTGAGTAAGGTGGACCCAGTGCCACCTCAAATCTCAGGGTGTAATAACAGTTAAGCACAGGCAGCTAAAGTGGCAGGGATAGAAACTGACCGAAAGAACTCCTCCAGCAAAGCCCATGGCAATCAATAGGTGGGGAGCCTGCTGGGGAAATCAATAGGTTACCAAGGTGCTGAGTCATGCTGGTCAGTGCTCCTCCCAGGGAAAACATCATCTCTGCAGATTGCAGAGGGGAATGGAGACTCCTCCAGCGCTGAATTCATTCATTCATTCATTCGTTCATTCATTTATTCATTCATGTTTCTACACAAAGTGAGGCTGGGAATCCCATCAAGCAGGAAATCTGGACAAACATGGAGGTGGGGGCTAAACCATGTTTTTTCAGAGGCTCTGGGGTCTTGGACACTGTTAGCATTCCTTCTAAGTTATGCTCAACAGTTACATGGCAAAAGCCAGTGAGGCCTGGCTTGCTATAAAAGGGGCTGTTTGGCTCCTTCTCTCTCTTCTCTCTTCTCTCTCTCTCTCTCTCTCTCTCTCTCTCTCTCTCTCTCTCTCTCTCTCTCTCTCTCTCTCCCTCTCTCTCTCTTTCTCTGACTCTCTTCTCTCCCTGACCCCTTTCTCCCTCTCTCCCTTTCCCGCTTTCCCTCTCTCTCCAATCACTTCTGGCTGGCCTCCTCCTTCCCCTCCCTTCTCAAACCCGCTTTCCATGTCTTAAGTAAACTGTATTCTACACTATGCCCCTTGTATGGCTGGTACCTCGGGGGAAGGGATGCCTCAGCATGGGCCCACCTAGGAGCCCCGCCCACCATACCAAGCTCTTCTAACCATATCCTGGTCTTTTTTATAAAACACAACAGATACAGCAGCAGCACAGGGGATTCTCTACAGGAGAAAAACAAGTTTCTGAGAGAAAGAGACCTCTGCAATCATTCTTAGGGAGGTTTTCCTGACTGATTAATGGGAACAGGGAGCCGAGAATGTGCCTGCACTGACTCCAAAGACTACATGATTTCAGGCCAGCCAAGATTGCTGTAGAGAGGAACAAGAGAAGGACTAAAGTGTCATTCAGGTTGAAGGATGGGGTAGTAGAAGATTGGGAACATGGATTTACCCCTGACTGTACTGAAGACCTCAGGGAAGACTTCAGCATGAGGGAAGCACTGGGAAAACCACAGGAGGAAGAGGTGGAAGGACAAGAGCAAGTCGGTGGAAGGACAGAAAGTTCCACAGATAGCTACAGTCAGGCAAGAGGGATGTTGAGGGCTGAGCAAGGCAGGGGAGCACAGACCAAACAGAGAGTGTCCTAGGAGCTCCGCCAAAGGTCAGTAGAGGTCAGTGTAATGGATACTGAGACACAGTCTGCTCCAACCAACACTTCAGTGCAAACACCTAGGGCATGATGCGATTGTGAGAACCGTTATTGACTACATAATCAGGAACTGACTCAGACGGACCTTCACCTATCTGTTTTATCGCAGTGTGTTACCTCGTTTTATCCCCAAAGCCACTAGCAGACAAGAAAGCACTTCTTCTAGCCCTTTGGGTTAAGATCAAATGTAAAGACAAAAATCAAATTCCAAAGCAGGGGCTGGAGCAGAAAGCTCTGTGCTTAAGAACACAGGCTGCTTTCTCAGAGGACATGGGTTCAATTCCCAGGAGTTGCACACAAGCTCAGACTGCCTGTAACTCCTGTTTCAGGGAAGCTGACTCCCCCTTCTGGCCTCCTAAGGGGTTAGATAACAAGCTTGCATACCCATTTACATATAAATAAATAAATATAATATAATAAGAAAGGAAGGCAGGCAGACACACCTCACATTATTTAAAAACAAAAAGACAAATCACAGTGAAGTTTAAATGTGTTCAAAATATTTAATACCTGGTGTAGTTGGGATACTAATACCAGCACTTGGTTGTTGGGGGCAGATTCTTCACACTACGTTGTAAGAGTCTGAGGCCAGCCTGGCCTACTTGGGACCCCTATTTAAAGCAACAACAAAAAAGATCTCTGTCAGTTCTAGAGTTGCAAACAGAACTTGTGTCTTTTACATTTCAAGCCAGGATGTGTTTCCTGCCCTCACTCCTGGGGCCTTCCTTTTCACTCCCTCTCCCCATCCCCCCTACTTCCTTCTTTATAGGTAGCTTCTTAGGAGCCAGAACCAACAGTAGATCTTAAAAATGAGGTGGGTTGAAACACCCATGATCCCTGACAAACAGAAGGGAAACCTGTCATTACGTGCCAGGGAAGGAGAGTTGGTCCTGATCATTTGAGATCTATAGCAGCTGAAGTTATCCCCTCCACCCAACCCCCACTTTCATCCCCCTTCACTCACAACCTTTTCTTGGTATCCCACAAAGGAGGTAGCTCTGAATGAGAGAGTAAAGAAGAAATGTACAACCTCACAAGACCTCTAAAACAGAGACTCACAGGAAACACACCCACCCTGATCCTACAGCAAGCCAGCCTGCATTTGTTATAACCTACACACTTTTCAGATTTGCAATCCCCTGCATCTCTTTCCAGCTAGAACCTTTACCTGTTACTCTTCCATTGTTTTGCTGGCTGCATCTGTTCCCCTTAATCATCAGAGCCTCATTTTCTGATGTCTCTCCACCAATGTCACTCAACTTTACCTGACCTGTTTCCAGCATACACAGGTGTCAGCATAAGGGTTCTAGGAGTTAGGAACGCACTCTCACCTGCGTCCATCCGTCTGTCCGTCCGTCTGTCCGTGTGTGTGTGTGTGTGTGTGTGTGTGTGTGTGTGTGTACAGGAGTAGAGTCACCAGAAATTTAGGAGCCAGTCTGCACTCTCCTTCAGAGATAAGGGATTGAACCCTGAACAGGAACAATGGAATACTCTAGTTCCTGCCCTAAACTGCAGCTCCAGCCACTCCCTACCCATAGGGGAAGCAGCCCAACCTTGTAAACAGACTCTGATGAATAATTAAGTCACCATTTACAAGAAACTCTAATCTTAGTGCAGTTCAAGGTAAAGACAGACTGCAGCCCTGGACAGCCAAGAACAGCATTGCCAGAACACTCAGGACACAGGCCTCCAGCCAGCCAGACACTGGTACTTTTTTTTTCTAAATACTGTCGCCAAAAAAGCTCAAGTCAGAAAGTCTCTGTCCCTCTGACAACCCCAGTATATCAGTAATAATAACAATAAAAAATAATTAACTATGATTTAGGATTGCCTATTAAGGATTCAGCAAGATGAGTTTGTATTATTTTATTTTAAATACTACCCATCCCTCCATGAAATCTCCATAGCATTATTGTAGCAAAAGAAATGAGGAGGTTATACTAACTGAAGTCCCACTGTTAGTAAGATTCAACTCATAGCCAGAATATTGCCTGTCTATCCACTTTTCAGATTTACCAGTTCCTTGCATTTCTTTTCTGGAGAAACTGTTTCTCCAGATGAAGGTTTCATTTATTTCTGTATCTTCTACACCTCAACAAAAGCATTTCAATTATTTGGATATATATTACATGAATATATTGTACATTGATTACAGTGCTGAATGGATAGCTTTAATTTTATATTATTTTAGCACAGTGAAAAATCTGATCTTTCTTCCCAGAAACCCACACATGTAAATGAGTTTTTCATAAAAGGCTATATTCCAGATGAATTTTAGAAAGCCACTTGTGATTCAGGTGACTGAAAGCATTTGTGTAAATGTAAAGCATTGTGTGTTCTATAAGAAGCTCTGGGACAGGTCAATCTTTCCCTCATAATCACCTTGCTTCCTTTTCTATATATACTGTAGGTCCAGGAGGTCCTACTGGTCAACCTTTCACTCTGCACTGGAGCAGAGCAGACTTCTGAGGTACATTGCCAGCTGTCACAAATGGTTCTGGGTAGCTTAAGCTTTGTTCCACTGATAGTTGGGATATTTTTACCTCTGCTGTTTTCTGTGTTTTGTCTAACTGTCTAGAGAACAGATAGAAGCCCTTGCAAGTGTCACAGTTTTGGTTTGTTGTACTGACGACTGGAACAAGATGATATTAACATGGCTTTTCACCAAGTCTTAGAACACCTTGTTCTCCCATGGCTCCTACCACCACTCTGCACAGGCCCCCCTAGATATGATGACTGAATCCTTATAGCAACTCAGAGTCAGACTGAAGATAATGGTCTGGCTGAGTAAATGTTCCCTAGACAGACAGCTATAGGGAGAAGGTCTTGATAGGAATTCTTATGAAGTTATCACGCTGACATACCTACAGATTCCCTGACTCCAGTCCCTTAAAGAATATGATGGCTCACATTAATGTGATAATGGGGTTTAGGAAGGCGTTTCTGTATCTTTTTAATTTGTACTTTTTGCAGTGTGGGACTTTCTGACTTCAAGTAGTGAGACCATTTTGCAAATTTCCTTCAGATTTCTTGGAGTTTGTTGACAGGATTTTTGTGAGGAAAGGCCATGTTTAAATCATATATACTTTCTGAGAGATTCCCTAATTGGAAAGTTTATTTATGATAAGGTGTGTGTGTGTGTGTGTGTGTGTGTGTGTGTGTGTGTGTGTGTATAGCTTCATGTGTGTCTGGATGTGTATGCACATAGATGTAGAAATTAGAGGACAGTCTTGTCTATCATGCTCAGGAATGTTGTCCACAGAGAGAACACAATAAAAATCAGAAACTGTATTATGAGTGTTTTAAACTTTGTATAGTAGTATGAAAAGGGACCCTAAACAGCTCATTTTGATCAATACATTTTTCGTTATTTTGCATACAATTTTCCCCACCTCACTCCACCCCCACAACTCTCCTTTTGGTTCTAAAAGGAACTATTCATAGATTTAATTAAAACAAAAGTTCTTGGAGGTTATCAGTTTTATAGACATAGCAAACATCAAAAGTTTTAAAGCAACATTACAAAAAGACATTTTGACTTGGAAAAAAAAATCTGGAAAAGCCTTTTTTTTAAAAAAAAAACATGGAATGAATGATTCAGATGGCTTGTTTTCTATTGCCTAATACCTTTTAGCTGCACTTCTGTAGTGACAGGTGAATCAGATAGATGTGCTAGGGAGGAGACAATATCCAAAAGCCCTGAGCACTAACCTGCTATATAGTTCTAAAATGTGTGAGGCTGAATAAATGCATGCATTGGTCCCAGACAACATCATTAGATGGTTGGAGCGCATTGTCTTTCTTTTTTCAAGCCTTGCTCTCAGTACAGGTGACATGGTATTTTCTGAAACATGGTTTGATCCAGTCCTAGGCTTGGAGGTAAAGCATGGTTCTCTGCTGCTACCAGGAGCCAGTGATACAGTCAGGGCTGTCTCGCCTCTGCATGGCAATGTCCTCACCCACTGAAGGCAGATATTTGATAACTAGAGCAGTCTCTTTTAAGACATTTTCTAATTCTAATAATATTCTATGACTCTCTTTGGAGGGATATTTGAAAAACAATGAACTAACAATTGGCTTCTACATAATTGCTAAGTTGCTTTCTCATCCAAATTCCTACTTTATGCTATTTTCATTATACACGCATTATGGCAATTGTGGTTGAACAACCTAGAGACAGATTGACTAGCGTTGTGGTCATTAACGTACCACGTGGCTTTGGTGAGTTGCGTAATCTGTCTCTGCCTCAGAATATGGATGGTTAAATGAGGTTAAGGTATGCTCAAAGACTAGAATAAATTCTGGCCTATAATATACACCCAGTATAATTATCAAAAGCTGATCACTTTTCTTGGGATTGTATGTTTACTTGCTTGTGTTTCTCCTAGACTATGAACTTAGTATAGACAAGGATCTTTCTTGCCTGGCTCATTAATTTTTTCCAGCCTCTAATAGAGTAGTATCTAGGACATAATCACTCAATAGAGAGCCAATAAACAGATGTTCAGTTCTATTTTAGACACAGTAAAACAGTAAAATTGTCCATGGACTTTAGTTAATTGGTTGGGTTTTAGGGGCCTTGTGTATCCCCATATTATTTGATTTGATTTGTTTGGTAATGATGTTAAGAGCCAATTTCCCAACTAGCTAATCATTCTACAGTTTGGCTTTAGAATGACAGAGACAAACCCAGACAGCCATATTCTAAAGCAGAGTTCTTATTCAGTAGAACCCCTACGCCCAGTAGACTGGTGCCAAATTGTTTTTGTGGTGTCAAGTAAGATTGATTTTCTACAATACTGTTGCTTAGGAGTGACTGAAATTGCTTCTATAGATAGAGAACCATAGAAATATGGGTCTGTTATCCACATACTCTAGGAAAATTCTGCATACATCCTAAACCACTTACAAAGACACTACCCTGCAGATTCTAAAAGAGTCAGTTTTAGGGAATGCTTTTTAACTGTATTTTTGTGGCAATACCAGCAAGCAATCATTAGCACATAAATTAGGTGGTCTCATTCTTTCCATTTTAAATGTGCATATCTTCTAGAATACAATTGGTCACAAAAAAAGATAGAAAAGTCGCCGGGCGTGGTGGTGCCAGCCTTTAATCCCAGCACTTGGGAGGCAGAGGCAGGCAGATTTCTGAGTTCGAGGTCTGCCTGGTCTACAAAGTGAGTCCCAGGACAGCCAGGGCTATACAGAGAAACCCTGTCTCGAAAACAAAAAACAAAAAAACAAAAAAACAAAAAAACAAAAAAAAAAAGAAAGAAAGAAAGAAAGAAAGAAAGAAAGAAAGAAAGAAAAGAAAAAGGAAAAGAAAAAGAAAAAGAAAAAGAAAAAGGAAAAGAAAAAGAAAAAAGTCCACTCAAATGGGTGGGGTGTCTGTGTGTCTTTGTGTGTGTGTATATGTCTGTGTGTGCCTGTTTGTGTCTGTGTCTCTGTGTGTGTTTGTGTCCTAAAGGAAAATGTCAGGTGCCATTCCTTAGGCATTGTTCATCTTCTTGAGACAGGGCCACTCACTTGCCTAAAACTCAACAGTTCAACTAGAGAGGATGACCATCAAGCACCAGAGATCTGCCCATCTCTGGCTTGCCAGTGGGAGAGTTACAAGTGCACAAAGGTGTGCTCTTGAGTCCTTGTGCTTGCAAACAAGCTTAAGCTCTTCAAAGGAGACAACAGGCCTGATATGCTTCTGACAATGCCAGGCCTGGTTCACAATCATCTATTGGTGTTGCCTTACAAGTCTTCACTTGTTTGGTTTTGTGCAAAGTCCAGAGAGAAGATCAAGCCCAAGGCTTTACTCTTGCAAGGCAAATACTCCACAGAGATCCATTTCTAGCCAATGTGTTTTCTTTTTGTGATTTATAAATGTTTCACTTAACATATAGCATTAGTACCTATCCACAGGTACAAAATTTTAACAATACATACATACATACACACATACATTATGTATATACACAATATATACATATTGTATGTGTGTGTGTGTGTAATGTGTAATGATCAGACCAGGGTAATTAATAATCCCTTATCTTCAAATTTTGACATTTCTGTGTTGGACACCTTCACATGCTTCTCTAATTATTTGAAGTGTGTCATCAATGAATTCCATATATACTGTGCTCCTGTGTATCGAGAATGCTACAACTAATTTTCCTCAACTGCATCTTCTATTATCCTCTGTCTCCACATGACCTCATCTTCACTCTAGTCACCTCTATTCCAGAAGGCAAGGCCTTCCCAGTAGCAATTTCATGCTTTTAGGATGGCTATCACATGCAAAAGCCACGTGTTCACTTGTACAACCTGCAAAGGCCAAGGTCCTATAACAATCAATGGAACCTTCAAAAGGCCTCTAGAGTCACTATGACCAGAACACTGGGGTCAGTACCTACTCTAGGTTTTGTTTTGTGACTATACCAGGAATTTAACCTATGGCCTCACATATGCTAGCAAGGCATTCTAGCAGGGAGTTGCATCCCCTGTTCAAGTCCTGAGCTGTTTGTTGTTATTCTTAATTCTACCCTATATTCTCTGTCATTGCCCATTCACTTGGCAAATGTGTGTGGAGCCTTTCCTGTCATGCACTATTAATATGTAATAGGAATCTTATTGAATGAGGTAAAAATAGACTTTACATATGCCCTACTCTGTATAATATAAATAAACAGGTTAAGAAGATGAAGACATAATTAGATATACAGAAAAACAATGCCTATCATTTATAAAGACCAGCACCAGGAAGTATCCCCAGACGTATTTTAGTTCAATCTCAAAATAGTCTTGCAAAGTAAGTGTGTTTGTCTGAATTTTAGTGTTAGGGAGAGTGGAAGTTTAGCAAAGCTAACACACAACAAGCCAATATGGGAGACTAAATTCTATTTTTTGTTTGTTTGCTCTCTATTTGATATGTGTTTTGCCCTCCACACAAAGACATAGCCTTCCTCTCCTCAAAGGAAGAGGAAGAGATTATGAGTCCCATGTCTGATGATGTTAGACTCAACCAGCTGCTTATTAATTTCATTCCAAGAATTTAGTTAAAGCTTTAGTGCATTTTGGGTAAGTATGAGGTACTTGGAAGTACATACATTAATCAATTTTACAAAAAGCAACAGTGTCCATGGCTGTAGATATTGTTTAATCTGTTTAGAAATTGATTAAATTTGTTCTTTGACAAACTCATACACATATATACTACATTCTGGTTACTCTCCCCACTACTGTCTATTATCTCCCTCCCCCTGTGGGGCCTCCCCCCTCTCCAAGTCTGCTTCCCACATTGACTCTGCTTTATGGCCACTAATTTTACTCAGGGCTCTCTGTGTGACTGCACATTTGGAAACAGCCTCAGGAAGCTGGTTGGTTCACTGTTGGAATGACAACTGAAAAAAATGTCTGAACTTCCCCCAGCATCCATCAGTTGCCAATAATTCACTAGAGACAGTTAGAGCTCCAGGAGCCCATCCTAGGTCTGGTATGTGATTGGCTGTTGACAGGCCCAGTCTTGTGCAGGAAACTGCAGCTGCTGTGAGATTATGTCTGCAAAGGCTGTGTCATGGCCTGAAGATAGCCTTGTACAGCCCGTCTCCCTAGCTTCTGGCTCTTACACTATGTCCCCTCCCTCTTCCACAATGTTCTCTGAACCTTAGACTGGGTGATTTATAAATGTTTAGTTCTCACCACTAATTCATTTCTGCACTTTATGCAGCCACAAGCATTGTCATGACTCCACTGACTTTGTCTTCTAGGGAAAAGTTCTATGACTTTGTCTTCTAGGACACAATTCTAGGGAGTGAGACGTCACATTTTTGTAATCAGTCTTCCTGTGGCAAACATTTAGATTAGATGATTAATCCACCTATTTGAACTTCTCTCTAGTGGCATGAGGGGGCTTGTGTTTATTTATTCAATCCCAATTTATTTTTGCAATGGCAAATTAAGTAGGGACTGAGTTTGTTGAGACCTGCTTGAATTCCCTCATGTCTAACTCAGAATTTAAATGCTTTTCCCAGAGAAGTGGATCCTCACTTTTCCACAGCATCTCACGATAGGATGTCTACTTTCTAACTGGCATGCCTCAAAAATGTGCATGGAGTCTGACTTCACGATATTGAAATTACGTCAACCTGTTAGCCCATGATTAATCCACCTATTTGAACTTCTCTCTAGTGGCATGAGGGGTTTGTGTTTATTTATTCAATCTCAATTTATTTTTGCAATGGCAAATTAAGTAGCCCAGGGTAGAGAGGATTGGGCTTGCTTCCACTCATTTTCCAAATATTTGTTTTTTTTTTATTAGATATTTTCTTTATTTACATTTCAAATGTTATCCCCTTTCCTCATTTCCCCTCCAAAAACTCCCTATCACATCCCCCCTCCCACTGCTTAACAACCACCCACTCCCACTTCTTGGCCCTGGCATTCCCCTACACTGGAGCATAGAGCCTTCACAGGAATAAGGGCCTCTCCTCTCATTGATGTCCCACAAGGCCATCCTCTGCTACATATGCACCTAGAGCCATGGATCCCTCCATGTGTACTCTTTGGTTGGTGATTTAGTCCCTGGGAGCTCTAGGGGTACTGATTGGTTCATATTGTTGTTCCTCCTATGGGGCTGCAAACCCCTTCAGCTCCTTGGGTACTTTCTCTAGCTCTTCCATTGGGGGGACCTTGTGCTCAGTCTATTGGTTGGCTGTGAGCATCCACTTCTGTATTTGTCAGGCACTGGCAAAGCCTCTCAGGAGACAGCTATATTTGACCAGAGTAAAGCATTTTTCCTCATGGTTTCTTGACTTTTAAGAGGCAGGGTGAGCTATGAGTCTAACTGCACTATACTTTGTACAGACGTAATGCTTCTTAATTCCTGAATGTCCTTTAACGCATTTATTATTTATTTTGTGTTAAACTCACTGTGTGACTGAGAATGGTGACCTTAAATGTTTGCCCCTTCTTGCTTTATCTGGAGTATTGGCACTGCTTGTATGTACCACCACATTTGGCATTGTATGCATGTATAACAACATCTGGTTTTATGTTGTGCTTGTAATCAAACTCATGATTCCTTGCATCTTACAAAAGCATTATACCTGCTGAGATATACCCCCATCCCACTTTTACCTTCTATTGCTTTTAAACACAAAGACCAGTCCATTTTTCCTCTCTCGGTGTGTTGAGTAGAATAATTATATTAAGCAGAAAAATACTAAGCAATGTATAAGACCCTGTACACTGGGCCTCCCCTCATTGCCTTCTGTACTCCTTTAAATTCCGCCTTCATTTCGTACAGAAAGGTAATGTTATTAACCCGAGGCCCCACAGTAACCACAGTGACTGAATTGTTAACCCTGGTTATCTGCCTATGCACAGCTTCTCTTAACAGTGGCTGGCCACAAACATTTGTTCAGTTAAGCTAGGAAAATTTATCATCATCTTATAGGCCTTAAAATGTATTTATCTTCTCCTGTCTCCCATGTGGGAGCTGAAAAGTGTCTAGAAACAGGGAAGCTTGAGGAGCAGAGAAGCTGAAAGAGAAGATGACTGTGTTTCCAGGTTGCCGAGAAAGGAGTGTTCCTCGCTAAACCACACTGATTTTATTCTCCTGAAATAGAATATGGCAGCCCAGTATCCACGGGAGTATTCACTCAGGTCACAATGGAGCCCCCGATCTTGGCCCTGAATGCTTAGACCTTGGTGTCCAACCACTCAACAGCACAGCCATCAGTGGTACTAATAGTTTCCATTAGGCAAGTTGTTTAACCTCTTCAAGCCTTTTGCTTCTCATATTTCAAATTAATAACTATTTTTATGTTAAATAACTGAGGACTTCCTGCTTCTCAGCAGCTGTGCAGGTGGCTTCTCTCACTTCTCAATGAGTGCACATACTGTGCGTTCAGTGGTTCTACTACACAGTGTTTCATAGAGAAAGGTTGACTTGTCAATGGAGGAAACCAATGTTCACAGTGAGGGGGCTACAAACGCAAGCCTTCCAGGATTCTTTAATGTTGTATCACTAACATAGAATTCTTTAAACCAAAATTTTATTGGATGGGGAGGACACATGTTCATGGTACATGTATGGAAGTCAAAGAACAACTTCTATCATATGGGTTCTAGGGCTAGAATTTGGGTCTTAGGCTTGAAGGCAAAGTGCCTTTACTCATTAAACTATCTTGCCAGCCCTAACATCATACACACAAGATGATATTCCATGGCTTTGAATTAGCAGTTCATTCACTCAAAAATGCACATGTGATCTCCTCAGATCCACGTGTGTTCACACATTGGATACTGGAAACAACATTTGACTGCTTTAAATCTAGTTTCTGATCCTTCCTGATCTTTCTTCTGTAATATTTTCTTTTTCTTTTTTCTTCTCTGTTTTCAAATGGAAACTTTACCAGATAATAAATACTCTCTAGTGTTTGTAATGGTCAGGAGAGGGGGGAAAAAAAGAGAAAAGCCATGTGTCCTAGTAAATCAATTCTGATATTTGGTTTATACCAAAGACTCTGTATGGGCTGGAAGCACTACCTCTTCAGAAAACAAGCTCTCAATATTAAAACACACACACACACACACACACACACACACAATTAAAGTTAAATTTACTTTTATTTTTTATAGTGGCTACAGTGGCAAGCAAATAAAGAAAACGTTCAAAGTCCAGCAATTAGGAGAATCTCAAGTACAGAGTGATGTTTAGCCCAGCAGTGTTTTCCAGTCTTTAGTGGGCTGGTAGCTGGGTATGGCTGGCCTCACACATGCATCAGAAGAAGATAATAGGGCCTGGCATAATGGCAACTGCCAATCTTTGCATGGGTAGATTCGTAAGAAGATCCCATAGAGAAAGATTACGCAACCTTCTTAGCTCTGGGTGCCCACAGTGACATCAAATATAGCTTAATTTTAGAATATGCATTTCCCATGGGTGAGGCCCTGGGCTCTGTCCTTGCCACAGCAAATTAAAAAAAAAAAAAAAAAAGGAATCTCAGGATGCGTCTTAAATCACTTCCTAACATGTGGTAACATGTTTTCCACATCTGGAGAGCCTTATCATTTAACCTGTATAACACAAACCCTTCCTGCTTAACCTCACACTCCATCTTAGTCTAACAGTCAAATCGTTTGTTCTTCACTCTGTGTCCTAGCGACCAATACAAAGTGATATAGTTACACTGTTTATTAGCACATGGGCAGGCATCTTCCCTAGAGCCCAAGGATAATGAATAGGGTAATGATAATATATGGTAATGATAAGAATAATGAATTTTCATACTGTCAAGATGCTTATGAGAAGATTCCATAGCAGGGGCTGCAGAGATAGGCGAGTTGGTGACGTTCTTACCACACAAGCGTAAGTGCCTGAGTTCAAGTCATCAGTGCATCCATAAAATGCCAGTACAGTGGGGTGTCTTTGTGATCACTACTCTGAAGAGGCAGAGGCAGAGGCAGAGGCAGAGGCAGAGGCAGAGGCAGAGGCAGAGGCAGAGGCAGAGGCAGAGGCAGAGGCAGAGGCAGAGGCAGAGGCAGAGGCAGAGGCAGAGGCAGAGGCAGAGGCAGAGGCAGAGGCAGAGGCAGAGGCAGAGGCAGAGGCAGAGGCAGAGGCAGAGGCAGAGGCAGAGGCAGAGGCAGAGGCAGAGGCAGAGGCAGAGGCAGAGGCAGAGGCAGAGGCAGAGGCAGAGGCAGAGGCAGAGGCAGAGGCAGAGGCAGAGGCAGAGGCAGAGGCAGAGGCAGAGGAAGGATGCTTTGGACTTAATAGCCAGCCAGTCTAGCAAAACAAATGAGTTCCAGGGTTTCTGGGTAATCCTGTCTCAAAAAATAAAATGAAGAATAATTAAGGAAGACTCCTAAATGTCCTCTGTGTACCCACATGCCTGTGTTCCCACAGACATATAAAGTTACATAAACACACACAATGAAAATTAAATTAAAAATAAAAAAAATTTTTAAATAAAAAAAGGAAATTCCCATAGAAGCCAAAGGATGCCCTGGTGTGCACAAGAGTGGTGAGAGGGAGAAGCAGCTTGACCTCTGGCAAACTTGAGAAGCGCAGGACTTACTTGGAGGCGCCGCTAACTCTAAGTGAGAAACCGATCTCAGGCATACTAAGTAGTTTTAATGTGGTCTGCCCCGCCCTACTTTTGTGTACTGTGAATCTTATTGCCAGCTGATGGGCTTGCGGGAGGTCTTTAATTCTGAAAGCTCTAATCTTACCCACAATTTGATCTCCCATAGACTCATGATGCCATACCCTTATTAGGAGATAGGAAGCAGTAGGTGGAACCTAGTTGGAGGGATTATATTGCAGGAACATGGCATGGGTGCTTCACCTTGCTATGGCCCCTATCTGTATTCCTTTCTCAGCTTTCTGTTGACCATAATGGGAGACACTTGCCCTACAACTCCCTCTCTATGAAATTGTTTGCCAGCTAAATCTTCCCTCTTTTTTCAGTTCTCCAGTGAGGAGATAGCTAACAGATAGTTCGAAGGTTGAAGCATTCAAAGACTAGACCCTGTCATCACCAACAGAAAGAAGACTGGGTGAGATGCATCAATATCAACAAAAATGGGCTTCGGAACTATGGAGATGAAAGGCTAAGTGGGGTGCTCTAAAATAAGTTAGCAGGATAGTCCTAAATGGACGGATTTGTATCTAATAACAGAAGAAAACAGACTATGCAAATTTAAGTAATAGATTGTGTTTATAAGAATCTATTCTCAATAATCAATAAGCATACAAAGAGAAAATGAGATAGGATACAATAGGGCTGAATGACATCACCGGACAACTGGATTAAATTGACCTTAAAGTTATTCACCTGCCACCGGGTAGATATGCATCAAGGTATGTAGAAAATTAAATGAGACAGACCAATTTTTGGTTGTGAATTAAACTTCAACAAATGTGAAATATTAAATACCATAAGGTGTATTTCTGAACTGTATGTTTCTTTTGTTAGGGCTGCCATGAGAAAATGCTGCACACTAGGGGTTTTAAGCAACAGATGTTTGTTATTCTGATTCTGAAGGCTTGAAGTTCGAGGTCAGCATGCGGGTGAGTTTCTTGTAAAGCCCAGCTCTCTGGTTCACAGACAGCTGCCTAATTTGTCATCTCATCTCTTCCTGGTCCTGCCTTTGTCTAGGTTAAGTGTCTTCTAATGCCCTCTTATTGTAAAGACTCCAGCAATAGGATTGGGCCTGCTCTAATGACCCCATAACTTAACTGCCACTTTAAAAGCCCTATCTCCAAAAGCAGTCACATTTTGAGGTACTGAACTAACAATGGAAAGTTAGATCATTTGGGGTACACAATTCAGTTAAAGATCAGATGAAATTGAATTGGAAAACAGTACAACAAGAATGAAACCCAAAAATATTAGAAATCACACAAGACATAGAGATTCAAGACACAGTCACAAGTTGAATAAAGTATTTCTGGTTGAATTAAATTGAAATTAAAACATCGCACACTGTTGTAGGATGTAGAAAAAAATGGTGCCTTCTTAAAGGCTAGTAGCATCAAACGGCTTACAAAAGGAAATCAAGTTCTGAATCAATCAGCTAAGATTTTAGTTAAAAGAATAAAAAACAAGGTCAAGAAAAAGGTAAGGTAAGCAAAGAGGTGGTCAAGAGTAGCCAACAGCAGAATCAGACACAGGAAAACAATGAAAAGAAATAATAAAGCAAAGAGTCTGTTCGGTGGATAGAGGAACAAAGCAGCTATAACTGTAACAAGACATACACTCATGCACACATAATGAGAAGAAGGGAGTGGTCAAGAGGGAGACAGAAAGAGAGATTATCAATGTCATTAACCTGTCCCTATACATCAAATGGGTAATATGCTTACAGGAACTCACATTGCATACATGTGATTTACATGCACCTACCCACTTACATACATAACTGTGTTAACTGTGTTACTGTTTTATGTGCCCCTCGATAAAAGACATGTGTACAAGATGTACGTATGCATATCTCCCCACAATTTTGACTACATATATTGGGCAACCTAGATGAAAGCTCAACTCTCAGAAAAGACTAAAATAATTTAAACAAGGTCAAGATTGAACTGGTATTAAAATAATCTAAAAAAGTATATGAAATGGTTAACAGTTTAAAACAAAACAACCCAATATTCAGAGTCTTAATCATATCTGTTCTATAAAATTTCTTCCAGAGAGTAGAAAGAAAAGAACACTTTCCAGCTATTTTTAGAAGTTCAACATTACCATGATGTCAACGCCAGAAGTAGTATAAAAAGATATAAATTGCAAAGCCATTTAAATAGCCTCAATAATATAAACTCAAAAAAAATTTTCTTAAAACAAATTCAGTAATATGCTTTTTAAAAGTGCAGTACACACACAAAAAATATGTTTATCCTTAGAATCCCAGAATGGTTCTGAAGTCATTTTGTACAACTTCAACAAATAAATTAGGAATAAATGTGGCACTGGAATGGAGATGGCTCAGTGGTTACAGGAGTTCACTGCTTTTCCAGAAGATGTAAATTCAGTTCTCAGCACCGATCCCAAGGTGTTCACAGTGACTGTAAGTGCATGCATATGTACACAAACGTTTTGTGAAAAGAAATGCATCAGGTCTTGTACAGGATCTGTGTTCCATATGCTAAAAATGTAGTACAAAATACTAAGCAATTGGAGAGACATGGGCAGTAATTCTCAATGCCTGAAAAATGTCAATCCCTCATTGATGGTTAATGTCCATTGTTAAGTTGATAGGATTTAAAATCACCAGGGAAATATCTCCAGGGTTGTATGTGAAAATGTTTCCAGAAGGTTAAACTGAAGAGAAAAAAAATGCATCCTGGACTAGAGAGATGGCTCAGCCTGTAAGAGCACTGACTGTTCTTCCACAAGTCCAGAGTTCAATTCCCAGCAACCTCATGGTGGCTCACAACCATCTGTAAAGGAATATGATGCGCTCTTTTGGAGTGTGCCTGAAAACAGCTACAGTGTACACATATAAAATAAAATATATATAAATAAACTTGGTCATATCCTATGGGGGAAAAAAGGATTTTTACCAATCCTAAATCTGATGGGGACTAATATCCAATATATACAAAGAGCTCAAGAAGTTGGACTCCAGAAATTCAAATAACCCCATTAAAAATGGGGTACAGAGCTGAACATAGAATTCTCAACTGAGGGAGACCGAATGGCTGAGAAGCACCTGAAAAAATGTTCAACATCCTTAATCATCAGGGAGATGCAAATCAAAACAACCCTGAGATTCCACTTCACTCCAGTCAGAATGGCTAAGATCAAAAATTCAGGTGACAGCAGATGCTGGTGAGGATGTGGAGAAAGAGGAACACTCCTCCATTGCTGGTGGGATTGCAAGCTTGTCAAACTACTCTGGAAGTCAGTCTGGAGGTTCCTCAGAAAATTGGACATAATACTACCAGAAGATCCAGCAATACCTCTTCTGGGCATATACCCAGAAGAAGTTCCAACTTGTAATAAGAACACATGCTCCATTATGTTCATAGGAGCCTTATTTATAATAGCCAGAAGCTGGAAAGAACCCAGATATCCCTCAACAGAAGAATGGATACAGAAAATGTGGTATATTTTCACAATGGAGTACTACTCAGCTATTAAAAACAATGAATTTATGAAATTCTTGGACAAATGGATGTATCTGGAGGATATCATCCATAGTGAAGTAACCCAATCGCAAAAGAAGTCATTAGATTTGCACTCATTGATAAGTGGATATTAGCTCAGAAACATAGAACACCCACGATACAATTTGCAAAACACAAGAAAATCAAGAAGAGGAAAGACCAATGGGTGGATACTTCGTTCCTCCTTAGAATAGGGAACAAAATATCCATGAAAGGAGTTACAGAGACAAAGTTTGGTGCTAAGATGAAAGGATGGACCATCCAGAGACTGTCCCACCCGGGGGTCCATCCCATAATCAGCCACCAAACCGAGACACTGTTGCATATGCTAGAAAGATTTTGCTGAAGGGACCCTGTTATAGCTGTCTCTTGTGAGGCTATGCCAGTGCCTGGTAAATACAGAAGTGGATGCTCACAGTCATCTATTGGATGGAACATAGGGCCCCCAATGGGGAAGCTAGAGAAAGCACCCAAGGAGGTGAAGGGGTATGCAACCCTATAGGTGGAACAACAATATGAACTAACCAGTACCCCCAGAGCTCGTGTCTCTAGCTGCATACGTAGCAGAAGATGGCCTAGTCAGCCATCACTGGGATGATAGGCCCCTTGGTATTGCAAACTTTATATGCCCCAGTACAGGGGAATGCCAGAGCCAAGAAGCAGGAGTGGGTGGGTAGGGGAGCAGGGCGAAGGGAGGGTATAGGGAACTTTCAGGATAACATTTGAAATTTGAAATGTATATAAAGAAAATATCTAATAATAATAAAAAAATTCCCACCCTCCAAAACAAAAAAATATGCATCCTGAATGTGAGCAACACCATCCATGGACTGGGTTCACAGACCAAAGAAAGAGAAAGAGAGCCAGGCAGTGGTGGCGCACACCTTTAATCCCAGCACTTGGGAGGCAGAGGCAGACGGATTTCTGAGTTCGAGGCCAGCCTGGTCTACAGAGTAAGTTCCAGGAGAGCCAAGGCTATAGAGAGAAACCCTGTCTTGAAAATTTTTAAAGAGAGAGAGAGAGAGAAAGAGAGTTGAGTACCAGTATTCATGTTTCTTGGCTTCCTAACTGTAAATGCAGTGTAACCAGCTGTTTAACACTTCAGCCACCTTGCCTTGTCTGCCATGATGGGCTATTTCCACAAATGGGAAGCCAAAACAAGCCTTTTAAAAAACATTTTAATGGTTATTTTACTTACTTACATTTCAAATGTTATCCCCCGGTTTCCCCTCTGAAAACCCCCTAGCATTCCCCTACACTGGGGCATCAAGCCTTCACAGGACCAAGGGCCTCCCATCCCATTAATGCCAGATGAGGCCATCCTCTGTAACATATGCAGCTGGAGTCATGGCTCCCTCCATGTGTATTCTTTGGTTGGTGTTTTAGTACCTGGGAACTCTGGGGGATCTGGTTGGCTGATATTGTTGTCCTTTCTAGGGGGCTGCAAACTCCTTCAGCTCCTTCAGTCCTTCCCTATCTACTCATTGGGGTCCTTGTGCTCAGTCCAATGGATGGTTGGCTGCAAGAATCCACATTGTATTGGTTAGGATCTGGCAGATTCTCTCAAGAGACATCTATATCAGGCTCCTGTCACAAGTACTTCTTGGCATCCACAATAGTGACTGGGTGACTGCATATGGGATGGATCCCCAGGTGGGGCAGTCTCTGGATGGCCTTTGCTTCAGTCTCTGTTTCACTCTTTGTCTCCATATTTCTTTTAGGCAGGAGCAATTCTGAGTTAAAATTTTGAGAAGGGTGGGTGGCCTTTCTTAGTTTGCTTTTGTTGAGTATTTTGTCACAACAAAAGAAGTGATAAATGCAAGTCACCGATTACAGTCCAGGTGACAGTAAGTTAATTATCACCTTTTACAAAAGGAAGAAAAGTACCCCAGAAAATGGGTGCCTGAAGGTGTCTGTAGGAGATTAACAGTGATTACATTACCTGAAGTGGGAAGACTCTCACTGTGAGTAGCACCATCCCCCAGGTGGGGCTCTGAGCCTGTATAAGAGTGGAGAAAATGAAATGATCACTATTCACTTTCATCCATGCATTCATCACTGCTTTCTGTGACTTCAGATGCCATGAGACCCATGTCTCGAACTCTGCTGCTGTGTCTCCCCAATAATGATGGATAATAGCCTAAAACTATAAGCAGCAGAAAACAAAATCAAGACACCATGTATTGGAACCATTTCTGTGGCTGAGGTAAAACACATGACCAAATGTAACTTAGAGAAGGAGGAGCTTGTTTGGGCTTACCATTCCAGAGGGATAAGAGATCATCATGACAGGTAAGCACTGCAGCAAGTGACAGATATGGGAACAGGAAGATGGAAGCACACATCTTCGAGCCACAGGAGGAAAGAGCAACAGTGAACTGGCAGTGAAGCAAGGCATTAAACTCACAAAGTCTGCCCTTGAGTGATATACTTCTTTTAGCAATCTAAGCAACTGCTACCCTTAGCCAACTCCGTCCAACTCTGACCCACACAGCACCACCAACTGATAATCATGCATTAAAATATCTGAACCTAAGGTGGGCAATCTCATTCAAATAACCACGCCCAACTGATATGTAAATTTAATGCAATAATACCACTAAATGTTGACACCCCAGATGGTACTTTTTAAAATTCTTATTCAAGTGTACACATGTTCCCGCCCTACCTGAACCCCCCCTGAATTTATAAGGAAATGCCAAGATGCTAACAATCAATTTGGGGGATGAATAAAGTTGGAGTGATTACAGCACTTATTTTCAGCACATTATTCTAACGCTACAGTAGTCACACTGCTATAATAATATTGGCAATGGGAGACACAGATCAATGGAGTGCACCATAGAAGCCAGAAATAGACTGCAAGTACAGCTAAGCTATATTTATCAAAGATGCAAAGTGATTCAATGGACAAGGTAAATGTGTTTTCAAAGGAATTAGCAGGCATGGCTTCCTCATGCAAACCCATGAAGTTTGTCATAAATAGGCTGTCTTATTCTAGGAAAATTATTCAAAGTTGATCATAGCTCCAACTGTAATTAACGCACAAGCTATAAAAATCTTTAGAATAGAATGAAAGTTCCAAGTGGACTCAAACAAAAACCAAAAATACAGCCCATTAAAGAAAAACATGATTAGTTGGATCACATCAAAATTTGAGGATTTTCTCTGTAAAAAGGACAGAGACAAAGACAGGCTAAGAATATTTGAAGGTTACCATTTCAATAATTCTCAAAACCTTAACAATAAGAATACCATCCAAATTTAAAAACCTAGGTGAAAGACATGCACCAACATGTTAGCAAAGACGCCTGAGTAAGCAAAGAAATACATGAGATATGACATATTCCATAGAGCCAGTCAGCAGAAGAAAGCAAGATCAAACTGTATTTAGGTATGACTTATGCACATATTAGAATTGTTGAGTTAATTGGCAGCTAAACCTGGTGACCTAGGCCTTTCGTCACAGCTACTGGAAAGGCTGAGACAGGAGAGTTATCAGTTCAAAGCTAACCCACTTTGCACAGTGAGCTCATGTACAACTTGAACAAATTGACAAGACTTTGTCTTACCTAGAAACAAGAGGTCTGGCAACACAGTTCAGTCATACAGCACCTGGCTGTGCACAAGACACGGTTCAATCTGTAAACACATGCATACAGTACCATGTGCTGATGAAGCGGAAGAGGATTTGAGATGCTCGTTTGTCACTTTCAAGTATGTACAACCAGGCAGGTCTTCTAGGAAACAATTTGACAATGCCCACAAAGTTAAACTTAGCAACAGATACAGGAACCTTACCTCTAGACATTGACCCACAAATTTTGATCGCAGTTCTATCCAGAATTAGCCAACAGTTTAAAGAATCCAAATGTCTTTCACTGGGTAAGGATA
Organism: Mus caroli; assembly: GCF_978045245.1. NCBI lineage: Eukaryota > Metazoa > Chordata > Mammalia > Rodentia > Muridae > Mus > Mus caroli. The sequence continues at coordinate 13,255,324 of NW_028227269.1, forward strand.
GAAACTGCTGTCCTTGTGTTAGTTAATGAGCACAGTTACTACCAGTGACCACAAGCTTAGCTGCTTAGAGTCATACAGACCTATCAGTATAGAGCTGGAGAAGTCAGGAGTCAGAAACCAAAATGTTCTCAGGACAGCATTCTTCCTGGAAAGTACAGACTAAAACAATTTTCTCTAAATTTTCATTTCCTAGAAGTCTTTTGTGTTTCCTGGTCCCTAGTCATTATCTTCAAAACACACCACTCTGGCCTCTGCTTCTGTTGTTACGGCACCTGTCTAACTCTGAGCCTCCCTTTCATAAGGATGTAGGTGGCATTGGACCCACATGTATTGTGCAAAGTCCCATTGCTGTATAACACAGTCATAGGCATTGAAGACTATGTTACATACATTGTTGAGATCAATATCTTTTCTGCAACATACACTCATGCTGTAGGACACTACTGACCACCATAATGGAGAACACTTAGACAAAGGCAGCAATGTAGGTGAACCTTGAACTCACTATGCTTAATGCTTAAGAACCCAACATCTACAGTCACGTACTCTATGTGTCTGAGTAGCTGGCTTTCTCGAGAAGGCAAATCCTCCTGCTGGAGAAGAGGTCTGCCAATCCCAGGGGTGAGGGGAGAAAGCTATAATGAGGTAACATTAAGCAGTTGATGAAGAGCATGGAAAGCTGCTGAGTGTTCAGTGAGTACGGGAATCGATACCCACATTACATCTTATAGAACTCTACTCCAAAAGAAAACTAACATTTCAAGTTGACTTTGCTCTATGTTTCAGAGATATAAAGATAATTAAAGAGAAAATACTTCTTTAGAAAAACCTTTATTCTTCCAACCCTCAGTGGTGTGGTTTTTATATAATTATAGGAGGAAGGTGTTAATACAAGAAATCTGGGGATCAACTCCCCATACTTATCTACTGGGGCACTCAGCAAAGATATTGTGTGTTTCACACTCCTCTCTAACACACTCAAAGACAGTATCCTCATGTAGAAGCTCTAGAGCCCCCCCCCCAAAGCCCAGAAAAGCGTGCTGGGGTGTGGGGAGGAGGGTTGTCAAGGCTGGCCTGCTGCTTGACACTGGGCAACTGAGAGGATGCTCACGACAATGGTTTCTAACATTTTATTTAGTACTTTAAATACCTATGCACGCATACATACATCTTTGGCCTTGTTTAACATTCTCACTGAGCTCCACTTTTCCTTCCAGGAAGCAGATAGAGGCCAAAACCAACAGAAAATGCATTACAGGAGCCTCAGGAAGATGACTCTGGAGACAGCACCATCTCCTGGAAAGTTCTCTGCCAGAGTTTATGAGACATGTGTAAATATACTAGGATGCTGCTGCCAGGGACCTTTACACTGTTTGCAATTCAGAAGATTCCAAGCAGAGTTTCTATCCTGGCAGATACTTGGGATGCTAGACTTTAGTTGGGAAAAAGAACTCTAAACCAGATTCCACCTGAGTTGAAGTCCAGAAGTGACAATGCAGAGAATTTGGCCATAACACAATTCTCCTCCCCGTGTGGGCCCTGGGCCTTGGAAATTGTGTCCAGTGCTCCCAGCATGGGCCATTTCCCAGCAACTTTCACAGGCAAGAATTGCTATTATTATCCTAAGGAAGGGGCACATAATTTGGAGTCTCATACCCTGTGAGGATGCAAATTTCTCATGTGTAATGATGTATGTCAGGTAGACTGTTACAGATTTTGCCCCAAGATAAACAATATTGTAGGTACTGAATTCATCCCATATTCTCTTGACATGGGTAAGCCAAGAGCCCAACCCAGGCTCCCCAAGCTCAGAATGCCAGGCCTTTCCAGGTCACCAGGCAGGTTCCTCTGATACTTCCTGACCTATGGTCCCTCCTCCAGATCTGCCTGGGGATGCCCTTTCACTGGAGTCAGGATGTGACTTCCATCTAGCGTACAAATAGGAGGGACTGTTTGTTCTGTCTTAGGGTTTATCTCTCACCCATTTTAAATGTCAGGCAGAGGTCACAGAAACAGATACTATGGTGAATCAGCCAAGCATGGAATATTCCCTCTCCTCAGTGCGCAGGAATGTTGATGTCTCATTTTTTGATCCTTCCAGATAGAAAATGACTACAGCTGGGGCAGGTTGTTTTTTGTTTGTTTGTTTGTTTGTTTGTTTGTTTGTTTGTTTTGTCAGTGTGTGTTTTGAAGGGCACAGTAGAGATGCACTAAACTTTCCTAGGTGGGTTTAGTACAGAAAAGGTGAGTATCACACTTCCATCTGTCCCGGCCTTCAAGGAAGTGCAGTTCCAGTGGTGTCCTGCACTGCCCCTGTGTACAGTGAGCATTCAGGCTGGTGACACCCTTTAGATGACACTTGGTGCCTTTGTCCACTCATATTTGCACAAGTCTTCCATTTTTACCAGGCTAGTTATTAATTGAAAAAAAGATAACTAGGAAAGAAAGAAAGAACGAAAGAAAGAAAGAAAGAAAGAGAGAGAGAGAGAGAGAGAGAGAGAGAGAGGGAGAGAGGGAGGGAGGGAGGGAGAGAGGGAGGGAGGGAGGGAGGGAGGGAGGGAGGGAGGGAGGGAGGGAGGGAGGGAGAGAGAGAGAGAGAGAGAGAGAGAGAGAAGGGACAGAGGGAGGGAGGGAGGAAGGAAAAGAAAGGAAAGGAAAGGAGAGAGAGCAAGAAGAATGTTCTCTGTATCAGACTAGGCATAAGAGGGAATCATTCACATACCAACAGCACTGAGAAATAGCATTTAGTCAGATTAAATAAAAGAGCAATCTTTCTGGTCCAATAAACCTCTAGCTTAGAGAATTGATTATTTTCTTTCTTTCTCTGTCTTGTTTTGAGAATTGGATAACTAATTTTGAAAAGTCATTTCATATACAAAGGATGTAGAACTAGAGGGGAATCATCAGCTCTCAGCTCTCAACCACAGGCCAGAGGAGATGCTGCACACCTCTGAAGTGTTTTCCCCATGTTTTCTAGATTTTGAGCTGTGTGTCCTTGACACATTGGGTGGATGAACCTGCTTGTGTACAAGTCAGAGCCAAGTCAGAATAAACCATAGCTATTCCTTGTCATCATATGAATCAAGAAAAGACTGTAGAACTTTAGTTTGCAGGTAAGACTATAGAGAAATCTATGTGGACATCTGAGATCACAGAAGCATGGGTGGATCATTTGCACCCTGACACTCAGAGCTCCATTCGGCAGCAGTGTTCATTCTCTAGTCTGACCCACAGACCGGCCCTGTAAGATGCTCACACTGGGAAACATTAATTTGCATGTGTGTCAGAACTTGCTCTCTTCACATATATTTTAAATGAAAGGTTAGTTCAAATCCATATGTCTTAAGAGTATATTTATAATGGGTATAATTTGCCCCAACTGTTACAGTTGCTTCATGGGAAAGGGCTATAATATTGCTATCACAAGCATTGTTCTTTTTATGATCCTCTACAGCTCTGAAAACTTTCAGAACAACAGAATAAAATTGTTAGGCCAAAATTCTTTTGCTAGAATTTGAGAGTTGACAGTTCAGTGAGTGAAGGCATTTGCCACCAAGACTGACAACCTGAATTCATCCTCAGGACCACATGATGGAAGGAGAGAACTGACTCTCATAGATTGTATTCTGCTTCTGTTTGCATGTGCATGAGCGCATGCTACACACACACACAATCAATCAATCAACAGAAGAACAGTAAATAGTAAATAAATAAATACATGTAATTTAAAAAAAGGTTTTAAGTCTACTACCAGTTAATATTTTGCTTCAGTTGATGTGTTCCTTTCGTCTTAAACAACTGTATAGTAATCTGATAAGTGAACGGGGTTGCAGTTTTTAAATTAACCTTCCATAAAGGCTCAAAATTCAAGACTATACCCATAGAAGACTTCATGGGTTTTCTTAAAGAGTTAAATAAGTTGTACAGAAATAGTGACAATTCTTTGCATGCATTATCTGTTACAAATATTTTTTTGACCTGCAAGTGTTTAAGAAAGCATCTCAATTGCATCAAGATGCATAACCTAACATCCCTAAGAATTTTAATTTGTAATTAAATGTTCATCCTATGATCCATACTAATGAGTAAGTCTTAGGAATTATTAGCATGTTCAAAATTGCTAACTTTTCTTAGTATGCAAAGGGCTCTCCATACTTTCTAGCACCGGGAATAAAATCTTTGTCTCAGTAGAAGCAATTTAAAATTTCAGCTCCAGTGAATGAATAAACAGCTCTATAAAATGTTGTTGTTGGAAGAATAGTGACTTGAATACAGAATGGGTAGACTTAACATGCAAGAATTGTGGGGGTTCCGTGTTTTAGAACTCAGGACATGTTGAAAGTATTCTGCATTGCAAGATACTGGTAGGTATATGACACTGACTTTGTCAAAACCCATCAACATTTACAGCAAAACGAATGAAATGAGATATGCAATTGTTAAGTTGTGTAGGAGGTTCATTCAGCATTATGAGTTCCTCCGTGAGATACAGTTAGTAACAAAATAACCCAGTTGTAGTTCAAGTGTTTAAAATACAGTCACAGAGGACTTGGTGGGTATGAAGGTCTACCCTAATAGGCGGGGAGATGAGTGGAAACTGTGGCCTACGAGTCAGAGCTAAATGCAGGACTGTGCTCTCATTAATAGAGTGTATCAATAAAGTTACCTGTTACTAATTCAAGTGTGTGTGTGTGTGTGTGTGTGTGTGTGTGCACACGCTGTGTTACACACATTCACGCAAGCGTATGTGTAAAAGTGTATATAACATAAACAAACTGAACAGTTAGTTGATGAAGTGTGGGTGGTAGGAGCCAGGTCATGTCTGTTGCAGTGGGCATGCACACACAAGCTAAGTGAAAGACTAGAATAAAACATAGAACAATAGATTCAGTGGTAGGCACCAGGACAAACTCACTCTTAATTTAAGATTGACAGTTGTTTGATGTTGAGATATTTAGAGATATGTTTATGTAAGCATGTGCTTACATGATTATATTTACTTCTGTGCTCTGTCAGCAGAGAAGGCACAGAAATAATAGTATCCTAGTTGAATAAATATAAATTTTAGTCCTTAGTAGGATTCCTCAATACATTAGACCTACTTAGAGGAATGAGTGAGGGTGGAGATGGAGGAGGGAAAATGAAAAATGAGCTGAGTGCAGTCTGTGATAATAGAAGATAGATAAATACTCAACACACATACACACAAGTGCATATATACATACACATGTACATGCACACATACAACACACACACATACACACACACTCACACACATGACTGAGTGTCAAAAGAATACAAAAATCCACATGAAGGCAACCTAATGGACAAAGCAGAGTGATGAGGGCCAAGGTAATAATAAATATAAAGGAAACTCACTGATAGATTTTAAAAATTCACTAAATAAATTAATGGTAGAGAGAAAAGAGCAAACATCTCCTTAGTGTTTATGAATGGCTAAGTCATGAATAGTAGAGCCTAGTACTCTCCACTGGAAAAATAAAGGTGATTAGTACTATGATCAGAACTTTCCTTCATATATAAAAATGGAATAAGTTAGGCAGGTTACATTTTCCCATTTTCAATGCTAGTTGTTCTGTCCCCACTCCATAATATGTATATGTATAGACTTGCTCTGTCCTGTAGGTAAGTTTCCACTCCTCTTCCAGTCTGTTAGAGTAGATCCTCATTCCCATCATGTGCTCTGTGACTGGATTTTATACACTTGAACTATAACTGGATTATATATACCTATATACATAATATGTATACATAACATGTATATATGTACATATACAATGTGTGTATACATATATATTATAATTTTATAAGATTTGTTCTTTGAAAATTTCACACACATGTATAAGCCTTCTGATTATGCTCCCCCAAATTCCATCCCAGCCCTGTCAGCATCCTTTTCCCCTGGGTTCACAACGGTTTGTTTTGTTTTAATGGCCTATTGAGTTCCACCAGGGATAGCTACATGGCCACAGGCATGGGCCTATCCAGTGGATCCTGGTGAGCTCACTAGCCCATGCTTGTTCCTAAAAGCACCAACACCATGCTGAGTTTCAATGCCAACCAGTACTGAGGAATACCAGAGAGTCCCATTTCAAGAGGTCAGGATTATCTTCATGAAGGCTTTCTCCTAGATCTCTTTTGTCCTGTAACAATAACTTTAACAGTTGCCCTTGTCTCAGAGCTAGCTTTAGAAAAAGAGGAGATCATACAGCAAGAATCATGCTTGTGACTTGGATGTGTATGATAAATTCAGCTTCGTTTCCATCTATTTTCTTGTGGAAAGTGTGCTGTGTGTACATGGCCCTTTAAGATGTGTGTGTGTGTGTGTGTGTGTGTGTGTGTGCTGTGTGTGTGTATACTTTCTGTGCCAAGGACAGTTGGATGACAAGCACAGGACTGGATGAGGGTGGAATTTGCAGCTGGGCCATGTGCTCTGAATATTCACAGGGACCCCCAGGATGGACATCAGATTTTTTTCTTTCCTTCATGTAAACAAAAAGCAGCTCCTGTTTCATTCTGAGAGCCCATATGGAGTCTGCACGACACATGGCTCAAACCTACTTCCTTTATGCTGAGCATGTGACAATGCAGCTGAACAGCCTCACATTTACAGAGGATTTCACGCATGACAAACTGCACTTTAATCAGCTTCCGTGGCCTCACCCTGTTCCCCTTCCCTGCCCATCTGTCCCTTGGAACACAAGACCAAGGATCATACGATGTCATTCATATTTGTAGGTCGAGAAAGTGAAAACTTATAAGGGGTCAGTTCAAGCCCAGAGGTGTATAAGTGCTAAGTAGATAAACACCTGTATAACCCCACTGAAGTGGTGGCTTTATTGTCAGGGATAGGGCTCCTGTTCCTAAGCATGGAACCTTTTTCACCATGTGTCATTACATAGAGACCCTGTTCAAGCACTATTGATGGGATCGTCAAGCTTTGAAGAGCTTCTTCTTCCATCTCTCTCAGTGCTCCTCACTCTCTGAAGACACCATGAAAATACCCCATGCCCTGTGTTCACCAGGATCTGTTTCATCTTCACTGTAGCACTGCCTGTATGCTTCTAGTGCTCTACACAGTACATGCAGCTTCCGTTTTGGGTCTTCTCAGGGTGCTGGGGTGCAAGAAGGTTCAACACACAAGTACAAAGTAAGAAAGCAGAGAGAGAAGGGTAGGAAATAGATGGAAAGCAATGAATAGGGATGTGTCCAAACCACCTATCATGTGCCCTGGCCTCAACCCTTTACAGCTATTCTATGGTAGTTCCTGAAGTCAGTACTTTAGTTCCCATGGAGGAAACCACATTCAGGCGAGTTACGTCATTTCCTCCAATTCATCGAACCAGAGAATGTCAGAATTGAGATTTGAGCCCACACTAAGCATTTTCATTACTGGTGCTACCAATAGAAGATCCCAGGTGGATTAATAATTTTCTTGGGGCTCTAGATTCTTAACAATCCGTACTCTATTTTCCTCACCTGAGAAGAGCAGAATGAAAATTTTCCAGTGAGCATTCTCTATATGCAAAGAATAGTCAAATCTATTTTCATTGGCTCTCTACCCATTTTTTTTTTAAATCAAGAACAACGGAATATTTTCCACTTGAATATAAATAGATGTCTCGATTGTAAAGGTGCCTAGAGCTCAGAGTTACTTAACTTCCAGTTTAGGTATCCACCCTGCATTGCACAATTATCAAATGGGATATGGTGCAATTTTTTTTTTAAACAGACTAAGCAAAACAAGTATTGAGTAACTAGAATCTCTCTTTATCCTTTTATGTGCCTAGCAACCTTGCAGGAAAAGGCAAGACTCTTGACAGTAGCTCAGAAAGATCCCCAAAGTGTAGGCATGTACGAGGCTATGTCATGTTGCAATAGCTCGGGCAGGGAGAAATGAACAGTAAATAGACTGCTAGGACTTCCACTGTGCCTTCTGCTCTCTCTGTTTGGAGGTAGCAGCAGCTCCTTGCTGCTGAGACAAGAGCCAAATAAATACCTCTGGTACATCCCTCTATTTACTCTTCTGACAGCTGAGCCTGCTAAAAGTGTGGGGATTGCTTCCCAACATGGATTTTTCTGCTGAATAAAATACACAACATTACAAGAAATTGGAAAAAAAATTAAGAATTTCGGTTGTCCCGATTCTTCTAACAGGGAGTTTCTGTGCTTGGCTGCTCCCTTCCAGGGTTCCTTCTCAGTGATAAGTGGTTTAACTTGTGGGACAAAATGAAGAAGGCACCATGGGCTGAGGGAGGCATCCTCTTTGATTAGAAACTAGATCTCTGAATTAATGGCTGAGTTGCTGTCTAAGGGGCTGGGGAGAGGGCTCAGCAGTGTTACTCTTCCAGATGACCCAAGTTCGGTTCCTAGTACCCTAGAGGGCTGCTCACCGCCTCCTGAAATCCAGTTCTAAAGAGTCGGATGCCATTTTTAGACTTTCACGGCACCCAAATACACTTATACTCACTAGTAAAATAAAAGTGAAATTTAAAAAAATATTTATATAAAAATCCCCCTAGATCAATCAACAGCTCCCTTGTACTTTACAGTGAAGTGTGTAACCTAAGAAAGTTTCCAGACCTCTTGAAAGTCTCCTGCACAGGTCCCACACCTGGGACTGAACTCCAGTCTGTATGGCATGGAATCCACTAGGTTTTCCTGTAATTGTCCATCTACTGTGGTCTGCATTTACCACCACATCAAAGCATCTTGCTTTGTTGTGCAATTTAAATTAATATTTTATATAAGTCATTCAACCATTAGTAGACATGTTGCCATGTGCTCTAAAACACTAAAATTGGCAGCAAATGTAAATTTCATCTTGCAAAAAAAATTCAAGGCTGTAACTGTTTTCTATAATCATTCTACATTTTGCTAGATATGAAATATAGTTCTTATCAGGGAGGACTTGATATCTCTGTGCCCTGGAAAATTCCAGAAGGTTGTTTGTGTTTCACATTCTTAACTAGTACCCATTATTTTAGGGGGTTGGAGAGAAGCCATACAGGCCTCCAATGTTTATTCTCCACCATCTTAACCATCCACCGGTGGGCCCTGATACCCTCCCAGGTCCTCCTTATCTCTTCTGTGAGGTTACTTTTGTGAAACGCCTCGTCAGGTCTGGCTTGATTCGGCAGCCATGGTTCTCCTCGAGAGAAAGAAAACGAGAGCCCAAGCAGAGGGTTTGTTTATCAGGGTCATCGCGTCTGGGCTTTCCAGGACCAAGCTTGCCTGTCACGGGAGCCCATGCTTAGAGCAGATCAGCTGCATTCATTCCCAAGTAAGGATTTCAGCAGACCAGAGGGCATGGGGGTAGCAGGAATTACTGTGGTGTGGTTCTGAATGGGTGGTGGCTAGCATGATTACACAAGGACTTCATGAGTGTAATCATGATGCCAGTAACCAGTGAGCAGATGCATGTGTGCCCATCATGGTTCCTCAGAACAGAACCAGCATCTATGTCTATAGTGTGAGTTTACTTCAAGTGATTGTAGAGGCTTAGTGACTCCAAAGCAGGTGGGAGGCCAGCATGCTAAAAGCCAAGGGCATCCGCAGCTAAAGTCTGAAGCAATCTGTTGATAAATACTTTTGCTGGGATTTATCAAGGGTGGTCAAGACTTTTTTCTACTCTTATGAAATCCACTCACATACGGAAGACTACCAGCTCTAGTCATAATTCAGTGATTTAAAACAAATCTCACCCTAAACCATGTCAGACAGCCATTCGGGATAATTGTCAGCAGCATCTCTGAATGCCATGACCCAGACAGGCTGACACAAAATCAACCATCATGACATTCTTGCATAAGCAGGCACTGGAAGCAGTGGCAGAGCCTGGCTACTTCTCCAGAGCTTCTCCATGGAGTATTTTCACCCAGTTTCTAAACCTCCAGTTACTCTGAGAAAGCGCAATGTCTAAACGACCAAGGGAAACAACAACAACAGCAAAAAAAAAAAAAAAAAAAAAAAAAAAAAAAAAAAAAAAAGAATGCCTACTTTTGCAATATAAGGATTAATTTGTTTGAGAAACATTAAGTGACAAGGCATTCATCTCCAAAGACTCACAAGGTGATTTAACTCCTTTTACTGTCCCAGATAACTGACTTTAGTATCCTGGAAGAAAACAAACTAGTTCTAGAAAGCTTATAGTGTTGCTACTTAAGCTATTATAATGGCAAAAGGTGTTAAGAGATGTTCATTTAGGTTTTCCATCCAATTGACTTGGTTCATTTTCACCTGGGTGTTAGGCTGCTGGCTCCACTAAGAAGGATTATAGGAAGCAGCCACAAGAAATGTGCCCTTATGTCAAGGTGGGATGCCAATAGACAGTGACATCTACATCATTGCCCCCCTTACGAAGACCTTGAGGGAATAGTATTTGACTCAGAAAACAAAACAGTTGTATTTCTGTTCAGTCAATGGCTCCCTTTTTGCCTTAATGATATAATTAATTTTGAAATATGTGTGTGTATATACACACTAGAGAGACATACAGAACATGTATATTAAATGTATATATATGTGTGTGTGTATATATATATGTGTGTGTGTAGATAGATAGATAGATAGATAGATAGATAGATGATAGATAGATAGATAGATAGATATCTTTTGATATATAGGAAGAAAAGAAACTAAGGTGACTATGACAAAAACACCCTCAAGTAAGCTTACAGGACTGGGTACTTTCATGTATATTTACTATACTTTACTGTGTCTGTCTGTCTTTCTCTCACAAACATACCCTCTTTCTTGCTTTATGTTTTTGCACTTGATTTTTTAAAAGATACTTAATTGTATTTAATGATATGCTTTACAGATATCTTAGACACATTTTGAAAATACATAAGAAGATAGGTCTAGGGATGGATTGGTTTTTGGATAGATGGATAGAGATGGATGGATGTAGTTGTCTACATGGATTAAGATCATCGGATGAATGAGTTGATTGAAGAATGGATGGATAAATACAGTTGGATAGATGGATGTATTTGGATGGATGGATGGATGGATGGATGGATGGATGGATGGATGGATGGGTGGATGGATGGAATATTAGATACTCATTGGACAAAGCTATACAAATTATCTTTGAAATTATGACCTTTACAAGGTTATTCTAAGAGGAGGAGTGACTGTCAGCTATAAGAGAGGGCAGTTTTTATGAGGAGGGGACATAGGGTGAGGGGACTCTCGATTGCAATAATCTTTGGTGAACAGAGCTAATTAAATAAGTGACTTAGCACTCACATCATCTGGTTAATGCACCTCCAAATGGGCCCCAGATACTTTGGTCATTATGCTGATGGAAAGCTTTTGGGGAGAGAAAACACATCTCCCTGTGATCACCCTGTAATTATCCATTTCTTGCCTAGCTCTTGCTGGTTTTGATAAGATCCATTAGGATAATAATTACAGGCTCTGCTAATGTATGATGACTCTATAGACATACACTTCTTTCAGTCACTGTGTGAGACTGAAATACGTTAACCTCTTAAATGTCTTCAATCATAGACTGTGTCAGACCTGTATTAACAGCCTGGCTCCACTGCCCAGACTTCCGCTAGCTGCACACATGTGTGGAAACAAAGCCTTTTCATTTTGCTCATGGCTATTTCCCTTTTTAGGAACATGAAATGAAATACTGTGTTTATCCTGTAGGTCCCAAGAATGTACGTCAGCTGCAATGCCTGAAATAGACATGGTTTGCTGCCCTAAATATTTGATTCTTGAGTCAAGTTATTATAATTGCTAGACATCTTTCTTTAAATAGAAGGGGAAACATAACAGCACATTTGAAATAAATGCCATATGAAGATGTAGCATAGTTCCCCAGGCTTAACGGATGCACTAAATACTGATGGGCATTTGAACTCATCTGAAGTTCTTTAGCTTTAAGGAGGCAGGATTAAACAGTCTCACGGTTAGGAGAGGGTTTGTAGCAGTTAAAGGGATTTCGGTTACAAAAAGACATAAACTTAACACACCCTTTTGTAAAACCATTGTTGAACAGCCAAGGCTCCAACCCAAAGACTGCTGTTTCTGTTAGCCTGATAAGTATATTCAGATTAAAAGAAGAAGGCAAATACACTTACCACAGACAAAGCTTTGTACAGGGCAACCTAACTGCCTTTGAATTTCTTGATAACTTATCTTCCACAAGCAGAGCAGAGCTGAAGCTGCCAGGCCACCTTGACATCTAAAGAGATGGCCTTCAGACAGAGATATCTTCAAGGAGTCCTGCTTGGGATATTTTCAAGTGAGAGAAGAAAATAGAGACTAGGAGTTTCTGGGTATTCCCGGAGTATGGATTGTGGTGTGAAATGCCCACTAACATCCCAGTCTGATTCTTGTGATGTCGTCGGTGGTAGTGGTGGTGATGGTGGTGGTGGTGGTGGTGGTGGTGGTGTGTGAGTGAGAGAAGGGGGGGGAGGGAGAGAGACAGAAAGAGACAGAGTAGACAGAGACAGAGAAACAAGAGAAAAAGGAGTGAATTTATCAGAGGCAAATTGATGAAGACAGATGACTTCTATTAACTTATGTCTACAGCAACTTGCTAATTTTTAGCCCATATTTACACTGTATTTTCTGTTTGCCCACAGCCATGCAGGTTGCAGGAAACAGAGACTAAGTTCAGATGAGCATTGTACCCCAAATGTTGTTCATGGGGAAGAAAGTTAGTAATATTCACAAAGAGGTACAAAGACTATTGTAAACTCAGTGAGGAAATGGGGAGATATTGAACACTTTGAGATGAGGCACTGGCCCAGCTGGTAAGTGCGGGGAGCAAAACACTTCATGCTGCCCGGGCTGCTTTCTGTTTGACTCTTTGGATCTGGGCTGTCTCTCTTTATGCAGTAAAACAAATGCAGAAATGCAAGCTCAGTACACTGCTTATTCCTGGCTCATCAACATGCATGTGTGTGTATTTCTCCATGTAGCTGACTCCTTATTCACTGAGGTCTTTTTCGCACAATGGCTTGGGCCCATCTTCTCTACTTCCACCATCAGGAGCAATCCTATTCTGGTAATGTTGGCCATACTGTGTCAAACACAGAGTGTGTTTGCTGCGCTGTAGACATTTCTCTTAGTTTTGGCAAGCAACATGGATTTCCATATCCTATCATATTACTAGCTTTCTTTCCCATGGACCCCATTGCTAACACCCATCCATTGTGCCACAGGTCCATTACTTTTATGCAGACCCTGATGTAGAGCTTAAGAATCAGAGAATGCATGCATTATTCAGCTAATGTAAAGACTCTCCATTTGCAACCAAAGAGGCAGGAAGCCCACTACAGTCAGAGCAAGTGCCAAAAGCAATGGCCAGGAATCAGAGGCAGGAGGAACGGGCACAGAGGAGTGCATACAGGGCATGAAAGATGACAGGCATTTTCCTAGAAATACATAATAGGAGATGCTTCATGGAATGACATCCTAGATGCTGAACAGAAGTGTTGTCCTTCTAAGTAAGTGGTTCTATAAAGATTTATTAATTACCCTGTGCCAGGTGATAGTCTAAACCCTAAGGCTCTCAATGAGTCTAACAAAATCTCTACACTCATTCTCACTAGAGTAATTCTCACTAGGCATGAAAGCATGATGCAGCATTTAAATATGTAAGACCAAACACACAAAGGAAACCTATATAGTTTTGAAATGTTATCTTCACATCATATACTATTTTAATATATTTATGATATTTATGTATTACTATATAATATATAATTATAATATGTTTATAATATATTATATTAGCCAAGAAGTGGGAGTGGGTGGGTAGGGGAGCAGGGCAGGGGGAAGGTATAGGGGACTTTCAGGATAGCATTTGAAATGTAAATGAAGAAAATATCTAATAAAAAATTGGGAAAATAATATGCATACTATATTCAAATTGTATATACATTATAGTATACATTAATATAACAAGTTAAGATACAAAAAGCTAACTCATTTTTAGAAAGACAGGTTTTATCTTTTGTTATGTGGATGGGTGTCTGTGTGCACATGAGTGCATGTGTCAGCAGAAGCTAGAAGAAGGCATCAGACTCCCTGGAGCTGGAATTAAAGGCAATTATAAGTCACTAAGTGCAGATGTTGGGAACTGAGTCTGGGCCTCTGCAAGAGCAGTGGCTGTTCTTAACCCCTGAGCCATTTCCCCAACCCCTTACTTTTTTTAAAACTTTTTTTTTTAAAGTAAGGGCTGCCTTGCTTTTTAATTGTATTCATCAACCTATCTTCCTTTCTTCTCCAAAGAATCCTCCCTCTCTTCAGTAGTTCTCCCTTCCTTCTTTCTAAGATAGTCTCTTTGTCTCTGTGTATGTGGGTATCTCTGTCTGTCTCTCTATCTCTGTCTACATATCTCTTTCTGTCTCTGTCTCCTATCTGTCTCTCTCTCTGTGTATTTGTTCTTCTGTCTGTCTCTGTCTCTCTGTCTGTTTGTCTTTGTCTCTCTCTGTCTCTTTATCTTTACCTCTGTTTTTCTCTGTCTCTGTCTCTCCGTCTCTGTCTCTGTGTGTGTGTGTGTATGTGTGTGTGTGTGTGTGTGTGTGTGTGAGAGAGAGAGAGAGAGAGAGAGAGAGAGAGATGGGGGCTAGAACCCAAGACCTCACACATACCATGTAAGCACTTTACTACTGAGCTACACTCCCAGTCCCATATACCTTATTACAAGTGCTATCTCGGTAGCTTTCTAACAGTCCATGCCTTGTGAACGCCACATGACAGGGATGATATTTCAAGAGACGTATAATCATAATGTAATACCAAAAATAATCTATGATCTCCCTTCCTGACATGCTCTGAGTGACTGCCAGCACTGCTGATCTGGAAGGTTCAGTGAACCTGAAACAGCAGGAAATGACAGATGTCAGTTGGTACAGGTGACACAGGTGGAAAAAGAAATACTGCCTGCCCACATTCACGGGCTCCGTCTGTCACTCCATTGAGAATCTGTAGAGCTTGATCAGGAACTGTCATGCAGGAAGAACCAACCATGATGTACAAACAGAGAGAAGCATGCAGGTGCATGGCAGACTTGAAAGGAAGAGAGAGAGAGAGCAGTGTGACGCACACTCAGAGTGCAAACAAGAACAAAACTGGCGGCAGCTGTGGAAGCCATGCGACTGAATGCTTTGACCTTGCCTTTCAGTTTTTTGACCTGGAAAACCAGAGAGCAACAATATCAGATCCGGGTTCTGAAACTTCAGGTTCAGACTAAGAAGATACTTCATATGGTTCTTTAGTTCTTCTTTTCTATGAAACACATTATATGAGAGCACAGAGCAGAAAAGAGAGTTTTCACTTTAAGCCTCTCAAATTTGTCCCCTGTCTACCAGCAGTAGGGATATCAACAAGGATAAAAACAAGAGAACACTATTTGTTGGTTCTACCCAGTCTTTCCTGGATGGAGAAGTTAGAATTGATCATTCTCTCTCTGTTGCTTCCACAATAACATATGTTTGAATCTCTTTCACTCAGAGGTACTCAAAGCTGGAAGAAACCCTTGTGTGTGTTTTCTCACTGTCTTGTCTGGTGAGACAAGCAAAGTAAAAGTATATGAATAATTTTCATGTAAATTCCAATCTAGCTTATCAGTCATTTCAAAATGTCACCATCTAACTAGTCACATTACTACCAAATATAAATCCAATTCAAATCACAGGACAGGAGAGGACCTTCCTGGTGTGTGCTTTGTAGTGTACAGAGAAGTTTTTTAACTCCCTATATTCGGGTGGCAGTTAAGAGTATGCCACTTCCCTCCTCTCAGTCTTTTCATCATGATGAGTGTTTGTGGGTGGGTGTGACCTGAGACATAGGTGGCCTGTGGGTTCCAGGTGCAAGATGTTTCCAATCAGTCCCTGGTTCTTCTTTGCCAGCGGGTGAGTACCTGGCTTGTTGTCAGAGCACTGTTTCTGCACTGGAGATGATGGAGGAAGCACTGGATACAGAGATGTAACAGGCAGTTACTGGTCAGCATCCTGTGTGCCTGAGCCTCCATGGAGTCTCCTCCTTCACATTTATATGTCTGCTACAGGGCCTCCTGTGATAGAATCAGGCCGAGATGCTTCACTCTGCCCAGCCAGAACAGTCTTTGTGGGCAAAGAAACAGACATTACAGAGGTCCTTCCTTATCTTTGTGATAGATGAGCACCCTCCCCTGCTAGCCTATAGATAGATCCTATGGAGAACACTTAGTGATACATAATGTTTTGGTCTCTAAAGTCTGTCTAAGGAGACACATGCAGGGGAGAATCTTCTGTTTCTGTTGGTGAATACAGTGGTGAAGGCAAGCATCAGAGATCAGGCATGTCAGTCATGGGCCAGACCAAAGGGTCTGGTAGAAGACACCCTGCAAAACCTCTGTCTGAGTTAAACATTGAAAGTTGAGAGAGGAAAAAAAGAATATGTCCTTGGGAGGCAGAAGCAGGTGGATTTGTGAGTTCTAGGCCAGCCTGGTCTACAAAGTGAGTTCCAGGACAGCCATGGCTATACAGAGACACCCTGTCCCGAAAAACAAAAACAAAAAACAAACAAACAAAAAAAGAATATGTACTGATGAAAAAGTAAAATGGAGGTGAGATGGGGGAAGGCTGACAGAATTAATACTGACGACAGAGCATCGGAAAGGCAGCTGTATAATGTGTGTCAGTGGAGTGCCAGCTTGCCCTGACCATCATAAGAAACACCTCATCAATAGCAAATGTTCATGCTTCTGTCACAGTTGAGAGCAACTGTTTTCAGTCTGTGCTGGCCGCAGCAGTCTCACTTGGTTCCATGTGTCTTCCTCATTCTGGGATTAGGACCAAAGCAGGGTCCACATCTGGAACACATTATAGTCACAGTAGAAGTAGAAGAGGCAAGCTAGGAGAGTGCCATGGTTCTTAAAGCCTTTGATCCCATACAAAGCCAATCATGCTTAACCTCCTCCCAATTGATTAGTCATCTCATGTCACCCAACCATGCCTAATATTAAGAGGAAAGAATTCTCTGCCAGCGGGAATCTGTGGCTAGGGTGGAGGTGGTGTTGGCATGAAGAAAAGGCATAAGATACTAAGCACTGATAATATGAGTTTTAGAACCTGAGGACTATGGACAGGTGAAAGATTGCCCTGTAAGCAAAGGTCTCAATAGAATTACATCAGTGCTCTCTTGTATTAGTCAGTGCAGACTGCTATAACAAAAAGAACAAAACAGAACAAAATAAACAGACATAGACTAATAGGCTTACGCAATGGAAACCCACCTCTTACGATTCTGGACAGGTGGATTCCAGAATCATGATTGGCTTCTAATAAAGTCTCTCTCTGGTTCGAAGAAGGCCTTTAAGTCAGAGCTCCCATATCTACAGTTCTGAATCATGGGTAGACACTGGCAGATCTTTCAAGCACTGCCATTATAGTGCCATAGCCTTTCAAGCTCATAGCCTTCACACAGTGAAATAACCCACCATCATTTAGCAATCCTTACCTTACTACTTTTTGTTTCATTAAAAAAAATGTAATTTGTTTTAGAAAAGCCAGGCTAGCACGATTCTCTTCTCTTCCCTCCCACCCCTACCCTGTTCCTCTTTAACCGTAACACTGGAACTTCCAAGTTGCACTCATTACTTCCAGAACTATTTGATAACTCCTAGATTATCTCTCAGAAGTATCCATCAAGGTTATTTTGTATTTTGAAATCTAGCCTAGAGTCTGACATGGTCGGGG
This sequence comes from Mus caroli, assembly GCF_978045245.1. Lineage (NCBI taxonomy): Eukaryota > Metazoa > Chordata > Mammalia > Rodentia > Muridae > Mus > Mus caroli. The sequence goes on from NW_028227269.1 coordinate 13,273,056, forward strand.
AAAACACAATAAAAAAGAGGCAAGAATAAATGATGGGTGACATCATGGACAATATTTTCTATCCTCTCTCAGTAACATTTGTTGGCTTGGTATGCCAGATTTGTCTTTGAATAATTAAAAGCTGTGCCCTGAACATGATCAGAGACATGACTCTGTGTAAAGAAGAAGGGGAAGAGGGTGAAATGGAAGATCTTTCCAGAATATCTCCAACCCTAGCGGGAATCAGTCTTTTCACTACCTGTTAAGTCTGGCAGGCCTGGTCCTCTGAGCCACTGTACTTTGCTCTGTCTTCTGCCCATCAAGTCTCTTTACACCGGTGATCTAATTAGCCAGGCTGCAGGACCAGCATAGGACCAGGCAGGCTCACTTGGCTCGTTAAAAGTTCCCAGTCTCCTGCTTGGGAAATTGTTCTCTAGTTTTACCAGAGCTGTTTGCCTTTTGCAGATCTCAGGGGAGAGGGGCAGAGCTAGTTGAATTCCTGGTAAGGCCCCTTGGCTCAAGGCCTCCATAAAACCTTGGCACCAGCCTTCCTGACTTGGGGCTTTCCTCATTAAACCCGAGAGACAGGAGGTAGTTGTGTGGCTTTCAGAGACCTAGCTGAGACAGACTAGTCTCCTCTTCCCTGAGGGCTCAGGGCTGAGACAGGCCTCTTAAAGTGAGGTTAGGAGGAGGAGACTTTAGGCTCTGTAGGGGAGAGGGAGGGAAGTAGCCATGACAATGGGTATGTGCAAGTTAGAACTCAAGAGTTCCAAAACTAACATGCCATGCGCACCTTTGTGACAGATGAAGCTCCCTGTTGGAAAAAATCACACCATTGATATACACCATCCAGCTTATACTTGAACCTGAGTTCAGCCTCCTTACATCTTCCTTATCATTTGGGTCTTCTTGTTGTTTCATAGGAATAACAAGGTATGATGCAGAAATAGTTTTCAGAGAGAGAGGAAAGGATAAAGGAATGAGGCCCCAGTTTCATTTCTGATGTGTTAAAAAGCTGGGCTTAGAATCCTCCTAGAGTCATAGGAATGGGCACCCTGAAACAAACGTGCCTTTGATACCCAGGCATAACAGCAGCCAGCAGCTTCCCTCAGGTAAGGCCTGGACCAGACAGTATGGCTTAGCATGGGGACAATCTAAAATCAGGCAACCTATGTTTTTCTCTTTCCCCAAACCACTCACAGCATGGGACTTGCTGCCTGGGTCTCCTGGATCATGGCTTGTAGAGAAGTCAATGACACTGAAGAGAATGAATAGCAGTCAGAGAGAGTGTGTGCAGGTTCTGATCAGATGTATGCAAATGAACATGCAGAGTTGGGGTGCTGACTGCGAGGGGGTTCAGTGGCTCAAAGGAAAAATAGCCTCTAGCAATGGCCAGTCACCTCTATCACACCCTCAAACACCAGCTTTGGTAAGTTCTATTTTGAAGGGGAAATATCTGGAAGGATAAAAAGGGTCCGGTGCTTGTCTGTGGATACCCTAAAGGGCAGGAACCACTGTAAGGATCAGTGAGTTGATCAAAACTTTTAGATGAATGAAATCACAGCAACAAGGTGCAGCAAGGACTCTAGCCCACTTCCTCAAGTTCAAAATAAACTGTGCATTAAGGACAGAGTGGGTCCTATTTACTTTTAAAGCACTGAAATGCTCACCCAAGTTATGATCCTCAAGTGGCAGGCTAGAGCAAGGACCTATTCTGCTGTCCTTCTTCCGTCCTGCTCACAGAGTCACTTGCCCCTGTATTACACTGTGTGTAGGGCATGTTCCAGTTATACTATGATCTGATATGAGAAGCATCCTAGGATAAGGAGCAAGGTCAACTTCAATTCTCTGAATGGCAGTCTTTAAGAGGGTGATGTGACGATGGAAACCCCTGTTGATGGGTAGCTGAAGAAGTGGAGGTTAGAGACAGAAACTCGTTACTGTAACACCTGGCTGATGGGAAGCGCTAAAGCTCTGTGTTCTGGGTTATATTTACTGCCTGCATCCATTAATAAGCAAGCTAATGACCAGGCTGTCCCTGAGGTCTCTTTCAGCTCTAACAGGCTGTGTTCAACATCAGGATACTTTGCTTGCAGCATTTAAAAGTCGATTTCTAGAATGTGTGTGGATGCCCTATGGAACCCAACATCTGGGCAGGGGAAGATAGAAATGACGTTTTCCCTCTTTGTGTTATAGATAACATGATTGATGGACCCCCAGTTCTCATCCTCCAAGCCTTGAACCAGAGCTGTTGCTTTAAACTGGGAAGACATCACACTGAATTAGCAGTAAATGTAATTAAGAGCTCTGACAGTCAACTTCCTGAAAGCTCTCCAACTGGAACACGGCTGGGCAAGAGTACCTGCTCTGCCCCTGAATTAAGGCTTCTCCAGGGCTTGCCTACTTGTGTTTATATGAAACACAGTTCATTTTAATACCAACCCTGGTTATATGCCAGCATAAAACCTATGCAAAGAAACATCCATGGCATTGTATGTTTTGTTCAAAAATAATGACAGGTTTTATCTGCTGCATACCTGGGTATCCCATGATCTTTAATAAATGTATTTCACGCAGAACCTCTTGCTTTCTCCTGAGCTTTTGCAGGTAAGTATAATTCAGAGTACTTTCTGGAGTTGATTCTGTGTTCAAAGCCAACATGTTTCCTATGACCTATACAACTCCTGAAATACACCAAAGTCATGAATCTGTAATCATATGCTAACCCCATCACAAATCCAAGACTGATTTCATGAATGGATTCACAATATTTGACCCAGTTGGATATTTCCCCATGAAACACAGCCTCAGAAATGTCCTCATTTGAACCCTTGGTTCCAGGTTGGTGGCTCTGTTTGGGGAACATTATAGATGTTTTAGGATGTGAAGTCTCGCTGGAGGAAGTAAGTCATTGAAAGTGGGCTTTGAGAGCCTTGCCTCCCTCCAACTCTCTTCCTGCTGTGTTCATGGTGCAGATGGCTCGCTCAGCTTCCTGAGCCTGCCACAATGCTTGCTGCTTGCTCCCATGTCTTCTCATCATAATGGACTTTTCTCTCTTCAGAAGAGTTCACAAAAATAAAGAATTTCATCTCTAAGTTACTTTTGCTTGTGGTATTTTATTACAAAAAAAGAACAGTAATGAAAACAGAATGTTTTATAAACTATTTTATTTGATATTCACACATGTATGTTTTCTGCACGGCCACTACCCACTCCTTTCCTTTCATTTCTCCTCCCTTCCCCTCCTAACCTTACGTGCTATTCTTCTCTCTCGACAATTAAACTTTAATCCTCACTGAGTCCAGTAAGTGCTGCCTGTACCAGAGTGGGAGCATCTACTGAGGCCGAGGGAGCAAATTCACCTCCCCAGTTCCTAGTTCCCGGTGTTACTTTACCCGGTCACTCAGAAGGGCATTTACAGAGGACAGATGACATCATGGGAATAATGAGGGCTTTGGAGTCAACTAGTTCTACTTCATTTTTCAACAAATATTTATTGAGCATATGCTCTATGCCAGACACAGCTCCAATGCCAGAGGCAGCCTTCCTGCCCAGCTCCTACTTTAGGGGCAGGGTGCCCAGTACCAGTTACTCTGTAACCTCAAGCACATCATGCAAGCCTCCCAAGCTTGTTTTTGTTTCTTTCCATTTGGAAAATGGCATTTTAATATGATTTGTTGCTAGAATTAGATCTGGCTGTGCCTAAAGTTTCTACCATACAGTAATAGCTTAATGAACTCTGTGTAAGTCAACACCATATAACATGACTGAGCATATTTACAATTATGCTATTCTGGGTGAATATGTGAATTATTTTTCAGTTCTTCTCTCTGCATGGTTTTAAAGCTACAAATATAAAAACATTATACTTTAGAATTATTGATTTTTTATTTCTGGAATTTTATTTTCTTTTAAAACATTTTTGTAAGTGTAGGCAGGTATATGTGTGGATATGTATGGATAGTATATATTCTCTATATGTATGTAGTTTATGTGTGTGGTATACATTATCTATCTATCTATCTATGGGTATGGGGTATATATGGTCTGTATGTGTGCATAGAATATTGTGTGGTGTATATGTGTATGTGTTTATATTTGTGTATGTGCATGTGCATTATGTGTGTGTAGTGTATATGCTCTGTATGCATGTAGAATATATATGTGGGGGTTTGTTTATATGTTTGTGCATGCATATATACTGTGTGCATGTGTGTGAGTGAAAGTGTAAGTGCCAACAGCAGAAGAGGATTCTGGTGTCCTAATTTATCACTCTTTGCCTTTTCCCCTTGAGAGGACCTGGGACTAAGGGAGCAGGCATCAAGCCTCTGAGATTCTCCTGTCTGGTTCTGTCACCTCAGTGTTCTGTCACCTTCCCCAGCAGCATTCCCTGCCTGGGTCTCATATCATCCAGTTATTTCTACATTAGCATAGAAGCAAAGTTGAAGAGAGGGGTACTAGACTATCAGTTCTACCTCCAAGTGCCGTTATACATGGTTATTTACTTTCTTATTTTATGGGAAAATACAACATTGGACAAGGTGAGGTTTAAACTGAATATATTAGACCAAAGCTCAAAATTACAACTGTTGTCAATGAGAAATAGCAATGGCTATGCTAAGGGTACATGCTCTGAGGGACACGGAGATACCAGGAGAGGGCAGAGGGAGCAATGATTATCCCAGGTATCAATAAAGGTGTCTATTTACGCTATTTACATGGACTTGAATTTCTGAAGGATGGGAATGAAGCAGAGCTGGGAGAGAGAACCAGAGATGCCACAAGCTGCAATTGCAAGTTCCCTGCAGGTAATGCATCTGATGCACTTCTGATAGGATCCCAGCCAAGGCTTGCTTTCTTCATTTTTACCCAGGTCGGGAGACACCCAACTTCCCCATTTGCATCATGTTACAGTCTTCTGAAACAAATGTTCCTTTGACACAGATGTTCACTTTACAGGGACTCCTATAAAAAGAGGGACCTAAAATTTGACTGTTAAAGTGATTTGTGCAATGTCTTTTGGTAGTCTAGATTTTTAAAAAATAATAGCTGTTTAAAATAGCAGAAAAGATCAGAAATAGACAAATACTAAATATTTCTCTCATATGTGAAATCTAATTTTAAAATTGCATGTTTTTATACATGTATATTCATGTGTGTGAGTGTGTTTACATGTGTGTACATGTATATTTACTGTTGCATTAGTGTTTACATGTTTGTATGTATGCGTACATGTATGTGTTCATATTTGTGTATTTGTATATGTGTTTTTATATGTGTACATGTGTTTACATGTGTATGTGACTGTGTTTACATGTGTGTGCCTGTAGGTTTACATGTGTGTTTACATGTGTGTATGTATGTTTGCATGTAAGTGTTTATTCGTATATGTGAGAATTATGTGCTTATATGTGTATTTGTTTACATGTGTGTATGTGAGTGTTTGCATGTATGCTCTTCTATGTTTATATGTGTATGTGTGAGTGTGTTTACATGTGTATATTTATGTATGTGAAGGTTTTTATGATATGTTTATATATGTGTACATGTGTGTGTGTGTGTTTACGTGTGTGTATGTCAGAGTGTATATGTGTATGTTTGTGGGTAAAGAAACATCATGAAGGGGAAGTCTGAAAGGAAGTGAGAACTGGAGAGAACATATGAAATAAGTGAGCAGAGAGGGACCTTCCTGGGTTAGGAAAGGGAAGAAAAAAGGGAGGGAGAAAAGATGACAGAAGGGGAAAGGGAAGGAGTGAGAACAAATATGACATTACATGAAGACTCCACAATGAAATCAATTCCCTTGTATGAGAACCCAAAACCTAATAAAAGTAGGGAAGCAATATTATACTTTGCTTCTTGTAGCTAGAACCATGACTCATCTTGAGTTAGTATTTACTGTTGTGTCTGCTCTCGACCAGCAAGAACGACACAACACAGTCGGATTCTTCTCAACAGCCTTTATTGCAGGAACGCCTCAATGCTTCTACGGAGGACCCCGGGCGCCCAGGGAGGTCTGCTTATAGACTCTCAGCCCCCATCCACTCACAGCAGGCCACATCACCTCACCAGGCATGCAGCTTCAGCTAATCAGGGTGGCAGGGTCATGTCTCCACCAAATATGGACTTGTTTACACAGCCAGCATCATGGTGCACCTACGCAGCTCTCACGATGGTTGTAGCTTATTTTCAGGTGTATGAGGAAGTCAGGTGCAAGTCATAAGACTTAGCTGCAGTCCCGGGTGCCATCTTGGGACTGCTGCCACACCTGCTCCTCACAATTTACATAATAGCAGAGGTAGAGGTCAATAGCTATTTGTTTTGTATATACTCATAGAGTTACCTTAGCATCATTTTAAAAGAAGAAATTTTGCATGGAGGGTGGTTTACTGCCTAGGAAAATGTTCCCTTTGGTTCTAGTGAATCCAGAGTAGAATTTTATGATCCTACTAAAAGTCAGTCTTTCCCAGAGACTGTCTAATGACAGGAGTATTGTTTAAACTAATAAGTAATTAAAAGAAACTAAAAATTATACACAGAATGCTTCCCACTGTGTTTATAAATATGTACACACCAATACTATTAGAAGAAAATTCACTAAAGCATGAATAGTGGTTGTCTCTGGAGGACAGATTATTTTTCCCTCTATCCTTTTCCGGCTTTTCAAAGTTTCCACTAGAAATGTTTAGTGCTACTCTGATTCAATTGGAGTTAAGTTTTTAAGTGAAATTTCTTGAGCTGAAGTTTTCTATGATTTCAAGCTAGAAGCCTGAGGCATTGAGACTTCATAAGAGCATTTTCTGTCTACAGTTTCTCCAAGTGAACTTCTTTGAGAAGACAAGAGAAAAGAAAGGCTGTGTTCAAAACCTCAAGTTAAATGTGGACCAATGATGAAACTCAGACCGAACTTGGGTCTCCTGAACTGAACCCCAGAACTCCTACAGTCCTTGTATTTCTCACCTTTTGTCATCAAGAACCTCTCTGATTTGAGTGGGAATGACAGCAAAACTGACAGGCAGGAGCTATTGAGATGAAGAGCTGAGGGGAGGTTCAATTCTTCAGAGCAAGACTCCACTTAGTGCCTCACGGGGCTTCGCTTGACCCTCTATGTGGACTGGGTAAATAACACCACATGAAGCAATTTCTTAATATCTCATTGTTACAAAACAAAAATCTCATTGTTAACTCTCTGCACATGGTAATGGTATATAATTGGATCTCTCTCTGTCTCTATCTGTCTGTCTCTGTCTGTCTCTATCTGTCTCTGTCTCTCTCTGACTCTCTCTCTCTCTCTCTCTCTCTCTCTCTCTCTCTCTCTCTCCTTCCCTTCCTCCCTCCTTCCCTCTCAGATGACCAGTGAGATCAGTCATAGATCCTGATTTCTCATTTGTCCTTGAACTTTTGTGTTACTCGGGAAGTCTTGGTCTGTGCCTTTAAATCCTGATGTTTGGGAAACTTTCTGGAATCGTAAAACTAGTGAATCTGGAAAAGAGCCAACACTGGCTTCATAATCACATCATCGTTCTGATCCAATTACTTCGCAGTTACTCATCACTGACAGCTTGCTTTCTCTCATGCTTCCTTCTTCTATTTCTTCTTGTCTTCAATGCTCTCTTGTTTCCTTGCCTTCCTCTCTCCCTCTTCCTTTGTTCCTTTTCTCCAAATAACTTAGCAAACACTACTGATTTAGTTCTTATTCCTGATTTAATGTATTAATTACTGCACTAGCAGTGGCCCAATGCATGGACTGAGTTGATCAGACCACATATTTCACTTTTTATTCAATATCAACTAAATCCTCGACTGTGGCAAAATTAACTCATTGCCCATTTAATCATCTCATGGGCACCCATGTGCTCTGTATCTCTTGAGTATCTTAATATTTGTTAGAAGTTGTAAAAAACTTTATAAGTGGAGAAAGTACTAGTTGCCCATGATCTATTGTAATGATCAGTACACCGCTTCTATAGCAGTGGGTATGAAGGCTGCTTTTAATTTCCAACATGATTGGATTGAGAAGATGTGGTACAGCTTACATAGCACACCTCTGAGTGTGTCTACATGGTACTTTCCATAGATAATTAGACCCCCAGGGCTTTAACACAGTGAGGTGGTTAATTCCTTACTGCATCTATATGAAGGCATTACTGGAATATGGGCAAAGGTAAGTGGAGAGGCATAGTTAGGTCAAGTAGGACTTTGAGGATTCTCTCTTTTGCTAGTCATTCCCTCTATATTTTTTTCTCTACCTTCCTGTCCACCATAGTGTGAGCTCTTGTTCTCTGCCACAACCTCTCAACTCTCACATCTGATACTATGGACAAAACAAACAAATGTTTCTTTTCTTAAAATATCCACCAGTCATTTTCTCATATTGATGAGAGCAAAAACTTATACAATAGATAATCTATGCCTGCCATCTTGGAGAATTCTAATACTTTTAGCATCTGTTCTTTTCTTTTGGCAAGCTAGATGCCAAACATGAGATTCAGCCTTTGAGAGGACCTTAAAGTTTGGCAAAAGAAACAAGAGTTCCACAAAAAAGAACAAACAAGATTCTTCTAGACCTTTATCGTAGTTACCTTTAACTGTCAGATGAACACAACCTAGAATTATCTGGAAAGAGAATCTTAATGAAAGAATTTCTGAAATCATATTGGCCATGTTTGTGGATGATTGTCATTGGCAGTGCCATTCCCTGGACCGAGGTTGTCCTGAACTGTGTAAGAAAGCTGGCTGTGCAGAATTCTGTCCACCAACTAGCAAGCAAAGTTCTCCATGGCTTCTACTATTTTTCTTTGGCTGTGATTAAGTTCATTTGTCAGAGATAATTCTGTATAAAATACCAAAATAGCAAGCTGGCTTGCCTTGAGGCTCCTGCCTTGACTTTTCTCAATGGTGGAGCATGGCCAGAAATTGTAAGGTGAATAAACCTTCTCCCTTCTGTTGCTTTCTTGTTAGGGTGTTTTTATCTAACAAAAACTTTAAGGTATTACAGAGCACAGAACTTTGTATAGATTCTTCATGTTCACACAGATGGTCTTGCTTTGTCTGTTTTCCTGGAACTGCAAGTCCTTGAGGAAGTGAGCACTCAGCACATCCCCACCTTTATGTGATATGATCAATAATTCCAGAATTAGCCGATCGAAAAATGGGCCTGAACCTAAGATCTAATGTTTTTTGTTGCTTTTATCCATTTTAGAAATCTATTTTAATGTTCCTGCAAAATTCTGAGTGTTTCATAATGCAAGTACTGAAGTGGGCACTTTGAGTGTAAGGAAGCAAGCACAAAGAGGTCTGTGATACGACTCAGGCCACAAGCAAAGTTGAATGCTGTCATGGACATGAACTATTTTAGACTAACTTGGATATGGCTTTATTCTGAGTTCAGTGTTATGGCTTGGAATCTTTACAGGCTTAGGCGTTGAAGCTTGTTTTCAGCTGAAAATACCAGTAAGAGATGCCT